>NC_091283.1:213912410-214540624 GCF_032444005.1 Ranitomeya imitator | reverse complement strand
TTGTTCAGGCAAATTCCACCTGGAACCACAGAGTTTATAGAGCAGAAACTGAGCAGAGCCTCCAAGTTTTTGAGGAGTTTTGAATTTTTGTGGAAGATTTGGAGAGTTTCTGCTCAGTTTCTGTTGACCTTCTGCTCCCAAAGCTTCACGAAAAACTCTGTGTACACATAACCACTGAGCGGAAACTTTCCAAATCCTCCTCCAAAATCAAAACTACTGAAATACTTTGAGTTTACACTCTTTTTCTGCTCCAAACACCCAAGGAAATGTGCAAACGACGTCTTTTTTTCTTTAGGCAAGTTCCACCTGGAACCACCTTGAAAAGTTCAGCTAAACCACAAAAAAATGAACATAATGCGCAGCAATGTAAAAGCAATATTGCTCGGCACATGTTCAGTCTTTTGTTTCTTCTTTTAACAGCTGCTGGGTTTGGAAAATGTGAAGTGGTTAAAAGAAGCAGTATGTTCATTCTTCAGGTGGCTTCATAGGGAAGCTGTCCGCTCCTTAAAGCTGTATAGCAACAATCATGCATGCGCTCCTCTCCTAGGAAACCAACCACTTCAGAGTTGTCCAGTCAACTAGGCAATGAGCTATAAAAAAACACACTAAAAATCCATCCATTTTTCAGAATGTAGAGAATTTTTAATGAATAAATTGCAAGGTTGCCTGTTTTCAGAAGCACTTTGCGTTTTTCACCATTTACGATCACGAGACAACCCCTTTAACTGTAATATGGGTTGATTAGATATAGAGAAAGCCACATGACTGGTCTTAAAAGGGCTTGTCCAAGCTTGGGTTACAAGTTTGCATCACTCTATGAGTGCAAACTTGTGAGATCCTCACAGCGCACACCTTGTTGTGCCGTAAGTAGAAGGCTATGTGACCACATCTATGCGATTTGCATACTTCCGGCCACATTCCAACTAGACGTGCCCAGCCTCACTCAACGCTCTTAATATGAGCAAGGCTGTGCACGTCTAGTCGGCATTTAATCGCATGTATGAAAATAGCATACGTTCAATCATACGCCCGCCTGCTCGCTCTTAGGAGGATCCTGACAGCTCACACATTGCGCACTGTGAGGATGAGCAAATTTGCAGTCACAGAAAGTGACTGTAGACTTGAACCTCAAGCCTGGACAACCCCTTTAAGAACACTGTTTGTTTTTTTTGCATACTATCGATAGCAAGATTTTGATATCAAACAAAATCTCTACCATAATCGTGAAAAATTGGTTCTGCAAGTAAAATATTCTGAAAAGATGCTATGTCAAGAATGAGCAGTCCAAAATATGAAAAGCTATCCACAGAGAATTGTAACATCATTAGGGTTCTATTTTTATGTCCTTTTTTTTTTCTTTTCTTTTTTTATGAACAGGGAGGATAAATGGATGTAATAAATGACTGAGAATTTTTTTTATGCATACAATTTATTACAGTTAATAAATGTTATTTAAAAAAAAGAAAGATAAGTGCCCTGATAATCGTTTGCAGGAAAAAGGCATTTCCGGTAGATATGAAACTACATGTTTTCTAGTAGAGTGATCTTGAGTGGTCCAAAAAATGAAATGAAAAGTACCAGTAGCTCATCATCCAGAATGAAATAACATCAAGGAGGAGTCTGATCAGTCACCAACATCATTCTTCAATAGTGAAGTGACCCCAAACACCTGGCCAAGGTCATCAAGAAACATTCAAAGCGAAGGAAATCAGAAACAAAGTCCTCCACCACCTGGACGTACCTGCAGAAACAGAAGCAGATGAAACAGACAGACTCCAGAACCATGAATAAAATGCAGCTCTCTTTTCTTTTTTGAAAATTCTTTATTCAAGATTTATTCCGGATAAAAGAAAACAGCGAAAAACACTGAGCAGACACTTTACACTGTTGTCCAAACCTGAAAATATCGATGGGTTTGGCCAATATCAAATATTTATAATGGCTCTAAGCAATTTATTACCAGGGAAAATATCTATGTTACATATCTGATTTTGGTCATGTCTGGAGACTGCTCTCTCATCGAGAACACAAGAGTGCTCATCCGAATGAATGCTCCTGTCTATGGAAAAGCTGACTGAGATTGGCTGGACCAACGTTCGAGGTAGTCCTGTGCTTCCCATGATGTTTCCTGCATCCTGCATCAGACAGACGCCTCTCCATTACTAATCTATCATCAATCTATTATCTATCTATTATCTATCCATCTATCTGGGACAAGTCATAAATTCCCATGGATTCCAGCACCACCTCTATGCTGATGACACTCAGATCTACCTTGCTCTGCTGTCCAGAATCCCGAAGAGTCTATCAGCCATATCCTTCTTCTTCTCCTCTCGCTTCCTCAAACTCATTGTGGACAAATCTGAACTCATCATCTTTCCTCCATCCCATAGATCTTCCCTACCTGACCTATCTATCACTATTAATGACATCATGCTTTCCCCGTACCGGAAGTCCGCTGCCTCGGAGTAACCCTTGACTCTGCCCTGTCCTTCAAACCGCACATCCAAGCTCTTTCCACCTCCTGTCGCCTTCAGCTCAAAAATATCTCCAGAATCTGTCCTTTCCTCAACTCTCAATCTACTAAAATGCTTGTGCATTCCCTCATCATCTCCTGCCTTGACTACTGCAACATCCTTTTCTGCGGCCTCCCTGCTAACACCCTTGCACCTCTCCAGTCCATTCTTAACTCTGCTGCCCGACTTATTCATCTCTCTCCTCGCTACTCCTCTGCTTCCCCCCCTCTGCAAATCTCTTCACTGGCTCCCATTCCCTCAGCGTATCCAGTTCAAATTACTAATACTAACCTACAAAGCCATCCATAACCTGTCTCCTCCATATACCTCTGAACTAATCTCCCGATATCTTCCCTCATGTGATCTCCGGTCCTCCCAAGACCTCCTACTCTCCTCCACATTTATTCGTTCCTCACCCAACCGCCTCCAAGACTTCTCCCGAATATCCCCCATCTTCTTGAATTCTTTGCCCCAACACGTCCGACTATCAACCACCCTCAGATTCTTCAGACGGAACCTGAAAACCCATCTCTTCAGGAAAGCCTACAGCCTGCACTGACCTCATCACTGCCGGAGTTACCATCGGAGCTCCTGCAACCCTTAACCTACTGTCACCTTCCCCATAATCCTGTAGAATATAAGCCCGCAAGGGCAGGGTCCTCGCCCCTCTGTATCAGTCTGTCATTGTTAGTTTGTTTACTGTAAATGATATCTGTAATTTATTATTATTATTATTATTTGTATGTAACCCCTTCTCATGTACAGCACCATGGAATCAATGGTGCTATATAAATAAATAATAATAATTATCTATCTATCTATCTATCTATCTATCTATCTATCTATCTATTATCTATCTTCTATCAAATCTATTATCTATCTATTATCTATCTATCTATCTATCTATCTATCTATCTATCTATCATCTATCTATCTAGATAGATAGAAAAAGAAGAACAGCACCAAAAAAAATAGCTTAAAGCGTGCACACTTCCCTGACCAGCATTTCAATGGCGTTTCAAACAGTGAACAAAAAAGAGAAACAGCACAAAAAGATATGAAAAGAGGACTTTAATGCCCTGTGGCGTGGCAACGTTCCGGATAAAGTAAAACAATCTTGAGAAAGGATTTGTTTTATCCGAAACGTTGCCACGCCACCGGGCATTAAAGCCCTCTTTTTATATCTTTTTGTGCCGTTTCCCTTTTTTGTTATCTATCTATCTATCTATCTATCTATCTATCTATCTATCTATCTATCTATCTATCTATCTATCTATCATCTATCTAATATCTATCTATCTAATATCTATCTATTATCTATCTATCTATCTATCTATCTAATATCTATCTATCTATTATCTATCTATCTAATATCTATTATCTATCTATTATATATCTATCTATCTAATATCTATCTATTATCTATCTATTATCTATCTATCTATTATCTATCTAATATCTATTTCTATCTATTATCTATCTATCTATCTAATATCTATCTATTATCTATCTATTATCTATCTATTATCTATCTATTATCTATCTATTATCTGTCTATCTATTATCTATCTATCTATCTATCTATCTATTGTCTATCATCTATCTATCTACTGAGCTGTAAGACAAAAAGATGGATGGCACCGCCAGAGCTGCTGAAATCCTGTGCTGTCAATATCATGCCATGCTTCAGGCTTAGCCTCATGACCTCAGGTGCTTATCCAAGAAAACACAGTGTAATAAATCCACCAGAAGAAAAGCAGATAGCACTCACCGGTCTTTTGTAGAATTTTTATTTTTTTCTTACCATATTCACTAAATGCTAAACTGAGCTGCCATTATGATTCTCCAGATTGTTACGAGTTCATAGATTCCAAACATGTCTAAGTTGTTTTTTTTTTTTTTTTTAAGTGGTGGAGAAAAAATCCAAACTTTGCTAAAAAAAATTGCACCATTTTCTGATACCCGTAGCGTCTCCATTTTTCATGATCTCGGGTTGGTTGAGGGCTTATTTTTTGCGTGCCGAGCTGATGTTTCTAAATATCGCATTTTGATGCAGATACAGTATGTTCTTTTGATCGCCCGTTATTGCATTTTAATGCAATGTTGCGGCAACTAAAGAAACGCAATTCTCGCGTTTTGACTTTTTTTCTCGCTACACTGTTAGGGATCAGGTGAATTTTTTTTTATACTGATAGAGCGGGCGATTCTGAACACGGCGATACCAAATATGTGTATGTTTGATTTTTTATTGTTAATTTATTTTGAACGGGGCGAAAGGGGGGTGATTTAAACTTTTATATTTTTTTATATTTTTAAAAACATTTTTTTTACTTTTGGCATGCTTCAATAGTCTCCATGGGAGACTAGAAGCTGCCATAACCCGATCTGCTCTGCTACATACAGTCGATAATCAGATGATTGCCTGTATGTAGCAGAATTGATCACTTACTATGAGTGCCGACCACCGGGCGGCGCTCATAGCAATCCAGCAGTGACAACCTTAGAGGTCAGCTGGAAACCTCTGGTTGTCATGCCAACCCATTGACAACCTGCGGTCACATGACATGGGCACCGATGGTCGGAATTTCCAGTGCGCTTAACAGAATCGCGTGTTAAATGCCGCTGTCAGAGTTTGACAGTGGCATTTAATTAGTTAACAGCTGCAGGTGGATCGCAATTCCTCCTGCGGCTGTTAGAGGCACATGTCAGCTGTTCAAAACAGCTGACATGTGCCAGAAAGATGTGGGTTCACCGCCAGCTCCCACTTCAAAGGGGGGTGTCAGCGTACTATCATGCCCAATGTTGAAAAGGGGTTAATACCTAAGCATCTGTAATTTTTGCTCTGCATTCTATTCTGGTAGGTGTCACATGGAAGGTGTACACGGACAGCACATGGATGTCACACAGATGGTACATACGTATACATGGGCGGCACATGGATGGTGTACACGGACGCACTCGGATGCCTACTGGATTTCATTATTTGTGTTTTCTTAGTGCGTGAAATTGCAACATTGCGGTATGATTCACAGCCAGATGACTACATATTTGTTTGTGTGCACATCCTCATCCTAACCTCATTTCTTTTTTGCTTCTCCTTCCTTTTACTCCCTTGTATTCCACTCTGCTGCTTGGTGTGTGTATTTTGTATGATTGTTATTTTCAGTTATCCCTGTCCGTCTTCCCTTGTTAGCCTGGTTTGTGTGTTCCTATACACTCATCTTCCCACTACGCTGGGTGGGGGGCAAATCAGGGTTGATATGGGAGTATAGCAAGGTGCGTGACCCCGGCTTCTCCACCTTGAGGAGTTATCCGGGGGACAGGGACAGATAGGGTGCCCGTAGTTCTAGAAACTTTGTTAGCGCCCTTAATTCCAACACCATCATGACAGTGAGTTACTAAAGCTCAGTTTTTATTTTATTTTTTACTTTTTTTTTTACACCAGAAAGCCCTTGTAATGACCGCAAAAACAACATTTTTCTGAGCTTGTTGGTATTGAGTGGCAAATATCCAAACGCATATAGGATTTTTCCAAAGGCTCCAAGAACACTTTAAGACTTTTGAGCATCATATTTTCTTGTTTTGAAAAAGGCGAGACCAAGACATGTAGCTTTGTCTACAGTATTAGTGCCCAATTGTCACGGCGCTGCTGGAAACGTGGCAGAAGTATCTGGCCCATTTCAGAATGTCAGGCAGCTGGGGGAAATCTCACAGCACTTAAGCAGTACTTCATCTGGCTCCTACTGAGATTGTTGAAGTTGTGATATTAAATAAAGCCGAGGAATACGTTGGGTGTATTGGCATCTTCCTGTTTACGCATCAAAGTGCTCTACCCTACTGTCGGCTTACATTACTGACTTGATCTGTACATTTCTTGAATTCTGTCTGAAAACACATTGAAATCTGAAGGTAAAATTGCTTGACGTAATTCGGTTTTATTTTTGCTCAGCGATTGATAATTGATAGGGGTTGGGAGAGAGGTGACAGATACGGAGGGAAGATGAATAACAAGCAAAAGAAAAAAAACAGGTGACTTGGGAGGGAGGGAGTGTGAAGCACTAGTGGAAGCGTGGTGCAGCAGGAGCGTCCTAACATGGGCCCCCTAAATGCAGATCCGCCTGGGGGCGCCCTTACCGGTGTGTGTGTGACTGCTTGGAATGAGATAAGCCACTTCTTACTGCAGCAATGTTCAAAACCAGGTATCCGCTTTAGGACCCAGCGACATCCTTGTGTCCCTGATCTCTGGAGGGGAGGCAGCACATCTATCCAGACTAATCTTCAAATGACACTTGCAGCTCAGACAGAGAGAGTGACAGTAAATTAATTCGTTGGGTTGGCATGCGACGCGATACCCATACTTTTTTTTTATTGATATTAAATTTTTTTTTTAAATGATACCCCCCAAAAAGTGACATCCCCCCCATTCCAAGTGACCATCACGCCTCGCCTCTCCTACCTCTGCTCTGAAGCCATGTTTTCTCCTCAATGCTGCATCTACATCCAGCAATAATGCCTTAGCTCTGGAGTGACAGATGATGAGGACGGTCTCGCTAGACCCTGTCGCCTCTTTTTACGACACATCGGAATATTTTCGGACGGGGCTCAGTTTATCTTTATTCCTGAATTTTATAGGATGCACAGCTCGGGATCAGATCTGTGCAGCCGGCTCCTCCCAGCACTTTCCTCATTCATTGCATCCCATCTCCCATCCCCCTCCACAACCCCTCTCTCTCTCTCTCTCTCCCTCTCTCTCTCTTTTTCCTGCTCCAGTCATCATCTTGTCTGCATAAGTACAAGGAGGAAAATAGCCAGCACGTTCAATAACCGCTGCCTTTTTTAATGCTTGGGATCTTTAGAAAGGAAGGTTGTTTTGTGCCTGAGCATGACAAGGACTGCTGACAATCCAAGATTACAGTACAGCCAGCAGCAGCAGCAGCAGCAGCAGCATGTCAGCAGCACCCAGAGGTACCTACCTCGGATAATTACCGCTTGTGGATACCTATTCCCTGCTGCCGGAGAGGCACGCTGACAGAAGGCAAGTAATTGCACCCTTGTAATATTTACTATTTATCCATTATTGACACCACACTGTCATAAAACCATCGCAGAAACAACATAAAACAAATATTTCCTAATACAAAAAAAGATGCAAAAACAGAGAGAGAGAGACATAAAAAAGAGAGAGAGAGCTCCTGCAGATTCCTCAACTACATGTATCTACGTGCCCACGGCTCCGCCGCACAGACACCTGCAGGTAAATGGTTAATACCTGGGGGAAGATGCACACAGTCACATTCATACGCGGCGGTTACGTAGGCTGCTTTACAGTCATGTACGAGCGTGACTGGATATAGACTTTTAGTTCCATAAAACGCCGCCGTCTGATTACATACCGCTCACGTAAGCGCCAGCTCGATTATATATTCAGACGCGGATGATACACGTGTACACACGTTAAAGCATCTCTTTTTTGGAATTCCGAAAGGAATGAACCCAAAAGGATGAACGTGCGGGCAGGCGAGAAATAGAAAACGTGCCCACGCCGCCACCAGGAGACAGGCGACCCATTAGAGCAAGACGCGCTCGGCTTCATGTTTTATTCATTCCGTATCGATTACCTGTTCGTTAGGTAGAGCCAACCTATTCCATAATGATGTGCGGAGATTGCGCTGGACCTTACAAAGGGCTCACACACTCGTCTTCCCTGTCCGGCACTCACACAAGGCCAATGTCGTAAGAAGCCAATTAACCTAAGCATGTATTTTTTTTTTTTTTGCGGAGGGGAGTGTGAATAAACCAATCGCCAACCAGGGGCGAACATGTAAACTCTATGCAGATGTTGCTCTGGTTCGATTTGAGCACATGAGCCCCCCCAGTGTTCGATTTGAGCACATGAGCCCCCCCCCACCCAAGTGCGGTAAGACAGGAAGGAGCACATGCTTCTGGATTGATTTTTTTTTTTCGGGGTGGGTGGGAGGAATAAAAAAGCATCTCATTTTTTGTGTATCTGCTCAGAATCTTTTGGAGGCACCTGATATACAGATGTTGCAGCCTGAATGCTTTCTACTGGAGCTGTCTCAGGTTCTGCAACACTGCTTTCTGGGCTCTGGCGAGAAAACGTGCTCTCAGCTGTTATGGAAATTCAGTGAAGACTGGGCGCATTTCTATTAGTCTAGGGGCGGATTTTCCGTGTTGGCTAGTGAGATGGGCCTGGACCTTCTGGCTGTAATATGGGACGTGACCTCTGCTCACAAGGAGCAGCCCTACTTTAGCCTTTTCTACATGCAAGAGGATATTCATTCTAGGGTGTTTTGCTTGTGCTCATTAATAAGAGAAAGAATTAAATAGGAAAAATAAAATGTAAATATTTATAGCTATAAAATAAATGATTATTTATATCACCCTACGGCACGTTATCGATCGCTGCTTCCTCAAACTTGTGAAAATGCACGAATTAGGAAAAGGTAGAAAAAAAACATGAAAATTAGAGTTTGGGTGAAAAGTGGTTAAAATGTGTGGAATTAAGTACAGCTTGCATTATCGTTACTCCCCCGTTAGCTCTAATGGCTCGGGAAGGGGATTATTTCCTTTTTTTTTAAAGGCTCCTCCTATGTAAGTTTACCCCAGTCTGCAAACATTTCCATTTGTTTGATTTCACGGTATGTTGTAATTATTATAGTGATTAAGCAAATGCATGAACACAATACGTATGTTTTGGGCACGTTCACACGTGTTGGATTTGCATCAGGTTTTTATGCCGTTGTATTCTGCAGATGTGCTGAAAGTCCAAGTGAGGATCAGAGGCGTTGAGGAAGAAGCACAATGCTTTTCTGTGTTGACTTTGTAGAAATAAAAGTAGCATGGTTGCATTTCCGACACTGATTTTTTAAAAAATATGTAGTGCAGATAAAAATCCAGTAGGGGGCGGTGTCCTATGGCAACAAAACCCATTCATGTGAATGCTATATGGATGGTCTATTGGGCACACAATCTGACCCATGTGAACTGACGCTTATGGCATACAGTATAGTAAATCGTCATTAAAGTAGAAGACATTATTGTTTTTTATATTAATTACGTAGGTTACATCTTATACTATATTTTTCACATCATACATTAATGTTTGGAATGACAAAATCCATATATATCATTTATGGGGATAAAAAATTTTCAATGTCCCAATGTTAGTCTTCTCTGATCTTCGTATCTAGACATAACTTTTATGCTCTGTGTAATATCTTTTTTTTATATATATATATATATATATTTATTTATATGTTGTATTTATTGCATCAATTATTGTGTTCCTCCTGGTGCCCCAGATACTTAGTATCAAGGTCTTTATTTTCCTTTGTTTTTGGCACCGAGGTGGGTGTAGATGCGAGGTGCGCTGAAGTCATCTCCACGGCTAAAAATTATTAATTGCGGAACGTCCTGTATATCATTTAGCGAGACTGCCGACCGAAAACAACAAAGCAATCACTCCAAATGAATTGATAGTCAACTTGGCATAGCAAATGTTATTGGGTGTATTGACCCGCGCATGAAATATATATATCAATAAAAACAAGGTCATAGTGAAGAAGCAGCATAACGAATATATATGTCCTGTGGCCGACATCAATCTCTGCTAAAATACTACATCCAGGACACAGTTGGGCATTAGATTGTGGCTTCATACATTAGAATTATTTGCATGTCCTTCTATTCTTTCCTTTACCAGCGGCATATACTGCCTCCTTGTGAGCAGTGGGTTGAGGAACTTGTGTTTCCTTAGAATAGATTTTTCAATAACTCATCTCTAAATTTCAGAATATTCTCGTGGTCGTAGCAGACGACGTCTGTTTGCCTCCTCATTGCCTTCTCCTTCCTTTCTGCCCTTGTTGTTATTTTCTCTACAAAGGTTTCGTCGGAGTCTTTTGTTCGCTTGAACATTCCGTATTGTATCAGCAGTTTTTTTGTTTTCTTTTTTTTTTTTCAGGATGGGTTTTACTCCAGAAAATTGCATGTTTAGTCTTTTGTCTCTTCTTCAAAGAGGACATCATTATCGTCAAGAATCTATATCTGATAGAAAAAAAAAAATGCCGTCTCCGCCAGCTTGCATGATTTGGGTTTCGTTATACGGACTTTGTTTTTATTTTTTATTGTTAATGCTGTGAACATTTATCATTTATTATTATTACTATTCATAAGCCCAGCTTAGAATTGAACATTTACCATTTTGCCAAAATTGCTGTATCATTAAACCCCTTCTTGTTCCATCCTTCAATCTCCTATACTGATACTAATAGTTCAATTACAAGTTAAATAGTTCTTTTTTTCTGGAGGATGTGGGACGAAATGTTTTTTCTAACTGTAAAATTAGTAGGGTTACATATTTCATAATTATATATGGTATAACTCAGATGACTGGAATGGACAAAAAGTCATAACTAAAACTATAAAACTTGAGCCCCACCTAGAAGACTCAGGAATGGGAAAATCACTACTTGACCTTTTTATTTTTTTTTAGTATTTGAACCATGATAATTCACTATGCCGCAATATTAATTCCTTTCGAATGTGGATCATCTGCCTGTTCATTGAAGGAAGTAATGTACAAGGCATGGAAAACAAAAGCCCATAAAGAATAGAGGAGACTGAAGGTCATCATCTATGGGAGGCATCGTTCTTATGACCACTGCTTCACGTATGTCTACGTAGTAATCTTGGAGTGTATATATTTTGGACCTGATAAGTCAGCGGAAATATTCCAAATGCATCTGTTCTACTACATAAAGTCATAAAGTAACATCTGCAGTAAACAAATGCTTACAGGCCGTAGCCGGAGCTGTCATTTTTTATTGATTTTTAGGTGTGATTTCTATGCACCAACTTGGCATGTTCTTTTTTTTCACAAGGAATGTCACTTTGAACTCCGAACGATTTCAAGATGCACACAAGAATATATTTAGAGCGAAAAAGCTGAGTGGTCACGTAATCCCTTGATGTTCCTAGCTCTGTACCTTTGCCCTGTTCTTGGTTATGTATCTGTGCTCCCTCTGGTTGATGACTTATTATACACATGACTTTCTCATCCATTCTTTCCTACTGATCCCATCTGACCTTTGGTTTGACCTCTGGTTTGGTATTGTCCTCACTTTAATCCGCTGATTCCTATATTGTCATTACTTAGACAAACCTGCGGACCTTGGACATTGAATGGATTACTTACTTGAAATATTGTCTTTTGAGAACAAGTAGAGCTTACTCTTGCCACAAGACAAAGGGCTTATAATACTTAGTCCATGGTGTGTCTGTATTTTTAAACCAAAACTCTAAGGATCCAAGCCTGGAGAAGAATGGACTTTGTATCTGTGCTACTTCTGGTTGATGACTTCTGACACTCACACTTTGGCTATATACGAGACTCTCTCATGTGTCCCCTCATACTGAGGTCATCGATCTAACCCTTGGTTTGACCTCTGTTTTGGTATTGATCTCACTTTCATCTGCTGGTTACTGTAGTTTCATTACTTAGGTTGGAGAACCTGGGCACTGAATGAAATTGATTACTTACATTATTGTCTTTTAAGATCCAATAGAACTTACCTAAAATGATCCAAGCCAGTGAATACGAATGTATTTTGAAATTTGTAAAATCATGTCAAGGCTGAAAAGATGGTTAGGATAATAAAACCAGATAGAACAAGAGGTTTCTACTTTAAAACCATACCTCCTGCCTTATGGTCTTCTCTTGCAAGGGCCATAATCTAACAAAACAATGAAGCATTTTGATACCCATATTTAACATTTTTTTATTAAAATACAAATAATTAAAGGGTTATTTCCAAAAAAGCAAGTTATCCCCTGCCACAGAGCATAAAATATTTATTGTTGAGGGTTCTACCACTGAGACACCCATTGATCCCGAGATCGGGAATGAAGCAGAGGTGAATGTTTGACTTCCACTCCATTCATTGTCTATGGCAGTGTTCCCCAACTTCGGTCCTCAAGAGCCACCAACAGGTCATGTTTTCAAGATTTCCTTAGTATTGCAGCGGGCGATAATTGCATCACCTGGACAGGAAAGCATTCAATCACCTGTGCAATACTAAGAAAATCCTGAAAACATGACCTGTTGGTGGCTCTTGAGGACCAGAGTTGGGGAACACTGCTCTATGGTATCACTGGAAGAAGTTGAGCTCTGTACTAAGCCTTCACCGGCATGTCCCATTAACAATGAATGCAAAGGAGGATGAGCATGCACACTTCCCCTCCATTTAGGCCCGGACTCCAGAGCCATGATCTTGGGATTACCAGGGGCCCCAGCATTCGGATTCTCAGCGATCAGGTAGTTATCCCCTATCTTATGAATCGTATGGGTAAGGATTCAATAGTATTTTTGGGAATAACCCTTTAATAGATTTTTTTAACGCGGACATAAATGATATACATATAATAAATTGATTTAACTGGGTAAAGTTTCCCAAAACTAGATCAACATTGTCCAAATGATTATTTGTTGGACTATGGTTTTGCTACAAGGGTATGTCCGTGTTTGCCTGGCAGCTCTAAAATGGTTGCGATGGACAGGTTTAGTGCAGGCTACTCTGTGTACCAGATTCCAGTGGTTGTTCTGGCTTTTTTTTTTTACATCTGCACATCAAACTGAACTTACACTGGTGCCTCTGGGTTGGGGCCACAGAGTCTGCTGCTGACCTTTACCTTTTAAACCCTGTACAGAGATCTGGAATTACGCAGGTCCCTGGGTTGGGCCATGGAGTCAGCTGCTAACCTTCATCTTTTAACCCCTGTACAGAGATTTAAACATACATTGGTGCCACTGGGTTAGGGCAATGGAGTCAGCTGCTGGCCTTCACCCTTTAATTCCTGTACAGAGATTTAGGCCGGGGTCACACTAGCGTATTGCATCTGATGCGAGAGCATCAGATGCAATATGCTAATGACACTCGGCTCCTGCTCGCAGCAGCCGAGTGTCATGTGTCTGTGCTCCGATTCTCTCGCACAGGGAGGATCGGAGCACAGCTGCGGAGGAGGCGGAGAAATGAATTTCTCCGTCTCCTCCATTGCTGGGGTCCACTTATAGCGCACATCACTCGGATGATATCCGAGTGGTGTGCGCTGTCTCACTCGCACCCATAGGCTTATATGGGTGCGAGTGACCCGAGAGTTTTTCTCGGTCCGAGACAATCGCAACCTGCTGCGATTGTCTCGGACCGAGGAAAACGACCGACAAAAAGTCCGCTGGTGGGAGCTGCCCCATATGGTAACATTGGTCCGAGTGCAATGCGATTTTTTATCGCATTGCACTCGGCCATATTACGGTCTAGTGTGACCCCGGCCTTAGACATACACTGGTGCCACTGGGTTAGGGCAATTGAGTCAGCTGCTGGCCTTCACTTTTTAATTCCTGTACAGAGATTTAGACTTACACGGGGTCCCGGGGTTGGGGCCATGGCGTCAGCTGCTGGCCTTCACCTTTTAATTCCTGTACAGAGATTTAGACTTACACGGGGTCCCGGGGTTGGGGCAATGGAGTCAGCTGCTGGTCTTCACCTTTTAATTCCTGTACAGAGATTTAGACTTACATGGGCTCCCGGGGTTGGGGCCATGGCGTCAGCTGCTGGCCTTTACCTTTTAATTCCTGTACAGAGATTTAGACTTACACGGGGTTCTGGGGTTGGGGCCATGGAGACAGCAGCTGGTCTTCACCTTTCAGCCTCTGTACTAGCCCCTGTACATAGTTTCAGACTTACACGGATCCCTAGGTTGGGCCATGGAATCAGTTGGCAGGGGTATTCAATTAACAGTATGGCAGGAGTAGTCAGGTAAGAACCAAGAAGGCAGTAAAGGTACAAAATCGGAAGGCTATCCACCTCTCGTGTCTCCCCTTTTCCCCATAGTTTGTAAGCTTGCGAGCAGGGCCCTCACTCCTCCTGGTATCTGTTTTGAACTGTATTTCTGTTATGCTGTAATGTTTATTGTCTGTACAAGTCCCGTCTATAATTTGTAAAGCGCTGCGGAATATGTTGGCGCTATATAAATAAAATTATTATTATTATATTATTATTTAAGGCAAAAGAATGGTCAGGAAACAGGTTGCAGTAAAACAACAGAAATGCAAGAAAGCAAGAGCAGATTGCACGGGGTCTGAACCAGAGTAAATTAACTATATCTGGCAGCTCCCAGTACTAGGATGGGAATATCTGTAGGGTTTAGTGCTGTCCCATTGACCAAAGCAGAGATCTGAATACTTCAGCTGTACAGTCCACAAATTCATAGTGCCAGACTGGATGACACACAGCAGGTCCCAGTCTAGGTGGTTGGATAAAGCCTGTGCCACCCAGAACTTCTAGTTACAACATCTCCACCATCATCAGCACCACCTGCAGAATGCATATGAAGGCACCTGGTGACAAAAGCAGACGTCACAGGAGCGGGTCCCGGAGGAGATGTGACAGGTTTACAGTACTCCATCTTAATCTAGTGTTAACAGTGTTGATTTCAATTTCCAATAGATTTTTAATATTTTTCTTCAAGACTTGTATAGAAGTGAGAATTCCTTATGATATAGATTTTGGTTATGGATGGTATGCATTCTGGAATATTGGCAGCACTCTTAAGGTATGTGTCCACGTTCAGGAAACGCTGCGTGTTTGACGTTGCTTAGAGCCGCAGCATCAAACGCGCAGCGTCCAGGTGTTACAGCATAGTGGAGGGGATTTCATGAAATCCTGTCTCCACTATGCGGTAAAACACGCAGGCGGCTGACCCGCGTAAACGGACATGTGGCGCATCTTTTCAGAATGCAACATATCTGTTTACAATGTGGCGACGCTCCGTCACCGCGCCGTAAATTTACCATAGACAATCATTAGATGCGGTAAAACCGCATCTAATGATTAGTCACATGCGTAGAAACTGAGTACCCGCAGCTTACTACGCATGTCTGCCGGCTCACCTGTACCGCCGCCGGAAGACCCTCGTCTACTGCAGTTCTCGCAATAACTTATCTTATCGCGAGAACTGCCGTGCACGTGACCGGGAGTCATCTCCGGTCACTAGTCAGGCTCTCACAAACAGCTGATCAGCTGATTGTGAGAACGCTGTAGTGTAGGTGATAGTTGGAGAGTTATCTACAGGCTCTGCTACATCTGGATGTCAGGCATCCAGATGTAGCAGAGCCGGACTCGTCTAGACTGTGTGCACATACAACACACAACATACACCATACAACATACACCATACACCATGCGACATACAACATGCGACATACAACATGCGACATACTGTACATACATATAGAACATGCAACATTCATAACATATACTGAGGATATAGAACACAGCTGTGTTCAAAACGCGTTCAGTGCAGTGAGAGCTGCTATGTGATTCCTTTGTTATACCACTTGTCATTGGAGTCCACATTTTAAATTTTTTCATGACAATGAAGCTATTTTGGATTTTATCAGAGACTATTTCTCTTTCCTGGAGCTGGATCTCCCTTGTTTCTTTTGTTAACATTCATAACATACATACAGTACATACATACAGTAATTAAACATAGAGTACATACTCACCATCACCTTGTCACCTTGATCCCTGAAGCCATGGTCACCTGTAACAAATAATAAAATAATAAACAAACAATATACTCCCTGTCCGCAGATATCCAATTAAAACGAGTGTCCCACGACGATCTCCCGTGGAGATCAGCCACATCAGCTGATGTGACCGCTCTCCAGGGGCTCCAGGAATACAATGATGGAAGGTATCCCTCCACAATGTATTCCCCACAATGTATTCCTCCGCCCCTGTGATAAAATAGTCCCTGGTCTCACTTGTGGCACTGCTGTGTGGGAAAATTCCAAAACAGCTTCACCATAAAGTGAAACTCTGAACTAAGGTAACCTCAGTGATACACTGCAGAAGCCATTGTCTCCTGTCAGTGTGTCACTGGAGGTCCTATAGAGCAGTGACATCACCCGATGTCACTGTTCTATAGGGGAGATCGTCGTGGGACATTCGTTATTAATTGGACTACGGTGGAGAGCAAGTATACGGTTGGTTTATTATTTTTCCTTTTTTTGGAGGCGCTCAAGTATGGTAAGTATGGTGAAATTAAGAATAATAAAATACTTTTTTCTGGTTGTGTCTTTATTTTTTTTTACACTTTCACTACAATAGGATTAGTAATGGATAGGTGTCTTATTGACGCCTCTCCATTATTAACCGGGCTTAATATCACCTTATATTAGCAAGGTGATATTAACCCCTTATTGCCCCATATCCCACCGCTACAGGGGAGTGGGAAGAGAGGGGCTAAGTGCCGGAATTGGCGCATCTTACAGATGTGCCATTTCTGGGGCGGCTGCGGGCTGGTATTTGTAGTCGGGGGGCCAATATCCATGGCCCCTCTCTAGGCTATGAATATCAGCTCGCAGCTGTCTGCTTAGCCTTTCTGGCAATAAAATATTTTTCTACACGTTTCATTTGTCCCCATTGTTTTTCTTTGTGCTTGTTCATTCTTTTACATGTTTTAGGGTTCATGCCCTTTACTCTGGTGCTCCTACAATGTTTTGGGGTTCATTCCCTTTACTTTGGTGCTCCTACACTATGCTTGCGTTTTACATATTCACTACCATGTCCCGTTTAACCATATGCCGCAAGGTCCTTGCCTCGGCGTCTGGTGCCCTTAGACTACGCTTGCGCTCTACATTTTCTATAGTGTCCCAATGCGCCGTGCTGAACAAGCTTGGCGCGTGTGCATTGGGTACTATTGGCAGAGATGTCTGCCTGTATTCCTTGCCCGGCTTAGGTCATTTCCGCAACTGGCCTTTCCGCACCTGTGTTCACTGACCAGCCAGCACCAAGAGGTATTTAAACTTGGCGTTGATCACGTATTCCACACTTCCCCCTGACTAAGCCGTACGTGTAACAGCGACACGCGTTGGGTTCTCCCCCACGCTGATTCCTGCCTCTGTTCCTCCCCCGGTTTTAGCATTTTGATTCTATGTGCTTTATTGGGCTGGACATGTGGACTATCATTGATGTTGCCTTCATTTGGCTGTGGTTAGCCTACCTTGGATAGCGCTTATTTAGGCTCACATGCACTATTGTCCATATTTTGGCGGCACATCAGCAATTCTTTGGAATACAGGTACATATTGCGTACAATTTCCATTGCAGGCACATGTTGTTTTTTTTTGTGTTATCAGGTACCCTTCAGTGTGCACGCTCTAACCATTGGTTTACCTGCATTGTCCCTTGTTCGCTCTTGTTACATATATTCATTGCTTACTTTTCAACCGGGGGTGGTGGTAGTGTGCTTTGTGCACAAGGGGACAGGGTCATTCCTTATATTCCATGATATTTCATATTGTGTATTGAACTCATGTGGAATTTATGCCTCTTGTCAATAAAAGTTTACCTTTTATATTTATATACTGAGTAGTGGTGTGCATTACTTTTGAGTGGTTCCCTTTTCTCTCTTTGCATTATGCCATGTTACCACTTTTTTGCACCCCTTTTAATTTCGATTTCTATAATAGTAGTGCGCTAGTTTCTTCTCAATATCAATTGGCTTTCCCTCTCTGGCGCAGAAAATTGCGCGGGAGCCCAAGCCATTTTTTTTTTCCAAAAATTATTTTTTTTAAATTAAACATATTGCGTTTAAGGCCGGCGTCAATACCCGGCACTGCGGCCGGCACTCTGGACCGGAGCGTTCAGCTGCATAGAAATACGTGCAGCCGCACGCTCCGCTCCCGAGCGCCGGTGGCAGTGCCGGGTATTAATGCGAGAGACTTGTGTGAGTTTCTTGCCAGTGTGACCCCGGCCTAACGCAGATTTCATGTGTGTGTCTTTATTTAAGGCCGGGATCACACATGCGAGAAACTCGGATGAATCTCGCATCTTAATACCCGACACTGGCGCCGGCACTCGGGAGCGGAGCGTGCGGCTGCATAGAAATACATGCAACAGCACGCTCCCGAGTGACGGCGGCAGTGTCGGGTATTAAGATGCGAGACTTGTCCGAGTTTCTCGCTTGTGTGATCCATCTATCATATCTATCTATCTATCTATCTATCATCTGTTTATCTATTATCTAGATATCTATTATCTAGATATCTATCTATATATCTATTTATCGATAAATCTATGTATAGATAGATATATTTATAGATCGATATATCGATAGATAGATAGATACAATAGATGGATACAATAGATAGATACAATAGATAGATATGATATATAGATATCTATGTTATCTATCTATCTATCGACATATCTATGTATAGATATATTTATAGATAGATATATCGGTAGATAATAGAAAGATATTTCGATAGATAGATACCATAGATAAATACGATAGATAGAGCCATAGATAGATATGATAGATAGATACGATAGATACGGTAGATATGTATCGTATCTATCTATTGTATCCATCTAACATATCTATCTATCTAGCTGTGTGTAAACATTATTCTTCAATGGAGCATGTAAATGAAGAGGTTGGACAAGAAATTATATCACAATTCTTTTTTTTTTTGCATATCTCTATTGAGCTTACAAAAACACACAAATCCGCATAAAAAAAAACGCATGAAAAATGCGTAAAAAACGCATGAAAAACGCAGGTGACCTGCCAGTGACCTCGGATGCAGATTTGGTGCAGATTTTACCTGCGCCAAATCCTGATCAAATCATGAACGTGGACACATACCCTTAAGAAATTGGACTTAAAACCCGTGATAACACTTGTGATTTGCTTTAATGAGATGATTTCAGGCTTGATGAGAAATGCAGCTTGGATACTGTTATTGGCATCTACGTGTAGGGGAGGTGAGAGGTCACACGAGGAAAGGTTCCCGTGGCCTTCAGAAGCTTGGCAAACCGCTGCCTTCGTATCTAATGAAGGATCCAAGGTCATATCTGTCAAATTAAGAGTTTATTTCCAAACCTGGAAGAGGACATCACAGGGTCCTAATTACTGGGACGTTAAAAACTATTATTAACATCAGAACAGAAGGAACCGTATAGGAGGTGGAGAAGGAAAGGTTAAAGAGGTTTTCCTGTTTCAATAAAAAAAAAAAAAATGGGGACTGCTTATGATTTATTAAAGAAAAAGATATATCTTTATATGTATAAAAGCAGCACTTACCTGCTCCCCGCTGGCCTCTGCTGACAGGGTGTCTACCAGCCGTGACCACTGAACCCATTCACTGGGCTTAGAAGTGATGTGGAAGTAGACAGCGCGATGAGACCCTGGAACGGGGACGGCTTCAGCAGATAATTACGGCTTATTCTGGTATTTTATAGCATAAGCAGCTTCAGCCCTGTTTTTAATGAACCAGTTGGTTGTTGCTACGTTATTATTTTTTTTTTCTTTTTATAATAGTCTACAAATCATATTGCGGAGCTGACAGGTTGATCAGTGGTTAGCATTGTTGTCTTGCAGTTCCAGGGTCCTTGATTAGAATTATAGGGCCACAAATTAGAATTTGACCAAGGGCAAAACATTCTACCAGCTTGTGTGTGGCCTCTTATGTTGCTTGCACGGCTTTCCTGATACACCGACAATATTCTAATAGTTACTCGGCATCCTATGGCATTGACCTTTGTGTGTTTGTGTCCCTAAAAATATATATAGTTTCTCCTTATGGAGAGTGACATACCATCTCTGGCTTGTCAAGGTAAGGAGGCTTATTCGCCATGCAATGCTCCTCTGGGAAATATAATATGCAAATTGCCTCTTCTGAGAAAAAGAGGACTTAAACTCTATCGCGCCACCTGTTGGAAGTAGCGATCAGAAGAGGCAATTTGCATATTATATTTCCCAGAGGAGCATTGCACGGCGAATAAGCCTCCTTACCTTGACAAGCCAGAGATGGTATGTCACTCTCCATAAGGAGAAATGATACCCTTTAGACCCCAGTCCAGAGCCTCTCACCTAGCCAAATTAGTTCTCATGCTTCGCACTGACGAGGGCCAACAGCCCGAAACACCGTGTCTGCGAATTGCGATATTGATTTGGCTTTTATCCTAAGTCATATTCCACGACTCGTTAAAGAGTTGATTGTGACTTGTAGGATCGCTACTTCCAACAGTTGGCGCTATAGAGTTTAAGTCCTCTTTTTCTCAGAAGAGGCAATTTGCATAAAAATATATATATATTGCTGAGTCCCAGTAGGGACAGTGACTGATGAGAATGGTGACAATCTCTGTGGAGCGCTGTGGGATAATGTCTCATGGTCACTTCACTACACTCTTGATTTGCTGGATGGAGCTAAATGCAGGTCAGGCCTGGAGGAAAACCTGTTAGAGGCTGCAGAAGACTTGAGAGCGGGGTGTAGGTTCAGCTTCCAGCAGGACAACAACCTAAACATCCTGCTAGAGCCACAATGGAGGGTTTAGATCAGAGCATATTCATGTGGGTGAGCGGCCCAGTCACTGTCCAGACCTGAATCCCAGAGAATCTGTGGCAAGACGTGAAAATGACTGATCACAGACGTCTCCAGCAATGTCACTAAGCGAGAGCGAGGGGCAAAGAAGAAGGGGCAAAATGTCACCTCTGGATGTACAAAGCTGGAGAGGCAGACCCCAAAAGACTGCAGAGAAAGGTGGAGAGATAAACCTCAAAAGACTGCAGAGAAAGGTGGAGAGACAGACCCCAAAAGACTGCAGAGAAAAGTGGGACAGACCCCAAAAGAATGCAGAGAAAGGTGGAGAGACAGACCCCAAAAGACTGCAGAGAAAGGTGGAGAGACAGACCCCAAAAGACTGCAGAAAAAGGGGGAGAGACAGACCCCCAAAGACTGCAGAGAAAGGTGGGACAGACCCCAAAAGACTGCAGAGAAAGGGGGAGAGACAGACCCCAAAAGTCTGCAGAGGAAGGTGGAGAGACAGACCCCAAAAGATTGCAGAGGAAGATGGAGAGACAGACCCCAAAAGATTGCAGAGAAAGGTGGGAGAGACAGACCCCAAAAGACAGCAGAGAAAGGTGGAGAGACAGACCCCAAAATACTGCAGAGAAAGGTGGAGATGTAAGAGGGTGGTGCTGTTATGGACAATAAGAAACACGCTGTCACTTTAAGAGGCTGCATCCCCTTGTCTGGTGTGATGGTATGTTCTGCTTTTCTCCCCTGCTCTTATGTTTTTATGAACTGGTCGGTTCTGTGTGGAGGGGTGGAGCTGAAGCAGAGTTGGAGGGAAAGGTTCAGGGAGAACTGTGTGCTGGTCTGTCTGCAAGGAAGAGTTGTTGGCTGCAAGAAAGATTACACAGCTTGAGACGAACTGCGTTTGTTAAATAGACTTTCCCGGTTACAGCAAAGGGTGGCTGTTCTGTGTTAGTTTGTGAAGCCACGAAGATACTGAGAAGGGGATTTACAGTTTCCAGGAGCATCCCTAGGATCCAGAAGCAAGGAGAAGACCACGTTTTGCAGAGCTGAGAGGAATCCGTGTGCACCACCGTTTTGGACTTTGAGGGGCCCCCTGGGACTGGACCTGTGTCCCCAACATCACTGTGAGTTTGTTCCTGTTTGGTGCACCTGTTAGGGCCTAGAGCAGGCTTCAGTAGTTAGAGTACGGTAGCCGTGTGGCCTGCGTAGTAAAGGCCAGGGAGGTTATATGCAGAGTAGGATCGATATTTGTTTTATTGTGTAAAGTTGCTTGTGAGACAGATACTGAGTTTGTAATTGTTTAAGCACTGTGTTATTTTACAGAGAAGATTACTCATGTGCATTATCTTTTGTTATTGTAATCCCCTGTTTGCACCTTCCTTGTCCCTTCCATTCCCTGTCTCCCAATAAATCTATCCTTTGTTGTTTGCACCTCATCTTGTGCACAGTAGTCTTCCTGCACCATGGTGGTCCCCCAGCCATCGCTTCAAGTGACGCTGCGAGCAGGGTACTGTCACCAGGATGGAGGCAGCAGACAGCAATGGCGGGAATGCTAACATTAATGGGGATGCTATGGGCATTGGTGGAACCCCTGCAAGGACACTCCCTATGGGCACCATATATAGTGTGCTCCCAAAGTTTGACGGCAAGAATATGCCACTGTCCGACTGGGTGTCCCGGCTGCAATGCACCCTGAAGATTTATAACATCAGCCCAGACCTTGAAGTGGACATTGCTTTAACTGCCCTAGAGGGGGAAGCTCGCAGAAACGTCTGCCTACAACCAGAACTCACCCGCAGTACCCTGAAGGAGCTAGTGAAGTTCCTGGAAGAGATCTACGGCGAGACTGCTAGCGCGGGACATCTTCGCGCCAAATTTTTCTCTAGGCTGCAGCGGGAAGAAGAAGGAATTTCTCAGTATGCAACAGCACTGCAAGAAGTGTTTGAAGAGGTGCAGAGAAAGGAGGCAGATGGATTTGGCGGCATGGGCTCTAAAGACCGGATACTCCGGGAGCAATTCATTCTGGGACTACACAGCACATCCTTGAGGCGAGCACTGTCAAAACGGGTCTGGGCAGATCCAGCCCTTACATTTTGTCAAGTTCTGGCGGAAACAGTGGCCCGAAGTAAAGAAGAAAGCTATGCGTCTGGAGTGATGCGTGTCCAGGGCGCCAATTCTAGAGGGGACCCAAACCATCAAGAGGTGCTGGTCCAGGTACTGCAAGACTTGCAGCGGTCCCTTGCTAACGTGCAAGAGAAAATGACCCAGATGGAGCGAAAAGTGGGGGAACTACAAGAGACTGACCCACCATACTCATGCAACCATTCTTCAGCCCGATCGACAAGGGATCAGTGGGAACAAGCCCCCTCCCATCAGGCATCGGCGGCACGAGGACAGGCTCGAAGTACCCCTCGGCGAAGAGGAGGCATTCAATGCTAGGAGTGTGGAGGACGGGGGCACCTTGCCAGAGACTGTCGGAACTATACTCAAGGCCAGTGGAAGCCGTCGTTAAACTACCAACCCCCGCAGTAGTGCGGCACTCTGCGGGGGAGGCGAGAAGAGAGGCCGCTCCATATCATAACAAACACTTGATCGCTGGGAGCCCCATCCTACGTGCTGAATTTGAAGGAGTTCTGGTGGATTGCCTGGTAGATACCGGGTCACAAGTGACAACGATGCCAGAAGCGTACTTCAAGCAGCATTTCCAGAACCTGGCTAAGCCAGAAAAAGAGACATTGATTCGCTTGTTTGCTGCCAACCAACAACCGATTCCGGTCACAGGGGTCGTGTGAATGAATATTCGAATCTGTGGGCAAGAAGTTGGAAGAAAAGGGATCCTGCTAGTCCCTGAGCCTGTCAAGGAAGATGTGCCTGTAGTACTGGGAATGAATATCCTACGTGAACTCGATCAGATTATGTTTACCAAACGGGGACCTGGATATTGGAAGAAGGCTACTACACATAAGCCTACTCAAGAAGCCCTTCAATGACTGATCCGCGTCTGTGGGACGCAGAAGAGTGCGCCACCTTATCAGACGGTAGGGGTCATCCGGGCTCCTGGTAAAGAACCTGCAATCCTACCTCCCGAGCGAGAAACTATAGTATAACTTCCAGTGGGGACTCACCGCAACCTTGATGGGTTGGAAGTGGTTGTTCAGCCTGTGGTAGGTGGAGGAGTGGATCAAGAAGTCATGATAGCTCATACAATAGCTGTGGTCCAGCGAGGACATGTCTCCATAAGAGCTTTGAATGTGAGCCCCAGGGAGGTCACCTTACCACGAGGGACAGATCTGGCCCTGGTGTACCTACATAAGGGTGAAGTGGTGAGTCAGAAGGAGAGGTCTTTATCACCGAAAGAAGGTGTGGGGTGGACCCTAGCAGTTGCTGCAGGAGATGAAGAGACACCATCCCCGGAGTGGAGTGGACATGTCATCCTTGAGCAAATGGAAGTGGATGTGAAGGCTATGGGCCCTGAGCGTGTACAAGCAATAGAAACTATGCTGTGGGAAAATCAGGCCACATTCGCCCGTCACGCCGAAGATTTCGGCTGTACTGAAGCCATCACGCATGAGATCCCGACTAGGGAAGCTCGTCCAATTAGAGAACGATACCGGCCGATCCCGCCCAAGATGTACCAAGAGGTGAAAACATTACTGAGGCAGATGCTGGATTCAGGAGTGGTGCAGAGTAGTCAGAGCCCTTGGGAAGCCCCGGTGGTGCTCGTCAAGAAAAAGGATGGGACCATCCGTTTCTGCGTAGATTACAGGAAACTCAATGCCTGCACTGTTCGAGACTCGTATCCGTTGCCCCGCATCGAGGAATCCTTGACAGCGTTGGGGAAAGCCAAGTACTTCTCCACCCTAGACCTAGCAAGCGGATACTGGCAAGTAGCCGTGGCAGAGAAAGACAGAGAAAACCGCCTTCATCCTCCCTATGGGACTGTTCGAGTTTAACCGGATGCCCTTCGGGCTCTCCAATGCTCCAGGCACCTTTCAACGGCTGATGGAAAAGTGTTTGGGAGATTTAAATTTCGAGGCTACCCTGATCTATCTGGATGACATCATTGTGCTTTCATCCTCATTCGAAGACCACCTTGCCCGGCTTGGACAGGTACTCAGAAGACTGCGGGCTCATAACCTGAAGTTGAAGCCAAAAAAATGCCACCTCTTCAAGAGGGAGATCGAGTACCTAGGCCACATAGTGTCACAAGATGGAGTTCTACCCTCGCCAGAAAAAGTGGCTGCTATCCAGAAGTGGCCAGTCCCTCAAACAGTGAGAGAACTCCAAGCCTTCCTGGGACTCGCGGGGTACTACCAAATATAACAGAAATCATGGAAAGTCTACTTCTAAAGCAGATAGATGACGCTGCAACCCATAATGAGGTCCTGGTTATGGGGGACTTTAACTACCCGGATATTAACTGGGAAACAGAAACCTGTGAAACTCATAAAGGCAACAGGTTTCTGCTAATAACCAAGAAAAATTATCTTTCACAATTGGTGCAGAATCCAACCAGAGGAGCAGCACTTTTAGACCTAATACTATCTAATAGACCTGACAGAATAACAAATCTGCAGGTGGTTGGGCATCTAGGAAATAGCGACCACAATATTGTGCAGTTTCACCTGTCTTTCACTAGGGGGACTTGTCAGGGAGTCACAAAAACACTGAACTTTAGGAAGGCAAAGTTTGACCAGCTTAGAGATGCCCTTAATCTGGTAGACTGGGAAAATATCCTCAGAAATAAGAATACAGATAATAAATGGAAAATGTTTAAGAACATCCTAAATAGGCACTGTAAGCGGTTTATACCTTGTGGGAATAAAAGGACTAGAAATAGGAAAAACCCAATGTGGCTAAACAAAGAAGTAAGACAGGCAATTAACAGTAAAAAGAAAGCATTTGCACTACTAAAGCAGGATGGCACCATTGAAGCTCTAAAAAACTATAGGGAGAAAAATACTTTATCTAAAAAACTAATTAAAGCTGCCAAAAAGGAAACAGAGAAGCACATTGCTAAGGAGAGTAAAACTAATCCCAAACTGTTCTTCAACTATATCAATAGTAAAAGAATAAAAACTGAAAATGTAGGCCCCTTAAAAAATAGTGAGGAAAGAATGGTTGTAGATGACGAGGAAAAAGCTAATATATTAAACACCTTCTTCTCCACGGTATTCACGGTGGAAAATGAAATGCTAGGTGAAATCCCAAGAAACAATGAAAACCCTATATTAAGGGTCACCAATCTAACCCAAGAAGAGGTGCGAAACCGGCTAAATAAGATTAAAATAGATAAATCTCCGGGTCCGGATGGCATACACCCACGAGTACTAAGAGAACTAAGTAATGTAATAGATAAACCATTATTTCTTATTTTTAGGGACTCTATATTGTCGGGGTCTGTTCCGCAGGAATGGCGCATAGCAAATGTGGTACCAATATTCAAAAAGGGCTCTAAAAGTGAACCTGGAAATTATAGGCCAGTAAGTCTAACCTCTATTGTTGGTAAAATATTTGAAGGGTTTCTGAGGGATGTTATTCTGGATTATCTCAATGAGAATAACTGTTTAACTCCATATCAGCATGGGTTTATGAGAAATCGCTCCTGTCAAACCAATCTAATCAGTTTTTATGAAGAGGTAAGCTATAGGCTGGACCACGGTGAGTCATTGGACGTGGTATATCTCGATTTTTCCAAAGTGTTTGATACCGTGCCACACAAGAGGTTGGTACACAAAATGAGAATGCTTGGTCTGGGGGAAAATGTGTGTAAATGGGTTAGTAACTGGCTTAGTGATAGAAAGCAGAGGGTGGTTATAAATGGTATAGTCTCTAACTGGGTCGCTGTGACCAGTGGGGTACCGCAGGGGTCAGTATTGGGACCTGTTCTCTTCAACATATTCATTAATGATCTGGTAGAAGGTTTACACAGTAAAATATCGATATTTGCAGATGATACAAAACTATGTAAAGCAGTTAATACAAGAGAAGATAGTATTCTGCTACAGATGGATCTGGATAAGTTGGAAACTTGGGCTGAAAGGTGGCAGATGAGGTTTAACAATGATAAATGTAAGGTTATACACATGGGAAGAAGGAATCAATATCACCATTACACACTGAACGGGAAACCACTGGGTAAATCTGACAGGGAGAAGGACTTGGGGATCCTAGTTAATGATAAACTTACCTGGAGCAGCCAGTGCCAGGCAGCAGCTGCCAAGGCAAACAGGATCATGGGGTGCATTAAAAGAGGTCTGGATACACATGATGAGAGCATTATACTGCCTCTGTACAAATCCCTAGTTAGACCCCACATGGAGTACTGTGTCCAGTTTTGGGCACCGGTGCTCAGGAAGGATATAATGGAACTAGAGAGAGTACAAAGGAGGGCAACAAAATTAATAAAGGGGATGGGAGAACTACAATACCCAGATAGATTAGCGAAATTAGGATTATTTAGTCTAGAAAAAAGACGACTGAGGGGCGATCTAATAACCATGTATAAGTATATAAGGGGACAATACAAATATCTCGCTGAGGATCTGTTTATACCAAGGAAGGTGACGGGCACAAGGGGGCATTCTTTGCGTCTGGAGGAGAGAAGGTTTTTCCACCAACATAGAAGAGGATTCTTTACTGTTAGGGCAGTGAGAATCTGGAATTGCTTGCCTGAGGAGGTGGTGATGGCGAACTCAGTCGAGGGGTTCAAGAGAGGCCTGGATGTCTTCCTGGAGCAGAACAATATTGTATCATACAATTATTAGGTTCTGTAGAAGGACGTAGATCTGGGGATTTATTATGATGGAATATAGGCTGAACTGGATGGACAAATGTCTTTTTTCGGCCTTACTAACTATGTTACTATGTTACCGCCGGTTTGTTAAAGACTTTGCGAAGGTGGAAGGTCCTCTCAATGAGTTGCTGAGGGGGACTGCTGGAGTGCCGAAGACCCAGCGCATCCCATGGGCACAGGGACAACACGAGGCCTTCCAGGCTATAAAGAATGCCCTTACTTCGGCCCCGATTTTGGCCTATGCAGACTTCAATCATCCGTTCCTGTTGTACACCGATGGTAGCCTTCATGGACTCGGTGCAGTACTTTCTCAGATGCAGGATGGACATGAGAGAGTTATCGGGTATGCTAGCAGGTCCCTGCGAGACAGCGAAAGAAACCCTCACAATTACAGCTCCTTCCGGTTAGAGCTCCTGGCCCTGGTGTGGGCCATGACAGAAACGTTTGCAGGCTTCCTGACAGGTACCAAAATTCAAGTTCGAACAGACAATAATCCCCTGGCCCACCTTGAGAATGCTAAACTGGGGGCCTTAGAACGGTGGATGGCTCGCCTGGTCAAGTTCGACTTTACCATTCGTTATCGCTCTGCTACCGAAAACGCAAATGCGGATGGGCTGTCAAGAGTGCCTGTGGAGACTCCAGTGGGGGATCTTGATGAGCAACTCGAAGAGGAGGAAACCCCAGACTTCAATAAGTTCAAGCCCCCAATGGTTGTGGCCCAGTCAAGAAGGGAGGCCTGCGCATTACCCCGGTCCCTGGGGAGAACCAATGAGGAATGGGGACACGTTCAGGATGAAGACGAAGGGCTGAGACAGATGAAATGGTGGGTAACGCAAAAGCGGAAGCCTGGCAAACAAGAGAGAGATAATCTGGACTCTGAAATGAGGAGTGTGTTGCACCAGTGGGATAGACTGGAAGTGCGAGAGTCAGTACTATATCGTAAGAGGCAACAGCCAAAAGATGTGGAAGTAAGGTGGCAAGTGGTCATCCCAGGAAGAATGGCTCAAGAAATAGCTAAAGAAGCCCACGAATTCGGAGCACACTTCGGCCCCACAAAGACCTAGCAATGGTTGCAGCGGTATGTGTATTGCGCCGGGTTGGAGCTTGTGGTGGAAGAGGTTTGCCGGCAGTGTCGAGTATGTGACCTCATTAAGAGTACTGAACAGAGGGCACCCATCCAGACCATACAAACTAAGGAACCGTTGGAAGTCTTGATGATCGACTATCTCCTCGTGGGACACTCGGCCTGGGGGCTGCAATACTGTTTGGTGATGACCGATCATTTCTCTAAGTTCGCAGTAGTCACTCCGACTAGAGACCAGACTGCGGAATCAGCGGCGCGAGCCATCTGTCAAGACTTCATCCGGGTGTATGGGTGCCCAAAGCGCATCCACTCCGAGCAAGGCGTATGTTTCCAAGGCAAGGTGATGGAAGAATTGTATCGCATGTATGGCATCGAGCGGTCCCGGACCACCCCTTACCATCCTCAAGGCAATGGAGCTTGCGAACGCTTCAACAGAACCTTGCTTCAGATGCTGAGAACATTGGAGGAGGATAAGAAAGTGTGTTGGCCAGACTATCTGCCAGAATTGGAAACAGGAACACATGGGCTACTTGCACAGTGAACAAGTCTGTATGATCATGTTCACACACCACCAAGAAACCTGAAGACACAAAAGAGAATAGTAAAACCAAAAACACTCAGTTTGAAAAAATGTTGCAGTAATCTGCAAGTGCTAGTAAAAGATGTAAAAAACAGGGTATTTGGTTGATACGTTTTTTGCAAAAAATGTATACTAAGCTGCTCTACCAATCTTCACGGTATACCCTTATCAGAGCAGTCCTAACTAATGTATGCAATCCCTATCTGATGTATTTAAAAACCTGATCATCTGTATATAACCTGTGTGAACAGGGTTCAGAGAGGAAAAATCCATGTGTGCATACAGGGTAGAACAGCTTTTGTGCAGATAGCCCAAGAGGAGTGGTGGAACTCCCCAGTCTTGTAGACACAAGAGAACAATTATGGAAACAGGAACACATGGGCTACTTGCACAGTGAACATGTCTGTATGATCATGTTCACACACCACCAAGAAACCTGAAGACACAAAAGAGAATAGTAAAACCAAAAACACTCAGTTTGAAAAAATGTTGCAGTAATCCGCAAGTGCTAGTAAAAGATGTAAAAAACAGGGTATTTGGTTGATATGTTTTTTGCAAAAAATGTATACTAAGCTGCTCTACCAATCTTCACGGTATACCCTTATCAGAGCAGTCCTAACTAATGTATGCAATCCCTATCTGATGTATTTAAAAACCTGATCATCTGTATATAACCTGTGTGAACAGGGTTCAGAGAGGAAAAATCCATGTGTGCATACAGGGTAGAACAGCTTTTGTGCAGATAGCCCAAGAGGAGTGGTGGAACTCCTGTTTCCATAATTGTTCTCTTGTGTCTACAAGACTGGGGAGTTCCACCACTCCTCTTGGGCTATCTGCACAAAAGCTGTTCTACCCTGTATGCACACATGGATTTTTCCTCTCTGAACCCTGTTCACACAGGTTATATACAGATGATCAGGTTTTTAAATACATCAGATAGGGATTGCATACATTAGTTAGGACTGCTCTGATAAGGGTATACCGTGAAGATTGGTAGAGCAGCTTAGTATACATTTTTTGCAAAAAACGTATCAACCAAATACCCTGTTTTTTACATCTTTTACTAGCACTTGCGGATTACTGCAACATTTTTTCAAACTGAGTGTTTTTGGTTTTACTATTCTCTTTTGTGTCTATCTGCCAGAATTGGTCTGGACCTACAACAATCGGGTCCACTCCACCACGGGTTATACCCCCCCCCCATCTACTGTTGTTTGGAAGAGCTGGACAAGAGATCATTGAGCTGAATTTGGAACAGCCAGAGGAGCTGATGGAGCGGACTGTCACCTCATGGGTGAAAGAGCATCGGCAATGTTTGCAAACGATACGGCAGTTGGCGGCTCAGCAACTGCAAGAAAAAGGACACACGGCCCGCAAACCGATTAAGAGTTACCGCTCCAACCTGGAGACCGGGTATTGGCCAGAGAGAAACGCCCTAAAGGAAAACTAAGTGAGAGATGGGAAGTACAGCCGTACAAGGTTATCGAGCGAGTGTATGCTAACGGCCCTGTCTACAAGGTACAGATTGAAGATGGGGCAGCCGCCCCTAGAGTACTTCACAGAAATATGCTGCGGCCTTGCCGGTCTGAAGTCTGTTCTATGCCATTGTCGCCTGAAGGTGCCACTCCACTTCCTGAATCTGTCATGCCTGATGACCAAATCGATGATGAGTGTTGGACCGTCCCTGACACAGTAGGGGGTCCTCAGCCGCCCAGAGATGGTAATCCCATGGATGTACCAGTGCCGCCATGCGAGGATGAGATCAGACAAGAGCGCACAATGTCCCCTACAACAAGTGTTCCTCTGGAAGATAGTCAAGCCTTGCCTGACAGCCAAGAGCTTCGGAGATCCCAGAGGTCTAATGCAGGGGTTCCACCGGTCCGATATGTAGAACAGTGTGCTCTGTCTGTTTATACACCTTTGTTGCCTCCTCCATTACACTTTTACCCTGATGCTGTGATGGCCGAGGACGACCATCATTAAGAAGGGAGGCATGTAAGAGGGTGGTGCTGTTATGGACAATAAGAAACACGCTGTCACTTTAAGAGGCTGCATCCCCTTGTCTGGTGTGATGGTATGTTCTGCTTTTCTCCCCTGCTCTTATGTTTTTATGAACTGGTCGGTTCTGTGTGGAGGGGTGGAGCTGAAGCAGCGTTGGAGGGAAAGGTTCAGGGAGAACTGTGTGCTGGTCTGTCTGCAAGGAAGAGTTGTTGGCTGCAAGAAAGATTACACAGCTTGAGACGAACTGCGTTTGTTAAATAGACTTTCCCGGTTACAGCAAAGGGTGGCTGTTCTGTGCAAGTTTGTGAAGCCACGAAGATACTGAGAAAGGGATTTACAATTTCCAGGAGCATCCCTAGGATCCAGAAGCAAGGAGAAGACCACGCTTTGCAGAGCTGACAGGAATCCGTGCGCACCACCGTTTTGGACTTCGGGGGGCCCCCTGGGACTGGACCTGTGTCCCCAACATCAATGTGAGTTTGTTCCTGTTTGGTGCACCTGTTAGGGCCTAGAGCAGGCTTCAGTAGTTAGAGCACGGCAGCCGTGTGGCCTGCGTAGTAAAGGCCAGGGAGGTTATATGCAGAGTAGCATCGATATTTGTTTTATTGTGTAAAGTTGCTTGTGAGACAGATACTTAGTTTGTAATTGTTGAATAGGGTTGAGCGACCTTTACTTTTATAGGATCGGGTCAGGTTTCATGAAACCCGACTTTTTCAAAAGTCGGGTCGAGTGAAATCGGCCGATCCTATAAAAAAGTCGGGGTCGGACGAAACCCGAAACCCAATGCAGTGCATTGGGTTTCCATGGTTCCCAGGGTCTGAAGGAGCGGAAACTCTCCTTCAGGCCCTGCGATCCATATTTTAGTGTAAAATAAAGAATTAAAATAAAAAATATCGCAATACTTACCCTCTGACACGCCCTGGTACCAATCGGGAACCTTCCTTCCTTAGAAACAGCCTTCCAGGACCTTGCGGTGACGTTCGCGGTGACGTTCGCGGTGACGTCGCGGCTTGTGATTGGCCGCGCGGCCGCCCATGTGACCGCTCGCGCGACCAATCACAAGCCGCGACGTCACCGCGAACGTCACCGCAAGGTCCTGGAAGGCTGTTTCTAAGGAAGGAAGGTTCCCGGTTGGTACCAGGGCGCGTCAGAGGGTAAGTATTGCGATATTTTTTATTTTAATTCTTTATTTTACACTTAAATCTGAATTCCGATACCAATTCCCGATATAAACATATCGGGAATCGGTATCGGAATTCCGATTCTAGATTCAAAAGATCGCCGACTTCATGGCCGACCCCACACAGGGGTCGGGTCGGGTTTCATGAAACCCGACTTTGCCAAAAGTCGGCGACTTTTGAATATTTTCCACCCGTTTCGCTCAACCCTATTGTTGAAGCACTGTGCTATTTTACAGAGAAGATAACTCATGTGCATTATCTTTTGCTATTGTAAACCCCTGTTTGCACCTTCCTTGTCCCTTCCATTCCCTGTTTCCCAATAAATCTATCCTTTGTTGTTTGCACCTCATCTTGTGTACAGTAGTCTTCCTGCACCGTGGTGGTCCCCTGCCCATCGCTTCAGAGAGACAGACCCCAAAATATTGCAGAGAAGGGTGGAGAGACAGACCCCAAAATACTGCAGAGAAAGGGGGAAGAGACAGACCCCAAAATACTGCAGAGAAAGGTGGAAGAGACAGACCCCAAAATACTGCAGAGAAAGGTGGAGAGACAGACCCCAAAATACTGCAGAGAAAGGTGGAGAGACAGACCCCAAAATACTGCAGAGAAAGGTGGAGAGACAGACCCCAAAAGATTGCAGAGAAAGGTGGAGAGACAGACCCCAAATGACTGCAGAGAAAGCCGGCAGAGACAGACCCCAAAAGACTGCAGAGAAAGGAGAGACAGACCCCAAAAGACTGCAGAGAAAGGAGAGACAGACCCCAAAAAACTGCAGAGAAAGGGGGAGAGACAGACCCCAAAATACTGCAGAGAAAGGTGGGGACACAGACCCCAAAACACTGCAGAGAAAGGTGGAGAGACAGACCCCAAAAGACTGTAGAGAAAGGTGGGGACACAGACCCAAAAGACTGCAGAGAAACCTGGAGAGACAGACCCCAAAAGACTGCAGACAAAGGAGGGAGAGACAGACCCCAAAAGACTGCAGAGAAAGGTGAGAGAGACAGATCCCAAAAGACTGCAGAGAATGGTGGAAGAGACAGACCACAAAATACTGCAGAGAAAGGAGGCGAAACAGACCCCAAAAGACTGCAGAGAAAGGTGGAGAGACAGACCCCAAAAGACTGCAGAGAAAGGTGGAGAAACAGACCCCGAAAGACTGCAGAGAAAGCTGGAGAGACAGACCCCAAAAGACTGCAGAGAAAGGAGGGAGAGACAGACCCAAAAAGACAGCAGAGAAAGGAGGAGAGACAGACCAGAAAAGACTGCAGAGAAAGGTGGAAGACAGACCCCAAAACACTGCAGAGAAAGGCGGGAGAGACAGACCACAAAAGACTGCAGAGAAAGGTGGAGAGACAGACCCGAAAAGACTGCAGAGAAAGGTGGAGAGACAGACCCCAAAAGACTGTAGAGAAAGTGGAGAGACAGACCCCAAAAGACTGCAGAGAAACATGGAGAGACAGACCCCAAAAGACTGCAGAGAATGGTGGATAGACAGACCCCATATGACTGCAGAGAAAGGTGGAAGAGACAGACCCCAAAAGACTGTAGAGAAAATGGAGAGACAGACCCCAAAATATTGCAGAGAAAGGTGGGAGAGACAGACCCCAAAAGACTGCAGAGAAACCTGGAGAGACAGACCCCAAAAGACTGCAGAGAAAGTTGGGGACACAGACCCCAAAAGACTGCGGAGATAGGAGTAGAGACAGACCCCAAAAGACTGCAGGGAAAGGAGAAGAGACAGACCACAAAACACTGCAGAGAACGGAGGGGGAGACAGACCCCAAAAGACTGCAGAGAACGGTGGGAGAGACAGACCCCAAAAGACTGCAAAGAAAGGTGGAGAGACATACCCCAAAAGACTGCAGAGAAACCTGGAGAGACAGACACCAAAAGACTGCAGAGAAAGGTGGGAGAGACAGACCCCAAAAGACTGCAGAGAAAGGTGGGGAAACAGACCCCAAAAGACTGCAGAGAAAGGTGGACAGACAGACCCCAAAATATTGCAGAGAAAGGTGGAGAGACAGACCCCAAAACACTGCAGAGAAAGGTGGAGAGACAGACCCCAAAAGACTGCAGAGAAAGGCAGGGACACAGACCCTAAAAGACTGCAGAGAAAGGTGGAGAGACAGACCCCAAAACATACCTCCCAACTTTTGAGGAAGGGAAAGACGGTCAAAGTTAGCGGCGCGCGCAGCGTGTCATGGCAAATTTGAAGCCACACCTCTGACCACACCCATTTCACAACTAGTCATGCCCCAACCACACCCATTTAGCACTTTTGATCTCAATGTTTCATAAACAATAATTATGAACAAAAAAATATGGCCACGCAGTGCTCCATACTGTATAATGGCCACACATGATGCTTCATACTGTATAATGGCCACACATGATGCTCCATACAGTATAATGGCCCCACATGATGCTCCATACTGTATAATGGCCACACATGATGCTGCTTACAGTGTACTGGCCCCACGTGATGATCCATACTGTATAATGGCCACACATGACGCTCCATGCTGTATAATGGCCCCAAATGATGCTGCGTACAGTGTACTGGCCCCTCATGATGCTCCATACTGTATAATGGCCACACGTGATGCTCCACACTGTATAATGGCCCCAAATTATGCTGCATACAGTGTACTGGCCCCACATGATTCTCCATACTGTATAATAGCCCCAAATGATGCTGCTTACAGTGTACTGGCCCCACGTGATGCTCCATACTGTATAATGGCCCCAAATGATGCTGCGTACAGTGTACTGGCCCCACGTGATGCTCCATAAAGTATAATGGGCCCACATGATGCTGCATGCTGTATAATGGCCCCAAATGATGCTGCGTTCAGTGTACTGGCCCCACGTGATGCTCCATACTGTATAATGGCCCCAAATGATGCTGCGTACAGTGTACTGGCCCCACGTGATGCTCCATAAAGTATAATGGGCCCACATGATGCTGCATGCTGTATAATGGCCACACATGATGCTCCATACTGTATAATGGCCCCAAATGATGCTGCGTACAGTGTACTGGCCCCACGTGATGCTCCATACTGTATAATAGCCACACATGATGCTCCATACTGCATAATGGCCATATTATGCTCCATGCTATATAATGGCCACACATGATGCTGTGTACTGTATAATGGCCACACATGACGCTCCATACTGTATAATGGCCACACATGATGCTCCTTACTGTATAATGGCTGCACATGATGCTCCATACTATATAATGGCCACACAATGCATCATACTGTATAATGGCCACACAATGCATCATACTGTATAATGGCCACACAATGCTCCATACTGTATAATGGCCACATTATGCTCCATACTGTATAATGGCCCCACATGATGCTGCGTACAGTATACTTGCCCCAAGTGATGGTCCATACAGTATAATGGCCACACATGATGCTTTGAACAGTTTAATGGCCCCACACGATGCTGGGTACAGTATAATGGCCCCACATTGTTACCCCACCCCCATCAGTGCCTTCTCCATCACTACACACACCTTTCACTGCGCACCCTCGCAACAGCCGGCAGCTTCCACTCCCACGGCGCTGAATGGTGTCATCCTGCTGCGCCGCTGACTGCTCACGTCGCTGCAGCTGTGATACGCCACTGATAAAGACCTCTCCGTGTCTCCTGTGCCAGTCAGTGTCAGAGCGAGGAGCAATATCTACTCCGATCCGACTCAGCCAGCATCTGCTCCATACACCTCGTACACACACGACTCCGCTCCATACACCTTGCACATGCGGCTCGCTCCGTACACCTTGTACACACACGGCTTCGCTCGGTACACCTCGTACACACACGGCTCCTCCCCATACACCTCATACACACACGGATCTGCTCCGTTCACCTCATACATACACGGCTCCTCCCCATACACCTCGTACACACATGGCTCCGCTCCATACACCTTGCACATGCGGCTCCGCTCCGTACACCTCGTACACACACGGCTCCGCTCGGTACACCTCGTACACACACGGCTCCTCCCCATACACCTCGTACACACAAGGCTCCACTCCGTACACCTTGTATGCACACGGCTCCGCTCTGTACACCTCGTACACACACGGCTCCGCTCCGTACACCTCGTACACACACGGCTCCGCTCACCTCGTAAACACACGCCTCCACTCTGTACACCTCGTGCACACACAGCTCCGCTCCGTACACCTCGTATACACACGGCTCCGCTCCGTACACCTCGTACACTCGGCTCTGCTCCATACACATTGCACACGCTGCTCCGCTCCGTATACCTTGCTCACACACAGCTCCGCTTCGTACACCTCATACACACATGGCTCCTCTCCATACACCTCGTACACACGTGGCTCTGCTCTGTACACCTCGAACACACACGACTCTTCTCCATACACCTTTACCTGCTGCTCCACTCCGTACAACTCGTACACACACGACTCCGCTCTGTACACCTTTCACACGCTGCTCCGCTCCATACACCTTTCACATGCTGCTCTAATCCGTACACCACATACACACACAGCCTCGCTCCGTACACCTCATGCACACGGCTTCGTACACCTCTTACACACACGACTCTGCTCCATACACATTGCACACTCTGCTCCGATCCGCACACCTCTTACACACATGGCTCCGTACACCTCTTACACACATGACTCCGCTCCGAACACCTTTCACACGCTGCTCCGATCCATACACCTCGTACACACGGCTCTGTTAGGCTACGTTCACATTAGCGTTTTGCGTGTTTGCGTCGGGCGACGCAGCGGCGACGCATGCGTCATGCGCCCCTATATATAACATGGGGGACGCATGGACATGCGTTGTGCTGCGTTGTGCGACGCATGCGTTTTTTTTGCCGCAAGCGTCGGGTGCAGAAAACGCAACAAGTTGCATTTTTCTTGCGTCCAAATTTCGGCAAAAAACGACGCATGCGTCGCAAAACGCAGCATTTTTGCGTGCGTTTTGATTTGCGTTGTGCGTTGCGTCGCCGACGCAGCAGCGCACAACGCAAATGTGAACGTAGCCTTACATCCACACTGTAAACACCTCCTGACCTCACACTTAGGCCGGGGACACAAACAACTGTGACAAAACACTCTGGGATCGCCTTTGCTGGGGTCAAAGGACACGTGGTTTGTGCATTGAATCTGAGGCGTACAGCAGGTTTCTGAGCAGGCTGACCTCAGGTCAGATTTATTAACGTGAAAGCAACACAAAAAACAAAACATAAAAATAAATCCTAGCCTGTCCGGCACTAACTAAACAAATACGTTGCTATCTCAACAACTGGGGGGGCTTCTCCCACCCAGCTAACATCACACAGGTCTTGAGCAGAGCTCTTCACTCACGTTTGTCTCACACAGGCAGGCAATCTGTGTGCCCCAGGCAGACACTGGAAACCCCCAGGTCATCTTTTATTCCTGCAATCATTAACCCATTAGCACCCTGAAGATACGGAGTGGCCTAATTCACATAGGACAAACACCTGGGCGAGATATACCTGCCTCCATCTACCACACCAGCATGAGTCTTACATATCCCCCCCCTGCTCAGACCACTCCGGTCGAGCAAGAACACTTTTGAAACAGTGCACTCGGGATAGGGCATCGGCGTTCCCCATCTGCACCCCAGGTCGGTGCTCCACCGTAAAAGAGTAAGCCTGCAGGGCAAGGAACCACCGGGTTACCCGACTATTACGGTCCTTGTGGAGGTGCATCCACTTGAGAGGGGCATGGTCTGTGACCAGCCTAAACTTCCTACCAGCCAGGTAATACTTGAGGGAGTCGAGAGCCCATTTAATGGCTAGGCACTCTTTTTCAACCACCGCATACCTCTGCTCATGTACATTCAGTTTCCGACTGAGATAGAGGACCAGGTGTTCGACTCCGTCCCTCACCTGGGAAAGTACAGCTCCGACACCAGTATCAGAGGCATCAGTTTGTACCACAAACTCGCTGCTGAAATCAGGAGTCACTAGTACGGGCTGAGAGCACAAAGCCCGTTTCAGGCTGTGGAAGGCCTCTTCAGCAGCTGAGGTCCATTTTACCATGACGGAACCCTTCCCCTTGGTAAGATCCGTCAAGGGAGTAGCCATGGCTGCAAAATTGGGTATGAACCGGCGATAATAGCCGGCAATCCCCAGGAAAGCCTGCACTTGTTTCTTGTTCACTGGTTGTGGCCAGCCCTGAATTGCCTGTATTTTGTCGATCTGGGGTTTAACCACTCCTCGGCCAATCACGTAGCCCAAGTATCGGGCTTCTTCAAGCCCGATGTGGCATTTCTTGGGGTTTGCCGTTAAACCTGCATCTCGCAGGTCATCAATCACCGCTTGTACCTTCTGGAGATGAGTTTCCCAGTCCATGCTGTAAATTACGATGTCATCCAGGTAGGCAGAAGCGTACTGTCTGTGAGGCCTCAAGACTCGATCCATCAATCTCTGGAACGTTGCGGGAGCTCCGTGAAGTCCAAACGGCATATAGACATACTGGAACAGACCTTCCGGTGTAGCAAATGCCGTCTTCTCTCTGGCCGCCTCGGCCAGAGGAATCTGCCAGTACCCCTTTGTTAAATCCAGGGTCGTAATGTATCGGGCTTTACCAAGCCGGTCGATCAACTCACCGACCCGGGGCATAGGGTACGCATCAAATTTAGAAACTGCATTCAGTTTCCTAAAGTCATTAGAAAACCGGATGGAGCCATCCGGTTTAGGTATCAACACAATTGGACTGGACCAGGCGCTGTGTGACTCCTCAATGACTCCTAAGTCCAACATTGCCATCACTTCCCGGGAGACGGCTTCACGGCGGGCTTCCGGAATCCGGTAGGGCTTCACATGAACAGTGACGCCAGGCTCTGTGACAATCTCATGTTTCACCAACTTAGTCCGGCCAGGTTTTTCGGAGAAAAACTGTCGGTTCTGTAACAAAAATTGCTTAACCTCAGATTTTTGTCGTTCTGAGAGAGTCTCAGCAACCTGCACCTCTGGTACAGTAGGTGAACAAACCGGACGGGCAGATCCGCCGTTAGGGCAGAGCGGTCTTTCCAGGATTTTATCAGATTCACATGATAAATCTGTTCCGGTTTTCTCTTACCCGGCTGGTACACTTTATAGTTCACTTCACCAACTCTTTCTCGGACCTCAAATGGGCCCTGCCATTTCGCCAGGAATTTACTATCCACCGTAGGGATTACGACCAACATCCTATCGCCGGGTGCAAATGTACGGACCTTAGCGCCTCTATCATAACTTTGCCTCTGGGCTCCCTGGGCCTGTAACATATGGTCCCTAACAATGGGCATGACAGCGGCAATACGATCCTGCATTTGTGTTACATGGTCGATCACCGTTTTAAAGGGAGTGACTTGACCTTCCCAGGTTTCTTTTGCGACGTCCAGCAGTCCCCGGGGACGACGGGCGTACAACAGTTCGAAAGGCGAAAACCCTGTGGAAGACTGGGGAACTTCCCTAATGGCAAACAGCAAATAGGGTAACAAGTAATCCCAGTTCTTCCCATCTTTGTCTATCGCCTTCCGGAGCATCTGTTTTAAGGTTTTGTTGAAGCGCTCAACCAGGCCATCTGTTTGAGGGTGATAGACAGACGTACGCAACGGGTCTATTTGTAAGAGCCTGCAGAGCTCCTTCATTACCCTCGACATAAAGGGAGTCCCCTGGTCGGTGAGTATCTGTTTTGGAATTCCCACCCGACTAAACACTTGTACCAATTCCTTGGCGATCGTCTTGGTAGCTGTGTTACGCAAAGGGACGGCTTCCGGGTAACGAGTGGCATAGTCCACGATGACGAGGATATGTTGGTGCCCACGTGCGGATCGGGGAAGGGGCCCAACCAAATCCATCCCAATTCTCTCAAAAGGGACCCCGATGATAGGAAGGGGTACCAAAGGGCTACGGAACTGAGATTTAGGGGCCGCGATTTGGCACTCTGGACAGGACTCACAATAGTTACGCACATCACAATGTATTCCAGGCCACACAAAACAATGCAATATCCTTTCTGTGGTTTTCTGTACCCCCAGATGTCCCCCCATTATATGTCCGTGGGCCAAATCCAGTACCTTCCGCCGATAAGGTTTGGGTACCACTAACCGTTGCACTGTGTCTTCCCCTTTTTTTTCTACCTGGTAGAGCAAATCATTTTCAAGAACCATATACGGGTACGCTAGCCTAGTGTCAGGTTCTACGGGTACCCCATCTATCATTTTTACATTTTTCCTAGCCGGAGTCAGGGTAGGATCTTTCATTTGCTCGCTGTGGAAGTCATCCACCTGGACTCCCAAATCTGGCAGGCAGGGTGCCGGATGGCTGTCTGCCTCCGCCTCTCGCTGAGGTTCCTCAGTTTCCTCTGTTTCCCCCGCCATGACGGAGAAGGGGTACTGAAGGTTAGATTCACTAACCTCCCCAGCAACATCTTCCTGTGGGGTCTCCTCTAGGGACTCGGGACCTCCAGATGGCATGGGAGAAGATTCACGGGTACAGCTACCGTGAAGGAGCAACTGATTCTCCCACAACTGCCAGAAATAGGGAAAATCCCTGCCCAGGATTACATCCTGTAACAATGCGGGGACGAGTCCCACTTTGTGCTGCACTGACCCATAGGGAGTAGAAATCCATATGACCGCTGTTAAGTACGAGCGGGTGTCACCATGCACACACGTCACAGAAAACTTGTCAGACGGATCAGACGGAAGTGCCACCAGACTAGCTTTCACCAGAGTCACCACACTTCCAGAGTCTAGTAATGCCACAACATTTTTCCCATCAACAGATAATTCACACAGGTGTTTCACTGTATCATTTTGACCCGCATTCACACTCACTAGCTGTGTAACCAAAGACATGCGTTTTCTAGAGTCTATAACGTCGCACTGCATGGGTTCAGCGGTAACAGGACAGTTCGCAGAAACATGACCCTTCTCATGGCAGCGGAAACACCTAACAGGTCCCCTACTGAGACCACCGTCCAATACTCTTGGTCTCGGAGTGCGAGCAGTCCCGGACTCCTCCCCCACAGTTTTAAGCGATTTTCCTTCACCCATGGTCCCTGGAACAGTCTTACCGGTTCCACGAGGAGGAGGCACAGACCGGGGGTTGGCGGTGTCGTCGGGAAGTCCTTCTGCCACGGAATAACGCTCGACCAACTCCACAAGTTGATCCGCTGTCGTGGGATTTCCTTGGCTTACCCACCTTTTCAGCGCTGGGGGTAGTACTCTCAGGTACTTGTCCAGGACAACCCGCTGGATTATTTCGGGTATTGTCAGTACCTCGGGTTGCAGCCATTTCTTTGTCAAGTAGATCAGATCGAACATCTGAGACCGCGCCGGTTTATCTTGCTGGTATGTCCACTGATGTACCCTCTGTGCACGGACAGCCGTCGTCACACCCAGCCGGGCCAGGATCTCAGCTTTCAGCTTCTCAAAGTCCTGAGCGACCTCCGGGTCCAAATCATGGTAAGCTTTTTGGGCCTCGCCGGAGAGAAACGGGGCAATCAAATCGGCCCATCGTGCCTTCGGCCACTTCTCTCTCAATGCCGTCCGCTCAAACGTTGTCAGGTATGCCTCGACGTCATCTTCTGCAGTCAGCTTTTGCCAGTATCGACTCACATGGATCCTTCTGGACTCTGCTTCCGGGTCAGCGTCAGGCATGCTCACCAGGCGCTGCGCCACCTGTTGGAGAAGTTGGCGGTCTGCAACCGTCATGTCCAGTAACTCCTTCAGCTGTGCGGCCATCAAGCGATTAGCTTCGTGCTGTGCGGCCGTGGCCTGCTGCTGTACGGCAGTGGACTGTACTAAGGCTTTCACCACGTCTTCCATGCTGTCGCCTGTGCCACGGTATGCCCGCGTTCTCCACCACAATGTGACAAAACACTCTGGGATCGCCTTTGCTGGGGTCAAAGGACACGTGGTTTGTGCATTGAATCTGAGGCGTACAGCAGGTTTCTGAGCAGGCTGACCTCAGGTCAGATTTATTAACGTGAAAGCAACACAAAAAACAAAAAAAAACAAAACATAAAAATAAATCCTAGCCTGTCCAGCACTGACTAAACAAATACGTTGCTATCTCAACAACTGGGGGGGCTTCTCCCACCCAGCTAACATCACACAGGTCTTGAGCAGAGCTCTTCACTCACGTTTGTCTCACACAGGCAGGCAATCTGTGTGCCCCAGGCAGACACTGGAAACCACCAGGTCATCTTTTATTCCTGCAATCATTAACCCATTAGCACCCTGAAGATACTGAGTGGCCTAATTCACATAGGACAAACACCTGGGCGAGATATACCTGCCTCCATCTACCACACCAGCATGAGTCTTACACAACGTATAATAAAATGGTCCGTTTTTGACGGACGAGAATCGCACAAATGTTGCCAAAACAGTGATCCGTGTGCAGTGCGAGGATGCGATTTTCTTGCATCAAATGATCCGTTTGACATTCCTGTGACATCCGTATGGCGAGATTTTCTCACACACTTGCAAAATGAGCAAATAATGGCTGAGCCTTTCCTGTCACCTGCCCAATGCCTGAGAATTTCTCGCAAGTCACACTGATGGTCCGTGTTCTGTGCTATTTTTTTCACCCCCATAAACTTTCATTGGCGATTCTCGGCTGAGATACGCTGACAATCGCAGCATGCTGCGATTTCACTCGGATCCTGAATACGGCCAAGAAAATATCAGATGATGGGAGCTGCCCCATAGATTAACATTGGGACGAGTGCTATGCGATTTTTTTTAATCGCATTGCACTCGTCCGTATTACGGTCTAGTGTGACCCCGGCCTTAGGCTTACCCTCCTCCGGCGCCATGGCAACCAGCAGAGTCCTGTACATTACAAGGAGGTCCTCCCGATCATGTGACCCCCTGACTCCTCCCGATCATGTGACCCGACTCCTCCCATCCTGTGACCTCATCACAGGTCCTGTGCGCACAAAGCAGCCAATATGTGGTGTGCTGCTCTGCGGGTGCAGGGACTCAGGGAGCTGATCTGGTGATAACACATCTCCCAACCAGTGTGGGACAACTAATGTCCCGCCCGGGATCGTGGGGCTGACTGTCAAAATCAGGACAGTCCCGCTGGATCCGGGACGGCTGGGAGGTATGCCCAAAAGACTGCAAAGAAAGGTGGATAGACAGACCCCAAAAGACTGCAGAGTAAGGTGGATAGACAGACCCCAAAAGACTGCAGAAAAAGGAGGAGAGACAGACCCCAAAATATTGCAGAGAAAGGTGGAGAGACAGACACCAAAAGACTGCAGGGAAAGGTGGGGATACAGACCCCAAAAGACTGCAGAGAAAGGTGGAGAGAAAGACCCCAAAACACTGCAGAGAAAGGTGGGAGAGACAGACCCCAAAAGACTGCAGAGAATGGTGGAGAGACAGAGCCCAAAAGACTGCAGAGAAAGGTGGGGATACAGACACCAAAAGACTGCAGAGAAAGGAGGGAGAGACAGACCCCAAAAGACTGCAGAGAAAGGAGGGAGAGACAGACCCCAAAAGACTGCAGAGAAAGGAGGGAGAGACAGACCCCAAAAGACTGCAGAGAAAGGTGGAGAGACAGATCCCAAAAGACTGCAGAGAAAGGAGGGAGAGACAGACCCCAAAAGACTGCAGAGAAAATTGGGAGAGATAGACCCCAAAAGACTGCAGAGAATCGTGAGACAGACCCCCAAAGACTGCAGAGAAAGGTGGAGAGAGACCCCAAAAGACTGCAGAGAAAGGAGGGAGAGACAGACCCCAAAGAAAGCCGGTAGAGACAGACCCCAAAGAACTGCAGAGAATGGTGGGAGAGACAGACCCCAAAAGACTGCAGAGAAAGGTGGGAGAGACAGACTCCAAATGACTGCAAAGAAAGCTGGAGAGACAGATCCCAAAAGACTGCAGAGAAAGGTGGGAGAGTGTTATGAACTGGTGGCCTATGAGCAACATGAGACATTCTCTGGAGAAGGTGGCACCTGTACTGACCGCAGATCTGAACTTAACGCCACAGCTAGCAGTAGCCGTGGGATGTACCTAACGCTCCCTAGACATCTCGACACAGCCAGAGGACTAATTAACCCTAAAGATAGAAAAGGGAAAACTATCTTGCCTCAGAGAAAATCCCCAAAGAATAGACAGCCCCCCACAAATATTGACTGTGAGAGAAGAGGGAAATAACATACGCAGACTGAAATCAGGATTTAGCAAAGGAGGCCATTCTAGCTAGATAGAAAGGACAGGACAGAGTGCTATGCGGTCAGTATTAAAACACTAGAAAATATCCACCACAGAAAATACAAAAATCTCCACAACTAATTAAAGGCATGGAGGGTATATCTGCATCTCCAGAGATACCAGCTGGCTAAACAAATCCTTATACAGACCAAGCTGGACAAAACACAAAACATGAGGAAGCACTGAACAATAAGGCCCACAGCATGTGGACTGCAAAAATCAAGGCCAGAACTTAGCTTAGATGAAATGAACAGCAAGCAGCAGAGACCAGGCAGGGATGTGAATCCTCCAGGAACAATGGACAACTGCACTAACTGAAGGGTAAAGCAAGACTAAATAGCCCAGTTAGAATTGCAATCAGAGGACACACCTGATGGCTGCTGCGATCCAAAGACCGCAGCGCTACCACTTACAACCACCGGAGGGAGCCCGAGAGCAGAATTCACAACAGGAGAGATAGTCCCCAAAAGACTGCAGAGAATCGTGGAGACAGACCCCCAAAGACTGCAGAGAAAGGTGGAGAGAGACCCCAAAAGACTGCAGAGTAAGGAGGGAGAGACAGACCCCAAAAGACTGCAGCGAAAGGTGGAGAGACAGACCCCCAACGACTGCAGAGAAAGCGGTAGAGTCAGACCCCAAAGACTGCAGAGAAAACCAGTAGAGACAGACCACAAAAGACTGCAGAGAAAGGTGAGAGAAACAGATCCCAAAAGACTGCAGAGACAGGTGGAGAGACAGACCCCAAAACACCGCAGGGAAAGGTGGGGACACAGACCCCAAACGACTGCAGAGAAAGCTGGAGAGACAGACCTCAAAAGACTGCAGAGAAAGGAGGAGAGACAGACCCCAAAAGACTGCAGAGAAAGGTGGAGAGACAGACCCTAAAGACTGCAGAGAAAACCAGTAGAGACAGACCCCAAAAGACTGCAGAGAAAGGTGGAAGAGACAGACCCCAAAAGACTGCAGAGAAAGGTGGGAGAGACAGACCCCAAAAGACTGCAGAGAAAGTTGGGAGAGACAGATCCCAAAAGACTGCAGAGAAAGGAGGAGAGAGACAGACCACAAAAGACGGCAAAGAAAGGTGGAGAGACAGACCCGAAAAGACTGCAGAGAAAGGTGGGAGAGACAGACCCCAAAAGACTGCAGAGAAAGCTGGAGAGACAGATCCCAAAAGACTACAGAGAAAGGTGGGAGAGATAAACCCCAAAAGACTGCAGAGAATCGTGGAGACAGACCTCAAAAGACTGCAGAGAAAGGAGGGAGAGACAGACCCCAAAAGACTGCAGAGAAAGCTGGAGAGACAGATCCCAAAAGACTGCAGAGAAAGGAGTGAGAGACAGATCCCAAAGACTGCAGAGAAAGCCGGTAGAGAGAGACCCCAAAGGACTGCAGAGAATGGTGGGAGAGACAGACCCCAAAAGACTGCAGTGAAAGGTCGGAGAGACAGACCCCAAAAGACTGCAGAGAAAGTTGGGAGAGACAGACCCCAAAAGACTGCAGAGAAAGTTGGGAGAGACAGACCCCAAAAGACTGCAGAGAAAGTTGGGAGAGACAGATCCCAAAAGACTGCAGAGAAAGGAGGAGAGAGACAGACCACAAAAGACGGCAAAGAAAGGTGGAGAGACAGACCCGAAAAGACTGCAGAGAAAGGTGGGGGAGACAGACCCCAAAAGACTGCAGAGAAAGCTGGAGAGACATATCCCAAAAGACTGCAGAGAAAGCTGGAGAGACAGATCCCAAAAGACTACAGAGAAAGGTGGGAGAGATAAACCCCAAAAGACTGCAGAGAATCGTGGAGACAGACCTCAAAAGATTGCAGAGAAAGGAGGGAGAGACAGACCCCAAAAGACTGCAGAGAAAGGTGGGAGAGATAAACCCCAAAAGACTGCAGAGAATCGTGGAGAGACAGACCCCAAAAGACTGCAGAGAAAGGTGGAGAGACAGACCCCAAAAGACTGCAGAGAAAGGTGGGAGAGACAGACCCCAAAAGACTGCAGAGAAAGGTGGGAGAGACAGACCCCAAAAGACTGCAGAGAAAGGTGGGAGAGACAGACCCCAAAAGACTGCAGAGAAAGGAGGAGAGAGACAGACCACAAAAGACGGCAAAGAAAGGTGGAGAGACAGACCCGAAAAGACTGCAGAGAAAGGTGGGAGAGGCAGACCCCAAAAGACTGCAGAGAAAGCTGGAGAGACAGATCCCAAAAGACTACAGAGAAAGGTGGGAGAGATAAACCCCAAAAGACTGCAGAGAATCGTGGAGACAGACCTCAAAAGACTGCAGAGAAAGGTGGAGAGACAGAGCCAAAAGACTGCAGAGAAAGGTGGAGAGACAGAGCCAAAAAGACTGCAGAGAAAGGTGGAGAGACAGAGCCAAAAAGACTGCAGAGAAAGGTGGAGAGACAGACCCCAAAAGACTGCAGAGAAAGGTGGAGAGACAGAGCCAAAAAGACTGCAGAGAAAGGTGGAGAGACAGACCCAAAAAGACTGCAGAGAAAGGAGGAGAGACAGACCCTAAAAGACTGCAGAGAAAGGTGGAGAGACAGACCCCAAAAGACTGCAGAGAAAGGTGGAGAGACAGACCCTAAAGACTGCAGAGAAAACCAGTAGAGACAGACCCCAAAAGACTGCAGAGAAAGGAGGAGAGACAGCCAAAAAGACTGCAGAGAAAGGTGGAGAGACAGACCCCAAAAGACTGCAGAGAAAAGTGGAGAGACAGAGCCAAAAAGACTGCAGAGAAAGGTGGAGAGACAGACCCCAAAAGACTGCAGAGAAAGGTGGAGAGACAGAGCCAAAAGACTGCAGAGAAAGGTGGAGAGACAGAGCCAAAAAGACTGCAGAGAAAGGTGGAGAGACAGACCCCAAAAGACTGCAGAGAAAGGTGGAGAGACAGAGCCAAAAAGACTGCAGAGAAAGGTGGAGAGACAGACCCCAAAAGACTGCAGAGAAAGGTGGAGAGACAGAGCCAAAAGACTGCAGAGAAAGGTGGAGAGACAGAGCCAAAAAGACTGCAGAGAAAAGTGGAGAGACAGACCCCAAAAGACTGCAGAGAAACCTGGAGAGACAGACCCCAATAGACTGCAGAGAAAAGTGGAGAGACAGACCCCAAAAGACTGCAGAGAAAGGTGGAGAGACAGAGCCAAAAGACTGCAGAGAAAGGTGGAGAGACAGAGCCAAAAAGACTGCAGAGAAAGGTGGAGAGACAGACCCCAAAAGACTGCAGAGAAAGGTGGAGAGACAGACCCCAAAAGACTGCAGAGAAAAGTGGAGAGACAGACCCCAAAAGACTGCAGAGAAAGGTGGAGAGACAGAGCCAAAAGACTGCAGAGAAAGGTGGAGAGACAGAGCCAAAAAGACTGCAGAGAAAGGTGGAGAGACAGACCCCAAAAGACTGCAGAGAAAGGAGGAGAGACAGAGCCAAAAAGACTGCAGAGAAAGGTGGAGAGACAGACCCAAAAAGACTGCAGAGAAAGGAGGAGAGACAGACCCTAAAAGACTGCAGAGAAAGGTGGAGAGACAGACCCCAAAAGACTGCAGAGAATCCTGGAGAGACAGACCCCAAAAGACTGCTGAGAAAGGTGGGAGAGACAGACCCCAAAAGACTGCAGAGAAAGGTGGAGAGACAGATCCCAAAAGACTGCAGAGAAAGGTGGAGAGACAGATCCCAAAAGACTGCTGAGAAAACCAGTAGAGACAGACCCCAAAAGACTGCAGAGAATGGTGGAGAGACAGAGCCAAAAGACTGCTGAGAAAGGTGGGAGAGACAGAGCCAAAAGACTGCAGAGAAAGGAGGGAGAGACGAATCCCAAAAGACTGCAGAGAATGGTGGAGAGACAGACCCCAAAAGACTGCCGAGAAAGGAGGAGAGACAGAGCCCAAAAGACTGCAGAGAAAGGTGGGAGAAATAGACCCCAAAAGACTGCAGAGAAACATTGAGAGACAGACCCCAAAAGACTGCAGAGAAAAGTGGAGAGGCAGACCCCAAAAAACTGCAGAGAAACGTGGGGACACAGACCCCAAAAGACTGCAGAGAAAGGAGGGAGAGACAGACCCCAAAAGACTGCAGAAAAAGGTGGAGACAGACCCCCGAAGAGTGCAGAAAAGGTGGAGAGAGACCCCAAAAGACTGCAGAGAAAGGTGGAGAGACAGACCCCAAAAGACTGCAGAGAAAGGTGAGAGACAGACCCCAAAAGACTGCAGAGAAAGGTGGAGAGATAGACCCCAAAAGACTGCAGAGAAATGTGGAGAGACAGACCCCGAAAAACTGCAGAGAAACGTGGGGACACAGACCCCAAAAGACTGCAGAGAAAGGTGGAGACAGACCCCCAAAGAGTACAGAAAAGGTGGAGAGAGACCCCAAAAGACTGCAGAGAAAGGTGGGAGAGACAGACCCCAAAAGACTGCAGAGAAAGATGGAGACAGACCCCCGAAGAGTACAGAAAAGGTGGAGAGAGACCCCAAAAGACTGCAGAGAAAGGTGGGAGAGACAGAGCCCAAAAGACTGCAGAGAACGGTGGTCCTACAAAGTGCTGACCCAGGGGCTGAATACAAATGCACATCACAATCTTCAGATTTATATTTTTACAATATTTTGACAGCCTCGCATCATTTTCTTGAGACGTCACAAATACTTGCAGCTGGAGTTGATTGATCACATGAATTTCCATTAAAATACATTTACGTTTGTAGGTGTAACGTGAATAAAGTTACTGGGGGCGTGAATACTTTTTCAAGGCGCTGTATATGTGTATATATGTTTGGCGTGGATTGTAAATACTATGTGTTTTATTGCTGATTTAATTCTCATTTATTAAAATATTGTTATTAGGAAGCAAAGAAAAACAAGTGGGATTAGTTGTTCATGTAACTGTATTAACCCTGAGGACCGTTCTAATGACCAAAATACCAAGCAGTGTCTAGGATTTCAGATGGGTAATTAAAACTTTTACAAATGCTGATTAAAGTGGCTGTCTCCAGATTTGCTGCTAGTGAACCAGAATCCTATTAATTTGAGAGCCAGATGCTGAAACCTGCAGGTTGGATTAGCGGGAACAGTTCCTCCATGCATCAATAAGATTGTGCTGATATATTGTGCCTGAATATTCACCCATGCATTTCAGGAGCTGCGCTCCCCATATGGCTCCGGATACTGTGCTGTGCACAATGCTGATCTATGCTAGACATACAATTAATGTGTTTGAAATTGAACCTTCTGAATATATTCCTGGCCTAAAGGTATGATCAACATACAGTTAGGGCCAGAAATATTTGGACAGTGACACAAGTTTTGTTATTTTAGCTATTTACAAAAACATGTTCAGAAATACAATTATATATATATAATATGGGCTGAAAGTGCACACTCCCAGCTGCAATATGATAGTTTCCACATCCAAATCGGAGAAAGGGTTTAGGAATCATAGCTCTGTAATGCATAGCGTCCTCTTTTTCAAGGGACGAAAAGTAATTGGACAATGGACTCTAAGGGCTGCAATTAACTCTGAAGGCGTCTCCCTCGTTAACCTGTAATCAATGAAGTAGTTAAAAGGTCAGGGGTGGATTCCAGGTGTGTGGTTTTGAATTTGGAAGCTGTTGCTGTGAGCAGACAACATGCGGTCAAAGGAACTCTCAATTGAGGTGAAGCAGAACATCCTGAGGCTGAAAAAAAGAAAAAATCCATCAGAGAGATAGCAGACATGCTTGGAGTAGCAAAATCAACAGTTGGTTACATTCTGAGAAAAAAGGAATTGACTGGTGAGCTTGGGAACTCAAAAAGGCCTGGGCGTCCACGGATGACAACAGTGGTGGATGATCGCCGCATACTTAATTTGGTGAAGAAGAACCCGTTCACAACATCAACTGAAGTCCAGAGCACTCTCAGTGAAGTAGGTGTATCTGTCTCTAAGTCAACAGTAAAGAGAAGACTCCATGACAGTAAATACAAAGGGTTCACATCTAGATGCAAACCATTCATCAATACCAAAAATAGACAGGCCAGAGTTAAATTTGCAGAAAAACACCTCAAGAAGCCAGCTCAGTTCTGGAAAAGTATTCTATGGACAGATGAGACAAAGATCAACCTGTACCAGAATGATGGGAAGAAAAAAGTTTGGAGAAGAAAGGGAACGGCACATGATCCAAGGCACACCACATCCTCTGTAAAACATGGTGGAGGCAACATGATGGCATGGGCATGCATGGCTTTCAATGGCACTGGGTCACTTGTGTTTATTGATTACATAAGAGCAGACAAGAGTAGCCGGATGAATTCTGAAGTGTACCGGGATATACTTTCAGCCCAGATTCAGCCAAATGCTGCAAAGTTGATTGGACGGCGCTTCATAGTACAGATGGACAATGACCCCAAGCATACAGCCAAAGCTACCCAGGAGTTCATGAGTGCCAAAAAGTGGAACATTCTGCAATGGCCAAGTCAATCTCCAGATCTAAACCCAATTGAGCATGCATTTCACTTGCTCAAATCCAGACCTAAGACAGAAAGACCCACAAACAAGCAAGACCTGAAGGCTGCGGCTGTAAAGGCCTGGCAAAGCATTAAGAAGGAGGAAACCCAGCATTTGGTGATGCCCATGGGTTCCAGACTTAAGGCAGTGATTGCCTCCAAAGGATTTGCAACAAAATATTGAAAATAAAAATATTTTGTTTGGGTTATGTTTATTTGTCCAATTACTTTTGACCTCCTAAAATGTGGAGTGTTTGTAAAGAAATGTGTACAATTCCTACATTTTCTATCAGATATTTTTGTTCAACCCTTCAAATTAAACGTTACAATCTGCACTTGAATTCTGTTGTAGAGGTTTCATTTCAAATCCAATGTGGTGGCATGCAGAGCCCAAATCGCGAAAATTGTGTCACTATCCAAATATTTCTGGCCCTAACTGTATATATATATATATATATATATATATATATATATATACTCGTGAAGAGCCTGGCGTTGCCTGGGCATAGTAAATATCTGTGGTTAGTTATAGCACCTCGCTTCTCTCATTTTCCCATCACACCTCTCATTTTCCCCCTCACATCTTTCATTTTCCCCCTCACATCTCTCATTTTCTCCCTCACTTCTCTCATTTTCCCCTCACATCTCTCATTTTCCCCCTCACTCCTCTCATCCCCCCCAACACTTGTTATTTCGACCTCACATCTGTCATTTTCCGATCACTCCACTATTTTCCTTCACTCCTCTCATTTTGCACTCACACCTTTTCATTTTCACCTCACACCTCTCATTTTCACCTCACACCTCTCATTTTCCCCTCAATATATACAGTACATGTTTGTCATCTCCCTTATATATAGTATATACCTGTGTGTCATCTCCTGTATATAGTATATAACTGTATGTCATCTCCTCCTGTATACAGTATATACCTGGATGTCATCTCTTTTATATAGTATGTACCTGTATGTCATCTCCTCCTGTGTATACTATATACCTGTATGTCATCTCCTCCTGTATGTAGTATATAACTGTGTGTCATCTCCCCTGTATATAGTATATATGTGTGTGTCATCTCCTCCTGTATATATTATATACCTGTGTGTCATCTCCCCTGTATATAGTATATACCTGTATGTCATCTCCCCTGTCTATAGTATATATGTGTGTGTCATCTCCTCCTGTATATAGTATATATCTGTGTGTCATCTCTCCTGTATAAAGTATATATCTGTGTGTCATCTCCTCCTGTATATAGTATATAGTATATACCTGTGTGTCATCTCCTCCTGTATATAGTATATATCTGTGTGTCATCTCCTCCTGTATTAGACCGCGTTCACACGTTATTTGGTTAGTATTTTTACCTCAGTATTTGTAAGATAAATTGGCAGCCTGATAAATCCCCAGCCAACAGGAAGCCCTCCCCCCTGGCAGTATATATTAGCTCACACATATACACATAATAGACAAGTCATGTGACTGACAGCTGCCGGATTTCCTATATGGTACAGTTTTTGCTCTAGTAGTTTGTCTGCTTATTAATCAGATTTTTTATTTTTGAAGGATAATACCAGACTTGTGTGTGTTTTAGGGCGAGTTTCATGTGTCAAGTTGTGTGTGTTGAGTTGCGTGTGGCGACATGCATGTAGCGACTTTTGTGAGATGAGTTTTGTGTGGCGACATGCGTGTAGCAACTTTTTGTGTCGAGCTGCATGTGACAGGTTAGTGTAGCAAGTTGTGTGCAGCAAGTTTTGCACATGGCGAGTTTTATGTGTGGTGCGTTTTGAGTATGTGCAAGTTTTGTGCGAGGCAACTTTTGCATGTGTTGCAACTTTTGTGCATGTGGTGTTGTGAATTCTGTGGCTGAATTCACTCCTGTGGTCACAAGTGGTACTGCAGCTTCTGGGCTTCCTCCCTCAGGTGTTCTGGTGAGCTCGTTGGCTGCCTTGTTATTTAACTCCACCTGATTCTGTCTTCCTTGCTCCTTGTCAATGTTCCAGTGTTGGATCTGAGCTTCTGGATCTTTCCTGTGGCCTGCTGCTCTGCTTAGATAAGTGCTTCTTTGCTTTTGTTGCTGTTTTTTCTGTCCAGCTTGTCTATTCGTTTTTGCTGGAGGCTCTGGGACGCAAAGGGTGTACCGCCGTGCCGTTAGTTCGGCACGGTGGGTCTTTTTGCCCCCTTTGCGTGGTTTTTTGCTTTAGGGTTTTTTGTAGACTGCAAAGTTCTCTTTGCTATCCTCGCTCTATCTAGAATATCGGGCCTCACTTTGCTGAATCTATTTCATCCCTACGTTTTGTCTTTTCATGTTGCTGACAGTCATTGTATGTGGGGGGCTGCCTTTTCCTTTGGGGTTTTCTCTGAGGCAAGTCAGGCTTGTATTTCTATCTTCAGGCTAGTCAGTTCCTCGGGCTGTGCCGAGTTGCATAGGTAGTGTCAGGCGCAATCCACAGCTGCCTTTAGTTGTGTTTAGGATAGGTTCAGGTATTGCGGTCTACAGAGATTCCACGTCTCAGAGCTCGTTCTATTGTTTTTGGGTTATTGTCAGATCACTGTATGTGCTCTGATTACTGGCACACTGTGTTACTGGATTGCCTTCATAACAATGTGGCAATTTTTCCGCGTGTGCAAGTTTTGCGCGTGGCGAGTTTTCCATGAGGTGAGTTTTGCACGTGTGGCGAGTTTTGCGTGAGCCTAGTTTTGCATGTGGTGAGTTTTGAGCATGGCGAGTTTTGAGCGGCGACTTTTGTGTTTCGACTTTTATGTGGCGAGGTTGGTGTATGTGTGGTGAAATGTGTGCTAAGGGTGGTATATGTGTTCAAGCACGTGGTAGTGTGTGGCACATTTTGTGTGTGTGTTCATATCCCCGTGTGTGGTGAGTATCCCATGTCGGGGCCCCACCTTAGCAACTGTACGGTATATACTCTTTGGCGCCATCACTCTCAGTCTTTAAGTCCCCCTTGTTCACATCTGGCAGCTGTCAATTTGCCTCCAACACTTTTCCTTTCACTTTTTCCCCATTATGTAGATAGGGGCAGAATTGTTTGGTGAATTGGAAAGCGCGGGGCTAAAATTTTGCCTAACAACATAGCCTATGACGCTCTCGGGGTCCAAACGTGTGACTGTGCAAAATTTTGTGGCTGTAGCTGCGACGGTGCAGATGCCAATCCCGGACATACACACATACATTCAGCTTTATATATTAGATTTAAAATAAATATAAATTGTCAAACTGCCTATTGAGTATTGATGAAAAACAAAATCAGCAAATGGCAGGGAGAAAGTTAATGACCTTAGAAAATGAAATTTGCTACACAGCCAATTTTTTATCCATTTGAATTCTGTAGATAATGAAATAGACCCCATTTAATACTACCTTATTTTGTGGATCATAAGACGCACCCATACTTCTGGGTAGGAAAATACGAAAAAAAAAATGCTTTTTTTAATAAAATGATTAGTGTCATAATTTGCTGTTTCTGAGCGGTGGTGGAGCGGGGTCCCAGGTGGCAGCGTCGCTGCTGTTCGGGGCAAGAAATGCTGCGGGCTTCATAGGACAGGGTATTCGGTGGCGGCAGGGGTCGGGCAATGGCTGGTACGACGAATTGTTTGGCGATGCGGGGGCTCCGGTGACATTTTGTGAAAGCCCAGAGCCCCGCACCTTCAATACTGTACTCTCTAATGCAATGGTCTGTGGCAAAATTGTTACCAGATGCGGTGCATGTGTAATTGAGATCTCAGAAGCCAAGATATCAGGAGATGAGGTCTTGGTGACGAGATCTCAATTTGTGCATGCGCTGCCTCTGGTGGCCATTTTCCTAGAATGGACCACATAGAAGAGTAGGGAAAGTGCTGGGCTCTGGGCTTTCACAAAATGTCGTCGGAGCCCCAGCACCACTGAACATCTCATTGTATTATCCTTGGGCCTGTAGCCATCGACTGACTCCTGTCTCAGCTGACCCCAGAAGCTTCTGGCAGCTGCAACTCAGGTAAGCATCTACAATTTGGGTTATAAGATGCACCCCCATGTCCTCCTCAAATTTTTAGGGAAAAAGTGCATCTTATAATCTGAAAAATTCAGATTGTTTCCTGGTATCCAATTTCATGGGATTTCCGCTAAAGGGGGAGATACAAAAATGTTGGCCGTATTTGGACCTCCCATAGCAAAAAATGGAAAACTCTGGCACAAGCTCCATCAACTCCCCACTCCCTGGTGGTCAGACTCTGGCAGGGTATGCCCCATTCTTAAGATAGATGTTGGTGCCGGTGGTGGGATCGGCATCTATACGATATTTAGAGCATAGGCTTGTCTTTTGTAATTCAACTGCTACGAAAAACTAGACAAAGCTGCTTAATATTCTAAGAGAGTACTTTGTATTTCCACTTTCTTGATTCACTCTTGCATCGAACGTATTTATGGTCAAGTCTATATTCATTTTTTAGCAGTTCAAACAAGTAAATAATTGTCGAGAGATAATAAGAAAAAAAAAATAACTTCGGCATTCTGTCTCCTGCGTTATACTGATACACTAGGCCAAGGACTTTGTGTCCTTTCCACAACATTAGACCTAACAAAGTCTTAACTGTTTATCCTTCGCACAAATGAAAGCTGAAAGATTTGGGAATTGGAATAAAAACAGGTTTCTGATTTTTTTTTTTTATTCTTAAAATTATAATTTGAAACCTCTGAATTCCACTCCACTTTCACTTTTATATGTATTTATCAGAAAAACGAATAACTTAACGATGCTCTTGGATTCCGGCAGTAAAGCAGAATATTATGAGATAATATACCGACAGACCAGATTATGACCATCTCTCGAATTTATTCATTCTGGGATTTGATATGATATTTCCAGTACATATTTATTAGTTGTGCTCATCAACGAGCTGCTACAATCTAGGCTTGGGTAATACTGGTTGTGATCCTTGGGCGGAGCATAGGATGGGGGTCCTTCCACCTTTTTTAAAGAAAAAGAAATAGAATAGATGTATACGACAACTCCTAGTCATGTTATAATAAAAGTAATTTACTTTTACACTTGTGCCATACACAGTAACATATGATATGACTATTTTGTGACAGGGCAGAAAAATACTAGTACGGGTAAAGGTACTGCTGGTAAGGCCATGTCTTATCAAATATAGTGAGTGGTCAAGCTTGAATTGTCTAAGTTTTCTGGAAAATCATTTGCTTGATTGATGGAGGTGGCCTCTTCAACCCATCAAGACCATTGAATGCTTGCCACTCCCAACCTCCGACTTTTCGCCCAATGTTTTTATTTTTATGGAAGAGATCAGAGAGTTAAGAGGAACTGGAATCTGATATTGGAAGGAAGGAAACCTCTAAGTTCATTGAAGGGATGTGTTTTCTTCTACTGCTGTGAGAGCCAATACTGTTTCCTGCTAACCAATCCACAGGAGCTGTCTGACATAGAGTTGAGCGACCTTGACCTTTTTAGAGTCGAGCCGGGTTTCGCGAAACCCGACTATCTCAAAAGTCGGGTCGAGTGAAATCGGCCGATTATGACGTAAAGTCGGGATCGATCGAAACACGAAACCCAATGCAAGTCAATGGGGCAGCATAGTCGGCAGTGAGTGGGGGCCAGGAAAACACCTAGAGTGCCCATTTTAATGTCAAAACCATCCATTCTTCTTAATGAAGCTTGTCAAGCATAATTTACCTTATAATAATTGGAAGGCATTTGAAATTGGGGGTCATTTGGCTAAAGTTGTGGTGGGTAGGGCTGGTTCAAGTAATTAGTGGGCCCAGGAAATCTGGACCACGTCATGGCAGTGGAGCAGGGAGAGGTAAGTATTTCAACTTTGCAAGTGCTGTGAACCTGAGCAAGCAGGGGGGGCCCACTCGTTGGCATTGGCACTGGCACAGGGCCCCTCAAAGTACAGCGGTGTGTTTGCACGGCGGGGGCGCCTCCCACCGGCAGCAACACTTTTGCGTACCATGAGAGGCCCTGTGCCAGTGACGTCGCCAACTAGTATTCCTCCCCCCACCTGATGAAGGAACCTGCACTTTCATCTGCACCTTCCTGTTTGTCCCTGTGTAAGGTGGTATGGTATGCGGGAAGGGGGACCTGACTTTCAGCAGGGTCACAATCTTGCAATGTAGCGTGCACGGGAAATGTTGCGTTATGGGTCAATGTACCAGCAGACTCATCTATCACTGGCTGGGCAATGGGCAGGATGAGGAGGAAACACAGATATAGGCCCAAAGAATAAAGTGGGCTAAATGCAGTTCAAAATTGGTAACACAGGACTAATCAGGGGGCATTGCAGTGGAGGACAACTGGAATGAGAGGCTGACACAGAGAGTAGGCCCAAATCAGTAAGTAGTCGAAATGCAGTTCAAAATTGGCAACAGTAGTAAACAGGCGGCACAGCTTTGTTCAGTGGAGGAGAACAGCAAGGAGTGGCAGACACCGATAGTAGGCCCCAACCCAACTAGTAGGCCAAATGCAGTCTAACATTAACAACTACTTAACGAGCGCCTGAAAACGGAATTTCAGGACAGGAAACCAGGAGAACAGCAAGGAGCGGCAGACACCGATAGTAGGCCCCAAACCAACTAGTACGCCAAATGCAGTTGTTCCGTTTAACCACAATTTAATGAGAGCCTGAAGATAGAAGTTCAGGAAAGGCAACCTGGAGAACACCTTGGAGTGGAACACACCATCTCTCTACACCCCATACCCAATTTGTAGGTCTAATGCAGCGTAGTTTCCAACAACTACTAAACGAGAGCATGATGATCGAAGCATTGGCGAGGAAACCTGGGGAACACCTTGGAGTTGAACACACCATCTCTCTACACCCCATACCCAATTTGTAGGCCTAATGCAGCGTAGTTTCCAACAACTACTAAACGAGAGCATGATGATCGAAGCATTGGCGAGGAAACCTGGGGAACACCTTGGAGTGGAACACACCATCTCTCTACAGTGGAACACACCATCTCTCTACACCCCATACCCAATTTGTAGGCCTAATGCAGCGTAGTTTCCAACAACTACTAAACGAGAGCCGGAAGATCGAAGCTCAGGAAAGGCAACCTGGAGAACACCTTGGAGTGGAACACACCATCTCTCTACACCCCATACCCAATTTGTAGGCCCAATGCAGCGTAGTTTCCAACAACTACTAAACGAGAGCCGAAAGATCGAAGCTCAGGAAAGGCAACCTGGGGAACACCTTGGAGTGTAACAAACCCTCTCTCTACACCACGGAAGGGCTGATTCTTAGGAAGGAAGGCTGTCGGAAAGAAGCAGGGCGCGTCCGAGGGTGATTATATTCTTATTAGTTATATACTCACCCTCGGACGCGCCCTGCTTCTTTATTTGTAATGAATGTTTATTTGCAATGTGGTTTTGACTTACTCTATTTTTTTGGTAAATAATGATTTTATTATTTTCATTGTTTTGCATCTTCTTGGCAATAATATAAAGAAGACGCGACAGGACAACACTCGGTGGATGCCATATCTGTGTTTAAAATTGAAAAAACCTTTCAGTTAACTACTTGCAGGAGAAAGTTATTGTAGCTGGTGGCCATTTTTAGTACTGTACCAGATTTTTGTTGTATGTGTTTGTTTTTAATGTTAAAATGTCTGCATTTGATATCTCTCCAGTATTTTCTTTTTTATAAGCAAAATACTTATTTTTATATTTTCTGATGTTGGTTCCAGGGGTACACGGGCAGCAGTGGTGTGGTCAGTGGAGGTCTAGTGGAAGGAGTGACCGCAGACAGGCATCGAAGGCCTAAAATAATAACACATGGCTGTAGGCAATTTTAAATTGGTTCCAGGGGTACACGGGCAGCAGTGGTGTGGTCAGTGGAGGCCTAGTGGAAGGAGTGACCGCAGACAGGCATCGAAGGCCTAAAATAATAACACATGGCTGTAGGCAATTTTAAATTGGTTCCAGGGGTACACGGGCAGCAGTGGTGTGGTCAGTGGAGGCCTAGTGGAAGGAGTGACTGCAGACAGGCATCGAAGGCCTAAAATAATAACACATGGCTGTAGGCAATTTTAAATTGGTTCCAGGGGTACACAGGCAGCAGTGGTGTGGTCAGTGGAGGCCTAGTGGAAGGAGTCACCGCAGACAGGCATCGAAGGCCTAAAATAATAACACATGGCTGTAGGCAATTTTAAATTGGTTACAGGGGTACACGGGCAGCAGTGGTGTGGTCAGTGGAGGCCTAGTGGAAGGAGTCACCGCAGACAGGCATCGAAGGCCTAAAATAATAACACATGGCTGTAGGCAATTTTAAATTGGTTACAGGGGTACACGGGCAGCAGTGGTGTGGTCAGTGGAGGCCTAGTGGAAGGAGTGACCACAGACAGGCATCGAAGGCCTAACATAACAAAAATGTCAATACAATGGTATTGTCAGTGGCTGGCATTGAAGGATGTCAGCGCATAGACTAAACATTGGTGGAGCTGTGAGATAATTTTGCAAGTGGTAGAGCACTGTTTGAGCTGGGGTGGGGGGAAACTGTCTTGTGGCCGGCGGTACAGGCCCAGGGCCCCTCATATTACAACGGTGTGTCTGACGTTGGGTGCGCACCACCACCGCCAGAGACACTTTATTGTACTGGGAGGGACCCAGTGGCAGTGCCGTTGACCAAAAGCGGGCTCACCCACCTCTTCAGACAAACTGCACTCTCACGGGTGCTGTCGCCAAGTGTCGATACCACGGCCCCGTGTGGGGAGTTTGGCCATTTAGTGAGGTGTAAACATGTCGTATGCTGGACAATCAGGTGCAGAAAATTACGAGATTGGAAAAGGCATTCAGAATAGTCCACAGGCAAGACCTTTTCATAGGAAAGCTAGGTGTCAGCCGGGCAAGGTGGGGCAAAAGATTTCGAAATCCAGTTGTGGTTCATTTTAATGAAGGTTAGATCATCTACATTTTGGGTAGCCAGACGAGTCCTTTTTTCTGTTAGTATTGAACCTGCAGCACTGAATACTCTTTCTGATAGGACACTAGCTGCCGGGCAAGCAAGCTCCTGCAATGCATATTCTGCCATTTCTGGCCAGGTGTCTAATTTTGATGCCCAGTAATCAAATGGGAATGACGGTTGAGGGAGAACATCGATAAGGGATGAAAAATAGTTTGTAACCATACTGGACAAATGTTGTCTCCTGTCACTTTGAATTGATGCTGCAGTACCTGTCCTGTCTGCGGTCATAGCAAAATCACTCCACAAACTGGTCAGAAAACCCATCTGGCCAACGCCACTTCTGATTTCTGCCCCTCTAACTCCTCTGGTCTGCTGGCCCCTGCAGCTCGTGTGAGAACGATCACGGGCGCTGTGTGCAGGGGATGCTAGAAGCAAACGGTCAACAAGAGTTGATTGTTTGGTTGCTAATATTATTTCCAAGTTCTCATGTGGCATTATATTTTGCAATTTGCCTTTATAGCGAGGATCAAGGAGGCAGGCCAACCAGTAATCGTCATCATTCATCATTTTAGTTATGCGTGTGTCCCTTTTGAGGATACGTAAGGCATAATCCGCCATGTGGGCCAAAGTTCCAGTTCTCAAATCTGCTGTTGTGCTTGGTTGAAGGGCAGTTTCAGGCAAATCCACGTCACTTGTGTCCCTCAAAAAACCAGAACCCGGCCTTGCCGCGCCACCAATTTCCAGTGGCCCCGGAAAAGCTTCCTCATTAAAAATATAATCATCCCCATCATCCTCCTCGTCCTCCTCCTCCTCTTCGCCCGCTACCTCGTCCTGTACACTGCCCTGGCCAGACAATGGCTGACTGTCATCAAGGCTTTCCTCTTCCTCAGCTGCAGACACCTGATCCTTTATGTGCGTCAAACTTTGCATCAGCAGACGCATTAGGGGGATGCTCATGCTTATTATGGCGTTGTCTGCACTAACCAGCCGTGTGCATTCCTCAAAACACTGAAGGACTTGACACATGTCTTGAATCTTCGACCACTGCACACCTGACAACTCCATGTCTGCCATCCTACTGCCTGCCCGTGTATGTGTATCCTCCCACAAAAACATAACAGCCCGCCTCTGTTCACACAGTCTCTGAAGCATGTGCCGTGTTGAGTTCCACCTTGTTGCAACGTCTATGATTAGGCGATGCTGGGGAAGGTTCAAAGAACGCTGATAGGTCTGCATACGGCTGGAGTGTACGGGCGAACGGCGGATATGTGAGCAAAGTCCACGCACTTTGAGGAGCAGGTCGGATAACCCCGGATAACTTTTCAGGAAGCACTGCACCACCAGGTTTAAGGTGTGAGCCAGGCAAGGAATGTGTTTCAGTTGGGAAAGGGAGATGGCAGCCATGAAATTCCTTCCGTTATCACTCACTACCTTGCCTGCCTCAAGATCTACAGTGCCCAGCCACGACTGCGTTTCTTTCTGCAAGAACTCGGACAGAACTTCCGCGGTGTGTCTGTTGTCGCCCAAACACTTCATAGCCAATACAGCCTGCTGACGTTTGCCAGTAGCTGCCCCATAATGGGAGACCTGGTGTGCAACAGTGGCAGCTGCGAATGGAGTGGTTGTGCGACTGCGGTCTGTGGACGAGCTCTCGCTTCTGCAGGAGGACGAAGAGGAGGAGGAGGGGGTGCGAACGGCTACAGCCAATTGTTTCCTAGACCGTGGGCTAGGCAGAACTGTCCCAAACTTGCTGTCCCCTGTGGACCCTGCATCCACCACATTTACCCAGTGTGCCGTGATGGACACGTAACGTCCCTGGCCATGCCTACTGGTCCATGCATCTGTTGTCAGGTGCACCTTTGTGCTCACAGATTGCCTGAGTGCATGGACGATGCGCTCTTTAACATGCTGGTGGAGGGCTGGGATGGCTTTTCTGGAAAAAAAGTGTCGACTGGGTAGCTCGTAGCGTGGTACAGCGTAGTCCATCAGGGCTTTGAAAGCTTCGCTTTCAACTAACCGGTAGGGCATCATCTCTAACGAGATTAGTCTAGCTATGTGTGCGTTCAAACCCTGTGTACGCGGATGCGAGGCTAAGTACTTCCTTTTTCTAACCATAGTCTCATGTAGGGTGAGCTGGACTGGAGAGCTGGAGATCGTGGAACTAGCGGGTGTGCCGGTGGACATGGCAGACTGAGAGGCGGTGGGAGATGGTATTGTTGCCACCGGTGCCCTAGATGCAGTGTTTCCTACTATGAAACTGGTGATTCCCTGACCCTGACTGCTTTGGCCTGGCAAAGAAACCTGCACAGATACTGCAGGTGGTGCGGAAAATGGTGGCCCTACACTGCCGGAAGGGATGTTGCGTTGCTGACTAGCTTCATTGGCCGAGGGTGCTACAACCTTAAGGGACGTTTGGTAGTTAGTCCAGGCTTGCAAATGCATGGTGGTTAAATGTCTATGCATGCAACTTGTATTGAGACTTTTCAGATTCTGTCCTCTGCTTAAGGTAGTTGAACATTTTTGACAGATGACTTTGCGCTGATCAATTGGATGTTGTTTAAAAAAATGCCAGACTGCACTCTTTCTAGCATCGGATACCTTTTCAGGCATTGCAGACTGAGCTTTAACCGGATGGCCACGCTGTCCTCCAACAGGTTTTGGCTTTGCCACGCGTTTTGGGCAAGATACGGGCCCGGCAGATGGAACCTGTTGCGATGTTGATGCCTGCTGCGGCCCCTCCTCCTCTGCTTCAGAACTGCTGCCGCCTGCACCCTGTTCCCCCAATGGCTGCCAATCGGGGTCAAGAACTGGGTCATCTATTACCTCTTCTTGTAGCTCGTGTGCAACTTCGTCTGTGTCACCGTGTCGGTCGGTGGTATAGCGTTCGTGATGGGGCAACATAGTCTCATCAGGGTCTGATTCTTGATCAGCACCCTGCGAGGGCAATGTTGTGGTCTGAGTCAAAGGACCAGCATAGTAGTCTGGCTGTGGCTGTGCATCAGTGCACTCCATGTCAGATTCAACTTGTAATGGGCATGGACTGTTAACTGCTTCACTTTCTAAGCCAGGGACGGTATGTGTAAAGAGCTCCATGGAGTAACCCGTTGTGTCGCCTGCTTCATTCTTCTCTGTTGTTGTTTTTGCTGAAGAGGACAAGGAAGCGACTTGTCCCTGACCGTGAACATCAACTAACGACGCGCTGCTTTGACATTTACCAGTTTCACGAGAGGAGGCAAAAGAGCTAGAGGCTGAGTCAGCAAGATAAGCCAAAACTTGCTCTTGCTGCTCCGGCTTTAAAAGCGGTTTTCCTTCTCCCAGAAAAGGGAGCGTTCGAGGCCTTGTGTAGCCAGACGACGAACCTGGCTCCACAGCTCCAGACTTAGGTGCAATATTTTTTTTCCCACGACCAGCTGATGCTCCACCACTACCACTACCCTCATTACCAGCTGACAATGAACGCCCCCGGCCACGACCTCTTCCACCATACTTCCTCATTGTTTTAAAAACGTAAACAAACTAACGGTATTTGTTGCTGTCACACAAATTACACGGTGAGCTATAACTTCAGTATGATTTAGCTACCCCTTTACAGGTGAGTGAGACCACAACGAAAATCAGGCACAATGTTACACACTCTGTTGTTGGTGGCAACAAATGAGAGAGATGCCACACACGCAGGACTGTCACTGAAGCACAAATGTAAATATTAATCTCCCACTGATTTGATTTTTTTTTTTTTTTAAGGGAGACTTTAGGAAAAAAAAATAATAGAATAAAATGATTTTTTCAGGAAGAATTTAGAAACCAAATAAAATAAAATGATTTTTTTCAGGGAGAATTTAGAAAACAAATAAAACAAAAAAAGGCTTTCTATGGCCCACTGAGTGAGAGATGACGCACACAGGAGTCAGGAGTGGCACACAAGCCCAGAGGCCAATATTTATCTCCCACTGATTGATGTAGTGATTTTTTCAGGTAGATTTTGGAACCCAAATCAAGCTAAAAAAAATAATAGGCTTTCTATGGCCCACAATTGGAGAGAGAGAGAGAGATGGCACACCCAGGAGTCAAGACTGGCACACAAGCAGAAAGGGCAATATTAATCTCCCACTGATTTGTTTTTTTTTTTTTTTTTTTCAGGGAGACTTTAGGAAAAAAAAAAATAGAATAAAATGATTTTTTCAGGAAGAATTTAGAAACCAAATAAAATAAAATGATTTTTTCAGGGAGAATTTAGAAAACAAATAAAACAAAAAAAGGCTTTCTATGGCCCACTGAGTGAGAGATGACGCACACAGGAGTCAGGAGTGGCACACAAGCCCAGAGGCCAATATTTATCTCCCACTTTTTTTTTTTTGTTCCAGGGAAAATTTATAAACCCAATAAAATAAAAAAAAAAAATAGGCTTTCTATGGCCCACTATCTGAGAGACAGAGAGAGATGGCACGCTTAGGACTGGCACACAAGCCCAAAGGCCAATATTAATCTCCCTTTTTTTTTTAAGGGAGAATTTATAAAACCAAAAAAAAATAAATAGGCTTTCTATGGCCCACTATTTGTGAGAGAGATGGCACGCTCAGGACTGGCACACAAGCCCAGAGGCCAATATTAATCTCCCACTTTTTTTTTTTTTTTCCAGGGAAAATTTATAAACCCAATAAAAAAAAATAAAAATAAATAGGCTTTCTATGGCCCACTATCTGAGAGAGAGAGATGGCACGCTTAGGACTGGCACACAAGCCCAAAGGCCAATATTAATCTCCCACTGATTGATTTATTGATTTTTTCAGGTAGAATTTAGAACCCAAATAAGGCAAAAAAAAAAAAAATGGGCTTTCTATGGCCCACTGAGTGAGTGATGATGCACACAGTAGTCAGGAGTGGCACACAAGCCCTGAGGCCAATATTTTTCTCCCACTGATTGATGTAGTGATTTTTTCAGGTAGATTTTAGAACCAAAATCAAGCAAAAAAAAATGGGCTTTCTATGGCCCACTGAGTGAGTGATGATGCACACAGGAGTCAAGAGTGGCACACAAGCCCTGAGGCCAATATTTTTCTCCCACTGATTGATGTAATGATTTTTTCAGGTAGATTTTATAACCCAAATCAAGCAAAAAAATAAATAGGCTTTCTATGGCCCACTGAGTGAGAGATGACACAGACAGGGATGGCACTCTAGCAGAAATGTCAATCTTAATCTCCCACAAAAAAAAAAAAAAAAAACAGGGAGTGTCCTTCAATTACTATCTCCCTGCAGTAATCTCAGCCAGGTATGGCAGGCAGCAATAAGGAGTGGACTGATGCACAAATTAAATAAAAAGTGTGGACAAACAAACAAGATAGCTGTGCAGAAAGGAAGAAACAAGAGGATTTGTGCTTTGAAAAAAGCAGTTGGTTTGCACAGCGGCGTACACACAGCAATGCAGCTATCAGGGAGCCATCTAGGGCAGCCCAATGAGCTACAGCGCTGAGGGGGAAAAAAAAAAATGTAGCTTCCACTGTCCCTGCACACCGAAGGTGGTGTTGGGCAGTGGAAATCGCTACAGCACAAGCGGTTTGGTGGTTAATGGACCCTGCCTAACGCTATCCCTGCTTCCCCTTTATAGCCCCTGTGACGCCGCAGACAGCAAGCCAATCACTGCAATGCCCTTCTCTAAGATGGTGGGGACCAGGACCTATGTCATCACGCTGCCCACACTCTGCGTTTACCTTCATTGGCTGAGAAATGGCGCTTTTCGCGTCATTGAAACGCGACTTTGGCGCGAAAGTCGCGTACCGCATGGCCGACCCCGCACAGGGGTCTGATCGGGTTTCATGAAACCCGACTTTGCCAAAAGTCGGCGACTTTTGAAAATGAACGACCCGTTTCGCTCAACCCTAGTCTGACATTATAGATTGGTCACCTTGCGGAAACCTTCGTCTAAGATTAGGAAGAGTTATAGTGAGTGGCCAAGCATAAATTGTCTAAGCTGCCCGAAAACCTTATATGTTCATTGGTTTGAATTACAGAGTTGGACTACTTAAGCCTGGAGAACCATTGCCTCTTTGTCCCCCTCCTACTTTTCGCCCCCTGTTTTTGTTTTTATGGAAGAATTCAGAAAGTTAAGGGGAACTGGAAAATGATACTGGGAGTAACGAGACCTCTAAGTTTATTGAAGGGAGGTGTTTTCTCCAGCCACTTTTAATTAAGAGTAGGCTTAAAAAATGCTAGCTTAGCAGCGCAAAGACCTGTCAATGAAATCCATATGTAGATGCCATCTTCTACTGCTAGAGCCAATATTGTTTCCCGCTAACCAATCTACAGGAGCTGTCACTTAGACATTATACAAGGGTCACTTTGTCGAAAACTTCATCTAAGATTAGTAAAGGTTGTAGGGAGTGGCAAAGCATAAATTGTCTAAGCTGCCTGAAAACCTTATATGTTCATTGATTTGAATGGAGAAGGTGGCCTTTTCAAGCCAACAGAACCATTGCCTGCTTGCTCTCTCTACCTGTCGACCTCTGTTTTAGTTTTTATGAAAAGATTTAGAGTGTTAAAGAGAGCTGGAACATGAAACTGGAAGAAAGGAGTCATCTACATTCATCTGCAGTCATGTTTTATTAAAAAACTGCCAACTTAGCAGCTCAAAAACTTGTCAACAATATCCACATGCAGGTGACAGCTTCTACTTTTATGAAAGCCAATAGTATGTGACAGGAATAAATACAAACTGTTTCCTGCTAACCAATCTACAGGAGCTGTCGCTTAGACATTACAGAAGGGTCACCCTGCGGAAAACGTCATCACATGAACAAAGATTAGGAAAGGCTAAGTATCTTTATAGCTTGGTTCATAACCTTTGGTAAAGATTTACTAATAGGGACATACAGTATGATGTACATAATATTGGAATTTGTAAAAAAAATGTTATTGATGTTTTCTAAATGTCTTCAAATCATGATTCATCAGAGCACCAGGAAACCAAATTTATCTTTAATACCCTTGCCTAGATTCAGCAAGGATTAAGCTCTTAACTTGCTTTTACCTGTTGTATGAAATATTGAAAATCATGTGACTTGTCGAAAAACGTGAATTAACAGGTGTGGTAGCTGCCTACTGTGTCACACTACTGTTGGTGGGAGACACTGCAGAAGAGTCAGGTTGAGCAAACGATCGGACTCCTCACATGTATAGTAGCTTTACTTTATAAAAGTACAACTAGACTATTTGTTCAAAAGTGTAAGTATATACTTCTCTAACTAATGCTCTCCGTCTTCTGGATGTCAGTTTAGGTGGATGGCCATATCTTGGTAGGTTTGCAGCTGTGCCATGCTCCTTCCATTTTTGGATGGTGGATTGAACAGTGCTCTGTGAGATGTTCAGAGCTTAGACTATTTTTTTATACCCTAACTCTGCTTTAGTCTTCTCCGCAACTTTATCCCTCACCTGTCTGGTGTGTTCCTTGGTTTTCATGATGCTGTTTGGTCCCTTACATTCTCTAACAATCCTCTGAGGCTTCCACAGAACAGCTGTAGTTATACTGAGAAGAAATTGCACACAATTTACATTCAGTTTACTAATTATGTGACTTCTGGAGGCAATTGGGCACTCAGGATTTTATTTAGGGGTGTCAGACTACAGGGAGGCGACTACAAATGCACCTCACAATTTTAAGATTTATATTTTTATAATAATTAGAAAACCGTGTATCATTTCCTTTGCACTACTTACAATACTTGTTACTTTGTGTTGATATATAAAATCCCAATAATGTACATTTAAGCGTAAAAAAAATGTGGATAATATCACGGGGTATGAATACTTTTTCATGGCACTGTAAAGGTTGTGAATGTTATTTATGTTGGGAAAACCTACTGACAGGTTCCCTTTAATAAGTAGGATAGTTGTCTACATATGTTTACCCACTATAGTTTATCTAGTTTTCAGTCCATATTGACTTTACTGTATACTTTGAAGTTTTGCTATTGGAGATTAGATGATAATAAATTACGTTCTTTATTTGACATTTAAGAAAACCTGATTAGACTGAAACATGGTCTCTTGCAGATACATTTTTAAAGGCTTTTTTAGATTCAATTTTGGCAGAATCCTGGATTTACGCCAGTCGTATCTTCTCTTGATCTCACGAGTCCGTCACTGCTTGCCAAGGGCTGAATGAAAAATGTAACATGTATATAATGACATGCATATAAATAAGGCTTCTATCGAAAGCACAATTTCAGTTCTAATTTGATAACGTCTTACGCTGTAATTTGTGTTAAACTTATTAAAACAAATGAACAGATCTGGCAGGTTTGTATGTGAGCTGTTATGCTTTCCCCCTATATTTGGTGATAATCAGGTAAATTTGTGACTTGAGATAAGAGACTTGTAACAAATGTTGCGCCATACATATAAAAAGCCAATTATTCCATAATAAGTTAGTATTTTCTTGATAAAGGCCTAACAATATCTTTAGTTTCGAAATTGTATCAATATTAAACTATTTTTTTTGGTAAAAGGAAGATGAAAAACTTGTGAGTCATCATGTTACTAAATGTGCAATTATATTTTTTGCTTGAAAAATACATTTTATGATTAAGGCTACCTTTTGGAATAGACCTAGGTCTTAGGGTGCTTTCACATTGCGTTCAGGCACGTGTTTGTTGGTCCCCTTGGAGGTTACGTCATGACCCACCACCAAATTGGATTCGAGCATATGCGCCAACGGGGCTACAAACTATAATGCTTCCTTACAAAGCGAACATACTCTCTGACCTGGATCTTTTCGGGCTTATATGCCTGCTGGAGGCGGACACTGAGTTGTAGTAGACTACATCTGAGTGTCCGCCTCCAAAAAGGTGTATACCCCTGAAAATGATGCACAACAGAGCACACGTTTGCTCTATTAGCACCATTATAGTCTATGGCCCCGTCGGCCATATGCCCCAATCCCATTTTGCAGGGGGTCCAGTCATATGTTCCGATGGGACCAACGAGCACATGCCTGAACACAATGTGAAAGAACCCTTATACAAATATTTAGTATAATTTTGCAACATCTCCCTTTTTCCATTTTTTTTTCTTGTTACCAGGAGTAGGGGAGCTAAGGAGAATAATCTTAAGATGCCATTAAAAAGACGCAAAGATTAAAAGGAAACAATCATCAGAATATTATTGTATAATTTAGGTTTTTGTGTTACATCTATTTTTTTTAAATGTTGGCTATCCTTTTTTTTCATAACATGGTATTTATCAAAAAAGGATATATTGCAATTTTCACACTAACACTGGGGCTATTTTAGACTTTCTGGAACAGTTTACCAGAGTTTTTGTATAATCAGAGGCAGGATTACAATGACAGGTAACCCCTCTATACACAGCTGATAACACAGGGTCCCCCAATCGCAATAGGTGATGTCACAGATTACCTCCTCCTCCCTTCACAATGACCCTTATTAGATGCTTCATTTTTAAAAGATACAGTCAGGGTCTGACCATTGTGACTATATACATGTGTTGTTTCCTGAAACAAAAAGAAGTTAGGCTAAGTTCACATCTCAAGTAATCATCAGTCTTAACTGACCATTGACAAAAAAGTTGTGCAGGCACAACTTTTTTTGTCTAAAACCAAAGATAAAAACATAAAAAGCAAATACACTGCAGCAAATAAATAAACAGCAATAGTGGACGAAAATAATATAGGGCGCTTAGTTAATATAATTTTGATTAAAAAAATGTAAAAGCCATCCCACCACGTCATGATGACCCTATTCGGGATGGTCCTAAGCTCTAATATTAAAACCTTACCATTTGTCAAGTGAAGTGCATGTGGATAAGGGCTTATAAGGGCTGAGCCAGGATAATGTACACCCAGGCATGGGGAACTACATGTCCAGCTGAAAGAAAAGGGAGGCCACTCCTTTATATGCACAAAATGAAAAAAACACAGAAATATGCCCGGGTGTCATGGAACTTGGCAAATGGTTATGTTTTAATACTAGAGGTTAGAACCGTGTCGAATAGGGTCACCGTGATGTGGTGGGATGGCTGTTTCACTTTTTTTAAAATCAAAATGATGTTAACTAAGCACCCTGTATTATTTTAATGCAGTATTGCTGTTAATTTATTTACTGCGGGGTATTTGCTTTTTTATATCTTTATCTTGAGTTTTGTCTGTTTGATAGCCAGTGTGATCATGCGCTTACATGCTGCTCGCACACCAACTCATGTTCCATTTCTTCTCTTCAGGTGTTCACAACTTTTTTGTCCGCCTGAAAAAAACTGATTTCAACTGGATCAGTTTTTTAACATTGAAGTCAAAGGAAATTTCACCAGTTAAATAGCTATTAGTCATGAGCAAGTATACTCGTTGCTCGGGTTTTCCCGAGCATGCTTGGGTGATCTCCGAGTATTTTGGCGTGCTCGGAGATTTAGTGTTTGTCAACACAGCTGCATGATTTGCGGCTGCTAGACAGCCTGAATACATGTGGGGATTGCCTGTTTGTTAGGAATTCCACACATGTATTCAAGCTGTCTAGCAGCCGCAAATCATGCAGCTACGTCGACAAACACAAAATCTCCGAGCACGCCAAAATACTCGGAGACCACCAGAGCAACGAGTACCCTCACTCATCACTAATAGCTTTCCATTTTTCTCTCATTTGAAAAGGATCTGTTTTTTTTTTGCTTTCTGGAGGTGGAAACATGAAGATTTAACATCCTACTGTACATGGGAATTATCTTTGAAACAAAACCAGTAATCAAAAAATGGATCCTTTTCAAATGGGAGAAAAACTGATGGTTATTTAACGGATCCGTTTTTCATTGACTGTAATGTTAGCAAAGGGATCCAGTTGAAATCTTTTTTTTTTCAAGAGGACAAAAAAGTTGCATCTGCACAACGGATTGCCGATGGATCAATTTTAAAGGATGATTGCTGATCATGTGAACATCGCTTTAGAGTCTAAAAAAGGCCCAGTGGCCTATGTGAAGATAACAAGATTTCTATCTTTTATTATAATGCAGTTTTTGATATGAAAATAAAAAAATGACAACTTTTTTTTAAAACAGACATTTAACACAAACTGATTTAATCAGAACATTGTCTGATGATAGCACTGGTGAGCGTGCACTTACAGTATTGTGTTCTGATGCAACCGTCTAATTGTCCAGGTTCTTTTTAAGATCAAAGATCAGATCTGGTCTCCTAATTGGCAGGACTGAAGGATATAATGTGTGTTTTTTCTCTCCAAGATTTTCCATGACCTTGGCAAACGCCCTTTTGTAAGATGACCGGTGTTGAGCTTGTGGAAGCCATCTTGTTTCCTGTTAGGGTTGACTTAACCCATTTACCCCCAATCCTGTTTTCACCTTCATAAACAGGCCAAATTTCACAATTCTGACCACTGTCAGGTTATAACTCTGGAACGCTTCAACGGATCCCGGTGATTCATTTTCTTTTGACATATTGTACTTCATGTTAGTAGTAAAATTTGCTCGATATAAAAAGACCTGAAATTTTGCAAAAAATTGTAAATTTTCACAATTTTCAAAGTTTTAATTCTTATACCCTTAAACCAGAAAGTTATGTCACACAAAATAGTTAATAAATAACATTTCCCACATGTCTACTTTACACCAGTACCATTTTGAAAACATATTTTGTTTTTGTTAGGAAGTTACAAGGGTTAAAAGTTGAACAGCGATTTTGGATTTTTCCAACAAAATTTGCAAAAACCATATTTTTAAGGACTACCTCACATATGATGTGACTTTGGGGGGTCAATATAACAGAAAATACCCAAAAGGGACACCAGTCTAAAAACTGTACCCCTCAAGGTGCGCAAAACCACATTCAAGAAATGTATTAACCCTTCAGATGTGTCACAGGAACTGAAGAAATGTGGAAGGAAAAAAATGAACATTTACATTTTATTCACAAATATTTTACTTTAGAACCAATTTTTTAAATATTTTTACAAGGGTAGCTTGAGAAAATGCACCCCTAACTTTGTAGTACAATTTCTCCTGAGCACGATGATACCCCATATATAGGGGAAAACCACTGTTTGGATAAATGGCAGGGCTAGGAAGGGAAGGAGTGCCATTTAAGTTTTTGAAACCAAAATTGGCTGGAATCGAGAGTGGATGCCATATAATGTTTGGAGAGGCCCTGATGTGCATAAAAAGTAGAAAAAAAACACAACTGACCCCATTATGGAAAATAGATCACTTAAGGAATATATTTAGATATGTGAGGGGCACCATGAAACCCCAGGTGCTTCACAGAAGTTTAAAAATATTTTTCTCTCAAAAATGTTATTTGAGCCCCAATTTTTTTCCACAAGGATAGCAGGGGAAAATGGACCCCAAAATTTGTTGTGCTATTTCTCCTGAGTACACCTGAGCAGCTATTTTGCTTTTGCAGAGCCTTTGCACTACCTGTAACATGAAAGCACACTCTATTTCTGTTAACATGATGGACCTAAGTGGGGACTTTCTTTTTTTGTGGATTGATTTGAAGCTTTTGTTGGGAACATTTTACATAACATTTTGGATCACAATTATCCTGCTCTCTACGCTGGGCACCTACATCGGGGTTCACATCTAAATCTTCGAGTGAAGTGATTCAGATGAAACCCCCGAAGGATCCATTCACTACAATGAGGCAAAGGATTTATTCTGGACTCCATCTGGCCTATGTTCAGTGGTGTCCTTCTTTTCAAAAGTGCACAAAACTGCATTGCACCGCACTTTTATGCACACTGAAAAAAAGACAGACACTACCGGATCATAGACCAGATTGCATCGACATTGTCTCCATCTGCCTCATTATAGGGAATCTTCCTCCAGAGGTACCATCTGAATCACGTATTTCAGAGATTTACATGGAAACTCTGGTGTAAGCGCTCAGTGTAGAAAACAAGATAAATTTGCGCCAAGCCTTACTGTGATCTTTGGGAGGCAGAATGAAAAACTCAACAGCAGGTGAAGAATTGGTTTTATTTATTTTTTACGCTGTTCCTCGTGCAGTATAAGTGATTAGGCACCTTTTGAGAGCTATAATTTTTCCAGATTTCGTCCCACTGAGTTATTTGAGGGTTTGTTTTTTGCGGGACGTTGTTTTTATTGATTTAATTTTTGGGCGTATGAATATCACTTTCCATTCCAATTTTTGAAAGGCAAAATGCACAAACACCAGCAATTCAGAATTATTTTTACCTTTTTCTATGCCATTCTGTGTGTGGTAAAATTGATAAGGCAGTTTTATTCTTCGGGTCAGTACGATTACAGCGATACCTCATTCATATAATTTTTGCAAAATATTTTGGTGCTTTTACACAATAAAAACTATTTTGTACAAAAAATAATTATTTTTGCATCGCTTTATTTTGAGAGCTATAACTTTATTATTTTTTTCACTGAAGGAGCTTGTTTATTGCAGGACAAAATTATGTTTTCAGGAATAGCATTTTTACTCACATTTGTCTTTTTGATCGCGTTTTATTCCACTTTTTATTTGGCGGCATGATTATAAAGCATTGTTTTTTGCCACTTTTTTTTTCTGTGTTCACTGAAGGGGTTAACTTGTGTGACAGTTTTTAGGTCTGGTCGTTAGCAAACGTATACTTTTTTTGTTTATTATTTTACATAAAAATTCACACTTATGGATACAATATATATATATTTTAATTACTTTGTGATTAAAAAAGATAAATTTCACAGTTTTTTAAGTTTTTCTTTTTAACTTTTGTTACTTAGTCCCTTTATAGGTGTTTCACTTTTACCAGTTTGAGCAGTGTTATAGAGCATTGCAAGGCAGCAGCATTGGATTAGGTTCTCGAAATACAGAGGTAAAATAAATAGCAATAACCAGGGTTGTGCCCTTTCCCACCATGGGGTCTGTATCAGCAGAATGGTCTGCCTCCATGGTACATGCCCCTTTGACTTATTCATTACATAGGCAACTGCATGGGGTTTGTATTCACTTGAGAGCATAGCCACCAATTGTATCCTGAGATCCTGGATCCTGAGATACCATAAATACCACTTGGAGTTCAATCAATGATGAATGTCCTACAGATTGTAAATAGTCCTTTGTAAAGTGATTACAAAAACCTGTAACTTTGTTTGTAACTGCAACCCATAATGAGGTCCTGGTTATGGGGGACTTTAACTACCCGGATATTAACTGGGAAACAGAAACCTGTGAAACCCATAAAGGCAACAGGTTTCTGCTAATAACCAAGAAAAATTATCTTTCACAATTGGTGTAGAATCCAACCAGAGGAGCAGCACTTTTAGACCTAATACTATCTAATAGACCTGACAGAATAACAAATCTGCAGGTGGTTGGGCATTTAGGAAATAGCGACCACAATATTGTGCAGTTTCACCTGTCTTTCACTAGGGGGACTTGTCAGGGAGTCACAAAAACATTGAACTTTAGGAAGGCAAAGTTTGAACAGCTTAGAGATGCCCTTAATCTGGTAGACTGGGACAATATCCTCAGAAATGAGAATACAGATAATAAATGGGAAATGTTTAAGAACATCCTAAATAGGCAGTGTAAGCGGTTTATACCTTGTGGGAATAAAAGGACTAGAAATAGGAAAAACCCAATGTGGCTAAACAAAGAAGTAAGACAGGCAATTAACAGTAAAAAGAAAGCATTTGCACTACTAAAGCAGGATGGCACCATTGAAGCTCTAAAAAACTATAGGGAGAAAAATACTTTATCTAAAAAACTAATTAAAGCTGCCAAAAAGGAAACAGAGAAGCACATTGCTAAGGAGAGTAAAACTAATCCCAAACTGTTCTTCAACTATATCAATAGTAAAAGAATAAAAACTGAAAATGTAGGCCCCTTAAAAAATAGTGAGGAAAGAATGGTTGTAGATGACGAGGAAAAAGCTAACATATTAAACACCTTCTTCTCCACGGTATTCACGGTGGAAAATGAAATGCTAGGTGAAATCCCAAGAAACAATGAAAACCCTATATTAAGGGTCACCAATCTAACCCAAGAAGAGGTGCGAAACCGGCTAAATAAGATTAAAATAGATAAATCTCCGGGTCCGGATGGCATACACCCACGAGTACTAAGAGAACTAAGTAATGTAATAGATAAACCATTATTTCTTATTTTTAGTGACTCTATAGCGACAGGGTCTGTTCCGCAGGACTGGCGCATAGCAAATGTGGTGCCAATATTCAAAAAGGGCTCTAAAAGTGAACCTGGAAATTATAGGCCAGTAAGTCTAACCTCTATTGTTGGTAAAATATTTGAAGGGTTTCTGAGGGATGTTATTCTGGATTATCTCAATGAGAATAACTGTTTAACTCCATATCAGCATGGGTTTATGAGAAATCGCTCCTGTCAAACCAATCTAATCAGTTTTTATGAAGAGGTAAGCTATAGACTGGACCACGGTGAGTCATTGGACGTGGTATATCTCGATTTTTCCAAAGCGTTTGATACCGTGCCGCACAAGAGGTTGGTACACAAAATGAGAATGCTTGGTCTGGGGGAAAATGTGTGTAAATGGGTTAGTAACTGGCTTAGTGATAGAAAGCAGAGGGTGGTTATAAATGGTATAGTCTCTAACTGGGTCGCTGTGACCAGTGGGGTACCGCAGGGGTCAGTATTGGGACCTGTTCTCTTCAACATATTCATTAATGATCTGGTAGAAGGTTTACACAGTAAAATATCGATATTTGCAGATGATACAAAACTATGTAAAGCAGTTAATACAAGAGAAGATAGTATTCTGCTACAGATGGATCTGGATAAGTTGGAAACTTGGGCTGAAAGGTGGCAGATGAGGTTTAACAATGATAAATGTAAGGTTATGCACATGGGAAGAGGGAATCAATATCACCATTACACACTGAACGGGAAACCACTGGGTAAATCTGACAGGGAGAAGGACTTGGGGATCCTAGTTAATGATAAACTTACCTGGAGCAGCCAGTGCCAGGCAGCAGCTGCCAAGGCAAACAGGATCATGGGGTGCATTAAAAGAGGTCTGGATACACATGATGAGAGCATTATACTGCCTCTGTACAAATCCCTAGTTAGACCGCACATGGAGTACTGTGTCCAGTTTTGGGCACCGGTGCTCAGGAAGGATATAATGGAACTAGAGAGAGTACAAAGGAGGGCAACAAAATTAATAAAGGGGATGGGAGAACTACAATACCCAGATAGATTAGCGAAATTAGGATTATTTAGTCTAGAAAAAAGACGACTGAGGGGCGATCTAATAACCATGTATAAGTATATAAGGGGACAATACAAATATCTCGCTGAGGATCTGTTTATACCAAGGAAGGTGACGGGCACAAGGGGGCATTCTTTGCGTCTGGAGGAGAGAAGGTTTTTCCACCAACATAGAAGAGGATTCTTTACTGTTAGGGCAGTGAGAATCTGGAATTGCTTGCCTGAGGAGGTGGTGATGGCGAACTCAGTCGAGGGGTTCAAGAGAGGCCTGGATGTCTTCCTGGAGCAGAACAATATTGTATCATACAATTATTAGGTTCTGTAGAAGGACGTAGATCTGGGTATTTATTATGATGGAATATAGGCTGAACTGGATGGACAAATGTCTTTTTTCGGCCTTACTAACTATGTTACTATGTTACTATGTTACTATGTTATTTGTCTGGCATGAAATTTTTTTGCAAATCTCTGATACAGAAAATACTTTTATTTAAAGAGGTTGTCCACTACTTTAACAACAACGGTATCTTCTTAGGATAGGTCATCAATATCTGATTGGGCAAATGGGACACTCCCACCCATCAGCTGTTCTCAGTGACCAATTACGGAGCTGCACTGCACAGCTCAGTCCGCTCTATAGTGACTGCAATTTTACCACCTAATCAAATCAATAGGGAATGCACAGTACCCAGCAGTGGCCACTATACGGTGGATAGAGCCGTGCAGTGCAGCTCTGTAACTGGTCAGTTCTGGCCTCCACCGACCCTGTGAACAGCCGGTCGGCAGGGTACCGGGTGTCGCACCCTCCACCCATCAGACATTGGTGACCTATTCTAAGGATAAGCCATTGTTGTTAGGGTAGTGAACAGCCTCTTTTAAGTCATTTATTGTCCTGTGTTTTCTCAGTCATTGCAGTTTCTGGCAATTTTTGCAACTCCTGCTCCTCAATAATACATTTTTTAAGAAAATTGTGAACCCCAAAATATCAGTTGTGGCTCAGACATTTTGAATGTTGTAACTGGACCTTCTATAATACCTGGAAACTTATTGTCATGATCCAGGCCGGGGTTTGCTTCTTGCTTTTCTTTCCCCAGCCTGGTTATGGTGAGGTTAACCTTTCCTGCCTCTCTTTGGTTTGTGGGTGGCTATTTATTGTTGCCATTTCTGGTAGCATTTGTCAGTGATAGCTTCAGTCTCTGGCTTGAGCAGCTGACCCGTATACCCTAGTGATCCTTCTGCCTCTGACTACCCTGACCCGTTCCCTGTCCCTGACTTAGTGTGTGTTTGGTGGTTTCCTACAGTGTATGACTCGGCTTGAATTCTGAACCCTGCCTCCTGCTTTCCCTCTCTGTTACTACGTTTTCAATCTGGCTTTGACTCTCTGGCTCATACCCCGCCTATGCCTTCTGTCTCATGTTTTGGATCCCGCGCTCCCGTCTGGTTCCGATTTCTGGCTTGTCTCTGACCATGTGCATTGCTGTTACCTCTGGTACTTTCTTTTCCTGTTTGTTGCTGACCAGCTTGTCTAACTACTCTGCCACCTCCTAGTGGCGCTCCGCGCATTGCACTGTGGTGCTACACGGTGAGTACTACCTTTTTCCCCTTAACTGCGCCCCCTGGTGGAGGTTCCGTGCAACTGCTATTACACTTATGGTCATAAAGGAACTTTTAGCACTGATGTGGTTATAACCTAAAAGATGTATGGATCATAGAGCTACCTATAGTCTGCTATGAAGGTTTTTACATTTTCTTTATTCTTTCATTAAAACGGTGACATTTTGTTCAGTACAACCACCTAATTGGTCAAAATGACAGAGATAGATTTCAGATTTTAGCATAAGCTTTCATAATAATGGATGGGCTTTCATCACCCGTATTGTACGTTTCTGCTGTGACTTTCACGGATTCTATCCTCTCGGGAGGTAATGGGGAGCCACTCGGGAGAGCCTATTCCCTACAGATGTGAATTTTTGATTGATGAGACAGAAAAGCTTAGTGGACACAGCAGTAAAAAAAAGAAACGTTTTCTGTTTCTTTGTCTATAATACTGTGTCTTCTCCTATTGATTCTATAATGAAAAGATATGCAGGATTCTAATTAACTTTATAGCTCAATTCTTCAAAATGTTCCAATCACTGTTTCCTGTTGGTGCGGATTATCGAACCCTGGATGAGATCATTCACGGACATATTGCTTCTCACAGCTGATATATTGTTACAGTTGTATCCTGCCTTGGAAATATTACGCGAGCGAAAGCACCAGCAGCACGAATGATATGTCTCCTGGTTACTTTGCAAAAAATGCCTTTGGGTAGGTGAAATTCCACATTCTGGATTATGGCTTAGAAATATTGCCACTTTATCTACCTCTTCAGAATTTTGGATGCCAAGAAGGATTATTTTATTTAGAGCATATAAGAAATATACATTTATTTGGCGATCCTTTCATTTTTAGGTTTTAGGGAGTCTGTCACCCCCAAAAATGACATTTATTCTTCCTAAACATTTATATAGGGGACCTAGCCCCTATTTAAGTCATATTAAGCAAGTAGAGCTTAACTTTATCGTTAATTAAAAATCTACTTTTATTGTATATGCATATGAGGGCGCGTTGCGGCACCCTTGGGGTGGCCTATGCCTTGGTGCACCGCCATGCCCTCCTATCTGCATAATAAAGCTATACCTCCCATTGATTGACTTGTCTCCAAGGCCCAGTGCAAACACTGCACCTCCTGTCTGCGTCTGCGCTCTGACACTGGATGATCGGAACAGCACGCCCATAGTGTCATGCTGGTCTGCACACAGTGGCTGCATGTGTGCTCGGACGTCTTATTCATGCTTGTCTACGGCCACCACTTGGCTAGATCTGCTAAACAGCATCCAAAATGCTAAGAATGAAAAGAGTGTCAGGTTCTGTTGCTATATACTTCTTAGCCACTCAAAGGGTTGCAGAGGTAACCTTGACCTATTGTCTTTAAAATTATTAAAGTGGTTATCCAGGACTTTTATATTATTTTCGTAGGAGGCTAAGAACTTAGTTGCTAACAGCGTGCCTGTTCTGTCCAGCCCCAGTCACAGACGGCTCCAGACGTCAATTCTGTTGGGTCAGTTGACCTCATGTCAACAGAGTAGCTTTTGCATTTCCAGGCTGCTCTGTCGATGAGGCGTCATTGCCAACGTCATGCTGATTGACAGCTGGATTAGTGCAGTTGTGAAGACGGAAGGCGGCTTTCAATCAGCATGACATCGGCAGAGACGTCCCATGGACATAGCAGAGCGAAAGAGAAGAAGCTGCCCTGTCAATGACATCACCCAAAGCATTGCCAGAAGGAGTGTTTCATGACTGCACCGAGCAGTCTCTGGGCAGAACAGGCAGGTATTTCTCGACTACCTTCTTTTAAGTCCTTAGCCCCTTCATTAAAAAAAAACCCTGAAGTCCAGGATAATACCTTTAAAACAATATTTAAAAATCCCAAATTTTTATTAGCTGCAAAATAGAAAGAATTGTACATTTTAATGTAAATATGAAGAAAAACGTCCAGAGGAACAAACTTGCGAAATTAATTTTATGCAACTTTGGATTGTCCCATCTGGCTTCGGCTTCTATTTCCAATATAACTTATGCCAATTTTTTGGCTTAAATTACAGTGAATTTGGCACACAGTAATTAGACACAATCCCGCCGACCAAGTTCTGCCTAGTTTTTAGAAATGTGTCTCAGTAATTTCAGAATTCAAAGGTGACCATGCACTTTAACGTGTGAAGCAGAATGTTATTGAATCGAATAGCATAGGAGGATAGTAATTCCTTGCCATATTTAATCCCCTAAAGAAAGTTTGGCATTCAGCGCAACAAAATTGGTACATGCGATATCTTCAAATACGATTTTCAGGTCATAAAATGGTTTGGTTTGTATGACAGAAATGAGCAAAAAAGAGGCTCCGTTGCCATTAGACGAACAAGGCCCCTTAGCCCACTGGAATGGACATTTCTGGAACTTACGTAGCTTCTTACGAGCCCAATGACATGCAATACCCACCAATGGAATAACATTTTACTATTTCTAATAAATGTTTAATAGGTTGCACAATTTTAAATAGAGGACGGAATAGAAAAGTGTAAGAATCATGTCCAGTTTCTGTGGCATCAGTTATGATTTCATTCCGATCATGAAACCTAACCATCTGTCAGGTCCCTGTACAAAACCTTCCGGACAGTCACACTATCAAGAACGGCTTTTATCTGGGAGTTGCTCCATTGTCCGTTCCTTGGAGTAATCTTTAATAGCAGATATTGATGCAGGAATAGAAATCTATGAGGCAGATCCATCAAAGTGTTTACGCCAGAAGAAAACACTTTAAAAAAGTCACAAAATGTTAGCACAAAATATTGGTGACTTTTGGTATTTTCATGTCAGTTCCAGCCAGCTTCCCCAAAGTAAAATCATAGAATATTAGAGTTGGAAGAGACCTCCGGGGTCATCATGTCCAACCCCCTTCTCAATGCAGGATTCACTACACCATCTCGGACAGATGTCTGTCCAGCCTCTGTTTGTAGATTTCCATTGAAGGAGAACTCACCACCTCTCGTGGCAGCCTGATCTACTCACTGATCACCCTCACTGTCAAAAAGTTTTTTCTAATATCTAATCTATATCTTTTCCCTTTCAGGTTATTCCATTGCTTCTCGTGTTTCCATATGCAAATGAGAATAATGTGTGACATCGCTTCAGACAGCTATTAAGTCTACTATTAGCCTTGTTTTTTGCAAGTTAAATATTCCAAGATCCTTTAACTGTTCCTCGTAGGACATACTTTGCAGTCCACTCACCATCCTGGTAGCTCTTATCTGAACTTGCTCCAGTTTTTCAATGTTTTTTTTAATGTGGTGCCCAGAACTGGACACAGTATTACAGATGAGGCCTGACCAAGGAGCAGTAGAGGGGGATAATTATTTTATGCGATCTAGAGTCTATGCTTCTTTTTATATATCATAGAACTGTGTTTGCCTTTTATGCTGTGGCATCACACTGTGGACTCATGTGTAGTCTGTGATCTATTAGTATACTCAAGTCTTTTTCACAAGTGCTGTTGCTTAGTTCTATTTCTCCCATTATATAGATGTCATATTTTTTTTCTTATCCAAATATAGACTCTTGCTTTTCTCCCTTATTAATACCATTCTATTAGTCTGTGCCCATTGTTCAAGCTCATCTAGATCCTTCTGAATCCTTTCTCTGTCTTCTCCAGTGTTAGCTGTTCCTCCTAGCTTTTCATCATCTGCAAATTTGATTAGTTGCCTTCAGTTGCCTTATCTAGATCATTTATGAAAATGTTAAACAACACTTGGTGCCAGGACAGAGCCTTGTGGTACCCCACTTGAAACACACTTTCAATTGGATGTGGAACCATTTGTTACCACTCTTAGAGTTCGATCACTGAGCCAGTTATGAATTCACCTAACTGTAGCCTTGTCAATCCCATACTTTTTTCAATAAGGATAGTATGAGATACTTTATTAAATGCTTTGCTGAAGTCGAGATATGCTATATCTACCTGATTTCCCTGATCTACAAGTCAGTAATTCCATCATAGAAGGAAATTAGATTAGTCTGGCATGACTTGTTTGCTGCAAAATCATGGTGACTCTGGTTAATTACTGTATTCTTACTCAAGTACTTACACGTATGCTGTTTAATAATTTGTTCAAAGATCTTTCCTGGTATAGAAGTAAGGCTCACTGGCCTGTCATTTCCTTGCTCTGTCTTCTTTCCTTTTTTGAAGATAGGGACAACATTTGCCCTTCTCCAATCTTCTGGGACTTCTCCTGTTTTCCAGAATTTTTCAAAGATTCTGGCTAGTGGTTGTTCAATTTCCTCTGCTAACTCTTTCAGTACCCAAGATGTAATTCGTCTGGGCCAGGAGATATAAATTAATTTAAAATAGCTAATTGTTCCCTCACCATCTCTCTATTTATGGACAATATCGATTCTTTTATTCCTTCAATGGCAACGTGAAGTGAAGATTAGTTGATGTTGAATTTGCTTTCTTAGAGAACACAGATGCAAAATAAGAATTTAAAAGTTCGGCCTTCTCCACAACATTTTTGACCACTTCACCCTTTTCATCCTGTAAAAATCCTATAGCATCTTTGACATTTCTTTTGCTTTTGACATACCCCTAAAATCCTTTTTTGCTGCTTTTGGTCTCCCTTGCAAGTTTCACATCATTACTGGCTTTAGCTCTTCTAACGCTTGCCCTGCTTTGCCTGTAGACAGAATTATATTCCTCTTTAGATGTGCCCCATCTTAACATTTGATATACATTTTTTTTCCTTTTTAACAAGTGTGAGGCAGTGACTCCTGTCACAGCTAGGGGGTGCTGTTTGTGCTCCCCAGAATGTGCACGGAGGCGTAGTGAGGCTATTATGGGGTATTGCAGTCACAGGTGTAGCTGGGATTGCAATGGTGAAGCAGTGACCATTGTCACAGGTAGAGGTCGCTGTGTGTTCTTCCCACATTGTGCATGGAGATGTATGAAGTCCATAGGTGTGCATGGCAGTCACGGGCTTAGCGGTGACTGCAATGCAGGTTAAATGTAATAATAAATAAGGTTAGTCTTGGACATACTGTTGTCCAAGAAAGATTTAGGGAAAACTTGCTCTGGGTTTTGGGTTATGAGACTGACTGCAGTATGTTAATGGTGCAGTCCGTTTCATGTCCGGTCTGGGTTTTCCATGTGGCAGGAAGCCACATGTTTTTTATGTTAAAAGCCCTGCAGGAAAGTCTTAGTGAGATATGAGTAGGACAGAGGGAGTGCTTAGTGAGTCTCAGGTGTGTCAGGGCCAGAGTGAGGCCTGGCAACCCACAGCATACACACTGGTGCTGTTGTCTACGATGACTGGTCACGGATGTGGACAGGTGTTGTGCCCGGAGTTGAACCGGAGGTAGACTGTCCTGTGCCCTAAGGAAGGACCACCGTGTGTCACAGCTGCAGACAGGAGGATGTCAAGGTTTGTGTACGGTTGTGTAGAGAGACTGTGATACAGTTGTGCAGGACACCCACGGGAACTAGTCAGAGGAGGACTAGCATGTGCAATGACTGCAATCTAAAGGATGCTGAGTACTATGAAGTGCTACGAACTGGTGTGAATTGAACACTGATAATATGCACTGAAGTATTATACACTGAGGTTAAATGCATTCGTGTGGATTGGAACCTTTGTGTGAAGATAACACATTAAAGAGACTTTTGTGTTTGAACTTTGTGGGTCATTGCCTCTTCACTGCGTATGGTGCTACCGCGGTATTACACAAGTGATTAAGTGATTAGCATCTCCGCAAGAGAAATGTCACCAATAGAATGTATTTGATGCGGTATATCCGCATGTGAACAATGGTTCAGTGAACACAGTGGATTCACCTGCTTTCAATAGATGGCAGCTCTTTGCACACAGCAAACATACACTGCATCCAAAACGCTGCTACTTTCGAATCTTGGGCACCCGGCCTTAAGAATCTCCAAGTTGTACTGCAAGCAGAGATTTCACATACTCCAAAAGTAACAAATATGCCTTTTAATGACGGCAGTTAAGGGTACTTATTCCTCAGTGCCCCTTTTTAACGGTGCTGAGAAATAAGGGTATAGCGCCCCCAGCGTCAGAAAATCTCGTCGGTTTTTACCGTCCCCAATCTAATTATCCCCGTTATTCATTTAATTAAAAATTGGGCGCCCAACCTTAAGAATCTCCAAGTTGTAATATAAGCAGAGATTTCACATACTGTACTCCAAAAGTAACAATGTGTACAGTATATCATTGCAGTAGAGGGGAAGCAGCTCAAAATGAAAATGAGCAAATCGCAAAAAAAAGTCTGATTTCCCATTCATTTCTCTCTCCTTAGATATGATCTAGCATTCCAGAGGAGAGAGAAATTGGGTCCTCTGAACACCCCCGGTACCTCCATCATCCCTGGGCCCTCATACTGCATGCCCCGGCTCTCCATGTGTTCATACTGGAAAAAAATGGTGGGCGCACGTGCAGTGCGCCCACCGAGATCTGCCTGTCGGTACCTGGCAACAATGTGACAATATGAGATTTTTCCTATTGGTTCATTTTGATCACTGTGATAGACCATATCACAGTGATCAAAATTTAAAAAAAATGTAAATCAAACCCCCTTTTGTCACCCTCTTAGTTAGGTAAAAATAATAAAATAAAAACATGTATTTTTTCCATTCTTTGCAGTTAGGGTTAGGTTGGGGCTAGGGTTGAGGTTAGAGCTAGGATTAGAGTAGGGTTGGGCTAGGGTTAGGGTTGGGGCTATGGGTAGGTTTGGGGCTATGGTTAGGGTTGGGGCTATGGTTAGGGTTGGGGCTAGGGTTAGGGTTTGGGCTAGGGTTAGAGTTGGGGCTAGGGTTAGGATTTGGATTTGACTTAGGAATAAGGTTTGGGCTAGAATTAGAGTTGGGGCTAGGGTTAGGGTTGTGTTGGGGTTAGGGTTGGGTTGGGGTTACAATTGGGGCTACAGTTGTGGTTGTGGGGAGAGGGTTGTGTTGGGGTTATGGTTGGGGTTACGGTTGTATTTGAGTTAGGGTGCTGTTGGGGTTAAGGTGGTGGTTAGGGTTATGATTGTGGTTAGGGCTGGGATTAGGGTCAGGGGTGTGTTGGAATTAGGGTTGGGGTTGTGCTAGGGTTGGAGTTAGAATAGGGGGATGTTCATGTACATCAGGGGGTCTCCAAATGCGACATGGCATCCGCCATTGATTTCAGCTAATTTTGCGTTCAAAAAGTCAAACGGTGCTCTTTCCCTTCTGAGCCCAACCATATGCCCAAACAGTGGCATTCCCCCACACTCAGGAGAAATTGTACAACAAATTTTGTGGTCCATTTTCTCCTGATACCCTTGTGAAAATAAAAAAGATTGGATCTGAATTACATTTTTTGTGAAAAAAGTTAAATGTTCATTTTTTCCTTTCACATTGCTTTAGTTGTCATGAAGCACCAGACGGGTTAATAAATAATAATAATAATTTTTATTTATATAGCGCCAACATATTCCGCAGCGCTTTACAAACTATAGAGGGGACTTGCACAGACAATAGACATTACAGCATAACAGAAATACAGTTCAAAACAGATACCAGGAGGAATGAGGGCTCTGCTCGCAAGCTTACAAACTATGAGGAAAAGGGGAGACACGAGAGGTGGATGGTAACAATTGCTATAGTTATTCGGACCAGCCATAGTGTAAGGCTCGGGTTTTCATGTAAAGCTGCATGAACCAGTTAACTGCCTAAGTATGTAGCAGTACAGACACAGAGGGCTATTAACTGCATAAAGTGAATGAGAACATAAATAGGCCACACAGGGATCGTTAGGTTAATGCATTGAGGCGTTAGGCCAGTCTGAACAAATGAGTTTTTAGGGCACTCTTCAAACTGTGGGGATTGGGGATTAATCGTATTAACCTAGGTAGTGCATTCCAAAGAATCGGCGCAGCACGTGTAAAGTCTTGGAGACGGGAGTGGGAGGTTCTGATTATTGAGGATGCTAACCTGAGGTCATTAGCGGAGCGGAGGGCACGGGTAAGGTGGTAGACTGAGACCAGAGAGGAGATGTAGGGTGGTGCTGAGCCATGGAGTGCTTTGTGGATGAGGGTAGTAGTTTTGTACTGGATTCTTGAGTGGATAGGTAACCAGTGTAATGACTGGCACAAGGTAGAGGCATCAGTGTAACGATTGGTGAGGAATATGATCCTGGCAGCAGCATTCAGGACAGATTGGAGCGGGGAGAGTTTGGTAAGAGGGAGGCTGATTAGTAGAGAGTTACAATAGTCCAGACGAGAATGAATAAGTGAAACAGTAAGAGTTTTGCAGAGTCGAAAGTAAGAAAAGGGCGAATTCTAGAAATGTTTTTGAGATGCAGATAAGAAGAGCGAGCCAGTGATCGGATGTGGGGGGTGAATGAAAGGTCAGAATCAAGGATGACCCCAAGGCAGCGGGCATGTTGCTTTGGAGTAATGGTGGAACCGCACACGGAGATGGCAATGTCAGGCAAAGGTAGGCTAGTAGAGGGAGAGAACACGAGGAGTTCAGTTTTTGACAGGTTTAGTTTCAGATAGAGGGAGGACATGATGTTAGAGACAGCGGTAAGACAATCACTGGTGTTTTCTAATAAGGCAGGCGAGATATCAGGAGCAGAAGTGTATAATTGGGTGTCATCAGCATAGAGATGGTACTGGAAACCAAATCTACTGATTGTTTGTCCAATAGGGGCAGTATACAACGAGAAGAGGAGGGGGCCTAGGACTGATCCTTGAGGAACCCCAACAGTAAGGGGAAGGTGAGAGGAGGAGAAACCAGCAAAACATACAGTGAAGGATCGGTCAGAGAGATAGGAGGAGAACCAGGAGAGAATGGTGTCCTTGAGGCCGATGGAGCGGAGCATAGTGAGGAGGAGCTGATGATCCACAGTATCGAATGCTGCAGAGAGATCCAAGAGAATTAGCATGGAGTAGTGACCATTAGATTTAGCTGTTAGTAGGTCATTAGAGACTTTAGTGAGGGCAGTTTCAGTAGAGTGTAAAGAGTGGAAGCCAGATTGAAGAGGGTCGAGAAGAGAGTTATCTGAGAGATAGCGGGTAAGACGGGAGTGGACCAGGCGTTCGAGGAGTTTAGAGATGAAGGGAAGATTAGAGACAGGTCTATAATTAGCGGCACAGTTTTGGTCGAGGGATGGTTTTTTAAGTAATGGATGTATGATGGCATGCTTAAATGAGGAGGGAAAAATACCGGAAGTGAGGGAAAGGTTGAATATTTTTGTTAGGTGAGAGGTGACAGCCGGGAAAAGAGACTGGAGGAGATGTGACGGAATGGGGTCACTGGTGCAAGTGGTTGGGCGAGAAGATGCAAGGAGCCTGCTTACTTCTTCTTCTTCTGTAACTGGTTCAAAGTCAGAGAGTGAACTAGATGCAGTGGGGGAGGGAGGACAGTGCATGGTATGAAGAGATTGGGAGATGATTTCCTGTCGAATGTGGTCAATTTTTCTTTGAAGTAATTGGCCAGATCGTCAGCACGGAGATCCGTGGTTGGGGCCTGCTCTCTTGGGTTGAGTAGGGTCTGGAACGTGTCAAAGAGACGTTTAGGGTTATTGGACAGGGAGGTGATGAGGGTGTTGAAATAGGTTTGTTTGGAGAGGTGAAGGGCAGAATTGTATGTCTTTAAACAAATAAACGTATTGAATGTGGTTTTGAGCACCTTGGGGGGTGCAGTTTTTAGAATGCTGTCACTTTTGGGTGTTTTCTGTCATATTGACCCCCTAAACTCACTTCAAATGTGAGGTGGTCCCTAAAAAAATGGTTTTGTAAATCTTGTTGGAAAAATGAGAAATCGCTGGTCAACATTTAAGACCTATAAAGTCCTAACAAAAAAAATTATATCCCCAAAATTGTACTGATGTAAAGTTGACATGCGGGGAATTTTATTTATTAACTATTGTGTAAGACAACGCTCTCTGATTTAGGGGCACAAAAATTAAATGTTTGAAAATTGCAAAATGTTCAAAATTTTACCCAAATTTCAATTTTTTTCATAAATAAACCCAAGTCATATCGAATAAATTTTACCACTAACATGAAGTACAATGTGTCACGAAAAAACAGTCTCAGAATCAATGGAATCCATTGAAGCGTTCCAGAGCTACGACCTCACCTGACAGTGGTCAGAATTGTAAAAATTGGCTTGGTCATTATGGTCAAAACTGGCTCAGTTACTAAGCTGTTAAATATGATGCCTGGAACTTGGAAAACACTGCTCTAAACTATTCATTTTAAGTATTACCCTAGAATACGGGATGTCTGAAATATACACTTTCGCATAACACTGGCCTTTTGGGTCCTTATGCAAATCATATGGAGGAACTCAAATAAATAAACTTTTACAAGTTTATTTAAAAATTGCAAAGTAAGATATGAAAAATGCACAACATTGTAATTAAAATTGTTTGCAAAAAGTAAGCAACAAGGCCCGGGTTATGAGTAGCAACAAACGAGTATAAAACTGTGCAGTTTGATAATAAAACAGCTTGTTTTTTTCATTTCTATTCTCGGAAAAGCGATATAAAGAATAATAACAATGAACGCAACCTTCCCTTTCATTTGTGTATCCAGGCAGGGCAAGGATAAGGCAAGACAGTAAGAAGAAAGATGGAAGCATCTCTAAAGTTCATGGGTAGAGTACATAAGGCGGTCGGCACTGGCGTAAAACACGTAGAACTTGTTCACTTGCTAAAAAAATAGCTCTATATGGTAACAAGAAGTACAGTGGATACCTCAACCGATAAAAATAAAACAATAGAATTATAGACCAAGATAGGAGAACAAATCGTGACAGCCAGTCTTTAAAAATCACAAAAGAAGGACTCCAGATACAACAATATGTGTAACCTGACCCATCGGTCAATTTAATTCCACAGGTTGAATTTAACAGAAAAAAATTCTAATCTCTAAATCCTTACCCATCTCCAAGCATTAACTAAACAAAACACATCCCTGATTACCTGGGCAAGGCTGTACTAGTCCCAGTCCAGTCAGACAAAGCAGCAGTTTTATAGAGCATCTTGTTATACAATTGCAATCAAAATATTCAACCACCTTTACAAATTAGGTTTATTACCAAAATTTGCATACCTTTTGCTATTTGTAATAAACCAATGAAACAAGAGCAATTAAAATGGCTCACGACTAGAAATAGGTGAACATCCAGGGGTCGGCCCATCTCCACTCTACTAATATAACATGTGGTTTCTCCAAATTCAACACAAAATACCACTTTTACTGACCACTGCTGTCTCAGAATTATTCAATCCCTTTGTGACAAGGGTCTTCAGGGCTTAGTACCGGCTTGGCTGTGATGACCTTCTGCAAGCATATTACGCAGCTGGACACCAGGTTGTTTCAGCATGTTTGAGTGTACTTAGCCCATTCTTCACAGACAATGATCTCCAGTTCACCAATATTCTTGGTTCGTCAAGAGAGTGGTCTTTAAGCCTTCTAAATTGAAAGGTGGGGACTGCATGGATGAGGTTTGTTTTTCCCGCTTGTCCCATAGATGTTTGATGAAGTTGAGTACTGTGGACTTTGGAGGCCAGGTGAAGAACTCGAAGGTTTTGTCACGTTACTTAAACCATTTGTAACGCTTGCGCCCAGACTGGTTGGCGCAGGCGTCCGGAGGTGTGGCCCCACTGGACCACTGACCAGACTACCCTGGAAGGGGCGTAACTAAGTAGCTTCCTAGGTGTTCGCTGGAGCCTCTGATGGTGAGGTCAGGCTTGTGCGGCAGAAAGCTACCAGGTACCACTGCAGGGTGGAGTCTGACTGTGGATGCTGATCCCACCGGGAGACAGGACACAGGCAGGCATGGCAGTGACACTGGCTGGCGGACGGGTACAGCAGAGGCCCTGATGAGCAGAGGGGCTTGATGGAGACACAGGCAGGCAGGCGGCACGGCTGGCACTCTGACAGGTCAGATGGACAGGGCTGATAGTCTGGTAGGAACTGGTATACAGGCAGGTGTATGGAAACAGGTAAGAACCTATTCAGACTGGAGGGTATATGGGAACAGGTAGGGACCTGTTCGAACTGGTGAATATAAAGAAACAGGTAGAGACCTGTGCGGCAAGTTACAGAATGGAGACCGTAAGAGCGGATGCAAAGCAGAACCACAGGAGGCAGAGCCAAGGGCAAAAGGCGGAGCCAAGAACAGAAACACAGGAGGCGGAGCCAAGAACAGGAGGCAGAGCCAAGAACAGGAGGCAGAGCCAAGAACAGAATCGCAGCTAAGACCAGAAGGTGGAAGCTAAGAGCAGAGAAGGAGAAGGCAGAGCTAAGGACAGAGCCACTGGAGGCAAAGCCGTTGGAGACGGAGACGCTGGAGGCGGAGCCAAGAGCAGAGATGCTGGAGGCGGAGCCAAGAGCAGAACCGCAGGAGGCAATGCCAAGAACCAGAACCGCAGGAGACAAAGCCAAGAACCAGAAAGTGGAGAGCCACAGGTGGCGAGCAAAGCAGAGAAGCACAGAGCCATGGGTAGTGGTGAACAAAGCAGAGCCACTGATTGTGGCAAGCAGAGCAAAGAGATGCAGAGCCTCAGGTAGTGGCGAGCAGGAGAGGAGCGTGAACACAGATGTACGCACAGCAGAGTGGGAATGGTAAACAAATAAACAACAGGAACGGACATAGACCAGAGTTCAGACAGGAACAGACACAGATACTAGAACTAGACACAGATAGGCCTGCGTATTGCAGCCCTCAGAGACAGGAAACAGACATGACCTGGCAGCTCAGTAGCAAATACTAACTGAGGTGAGGACAGCTTAAGTATCAGAGGCCTCTAGGCCATTGGCCAGGGACACCTTAGGGAGGTGCACACAGTCTCAATAAGAACCTGGATTTGCCAGCGCCGCCCCCTCTATGCACACAGCCAGGAAGTGTACACAGAGTAAGCGGCCATGGAGCACATGGCATGGAGCTGGCAGCAGACAGAACTCACAGCATGGTACCGGGTGAGTGAGTTGATGTAACAGGCAGGTGGGGGATGGAAGGCCATGCAGTGATGCTGACACAGTTGTAACACCATTCCTGAACAATGTTTGTAGTGTGGCAGGGTGCAATTAGCTGAAAGAGACCAGCACTGTGTACTTTGAGCATGACATTGCCATGAAGGCATAAAATTGGTCTACAACAGTATATAGGTTGGTGATGAGTTTAAAGCTAACTTAACCTCTAGAACCCAATATTCCAAGCCAAATAATTCTCAAAACATCCTTACAATTGCTTCAAACACATCTGGTTAAAGAACCCAGTGCACCCCTTAAAGGGAACCTGTCACCCCGAAAATCGCGGGTGAGGTAAGCCCACCAGCATCAGGGGCTTATCTACAGCATTCTGTAATGCTGTAGATAAGCCCCTGATGTTACCTGAAAGAGGAGAAAAAGACGTTAGATTATACTCACCCAGGGACGGTCCCGCTGCTGGTCAGGTCGGATGGGCGTCTCCGGTCCGCTGCGGCGCCTCCCATCTTCATTACAAGACGTCCTCTTCTGATCTTCAGCTCCGGCGCAGGCGTACTTTGCTCTGCCCTCTTGAGGGCAGAGGATAGTACTGCAGTGCGCAGGCGCCGGAAAGGTCAGAGGCCCGGCTCCTGCGCACTGCAGTATTTTGTCTGCCCTCAACAGGGCAGAGCAAAGTACGCCTGCGCCGGAGCCGTAGCTGAAGATCAGAAGAGGACGTCTTGGAATGAAGATGGGAGGCGCCGCAGCGGACCGGAGACGCACATCTGACCGGACCAGCAGCGGGACCGCCCCTGGGTGAGTATAATATAATGTCTTTTTCTCCTCTTTCAGGTAACATCGGGGGCTTATCTACAGCATTACAGAATGCTGTAGATAAGCCCCTGAGCCCCTGATGCTGGTGGGCTTACCTCACCCGCGATTTTTGGGGTGACAGGTTCCCTTTAACTGGTGCTATTGTCACTGTCAGGTTTTAGCTATTTATTCCTGGAGTAGCATAATGTAGGGGCAGACAGCCTGATTCCAGGGCTGTAGTTTCAATTCAGTCAGTGTTTTATCAGCAGGAAATTATCACTGCAGGTCTAGGCATTGTGAGCCAGGAAGTCCAGTTAATTTGTGTGGCCCCGCCTACACTACTGGTTGGTAACGTTATGCCTATTCAAATTATACACAGAAAGCTGCCAATCAGTTTTGTCGGCGGGGTTATACAGAGCACAACATTCGGAGAACTGCTAGATCTGCAGCAGAGAAAACAGAGATGTTATAAAAACTACAGCAAGTAGCCCAGTAAGTGACACATTGCTGGAATCAGGGTCCTTGCCCTTACCTCAGATTCCATAGCAAAAACCTACTGACAGATTCCTTTTAATATTATTCATGTCCACTGTTAGAGGTTTTAATGTTATGGATGATCTTTGTATACCCAGGAATTATAAGCTTATACATGAATGATTATTCATCCTTTTTTTAATCAATTTAGTACATATATGTTGAGTTTAAATGGATTTAACTGGAAATAAAGGTAATCAATGTGTCCAGCCTCTGAGACCCCGACAATCAGCAGTCCTAAGAGCAGCCATGCGTCAGGGGGCTTCTTCATAGATTATCCAGTCATTCATAGCTCATCTATATTTGAGGTTATGCCTGACACAAAACCTTTTCCAGCTGATTTGAGTTTTCTCAATTGCATCTTTATTGCCTACCCCAATAATTTACCATGCATATAAACTCCTGGAAAACCTCTTTAATATTGTTGTGCAACGCAAGATGTTCTTGGTGTATTTGAGTTAGCAAATTTGTGATATGCTGGAAACTCTTTCAGATACCTCCAAAATGTTATATCACATGCAATAATGGCAGCTGCCATCCAGACTCTGCCAGAATCTGGGCAAAAGGCATCTACAAAGATCCATTTGGGTTTGAAACGTTGGCAGAAGTACAAGAAATATGATTCATGGCAACTGCCTGGTAAATCGTGTGTTTGCATTTTATGCACGTTTGGAAGCAAAGAATATTTAAATTATATGGTAGGGCTAGATGAGCAGTTGGGTTTCTTTTTGAGAGCCAGCTTACATTTTTATTATACAAAGCATCGAAGATGAACAAGTTTTGGACTACTAAAGTCTAAAAAAATCTTGGGATCTACAGTATGTATCAGACAACGTGCCCAGCCCATTACTTAGGACAATGTTTCCTAACCTTTGTTTCTTGGAAATGCTGTGAAACAGCAACAATAAGACTTGTTACCGTCAATGTAAAGTTGGACACATAGATGTTTGGCTAGAAGTCAACAAATCTGGACAAAAATACCAGTGCCGAGAATTATAGAAAGTATTACCTGCCAAAGAGCAAGCTTCTTTGAGTTAGGAATAAATGCAGTGGGTTCATAAAGGATGGAAATATTTTCAAGAGTTCCCCAAAGATTATAGGGTTTTAAATTAAAGACCTAAGGTTCCCACACACCTTAGACGGCTCTTGGCTGAACGCTAACTCAGCTGGTACCTTTCTTTCCTGGCTCCTCCATTCACTTAAAGAAGACTTGTCACCAGTGTGGAAACGCAGGGGTCGGCGGGTGCACCGGGTCCACTAGCCAGAACTGCATGGACCAGGGATTGTCCCACAGAACGCCCGCTCTCCCTTTAACGTGCGCGTAACGCTACTCAGACAACACAGGATGAGGGTAAAACAGTGTGGCAATACTTTATTGAACCACAAAACAGGCAGATACCACATAGAACAGTCCCAGAGCAGTACCCAAGATGGTGCACATTACAGAGTGTTAGGTGTCGAGTTCCCGCCGCTGCACAGGGGCAATCTCGAACCATGTCCACTGATGTCTCCCATTCTTCTCCAGCCGCAGTGGAGTCTGCTCATCAGAGACGTTGGTCCCAGTGTCTGGCTCAGGCAGATACTGTGCACTTGGTTACTGCTGCCTTTCCAGGTCCAGCCATTGTAACCAGCACTGATCAGCGGCGAGCAGACACTCCTGGGACTAAGTCCTGCTTTTTCTCTACTGAGCATGCCCAAGGGATGACCTCTCTTTGGAGGTCGGGGGTCACATGCTCAGGTCCTTTAGCGGCTCCTATTTGATCACTAGGAAGGTCCTGGAGAGCTTACGCTATAAAAGGTTTGCATGGCTGCACGGCCATGCGCTAGTATAAACTTGATAACGTGTGTGTGAAGATGAATGACTGTTAATGGATGAAAGCTCCTTAATCATTCCCATTCCTTGTGTTGTTGACTGCTCGCGAATTGTGGAAGCTATGTAGCGCCCAACAGTGCTACCTGCACACGTAGCACACGTTACAGTGCCTTTTTGCAGTGCCTGTCTGTACGGCACCATGCGCAAACAGTGCGCTTTCCTGACAGCTTGTCAGTGTAGGGTGGGAACTCCTACTTGGACTCTGCATCTGATTCGGGGCGTCCTCAGGCGTGGGCTCAAAAGCCACCAAGAGTCAGAGCGAGTCCAATCACCAGTTTAGTGGGGGTGATTCATAGGGATCCCAATACTGTCTTGCAGCTGCACTCTGTGAAAGCTAACAGGGCGCAACGTATTTTGGCAACTCTGTGAAGCAACAGAGTTCGCCTCCATTCATACTGGGTGAAGTCTAACCCACGTGTGAGCAAGTGTCCATCCGCCATTACTCAGCAGCAGGTACCATCTCTGCACGGTGGACCCCGGGCTGCGAATGCACCTCATATTTACCTCTTTATTATTTGGTGCGTTCTGCTAGTCCTAGCACAGAGTCTCACCCTTCTGCTGACTCGCCGGAATAATAGCAGCTGTGACTTCAAATCTTCCATGGTCACTGCCCCACCTGTGGCACGCACACAGAGAGTAGGAAACGACAAGCTTAATAAGATGACAGTCCATTGAGTCCATACAAGGCCAGTTGATCCAAGGATCACAGCCTGGCTTCATCTTCCAGGGGCAGTTACCCCACCTGTGGCACGCACACAGCGAGGTGGTAACGACAAGTGTAGGAAGATTACAGTCCATTGAGTCCATACAAGTACAAGGCCAGTTAATCCGGGGATCACAACTTGGCTTCTCCAAACATATCCATGGTTCAGTGATGGTCAATGGAGCAGATCTGTATTCTTCCCACCGGGGCCAAAAACCCCTAGGTTGTTTCCTGTAGAATGATAGATCCATGTCCCTCGTGATGGAGCCATGACATAAGATGGCTGCTGTCCTGTCTCTGGTCCTTTGGATATATGGGTGTGGCTAAGTTAACATTAGCGTCTTTGGGCGCAGCGTCGTCGACGCAACCCAAAACGCATGTCAAACCGCATACACAACGCAGCGTTTTTTGACGCATGCGTTGTCCTAAAATGTTATTATTCTTGACACAATTGAAGATAAAAAACACCCAAAAAAGTGTCTAGACTCTATAAAGAGAAAGACCACCAATGGAATTTGTGCATATATACCCTTGCAGAGATGAATTCCTCCCATTTTGCTTGTTTTTCCAGCATCAAGATGGAGCGTCCTATGGAGAGTATCTACATGAATATGGAGTTGGATTTTGCCTTGGCTAATGCTTATGCTCTTGTCACTGTCTAGACACTTCATCACTTGTTTTTTACTCAAAAGGCGCATGCGTCGAACAACACGGGTCAACACAGGCACCTGCGCCCTATGCGTTTTACATAGACACTAATGTATTTTTTTGGTGCATTTACGACGCAAGTGCGTTGCATGCGTTGTTTACTGGAAATTTGGCGCAGGAAAAATGCAACATATAGTGTCGGCCGCGCCCTGTCTGGTGCGCCCAAATGACGCATGCGTCGTACAACGCTTGACAACGCATACCGGCGCATGTCCATGCGCCCCCATGTTAACGATAGGGGCGCATGACGCATGCGTTGGTATCCGTCGACGATGCTGCGCCCAAAGACGCTAATGTGAACGTAGCCTGTCTTGGCAGAATCTTTCCGGCTGTTTCTCTCAGTCTCTTTACACAGAGACATGTAACCAATTTTTAGACTTAACAAGTGTCCCTCATTCAGTATTTACATAAAGGGTAAGAATGGAGATGAGATCAAATAGCATTGCTTGATTATTTAAACTATTTAAATAGTTTTTCCCTCTCTGCTTTCGAAGTCAACAAACTGGCTCCATAACACAATGCATAATTAGCATATCAGCAAACATCACTAGTGATCAAGGATAAGCGCACAATACAAATCAATTCTAATGGCTTACACAAACAAAAGTCTGTTTTCTCGACAAACCAGAAATCAACACTTAAATTCGAAAGCCAACATACAGATAACATTCTGTTGTTCTTGGTTTGCTAAAAACGGTTGTCTGGTTAATTAACGTACAATGTTGTGTGTCTTCACAACCAGGTCAAAATTGTCCATTTTTTTCTTATTTTATTCCCAATGTTTGCCTGAGTATTCAGGAATAGGTAGGTGTGTCATTAGGCTTCATTTATTGTCCTGTGAACAATAATATAAAAGGATGGGCTGAACTTTGGACCATTGGCCAGATCGATAGATTCTGGAGGGGATGCTCGTGAACCTGTTTCTTTCCGGGACCCCTGCCATGGTTTTGATTAGCCGGGGTAGGGTGACATCAACATTGTGACTCTCAGATGAGGTTGCGGCAACCCTGAATAACCAAAAGCCATGCTTGAATGTAAGGGTATGCGTCCACGTTCAGGATTGCATCAGGATTTGGTCAGGATTTTATGTCAGTATTTGTAAGCCAAAACCAGGAGTGGCTGATAAATACAGAAGTGGTGCATATGTTTCTATTATACTTTTCCTCTAATTGTTCCACTCCTGGTTTTGGCTTACAAATACTGACATAAAATCCTGACCAAATCCTGATGCAATCCTGAACGTGGACACATACCCTAAGAAATTCACAAACCTCTCGTCCTGGGGCCATAGACTACTGACTTGGCCGATGATCTGGAGTTCTACAAATCAATTTGCCCATCTCTAGTAAAGACTAGGTTGAGCGAAACGGGTCGAAAATATTCAAAAGTCGCCGACTTTTGGCAAAGTCGGGTTTCATGAAACCCGACCCGACCCCTGTGTGGGGCCGGCCATGAAGTCGGCGATCTTTTGAATCTAGAATCGGAATTCCGATACCGATTCCCGATATGTTTATATCGGGAATGGGTATCGGAATTCAGATTTAAGTGTAAAATAAAGAATTAAAATAAAAAATATCGCAATACTTACCCTCTGACGCGCCCTGGTACCAACCGGGAACCTTCCTTCCTTCCTTAGAAACAGCCTTCCTGGACCTTGCGGTGATGTTCGCGGTGACGTCGCGGCTTGTGATTGGCTGCGCGGCCGCCCATGTGACCGCTCGCGCGGCCAATCACAAGCCGCGACGTCACCGCGACGTCACCGAAGGTCCTGGAAGGGCTGATTCTTAGGAAGGAAGGCTGCCGGAAAGAAGCAGGGCGCGTCCGAGGGTGAGTATATACCTAATAGGAATATACTCACCCTCGGACGCGCCCTGCTTCTTTCCGGCAGCCTTCCTTCCTAAGAATCAGCCCTTCCAGGACCTTCGGTGACGTCACGGCTTCTAATTGGCCGCGCGAGCGGTCACATGGGCGGCCGCGCGGCCAATCACAAGCCGCGACGTCACCGCGAACGTCACCGCAAGGTCCTGGAAGGCTGTTTCTAAGGAAGGAAGGTTCCCGGTTGGTACCAGGGCGCGTCAGAGGGTAAGTATTGCAACATTTTTTATTTTAATTCTTTATTTTACACTAAAATATGGATCGCAGGGCCTGAAGGAGAGTTTCCGCTCCTTCAGACCCTGGGAACCATGGAAACCCAATGCACTGCATTGGGTTTCGGGTTTCGTCCGACCCCGACCCAGACTTTTTTATAGGATCGGCCGATTTCACTCGACCCGACTTTTGAAAAAGTCGGGTTTCGTGAAACTCTACCCGATCCTATAAAAGTAAAGGTTGCTCAACCCTAGTAAAGACCATAAAAAGTAGCATTACATAGAAAAAATCTTTGTAGCTGTATGGTGGATTAAAAAAACCCTGGTATTCACAGGTAATAGTGGGAATAAAATAAGTCCTCTTTATGCACCTGGGTGTGACCTCACAGATCAGAAGGTTGGCCAGTCCCACCAAAATAGGCAGGTTCAGCCAACTTTAATTTGGACGTGGACCTTTAGCGGCTGATAACATGGCCATATCTTTTTTTTCACTAAGTGAATATTCAAGACTCAGCATTGATTTCTTTAGTCAAGTAATTGCAAATCATTGGGTTGCCTTTTCTGACCTTGTTGCATTGGACATGTTGTCTCTTAAGACCTTGTGCCTGTTACTTCATATAACAATGAGTCCAAACACGTGTGGATCTATTGACTGTAAGAGGAGAAAAATAGAACGATGTTAATTTGCGTCAACAAAAATATATTAAAGTGTTTTAAGAAAAAAAAGTAAAAAAAACAGAAGTGCAAAATAATAATGGCAAGAAATCAAGCTTTTTATTAGCATGTGCAGAGAGGTGGTTTATTTTAAAGCAAGCTGGCTTTAACCCAAGTGGCATATAGCCAAATCTCACAGTTATAAAAAATGCCGATACCCATTTTTATTTTAGAAATATTCAGGGCACTGAAACCACATTATCAGTTGTCAGCCAGCTTATCAAATGTCACTAAATGCTGTGTCAGTATAATGTGTGCCAAGTATTATAGAAATATATATAGCTTTAGAAATGTTGTGGAAATCCTATTTCTCATATTTAACATTATATTTTAATGAAATGATATTCACATATCTCTGGTAACCACTGGCATATCTAGAGTCCATTGGGCCCTGGTGCAAACTTTGGACTTGGGCCTCCTGCATATTGGGCAGATTTATGGGCTCTTGTAGTGTTCTAAATCCTATGAGGATATAAATATTGACCCTACCCCTTAATTATTTAGTAATGTCTTGGCCCAATTTCAGGCATATATGTCCTCCATTCCTATTATATATGTCCCCGAATCCTGGTATATCTACAGTATGTCCCCCAATCCTGAAACACTATACCCCATCCTGGTGTATATGTATAACCACTAGAGGACCTTCATATGCTTCTTACGAAGCCACTCCTTCGTTGCCCTGGCTGTGTGCTTGGGATCATTATCATGCTGAAAGACCCATCCATGTTTCATCTTCAATGCCCTTGCTGATGGAAGGAGGTTTGCACTCAAAATCTCATGATACATGGTCCCATCCATTCATTCATTCATGTACACGGATCAGTCGTCCCGGTCCCTTTGCAGACAAACAGCCCCAAAGCATGATGTTGCCACTTCCATGCTTCACAGGTGGTATGGTGTTCTCTGGATGCTACTCAGCATTCTGTCTCCTCCGAACATGATGAGTTTTGTTTCTGCCAAACAGTTATACTTTGGTTTCATCAGACCATATGACATTCTCCCAATATTCTTCTGGATAATCCAAATGCTCTCCAGCAAACTTCAGACCAGCCCAGACATGTATTGGCTTAAGCAGTGGGGACACGTCTGACACTGCAGGATCTGAGTCCCTGGTAGCGTAGTGTGTTACTGATGGTAGCCTTTGTTACTGTGGTCCCAGCTCTATGCAGGTCAATCACTAGGTCCCCCATGTGGTTCTCGGATATTTGCTCACCGTTCTTGTGATCATTTTGACCCCACGGGGTGAGATCTTGCGTGGAGCCCCTGATCGAGGGAGATTATCAGTGGTCTTGTATGTCTTCCATTTTCTTATTATTGCTCCCACAGTTGATTTCATCACACCAAGCTGCTTGCCTATTGCAGATTCAGTCTTCCCAGCCTGGTGCAGGGCTACAATGTTGTTTCTGGTGTCCTTCGACAGCTCTTTGGTCTTCACTAGAGTTGAGCGACCTTGACCTTTTTAGAGTCGAGCCGGGTTTCGCGAAACCCGACTATCTCAAAAGTCGGGTCGAGTGAAATCGGCCGATTATGACGTAAAGTCGGGATCGACCGAAACACGAAACCCAATGCAAGTCAATGGGGCAGCATAGTCGGCAGTGAGTGGGGGCCAGGAAAACACCTAGAGTGCCCATTTTAATGTCAAAACCATCCATTCTTCTTAATGAAGCTTGTCAAGCGTAATTTACCTTATAATAATTGGAAGGCATTTGAAATTGGGGGTCATTTGGCTAAAGTTGTGTGGGGTAGGGCTGGTTCAAGTAATTAGTGGGCCCAGGAAATCTGGACCACGTCACGGCAGTGGAGCAGGGAGAGGTAAGTATTTCAACTTTGCAAGTGCTGTGATCCTGAGCAAGCAGGGGGGGCCCACTTGTTGGCATTGGCACTGGCACAGGGCCCCTCAAAGTACAGCGGTGTGTTTGCACGGCGGGGGCGCCTCCCACCGGCAGCAACACTTTTGCGTACTATGAGAGGCCCTGTGCCAGTGACGTCGCCAACTAGTATTCCTCCCCCCACCTGATGAAGGAACCTGCACTTTCATCTGCACCTTCCTCTTTGTCCCCGTGTAAGGTGGTATGGTATGCGGGAAGAGCAACCTGACTTTCAGCAGGGTCACAATGTTGTTGTGTAGCATGCACGGGGAATGTTGCGTTATGGGTCAATGTACCAGCAGACTCATCTATCACTGGCTGGGCAATGGGCACGATGAAGTGGAAACACAGATATAGGCCCAAAGAATAAAGTGGGCTAAATGCAGTTCAAAATTGGTAACACAGGAATAACCAGGGGGCATTGCAGTGGAGGACAACTGGAATAAGAGGCTGACACAGAGAGTAGGGCCAAATCAGTAAGTAGTCGAAATGCAGTTCAAAATTGGCAACCGTAGTAAACAGGCGGCACAGCTTTGTTCAGTGGAGGAGAACAGCAAGGAGTGGCAGACACCGATAGTAGGCCCCAACCCAACTAGTAGGCCAAATGCAGTCTAACATTAACAACTACTTAACGAGAGCCTGAAAATGGAATTTCAGGACAGGAAACCAGGAGAACAGCAAGGAGTGGCAGACACCGATAGTAGGCCCCAAACCAACTAGTACGCCAAATGCAGTTGTTCCATTTAACCACAATTTAATGAGAGCCTGAAGATAGAAGCTCAGGAAAGGCAACCTGGGGAACACCTTGGAGTGTAACACACCATCTCTCTCCACCCCATACCCATTTTGTAGGCCTAATGCAGTGTACTTTTCTACAACTACTAAACGAGAGTCGGAAGACCGAAGCAATGGCAAGGAAACCTGGGGAACACCTTGGAGTGTAACACACCATCTCTCTCCACCCCATACCCAATTTGTAGGCCTAATGCAGTGTAGTTTCCAAGAACTACTAAACGAGAGCCGGAAGATCGAAGCTCAGGAAAGGCAACCTGGGGAACACCTTGGAGTGTAACACACCCTCTCTCTACACCCCATACCCAATTTGAAGGCCTAATGCAGTGTAGTTTCCAAGAACTACTAAACGAGAGCCGGAAGATCGAAGCTCAGGAAAGGCAACCTGGGGAACACCTTGGAGTGGAACACACCATCTCTCTCCACCCCATACCCAATTTGTAGGCCTAATGCAGTGTAGTTTCCAAGAACTACTAAACGAGAGCCGGAAGATCGAAGCTCAGGAAAGGCAACCTGGGGAACACCTTGGAGTGTAACACACCCTCTCTCTACACCCCATACCCAATTTGAAGGCCTAATGCAGTGTAGTTTCCAAGAACTACTAAACGAGAGCCGGAAGATCGAAGCTCAGGAAAGGCAACCTGGGGAACACCTTGGAGTGTAACACACCCTCTCTCTACACCCCATACCCAATTTGAAGGCCTAATGCAGCGTAGTTTCCAACAACTACTAAACGAGAGCCGGAAGATCGAAGCTCAGGAAAGGCAACCTGGGGAACACCTTGGAGTGTAACACACCATCTCTCTCCACCCCATACCCAATTTGTAGGCCTAATGCAGTGTAGTTTCCAAGAACTACTAAACGAGAGCCGGAAGATCGAAGCTCAGGAAAGGCAACCTGGGGAACACCTTGGAGTGTAACACACCCTCTCTCTACACCCCATACCCAATTTGAAGGCCTAATGCAGTGTAGTTTCCAAGAACTACTAAACGAGAGCCGGAAGATCGAAGCTCAGGAAAGGCAACCTGGGGAACACCTTGGAGTGGAACACACCATCTCTCTCCACCCCATACCCAATTTGTAGGCCTAATGCAGTGTAGTTTCCAAGAACTACTAAACGAGAGCCGGAAGATCGAAGCTCAGGAAAGGCAACCTGGGGAACACCTTGGAGTGTAACACACCCTCTCTCTACACCCCATACCCAATTTGAAGGCCTAATGCAGTGTAGTTTCCAAGAACTACTAAACGAGAGCCGGAAGATCGAAGCTCAGGAAAGGCAACCTGGGGAACACCTTGGAGTGTAATACACCCTCTCTCTACACCCCATACCCAATTTGAAAGCCTAATGCAGCGTAGTTTCCAACAACTACTAAACGAGAGCCGGAAGATCGAAGCTCAGGAAAGGCAACCTGGGGAACACCTTGGAGTGTAACAAACCCTCTCTCTACACCCCATACCCAATTTGTAGGCCTAATGCAGCGTAGTTTCCGACAACTACTAAACGAGAGCATGAAGATCGAAGCTCAGGAAAGGCAACCTGGGGAACACCTTGGAGTGTAACACACCCTCTCTCTACACCCCATACCCAATTTGAAGGCCTAATGCAGTGTAGTTTCCAAGAACTACTAAACGAGAGCCGGAAGATCGAAGCTCAGGAAAGGCAACCTGGGGAACACCTTGGAGTGGAACACACCATCTCTCTACACCCCATACCCAATGTGAAGGCCTAATGCAGCGTAGTTTCCAACAACTACTAAACGAGAGCCGGAAGATCGAAGCTCAGGAAAGGCAACCTGGGGAACACCTTGGAGTGTAACACAACGTCTCTCTACACCACGGAAGGGCTGATTCTTAGGAAGGAAGGCTGTTGGAAATAAGCATTGCGCGTCCAAGGGTGATTATATTCTTATTAGGTATATACTCACCCTCGGACGCGCCCTGCTTCTTTATTTGGAATGAATGTTTATTTGCAATGTGGTGTTGACTTTCTCTATTATTTTGGTAATTAATGATTTTATTATTTTCATTGTTTTGCATCTTCTCGGCAATAATATAAAGAAGACGCGACAGGACAACACTCGGTGGATGCCATATCTGTGTTTTCAATTTAAAAAACCTTTCAGTTAACTACTTGCAGGAGAAAGTAATTGTAGCTGGTGGCCATTTTTAGTACTGTACCAGATTTTAGTTGTGTGTTTGTTTTTAATGTTAAAATGTCTGCATTTGATATCTCTCCAGTATTTTCTTTTTTATAAGCAAAATACTTATTTTTATATTTTCTGATGTTGGTTCCAGGGGTACACGGGCAGCAGTGGTGTGGTCAGTGGAGGCCTAGTGGAAGGAGTGACCGCAGACAGGCATCGAAGGCCTAAAATAATAACACATGGCTGTAGGCAATTTTAAATTGGTTCCAGGGGTACACGGGCAGCAGTGGTGTGGTCAGTGGAGGCCTAGTGGAAGGAGTGACCACAGACAGGCATCGAAGGCCTAAAATAATAACACATGGCTGTAGGCAATTTTAAATTGGTTCCAGGGGTACACGGGCAGCAGTGCCCTGGTCAGTGTAGTAGTAGTTGAAAGAATGGACCGCAGACAGGCATCGAAGGCCTAAAATAAAAAAATTGGGCTGGCTGTAGGCAATTTTAAATTGGTTCCAGGGGTACACGGGCAGCAGTGGTGTGGTCAGTGGAGGCCTAGTGGAAGGAGTGACCACAGACAGGCATCGAAGGCCTAAAATAATAACACATGGCTGTAGGCAATTTTAAATTGGTTCCAGGGGTACACGGGCAGCAGTGCCCTGGTCAGTGTAGTAGTAGTTGAAAGAATGGACCGCAGACAGGCATCGAAGGCCTAAAATAAAAAAATTGGGCTGGCTGTAGGCAATTTTAAATTGGTTCCAGGGGTACACGGGCAGCAGTGGTGTGGTCAGTGGAGGCCTAGTGGAAGGAGTGACCACAGACAGGCATCGAAGGCCTAAAATAATAACACATGGCTGTAGGCAATTTTAAATTGGTTCCAGGGGTACACGGGCAGCAGTGCCCTGGTCAGTGTAGTAGTAGTTGAAAGAATGGACCACAGACAGGCATCGAAGGCCTAAAATAAAAAAATTGGGCTGGCTGTAGGCAATTTTAAATTGGTTCCAGGGGTACACGGGCAGCAGTGGTGTGGTCAGTGGAGGCCTAGTGGAAGGAGTGACCGCAGACAGGCATCGAAGGCCTAAAATAATAAGACATGGCTGTAGGCAATTTTAAATTGGTTCCAGGGGTACACGGGCAGCAGTGCCCTGGTCAGTGTAGTAGTAGTTGAAAGAATGGACCGCAGACAGGCATCGAAGGCCTAAAATAAAAAAATTGGGCTGGCTGTAGGCAATTTTAAATTGGTTCCAGGGGTACACGGGCAGCAGTGGTGTGGTCAGTGGAGGCCTAGTGGAAGGAGTGACCGCAGACAGGCATCGAAGGCCTAAAATAATAAGACATGGCTGTAGGCAATTTTAAATTGGTTCCAGGGGTACACGGGCAGCAGTGCCCTGGTCAGTGTAGTAGTAGTTGAAAGAATGGACCGCAGACAGGCATCGAAGGCCTAAAATAAAAAAATTGGGCTGGCTGTAGGCAATTTTAAATTGGTTCCAGGGGTACACGGGCAGCAGTGGTGTGGTCAGTGGAGGCCTAGTGGAAGGAGTGACCACAGACAGGCATCGAAGGCCTAAAATAATAACACATGGCTGTAGGCAATTTTAAATTGGTTCCAGGGGTACACGGGCAGCAGTGGTGTGGTCAGTGGAGGCCTAGTGGAAGGAGTCACCGCAGACAGGCATCGAAGGCCTAAAATAATAACACATGGCTGTAGGCAATTTTAAATTGGTTCCAGGGGTACACGGGCAGCAGTGCCCTGGTCAGTTGTTATGTCTGCTAATGAAAGGTGTAATGAAGGCAATCCAGAGACACAGTGTGCCTAGCGATCAGAGCGCACACAGTGATCTGACAAATACCCAAAAACAAAAGAACGAGCTCTGAGACGTGGAAACTCTGTAGACTGCACACCTGATCCTATCCTAAACACAACTAAAAGTGGCTGTGGATTGCGCCTAACCACTACCTATGCAACTCGGCACAGCCTAAGAAACTAGCTAGCCTGAAGATAGAAAAATAGGCCTGACTTGCCCCCAGAGAAATACCAAAAAGGAAAAGGCAGCCCCCCACATATAATGACTGTGAGTAAGATGAAAAGACAAAACGTAGGGATGAAATAGATTCAGCAAAGTGGGGCCCGATATTCTTAGACAGAGCGAGGACAGTAAAGCGAACTTTGCAGTCTACAAAAAACCCTAAAGCAAAACCCACGCAAAAGGGGCAAAAAAGACCCACCGTGCCGGACTAACGGCACGGCGGTACACCCTTTGCGTCTCAGAGCTTCCAGCAAAACAAAAGACAAGCTGGACAGAAAAAAGGCAACAAAATAGCAAAAAAGCACTTAGCTATACAGAGCAGCAGGACACAGGAACAATCAGGAGAAGCTCAGATCCAACACTGGAACATTGACTAGGAGCAAGGATAGCAGCATCAGGTGGAGTTAAGTAACGAAGCAGCTAATGAGCTCACCAGAACACCTGAGGAAGGAAGCTCAGAAGCTGCAGTACCACTTGTGACCACAGGAGTGAATTCAGCCACAGAATTCACAACAGTACCCCCCCCTTGAGGAGGGGTCACCGAACCCTCACCAGAGCCCCCAGGCCTACCAGGATGAGCCGCATGAAAGGCACGAACAAGATCGGGAGCATGAACATCAGAGGCAAAAACCCAGGAATTATCTTCCTGAGCATAACCCTTCCATTTAACCAGATACTGGAGTTTCCGTCTAGAAACACGAGAATCCAAAATCTTCTCCACAATATACTCCAATTCCCCCTCCACCAAAACCGGGGCAGGAGGCTCAACAGATGGAACCATAGGTGCCACGTATCTCCGCAACAATGACCTATGGAATACATTATGTATGGAAAAGGAGTCTGGGAGGGTCAGACGAAAAGACACAGGATTGAGAACCTCAGAAATCCTATACGGACCAATAAAACGAGGTTTAAATTTAGGAGAGGAAACCTTCATAGGAATATGACGAGAAGATAACCAAACCAGATCCCCAACACGAAGTCGGGGACCCACACGGCGTCTGCGATTAGCGAAAAGTTGAGCCTTCTCCTGGGACAAGGTCAAATTGTCCACTACCTGAGTCCAGATCTGCTGCAACCTGTCCACCACAGAATCCACACCAGGACAGTCCAAAGACTCAACCTGTCCTGAAGAGAAACGAGGATGGAACCCAGAATTGCAGAAAAATGGAGAAACCAAGGTAGCCGAGCTGGCCCGATTATTAAGGGCGAACTCAGCCAACGGCAAAAAGGACACCCAATCATCCTGGTCTGCAGAAACAAAACATCTCAGATATGTTTCCAAGGTCTGATTGGTTCGTTCGGTCTGGCCATTAGTCTGAGGATGGAAAGCCGAGGAAAAGGATAGGTCAATGCCCATCCTACCACAAAAGGCTCGCCAGAACCTTGAAACAAACTGGGAACCTCTGTCAGAAACAATATTCTCAGGAATGCCATGCAACCGAACCACATGCTGAAAGAACAAAGGTACCAAATCAGAGGAGGAAGGCAATTTAGCCAAGGGCACCAGATGGACCATTTTAGAAAAGCGATCACAGACCACCCAAATGACTGACATCTTTTGAGAAACGGGAAGGTCAGAAATGAAATCCATCGAAATATGTGTCCAAGGCCTCTTTGGGACCGGCAAGGGCAAAAGCAACCCACTGGCACGAGAACAGGAGGGCTTAGCCCTAGCACAAATCCCACAGGACTGCACAAAAGTACGTACATCCCGTGACAGAGATGGCCACCAGAAGGATCTAGCCACTAACTCTCTGGTACCAAAGATTCCAGGATGACCAGCCAACACCGAACAATGAAGTTCAGAGATAAGTTTATTAGTCCACCTATCAGGGACGAACAGTTTCTCCGCTGGACAACGATCAGGTTTATTCGCCTGAAATTTTTGCAGCACCCGCCGCAAATCAGGGGAGATGGCAGACACAATGACTCCTTCCTTGAGGATACCCGCTGGCTCAGATAAACCCGGAGAGTCGGGCACAAAACTCCTAGACAGGGCATCCGCCTTCACATTTTTAGAGCCCGGAAGGTACGAAATCACAAAGTCGAAGCGGGCAAAAAATAACGACCAACGGGCCTGTCTAGGATTCAAGCGCTTGGCAGACTCGAGATAAGTCAAGTTCTTATGATCAGTCAATACCACCACGCGATGCTTAGCTCCTTCAAGCCAATGACGCCACTCCTCGAATGCCCACTTCATGGCCAGCAACTCTCGGTTGCCCACATCATAATTACGCTCAGCGGGCGTAAACTTCCTGGAAAAGAAGGCACATGGTTTCATCACTGAGCAATCAGAACCTCTCTGTGACAAAACTGCCCCTGCTCCAATCTCAGAAGCATCAATCTCGACCTGGAACGGAAGAGAAACATCTGGCTGACACAACACAGGGGCAGAACAAAAACGACGCTTCAACTCCTGAAAGCTTCCACAGCAGCAGAAGACCAATTGACCAAATCAGCACCCTTCTTGGTCAAATCGGTCAATGGTTTGGCAATGCTAGAAAAATTACAGATGAAGCGACGATAAAAATTAGCAAAGCCCAGGAACTTTTGCAGACTTTTCAGAGATGTCGGCTGAATCCAATCCTGGATGGCTTGGACCTTAACTGGATCCATCTCGATAGTAGAAGGGGAAAAGATGAATCCCAAAAATGAAACTTTCTGCACACCGAAGAGACACTTTGATCCCTTCACAAACAAAGAGTTAGCACGCAGGACCTGAAAAACCATTCTGACCTGCTTCACATGAGACTCCCAATCATCTGAGAAGATCAAAATGTCATCCAAGTAAACAATCAGGAATCTATCCAGGTACTCACGGAAGATGTCATGCATAAAGGATTGAAACACTGATGGAGCATTGGCAAGTCCGAACGGCATCACTAGATACTCAAAATGACCCTCGGGCGTATTGAATGCAGTTTTCCATTCATCTCCTTGCCTGATTCTCACCAGATTATACGCACCACGAAGATCTATCTTAGCGAACCAACTAGCCCCCTTAATCCGAGCAAACAAGTCAGATAACAATGGCAAGGGATACTGAAATTTAACAGTGATCTTATTAAGAAGGCGGTAATCAATACACGGTCTCAGCGAACCATCCTTCTTAGCTACAAAGAAGAACCCTGCTCCCAGTGGTGATGACGATGGGCGAATATGTCCCTTCTCTAGGGATTCCTTCACATAACTGCGCATAGCGGCGTGTTCGGGCACGGATAAATTAAATAATCGACCTTTAGGGAATTTACTACCAGGAATCAAATTGATAGCACAATCACAATCCCTATGCGGAGGTAGGGCATCGGACTTGGGCTCTTCAAATACATCCTGATAATCAGACAAGAACTCTGGGACCTCAGAAGGGGTGGATGACGAAATCGACAAAAATGGAACATCACCATGTACCCCCTGACAACCCCAGCTGGATACCGACATGGAATTCCAATCCAATACTGGATTATGGGTTTGTAGCCATGGCAACCCCAACACGACCACATCATGCAGATTATGCAACACCAGAAAGCGAATAACTTCCTGATGTGCAGGAGCCATGCACATGGTCAGCTGGGCCCAGTACTGAGGTTTATTCTTGGCCAAAGGTGTAGCATCAATTCCTCTCAATGGAATAGGACACCGCAAAGGCTCCAAGAAAAACCCACAACGTTTAGCATAATCCAAATCCATCAGATTTAGGGCAGCGCCTGAATCCACAAACGCCATGACAGAAAACGACGACAAAGAGCATATCAAGGTAATGGACAGAAGGAATTTGGACTGTACAGTACCAATGACGGCAGACCTAGCGGACCGCTTAGTGCGCTTAGGACAATCAGAAATAGCATGAGTGGAATCACCACAGTAGAAACATAGCCCATTCTGACGTCTGTATTCCTGCCGTTCCACTCTGGTCATAGTCCTATCGCACTGCATAGGCTCAGGTTTAACCTCAGGCAATACCGCCAAATGGTGCACAGACTTACGCTCGCGCAAGCGTCTACCGATCTGAATGGCTAAAGACAAAGACTCATTCAAACCAGCAGGCATAGTAAATCCCACCATGACATCCTTAAGAGGCTCAGAGAGACCCTTTCTGAACAAAGCTGCCAGCGCAGATTCATTCCACTGAGTGAGTACTGACCATTTCCTAAATTTCTGACAATATACTTCTATATCATCCTGACCCTGGCACAAAGCCAGCAAATTTTTCTCAGCCTGATCCACTGAATTAGGCTCATCGTACAGTAATCCGAGTGCCAGGAAAAACGCATCGACACTACTCAATGCAGGGTCTCCTGGCGCAAGAGAAAATGCCCAGTCTTGAGGGTCGCCGCGCAAAAAAGAAATAATAATCAAAACCTGTTGAATAGGATTACCAGAAGAATGAGGTTTCAAGGCCAGAAATAGCTTACAATTATTTTTGAAACTTGGAAACTTAGTTCTATCTCCAAAAAACAAATCAGGAATAGGAATTCTTGGTTCTAACATAGATTTCTGATCAATAGTATCTTGAATCTTTTGTACATTTATAACGAGATTATCCATTGAAGAGCACAGACCCTGAAAATCCATGTCCACACCTGTGTCCAGAAACACCCAAATGTCTAGGGGAAAAAAAAAAAAAAAAAAAAAGTGAACACAGAGCAGAGAAAAAAAAAAAAATGATGTCAGAACTTTTTCTTTCCCTCTATTGAGAATCATTAGTTGGCTCCTAGTACTGTTATGTCTGCTAATGAAAGGTGTAATGAAGGCAATCCAGAGACACAGTGTGCCTAGCGATCAGAGCGCACACAGTGATCTGACAAATACCCAAAAACAAAAGAACGAGCTCTGAGACGTGGAAACTCTGTAGACTGCACACCTGATCCTATCCTAAACACAACTAAAAGTGGCTGTGGATTGCGCCTAACCACTACCTATGCAACTCGGCACAGCCTAAGAAACTAGCTAGCCTGAAGATAGAAAAATAGGCCTGACTTGCCCCCAGAGAAATACCCCAAAGGAAAAGGCAGCCCCCCACATATAATGACTGTGAGTAAGATGAAAAGACAATACGTAGGGATGAAATAGATTCAGCAAAGTGGGGCCCGATATTCTTAGACAGAGCGAGGACAGTAAAGCGAACTTTGCAGTCTACAAAAAACCCTAAAGCAAAACCCACGCAAAAGGGGCAAAAAAGACCCACCGTGCCGGACTAACGGCACGGCGGTACACCCTTTGCGTCTCAGAGCTTCCAGCAAAACAAAAGACAAGCTGGACAGAAAAAAGGCAACAAAATAGCAAAAAAGCACTTAGCTATACAGAGCAGCAGGACACAGGAACAATCAGGAGAAGCTCAGATCCAACACTGGAACATTGACTAGGAGCAAGGATAGCAGCATCAGGTGGAGTTAAGTAACGAAGCAGCTAATGAGCTCACCAGAACACCTGAGGAAGGAAGCTCAGAAGCTGCAGTACCACTTGTGACCACAGGAGTGAATTCAGCCACAGAATTCACAACAGTCAGTGTAGTAGTAGTTGAAAGAATGGACCGCAGACAGGCATCGAAGGCCTAAAATAAAAAAATTGGGCTGGCTGTAGGCAATTTTAAATTGGTTCCAGGGGTACACGGGCAGCAGTGGTGTGGTCAGTGGAGGCCTAGTGGAAGGAGTGACCGCAGACAGGCATCGAAGGCCTAAAATAATCACACATGGCTGTAGGCAATTTTAAATTGGTTCCAGGGGTACACGGGCAGCAGTGGTGTGGTCAGTGGAGGCCTAGTGGAAGGAGTGACCGCAGACAGGCATCGAAGGCCTAAAATAATAAGACATGGCTGTAGGCAATTTTAAATTGGTTCCAGGGGTACACGGGCAGCAGTGCCCTGGTCAGTGTAGTAGTAGTTGAAAGAATGGACCGCAGACAGGCATCGAAGGCCTAAAATAAAAAAATTGGGCTGGCTGTAGGCAATTTTAAATTGGTTCCAGGGGTACACGGGCAGCAGTGGTGTGGTCAGTAGAGGCCTAGTGGAAGGAGTGACCGCAGACAGGCATCGAAGGCCTAAAATAATAAGACATGGCTGTAGGCAATTTTAAATTGGTTCCAGGGGTACACGGGCAGCAGTGCCCTGGTCAGTGTAGTAGTAGTTGAAAGAATGGACCGCAGACAGGCATCGAAGGCCTAAAATAAAAAAATTGGGCTGGCTGTAGGCAATTTTAAATTGGTTCCAGGGGTACACGGGCAGCAGTGGTGTGGTCAGTGGAGGCCTAGTGGAAGGAGTGACCACAGACAGGCATCGAAGGCCTAAAATAATAACACATGGCTGTAGGCAATTTTAAATTGGTTCCAGGGGTACACGGGCAGCAGTGGTGTGGTCAGTGGAGGCCTAGTGGAAGGAGTCACCGCAGACATGCATCGAAGGCCTAAAATAATAACACATGGCTGTAGGCAATTTTAAATTGGTTCCAGGGGTACACGGGCAGCAGTGCCCTGGTCAGTGTAGTAGTAGTTGAAAGAATGGACCGCAGACAGGCATCGAAGGCCTAAAATAAAAAAATTGGGCTGGCTGTAGGCAATTTTAAATTGGTTCCAGGGGTACACGGGCAGCAGTGGTGTGGTCAGTGGAGGCCTAGTGGAAGGAGTGACCGCAGACAGGCATCGAAGGCCTAAAATAATCACACATGGCTGTAGGCAATTTTAAATTGGTTCCAGGGGTACACGGGCAGCAGTGGTGTGGTCAGTGGAGGCCTAGTGGAAGGAGTGACCACAGACAGGCATCGAAGGCCTAAAATAATAACACATGGCTGTAGGCAATTTTAAATTGGTTCCAGGGGTACACGGGCAGCAGTGGTGTGGTCAGTAGAGGCCTAGTGGAAGGAGTGACCGCAGACAGGCATCGAAGGCCTAAAATAATAAGACATGGCTGTAGGCAATTTTAAATTGGTTCCAGGGGTACACGGGCAGCAGTGCCCTGGTCAGTGTAGTAGTAGTTGAAAGAATGGACCGCAGACAGGCATCGAAGGCCTAAAATAAAAAAATTGGGCTGGCTGTAGGCAATTTTAAATTGGTTCCAGAGGTACATGGGCAGCAGTGGTGTGGTCAGTGGAGGCCTAGTGGAAGGAGTGACCACAGACAGGCATCGAAGGCCTAAAATAATAACACATGGCTGTAGGCAATTTTAAATTGGTTCCAGGGGTACACGGGCAGCAGTGGTGTGGTCAGTGGAGGCCTAGTGGAAGGAGTCACCGCAGACAGACATCGAAGGCCTAAAATAATAACACATGGCTGTAGGCAATTTTAAATTGGTTCCAGGGGTACACGGGCAGCAGTGGTGTGGTCAGTGGAGGCCTAGTGGAAGGAGTGACCGCAGACAGGCATCGAAGGCCTAAAATAATAACACATGGCTGTAGGCAATTTTAAATTGGTTCCAGGGGTACACGGGCAGCAGTGCCCTGGTCAGTGTAGTAGTAGTTGAAAGAATGGACCGCAGACAGGCATCGAAGGCCTAAAATAAAAAAATTGGGCTGGCTGTAGGCAATTTTAAATTGGTTCCAGGGGTACACGGGCAGCAGTGGTGTGGTCAGTAGAGGCCTAGTGGAAGGAGTGACCGCAGACAGGCATCGAAGGCCTAAAATAATAACACATGGCTGTAGGGAATTTTAAATTGGTTCCAGGGGTACACGGGCAGCAGTGCCCTGGTCAGTGTAGTAGTAGTTGAAAGAATGGACCGCAGACAGGCATCGAAGGCCTAAAATAAAAAAATTGGGCTGGCTGTAGGCAATTTTAAATTGGTTCCAGGGGTACACGGGCAGCAGTGGTGTGGTCAGTAGAGGCCTAGTGGTAGGAGTGACCGCAGACAGGCATCGAAGGCCTAAAATAATAACACATGGCTGTAGGCAATTTTAAATTGGTTCCAGGGGTACACGGGCAGCAGTGGTGTGGTCAGTGGAGGCCTAGTGGAAGGAGTGACCGCAGACAGGCATCGAAGGCCTAAAATAATAACACATGGCTGTAGGCAATTTTAAATTGGTTCCAGGGGTACACGGGCAGCAGTGCCCTGGTCAGTGTAGTAGTAGTTGAAAGAATGGACCGCAGACAGGCATCGAAGGCCTAAAATAAAAAAATTGGGCTGGCTGTAGGCAATTTTAAATTGGTTCCAGGGGTACACGGGCAGCAGTGGTGTGGTCAGTAGAGGCCTAGTGGAAGGAGTGACCGCAGACAGGCATCGAAGGCCTAAAATAATAACACATGGCTGTAGGCAATTTTAAATTGGTTCCAGGGGTACACGGGCAGCAGTGGTGTGGTCAGTGGAGGCCTAGTGGAAGGAGTGACCGCAGACAGGCATCGAAGGCCTAAAATAATAACACATGGCTGTAGGCAATTTTAAATTGGTTCCAGGGGTACACGGGCAGCAGTGGTGTGGTCAGTGGAGGCCTAGTGGAAGGAGTGACCACAGACAGGCATCGAAGGCCTAACATAACAAAAATGTCAATACAATGGTATTGTCAGTGGCAGGCATTGAAGGATGTCAGCGCATAGACTAAACATTGGTGGAGCTGTGAGATAATTTTGCAAGTGGTAGAGCACTGTTTGAGCTGGGGTGGGGGGAAACTGTCTTGTGGCCGGCGGTACAGGCCCAGGGCCCCTCATATTACAACGGTGTGTCTGACGTTGGGTGCGCACCACCACCGCCAGAGGCACTTTATTGTACTAGGAGGGACCCAGTGGCAGTGCCGTCGACCAAAAGCGGGCTCACCCACCTCTTCAGACAAACTGCACTCTCACGGGTGCTGTCGCCAAGTGTCGATACCACGGCCCCGTGTGGGGAGTTTGGCCATTTAGTGAGGTGTAAACATGTCGTATGCTGGACAATCAGGTGCTGAAAATTACAAGATTGGAAAAGGCATTCAGAATAGTCCACAGGCAAGACCTTTTCATAGGAAAGCTAGGTGTCAGCCGGGCAAGGTGGGGCAAAAGATTTCGAAATCCAGTTGTGGTTCATTTTAATGAAGGTTAGATCATCTACATTTTGGGTAGCCAGACGAGTCCTTTTTTCTGTTAGTATTGAACCTGCAGCACTGAATACTCTTTCTGATAGGACACTAGCTGCCGGGCAAGCAAGCTCCTGCAATGCATATTCTGCCAATTCTGGCCAGGTGTCTAATTTTGATGCCCAGTAATCAAATGGGAATGACGGTTGAGGGAGAACATCGATAAGGGATGAAAAATAGTTAGTTACCATACTGGACAAATGTTGTCTCCTGTCACTTTGAATTGATGCTGCAGTACCTGTCCTGTCTGCGGTCATAGCAAAATCACTCCACAACCTGGTCAGAAAACCCCTCTGGCCAACGCCACTTCTGATTTCTGCCCCTCTAACTCCTCTGGTCTGCTGGCCCCTGCAGCTCGTGTGAGAACGATCACGGGCGCTGTGTGCAGGGAATGCCAGAAGCAAACGGTCAACAAGAGTTGATTGTTTGGTTGCTAATATTAGTTCCAAGTTCTCATGTGGCATTATATTTTGCAATTTGCCTTTATAGCGAGGATCAAGGAGGCAGGCCAACCAGTAATCGTCATCATTCATCATTTTAGTTATGCGTGTGTCCCTTTTGAGGATACGTAAGGCATAATCCGCCATGTGGGCCAAAGTTCCAGTTCTCAAATCTGCGGTTGTGCTTGGTTGAGGGGCAGTTTCAGGCAAATCAACGTCACTTGTGTCCCTCAAAAAACCAGAACCCGGCCTTGCCACGCCACCAATTTCCAGTGGCCCCGGAAAAGCTTCCTCATTAAAAATATAATCATCCCCATCATCCTCCTCGTCCTCCTCCTCCTCTTCGCCCGCTACCTCGTCCTGTACACTGCCCTGGCCAGACAATGGCTGACTGTCATCAAGGCTTTCCTCTTCCTCAGCTGCAGACGCCTGATCCTTTATGTGCGTCAAACTTTGCATCAGCAGACGCATTAGGGGGATGCTCATGCTTATTATGGCGTTGTCTGCACTAACCAGCCGTGTGCATTCCTCAAAACACTGAAGGACTTGACACATGTCTTGAATCTTCGACCACTGCACACCTGACAACTCCATGTCTGCCATCCTACTGCCTGCCCGTGTATGTGTATCCTCCCACAAAAACATAACAGCCCGCCTCTGTTCACACAGTCTCTGAAGCATGTGCAGTGTTGAGTTCCACCTTGAAAAACCAATACCATTGATACATAATTCAGATAAATATTCCGGGAAAACATCCCATATCAATTAGGACATAATAACCAGGACACTCCAAAAGCATATATCCTACAAAAACTCCATGGAGTACAAAGTCCAAAACACTCAAATAAAAATTCAGTAATTTTATTAATTATAATCCAAGAGATAATAAAGCATAACTACAAAATGACGACACAGACTTCAGACATGATGCTTGTACAGACAGATTAAGGCAACTGTAGTAACACACGGGGAAGATAAATCAGATACCCGTATTATATATGGTACAGCATGTACTGGAAAAGTGCTTAGTGCAATCTAAGTGCTTAAAGAAATATATAACTATATCCCAATTTGGGGAGCATAATACAATACACACTGTATAACCTACGGGACCGAAGAATATAGGTAAATGCCCAGTGCGCCGCTTATCTTACCCATGTGCCAGTGCCTGTCTCCTGCAGCAGCCCCGATGCGCGTTTCTGATTTATCTTCCCCGTGTGTTACTACAGTTGCCTTAATCTGTCTGTACAAGCATCATGTCTGAAGTCTGTGTCGTCATTTTGTAGTTATGCTTTATTATCTCTTGGATTATAATTAATAAAATTACTGAATTTTTATTTGAGTGTTTTGGACTTTGTACTCCATGGAGTTTTTGTTGAGTTCCACCTTGTTGCAACGTCTATGATTAGGCGATGCTTAGGAAGGTTCAAAGAACGCTGATAGGTCTGCATACGGCTGGAGTGTACGGGCGAACGGCGGATATGTGAGCAAAGTCCACGCACTTTGAGGAGCAGGTCGGATAACCCCGGATAACTTTTCAGGAAGCACTGCACCACCAGGTTTAAGGTGTGAGCCAGGCAAGGAATGTGTTTCAGTTGGGAAAGGGAGATGGCAGCCATGAAATTCCTTCCGTTATCACTCACTACCTTGCCTGCCTCAAGATCTACAGTGCCCAGCCACGACTGCGTTTCTTTCTGCAAGAACTCGGACAGAACTTCCGCGGTGTGTCTGTTGTCGCCCAAACACTTCATAGCCAATACAGCCTGCTGACGTTTGCCAGTAGCTGCCCCATAATGGGAGACCTGGTGTGCAACAGTGGCAGCTGCGGATGGAGTGGTTGTGCGACTGCGGTCTGTGGACGAGCTCTCGCTTCTGCAGGAGGACGAAGAGGAGGAGGAGGGGGTGCGAACGGCTACAGCCAATTGTTTCCTAGACCGTGGGCTAGGCAGAACTGTCCCAAACTTGCTGTCCCCTGTGGACCCTGCATCCACCACATTTACCCAGTGTGCCGTGATGGACACGTAACGTCCCTGGCCATGCCTACTGGTCCATGCATCTGTTGTCAGGTGCACCTTTGTGCTCACAGATTGCCTGAGTGCATGGACGATGCGCTCTTTAACATGCTGGTGGAGGGCTGGGATGGCTTTTCTGGAAAAAAAGTGTCGACTGGGTAGCTCGTAGCGTGTTACAGCGTAGTCCATCAGGGCTTTGAAAGCTTCGCTTTCAACTAACCGGTAGGGCATCATCTCTAACGAGATTAGTCTAGCTATGTGTGCGTTCAAACCCTGTGTACGCGGATGCGAGGCTAAGTACTTCCTTTTTCTAACCATAGTCTCATGTAGGGTGAGCTGGACTGGAGAGCTGGAGATCGTGGAACTAGCGGGGGTGCCGGTGGACATGGCAGACTGAGAGACGGTGGGAGATGGTATTGTTGCCACCGGTGCCCTAGATGCAGTGTTTCCTACTACGAAACTGGTGATTCCCTGACCCTGACGGCTTTGGCCTGGCAAAGAAACCTGCACAGATACTGCAGGTGGTGCGGAAAATGGTGGCCCTACACTGCCGGAAGGGATGTTGCGTTGCTGACTAGCTTCATTGGCCGAGGGTGCTACAACCTTAAGGGACGTTTGGTAGTTAGTCCAGGCTTGCAAATGCATGGTGGTTAAATGTCTATGCATGCAACTTGTATTGAGACTTTTCAGATTCTGTCCTCTGCTTAAGGTAGTTGAACATTTTTGACAGATGACTTTGCGCTGATCAATTGGATGTTGTTTAAAAAAATGCCAGACTGCACTCTTTCTAGCATCGGATACCTTTTCAGGCATTGCAGACTGAGCTTTAACCGGATGGCCCGCTGTCCTCCAACAGGTTTTAGCTTTGCCACGCGTTTTGGGCAAGATACGGGCCCGGCAGATGGAACCTGTTGCGATGTTGATGCCTGCTGCGGCCCCTCCTCCTCCGCTTCAGAACTGCTGCCGCCTGCACCCTGTTCCCCCAATGGCTGCCAATCGGGGTCAAGAACTGGGTCATCTATTACCTCTTCTTGTAGCTCGTGTGCAACTTCGTCTGTGTCACCGTGTCGGTCGGTGGTATAGCGTTCGTGATGGGGCAACATAGTCTCATCAGGGTCTGATTCTTGATCAGCACCCTGCGAGGGCAATGTTGTGGTCTGAGTCAAAGGACCAGGATAGTAGTCTGGCTGTGGCTGTGCATCAGTGCACTCCATGTCAGATTCAACTTGTAATGGGCATGGACTGTTAACTGCTTCACTTTCTAAGCCAGGGACGGTATGTGTAAAGAGCTCCATGGAGTAACCCGTTGTGTCGCCTGCTGCATTCTTCTCTGTTGTTGTTTTTGCTGAAGAGGACAAGGAAGCGACTTGTCCCTGACCGTGAACATCCACTAACGACGCGCTGCTTTGACATTTACCAGTTTCACGAGAGGAGGCAAAAGAGCTAGAGGCTGAGTCAGCAAGATAAGCCAAAACTTGCTCTTGCTGCTCCGGCTTTAAAAGCGGTTTTCCTACTCCCAGAAAAGGGAGCGTTCGAGGCCTTGTGTAGCCAGACGACGAACCTGGCTCCACAGCTCCAGACTTAGGTGCAATATTTTTTTTCCCACGACCAGCTGATGCTCCACCACTACCACTACCCTCATTACCAGCTGACAATGAACGCCCCCGGCCACGACCTCTTCCACCAGACTTCCTCATTGTTTTAAAAACGTTACCAAACGAACGGTATTTGTTGCTGTCACACAACTTACACGGTGAGCTATAACTTCAGTATGATTTAGCTACCCCTTTACAGGTGGGTGAGACCACAACGAAAATCAGCCACAATGTTACACACTCTGTTGTTGTTGGCAACAAATGAGATGGCACACACGCAGGACTGTCACTGAAGCACAAATGTAAATATTAATCTCCCACTGATTTGTGTTTGTTTTTTTTAAAAGGGAGACTTCAGAAAAAAAAAAATTAAAAAAAAATTATTTTTTCCAGAAGAATTTATAAAACAAATAAAATGAAATGATTGTTTCAGGGAGAATTTAGGAAAAAAAAAAAAAAAAAAGGCTTTGTAGGGCCCACTGAGTGAGAGAGGACGCACACAGGAGTCAGGAGTGGCACACAAGCCCAGAGGCCAATATTAATCTCCCACCGATTGATTTAGTTATTTTTTTTGGTAGATTTTGGAACCCAAATCAAGCAAAAAAATTAATAGGCTTTCTATGGCCCACAATTGGGGAGAGAGAGAGAGATGGCACACCCAGGAGTCAAGACTGGCACACAAGCAGAAGGGGCAATATGAATCTCCCACAGATTTTTTTTTTTTTCAGAGAAAAAAAAATACAAAAAAAATGACTTTTTTCAGGAATAATTTAGAAACCAAAGAAAATAAAATGATTGTTTCAGGGAGAATTTAGAAAACAAATAAAACAAAAAATAGGCTTTCTAGGGCCCACTGAGTGACAGATGACGCACACAGGAGTCAGGAGTGGCACACAAGCCCAGAGGCCAATATTAATCTCCCACTGATTGATTTAGTGATTTTTTTTGGTAGATTTTGGAACCCAAATCAAGCAAAAAAATTAATAGGCTTTCTATGGCCCACAATTGGGGAGAGAGAGAGAGATGGCACACCCAGGAGTCAAGACTGGCACACAAGCAGAAGGGGCAATATGAATCTCCCACAGATTTTTTTTTTTTTTTTTTTTTCAGGGAGACTTGAGAGAAAAAAAAATACAAAAAAAATGATTTTTTTCAGGAATAATTTAGAAACCAAAGAAAATAAAATGATTGTTTCAGGGAGAATTTAGAAAACAAATAAAACAAAAAATAGGCTTTCTAGGGCCCACTGAGTGACAGATGACGCACACAGGAGTCAGGAGTGGCACACAAGCCCAGAGGCCAATATTAATCTCCCACTGATTGATTTAGTGATTTTTTTTGGTAGATTTTGGAACCCAAATCAAGCAAAAAAAATTAATAGGCTTTCTATGGCCCACAATTGGGGAGAGAGAGAGAGATGGCACACCCAGGAGTCAAGACTGGCACACAAGCAGAAGGGGCAATATGAATCTCCCACAGATTTTTTTTTTTTTTTTTTTTCAGGGAGACTTGAGAGGAAAAAAAATACAAAAAAAATGATTTTTTTCAGGAATAATTTAGAAACCAAAGAAAATAAAATGATTGTTTCAGGGAGAATTTAGAAAACAAATAAAACAAAAAATAGGCTTTCTAGGGCCCACTGAGTGACAGATGACGCACACAGGAGTCAGGAGTGGCACACAAGCCCAGAGGCCAATATTAATCTCCCACTGATTGATTTAGTGATTTTTTTTGGTAGATTTTGGAACCCAAATCAAGCTAAAAAATTAATAGGCTTTCTATGGCCCACAATTGGGGAGAGAGAGAGAGATGGCACACCCAGGAGTCAAGACTGGCACACAAGCAGAAGGGGCAATATGAATCTCCCACAGATTTTTTTTTTTTTTTTTTTTTTCAGGGAGACTTGAGAGAAAAAAAAAATACAAAAAAAATGATTTTTTTCAGGAATAATTTAGAAACCAAAGAAAATAAAATGATTGTTTCAGGGAGAATTTAGAAAACAAATAAAACAAAAAGTAGGCTTTCTAGGGCCCACTGAGTGACAGATGACGCACACAGGAGTCAGGAGTGGCACACAAGCCCAGAGGCCAATATTAATCTCCCATTTTTTTTTTTTCCAGGGAAAATTTATAAACCCAATAAAAAAAAAAAAAATAAATAGGCTTTCTATGGCCCACTATCTGAGAGAGAGAGATGGCACGCTTAGGACTGGCACACAAGCCCAAAGCCCAATATTAATCTCCCACTGATTGATTGATTGATTTTTTCAGGTAGAATTATGAACCCAAATCAACCAAAAAAATAAATAGGCTTTCTATGGCCCACTATTTGTGAGAGAGATGGCACGCTCAGGACTGGCACACAAGCCCAGAGGCCAATATTAATCTCCCACTTTTTTTTTTTTCCAGGGAAAATTTATAAAACCAATAAAATAATAAAAAAATAGGCTTTCTATGGCCCACTATCTGAGAGAGAGAGAGATGGCACGCTTAGGACTGGCACACAAGCCCAAAGGCCAATATAAATCTCCCACTGATTGATTTAATGATTTTTTCAGGTAGAATTTAGAACCCAAATCAAGCAAAAAAATTAATAGGCTTTCTATGGCCCACTGAGTGAGAGATGGCACACACAGGAGTAAGGAGTGGCACACAAGCCCTGAGGCCAATATTTTTCTCCCACTGATTGATTGATTGATTTTTTCAGGTAGAATTAGGAACCCAAATCAATCAAAAAAATAAATAGGCTTTCTATGGCCCACTATTTGTGAGAGAGATGGCACGCTCAGGACTGGCACACAAGCCCAGAGGCCAATATTAATCTCCCATTTTTTTTTTTTTCCAGGGAAAATTTATAAACCCAATAAAAAAATAATAATAAATAGGCTTTCTATGGCCCACTATCTGAGAGAGAGAGATGACACGCTTAGGACTGGCACACAAGCCCAAAGGCCAATATTAATCTCCCACTGATTGATTGATTGATTTTTTCAGGTAGAATTATGAACCCAAATCAACCAAAAAAATAAATAGGCTTTCTATGGCCCACTATTTGTGAGAGAGATGGCACGCTCAGGACTGGCACACAAGCCCAGAGGCCAATATTAATCTCCCACTTTTTTTTTTTTCCAGGGAAAATTTATAAACCCAATAAAATAATAAAAAAATAGGCTTTCTATGGCCCACTATCTGAGAGAGAGAGAGATGGCACGCTTAGGACTGGCACACAAGCCCAAAGGCCAATATTAATCTCCCACTGATTGATTTATTGATTTTTTCAGGTAGAATTTAGAACCCAAATCAAGCAAAAAAATTAATAGGCTTTCTATGGCCCACTGAGTGAGAGATGGCACACACAGGAGTAAGGAGTGGCACACAAGCCCTGAGGCCAATATTTTTCTCCCACTGATTGATTTAGTGATTTTTTCAGGTAGATTTTGGAACCCAAATCAAGCAAAAAAATTAATAGGCTTTCTATGGCCCACAATTGGAGAGAGAGAGAGAGATGGCACACCCAGGAGTCAAGACTGGCACACAAGCAGAAAGGGCAATATTAATCTCCCACTGATTTGATTTTTTTTTTTTTTTTCAGGGAGACTTTAGAAAAAAAAATACAAAAAAATGAATTTTTCAGGAAGAATTTAGAAACAAAATAAAATAAAATGATTGTTTCAGGGAGAATTTAGAAAACAAATAAAAAAAAAATAGGCTTTGTAGGGCCCACTGAGTGAGAGAGGACGCACACAGGAGTCAGGAGTGGCACACAAGCCCAGAGGCCAATATTTATCTCCCACTGATTGATTTAGTGATTTTTTCAGGTAGATTTTGGAACCCAAATCAAGCAAAAAAATTAATAGGCTTTCTATGGCCCACAATTGGAGAGAGAGAGAGATGGCACACCCAGGAGTCAAGACTGGCACACAAGCAGAAAGGGCAATATTAATCTCCCACTGATTTGATTTTTTTTTTTTTTTCAGGGAGACTTTAGAAAAAAAAAAATACCAAAAAAATGATTTTTTCAGGAATAATTTAGAAACCAAATAAAATAAAATGATTTTTTCAGGGAGAATTTAGAAAACAAATAATACAAAAAATAGGCTTTCTAGGGCCCACTGAGTGAGAGATGACACACACAGGAGTCAGGAGTGGCACACAAGCCCAGAGGCCAATATTTATCTCCCACTGATTGATTTATTGATTTTTTCAGGTAGAATTTAGAACCCAAATCAACCCAAAAATTAAATAGGCTTTCTATGGCCCACTATTTGTGAGAGAGATGGCACGCTCAGGACTGGCACACAAGCCCAGAGGCCAATATTAATCTCCCACTTTTTTTTTTTTCCAGGGAAAATTTATAAACCCAATAAAAAAAATAATAAATAGGCTTTCTATGGCCCACTATCTGAGAGAGAGAGATGGCACGCTTAGGACTGGCACACAAGCCCAAAGGCCAATATTATTCTCCCACTGATTGATTTATTGATTTTTTCAGGTAGAATTTAGAACCCAAATAAAGCAAAAAAAAAAAAAATGGGCTTTCTATGGCCCACTGAGTGAGTGATGATGCACACAGGAGTCAGGAGTGGCACACAAGCCCTGAGGCCAATATTTTTCTCCCACTGATTGATGTAGTGATTTTTTCAGGTAGATTTTAGAACCCAAATCAAGCAAAAAAATAAATAGGCTTTCTATGGCCCACTATTTGTGAGAGAGATGGCACGCTCAGGACTGGCACACAAGCCCAGAGGCCAATATTAATCTCCCACTTTTTTTTTTTTGTTCCAGGGAAAATTTATAAACCCAATAAAAAAAATAATAAATAGGCTTTCTATGGCCCACTATCTGAGAGAGAGAGATGGCACGCTTAGGACTGGCACACAAGCCCAAAGGCCAATATTAATCTCCCACTGATTGATTTATTGATTTTTTCAGGTAGAATTTAGAACCCAAATAAAGCAAAAAAAAAAAAAAAAAGGGCTTTCTATGGCCCACTGAGTGAGTGATGATGCACACAGGAGTCAGGAGTGGCACACAAGCCCTGAGGCCAATATTTTTCTCCCACTGATTGATGTAGTGATTTTTTCAGGTAGATTTTAGAACCCAAATCAAGCACAAAAATAAATAGGCTTTCTATGGCCCACTGACTGAGAGATGGCACACACAGGAGTCAAGAGTGGCACACAAGCCCTGAGGCCAATATTTTTCTCCCACTGATTGATGTAGTGATTTTTTCAGGTAGATTTTATAACCCAAATCAAGCAAAAAAATAAATAGGCTTTCTATGGCCCACTGAGTGAGAGATGGCACACACAGGGATGGCACTCTAGCAGAAATGTCAATCTTAATCTCCCACAAAAAAAAAAAAAAAAAAAAAAAGGAACTGTCCTTCAATTACTATCTCCCTGCAGTAATCTCAGCCAGGTATGGCAGGCAGCAATAAGGAGTGGACTGATGCACAAATTAAATAAAAAGTGTGGACAAACAAACAAGATAGCTGTGCAGAAAGGAAGGAACAAGAGGATTTGTGCTTTGAAAAAAGCAGTTGGTTTGCACAGCGGCGTACACACAGCAATGCAGCTATCAGGGAGCCTTCTAGGGCAGCCCAATGAGCTACAGCGCTGAGGAAAAAAAAAAAAAAAGGAGCTTCCACTGTCCCTGCACACCGAAGGTGGTGTTGGGCAGTGGAAATCGCTACAGCACAAGCGGTTTTGTGGTTAATGGACCCTGCCTAACGCTATCCCTGCTTCTGACGAAGCGGCAGCAACCTCTTCCTAAGCTCAGATCAGCAGCAGTAACATGGCGGTCGGCGGGAACTCCCCTTTATAGCCCCTGTGACGCCGCAGACAGCAAGCCAATCACTGCAATGCCCTTCTCTAAGATGGTGGGGACCAGGACCTATGTCATCACGCTGCCCACACTCTGCGTTTACCTTCATTGGCTGAGAAATGGCGCTTTTCGCGTCATTGAAACGCGACTTTGGCGCGAAAGTCGCGTACCGCATGGCCGACCACGCACAGGGGTCGGATCGGGTTTCATGAAACTCGACTTCGCCAAAAGTCGGCGACTTTTGAAAATGTTCGACCCGTTTCGCTCAACCCTAGTCTTCACCATAGTGGAGTTTGGAGTGTTACTGTATGAGGTTGTGGACAGGTGTCTTTTATACTGATAACAAGTTCAAACAGAGGCCATTTCTACTGGTAATTAGTGATGAGCGAGTGTACTCAGGAAAACAGGTACCCGGCAGTCCGGGGACGCACATCCAGTTGAAGTGCTGGTGTCAGCAGGCCTCTCTCCAGCATGGGCCCAGTCGCAGTCGCACCCTCTGCAACTGAGATTGTCACACCCCTGAAGGCAATCATGAGGAAATAATAACAAAATTATTGCTTTTAGGAGACGAGATAATTACACGTGGTGAGTCTGAAGGTATAGATGAATATTCATATTTTTATGTTAAAGCTTGTTAATGGGAAAATGTTAACTCTTCTGCAGCAGATTACTTTCAGCAAAGGTCGGAATTTAGGATTTGTTTATATTCTCAATTGCCATTGATGTGTTATAGCTTCCAGATAATTCCACAAATAGCGAAAGCTTTCTTCTGAAACGTTAGGGCGGATATTGAACATTGGAACAGTCTTGCGCTTATAGAAAATGAAAAAGGAGCCGTGACCCTTATTAAGAAGGTTCACAGAGTGAAAAGATGGGACTTCAGAGGCAGCAAAGATGAAAAAATCGAAACCTCTGAAAAAACTCTCTAGTTCTGAGTTTGTAGGAAGACAAACAAGTAGCAGACAGTTTATGCCTGCCCGGATCAATCATGAAGAACGAAGGATCTAGTAGTCAGGAAACAACCACAGACCAGGACTTATTATCACAGGAAAGACATAGGAACAGCAAGATATCACACAAGGGAGAGTCCAGCGTTTGGGGTGGAACATAAATGAAAAAATATCCAAACCTAGCATTATGAAATGCAAGGAAAAGCTTTATTAAAGGGAATATGTAATCCCAAAATGACCCATTGCTTAAGTAAGGTTTTTATGATTTGTACTAAAAAAAAATAGAATTATTGGAATTTTCATGCTGGCCACTAGGTTGAAATTTTTCAGCATGTTCTTTAACTTCAGAAAATTAGATACAGCTGATCACACAGGATCTACCAATCCCAGTTAGTGTTGTCGTAGCTTTCTCTCTTCTTCCAATCACTTTTGCACATGCTCATTAGATGCTTCGATACAAATGATATAATTGGAGTCATTATGCTGCTGCTCATGTACATGTGTATTTCCAAGTCTAATATAGCCCCAGTGGCCATGTTGAAAATTGCAAGAGTTCTATTTTTTATTTTCTAACACAGATTGCAAGATATAAAAAAACACTGCCAAAGATTAACCCCTTTCCCACCTTAGACGTATCCATACATCCCTGTGACGCGGGGTCTTGATCATCGCCATTGTGACCTGACGTTGTCATGAAAATACCTGGGTCACCAGAGCTCGGAAATTTGTTTGATCATGCTCAGAGCATGATCAACAACTTTATCTGTCAGTGCAGAGCTGACAGTTTGCATAGCATAGGGATGCGGCTGCATCCCCATGCTGTACAAGTGATCAGCCTGCAAAAAATGATAGTCACATAGTGGGACAATCAATATTAAAAAGTTACATAAAAAAATATAAAATAGTAATAACAATAATAATACTACTAGTAATAAAAAAACCTGAATATATTGTACCCATGAATCAATATTTTTATGAAAAAACAATAAAGGTACACATATTTGATAGCGCCGTGCCCGTAATGACCCAACCTATAAAACTGTCCCGCTAGTTAACCCCTTTAGTGAACACCGTTGTGTAAAAGCACCAAAACATAAAAAAAAAATATTGGTATTGCTGTAATCGTACTGACCCAAAGAATAAAATTGCCTGAATATACATGGTGCACCCTTCAAAGAACCAAGTAAACCATCTAGAAATCTCCCTTGCAATAAATATTCCAAATTCAGTTGATGTTGTTGCATTGCATCAAATACCTGCACAGTAAGTTACACGTGAAAATACAATGCCGCCTTCTAGATAAAGTGATCAATGCAATAAACCTACAAGAATAAAATTCTGCGAAAGGAAAAAAATTATGACTAGTGTTGAGCGATACCTTCCGATATCGGAAAGTATCGGTATCGGTTTGGATCGGCCGATATTCAAAAAATATCGGATATCGCCGATACCGATACCCGATCCCAATGCAAGTCAATGGGACCAAAATATCGGAATTAAAATAAACCCTTTCTTTCCTTGTAGGTTCATTCTACATGAAGGAAAACAACTAAGAATAATGCCGGATGTATTTGGGGAGGTGGCGGAGACATTAAAGTCATAGAGGTTTATCCCAATCAAATAGAATAGCATGTTTTTTGTTTTTTTTTAAGACGTTCGGAGTGACAAAGATATTGACTATGTAAATTTTTTTTTTATTTTGTCAGATATTGATGTTTCACTATTCCACGCCCTTCCCCTTCTTTTTTTTCTTTTTTTTTTTCTTTTCCCACACTTTCATCTTCATCATCATCAGCATCTTTGACATCAACTTCTTCACCTTATTCATCTTCTTCTTCATCTTCTACCTATTTTTTTTTTTTTATTACATTCTTCATATTCATTTTATTCAACTATTATTATTCTTCTTATTCTACATATTCTTTTTATTCCACTGTTATTATTCTTCCTATTCTACTTCTTCATCATATTCTCATTTGTGACAGGCATTCCCGTAGTTGTTATCTATAAAAGTTTGAAGATTACACCTTCCGTTCTGCCAGTCACAAAAGTTACATTTGTCCGCGTTCAGTTTGGCCTGCAGCATCAGGCTTTATCCAGGGGCACCACGAGGAGGAACGGACTCACCCCCATACACTGCTTAGTCTTCTTCTGCATATAATTTAGATAATATCTTTTGCTCTGATATTAAGTCTTATGCTTAATGTTCTTCTGCTCTTTGTTCTGCAGCCTCTTGTTCTTCTGCTTCTCGGTCTTCCATGTTGTCGTCTCCAGGGTCGTCGTCTCCAGTGTCGTCATCTCCGCCGTCGTCGTCGTCGTCATCGGGGTGGTCTTCCGTGTCGTCGTCATCGTGGTGGTCTTCCGGGTCGTCGACGTTAGGGTCTTCAACTTGGAAATGTAGCAGAAGGTACAAGAAGGCTGAGAAAATGCCAAGAACCAGCTGATGGAACTGGAACTCGGATGGCTACCCGAAGGTTCAAGAGCCTATGGAACTACCGAGGACCAGCTGACGTTACTGGAACCCGGTTACTAAGCAGGAGGTACCCGTGCTAAAAAGCACTACCAAGGACCGCCTGACGTTGACGGAACTCGGATACCCAGAAGGAGGCACCTAAGCCAAAGGCTCTGCCCGGAACCAGCTGACGTTACTGGAACCAGGATGGGGAGCAGAAGGTACAAGAGCAAAAGACACTGCCGAGAACCAGCTGACGGTACTGGAACCCGGATGGGTAGCCGAAGGTCCAAGAGCCAATGGAACTACCGAGGACCAGCTGACGTTACTGGAACCCGGTTACTAAGCAGGAGGTACCCGTGCCTGAAAGCACTACCAAGGACCACCTGACGTTGGTGGAACTTGGATACCCAGAAGGAGGCACCTAAGCCAAAGGCTCTGCCCGGAACCAGCTGACGGTACTGGAACCAGGATGGGGAGCAGAAGGTACAAGAGCAAAAGACACTGCCGAGAACCAGCTGACGGTGCTGGAACCAGGTGGTGGACCCGAAGGCCCACAGGAGAGGAGAGAACAGCTAGGCCGCGAGGCAGCCGCAGTTACCGAACCCCAACAGTCCTACAGGGGGAGCTGGGCCTACTGGCACTACATAACCAGCCTTGACTACCAGTTCACGCAGCCCACATAGGAAGCTCCTAAACTGGAGGCACCCTGGAGTTGGCTAACTCGACCGCACCACGACGGGGCAAGCATAGGCGTCTCAGTGAAGTTGACACAACCCGGAAACAGCTGACGGTGCTGAAACCAGGCTTGGCACGAGGGAGTACCTGTGACAAGAACACTGCTGAGAACCAGCTGGCGGTGCTGGAACCCGGATGCGTTGCCCCAGTGTGCAAGAGCCAATGGCACGACCGAGGACCAGCTGACGGTGCTGGAACCCGGTTACTAAGCTGTAGGTGCCCGCGCTTAAAAGCACTACCAAGGACCGCCTGGCGTTGGCGGAACTCGGATACCCAGGAGGAGGCACCTAAGCCAAAGGCTCGGCCCGGAACCAGCTGACGGTGCTGGAACCAGGTGGTGGACCCCAAGGCCCACAGGAGAGGAGAGAACAGCTAGGCCGCGAGGCAGCCGCAGTTACCGAACCCCAACAGTCCTACAGGGGGAGCTGGGCCTACTGGCACTACAGAACCAGCCTTGACTACCAGTTCACGCAGCCCACATAGGAAGCTCCTAAACTGGAGGCACCCTGGAGTTGGCTAACCCGACCGCACCACGACGAGGCAAGCATAGGTGTCTCAGTGAGCTTGACACAACCCGGAAACAGCTGACGGTGCTGAAACCAGGCTTGGCACGAGGGAGTACCTGTGACAAAAACACTGCCGAGAACCAGCTGGCGGTGCTGGAACCCGGATGCGTTGCCCCAGTGTGCAAGAGCCAATGGCACGACCGAGGACCAGCTGACGGTGCTGGAACCCGGTTACTAAGCTGTAGGTGCCCGCGCTTAAAAGCACTACCAAGGACCGCCTGGCGTTGGCGGAACTCGGATACCCAGGAGGAGGCACCTAAGCCAAAGGCTCGGCCCGGAACCAGCTGACGGTGCTGGAACCAGGTGGTGGACCCGAAGGTCCACAGGAGAGGAGAGAACAGCTAGGCCGCGAGGCAGCCGCAGTTACCGAACCCCAACAGTCCTACAGGGGGAGCTGGGCCTACTGGCACTACAGAACCAGCCTTGACTACCAGTTCACGCAGCCCACATAGGAAGCTCCTAAACTGGAGGCACCCTGGAGTTGGCTAACCCGACCGCACCACGACGAGGCAAGCATAGGTGTCTCAGTGAGCTTGACACAACCCGGAAACAGCTGACGGTGCTGAAACCAGGCTTGGCACGAGGGAGTACCTGTGACAAAAACACTGCCGAGAACCAGCTGGCGGTGCTGGAACCCGGATGCGTTGCCCCAGTGTGCAAGAGCCAATGGCACGACCGAGGACCAGCTGACGGTGCTGGAACCCGGTTACTAAGCTGTAGGTGCCCGCGCTTAAAAGCACTACCAAGGACCGCCTGGCGTTGGCGGAACTCGGATACCCAGGAGGAGGCACCTAAGCCAAAGGCTCGGCCCGGAACCAGCTGACGGTGCTGGAACCAGGTGGTGGACCCCAAGGCCCACAGGAGAGGAGAGAACAGCTAGGCCGCGAGGCAGCCGCAGTTACCGAACCCCAACAGTCCTACAGGGGGAGCTGGGCCTACTGGCACTACAGAACCAGCCTTGACTACCAGTTCACGCAGCCCACATAGGAAGCTCCTAAACTGGAGGCACCCTGGAGTTGGCTAACCCGACCGCACCACGACGAGGCAAGCATAGGTGTCTCAGTGAGCTTGACACAACCCGGAAACAGCTGACGGTGCTGAAACCAGGCTTGGCACGAGGGAGTACCTGTGACAAAAACACTGCCGAGAACCAGCTGGCGGTGCTGGAACCCGGATGCGTTGCCCCAGTGTGCAAGAGCCAATGGCACGACCGAGGACCAGCTGACGGTGCTGGAACCCGGTTACTAAGCTGTAGGTGCCCGCGCTTAAAAGCACTACCAAGGACCGCCTGGCGTTGGCGGAACTCGGATACCCAGGAGGAGGCACCTAAGCCAAAGGCTCGGCCCGGAACCAGCTGACGGTGCTGGAACCAGGTGGTGGACCCCAAGGCCCACAGGAGAGGAGAGAACAGCTAGGCCGCGAGGCAGCCGCAGTTACCGAACCCCAACAGTCCTACAGGGGGAGCTGGGCCTACTGGCACTACAGAACCAGCCTTGACTACCAGTTCACGCAGCCCACATAGGAAGCTCCTAAACTGGAGGCACCCTGGAGTTGGCTAACCCGACCGCACCACGACGAGGCAAGCATAGGTGTCTCAGTGAGCTTGACACAACCCGGAAACAGCTGACGGTGCTGAAACCAGGCTTGGCACGAGGGAGTACCTGTGACAAGAACACTGCCGAGAACCAGCTGGCGGTGCTGGAACCCGGATGCGTTGCCTTGCCTATTAAAGATTGTCTTCCTAGAGCCCCAACTAGCGGTGTTGGAGCAAAGGGTAAGCAGGGGGAGATGAGTGTAGGCCGAAGCCTGCACTGGAGGCAGCTTTGTGTCTGCGTTGCGTTTGCAGGACACTTTGCCGGCTACACACTGGGGGAACAGCTGGCGTTGCTGAACCCCACTAACACAATGGCGTGTGTTTTTCTCTGTGCAGCTAGCACTTGCGGGCAAAAACTAGCGATGTTAGAGCCCGTGTTGAAGCAGGAGGAGGAGGAGAGGAGCAGAGTGTAGGCCGAAGCTTAGTTGAACCAATTTCAAAGGAAACCTTTAACCCCCCCCTCAGGTGTTACAAAGTACAAGAGACACACCTTGTGCAGTATTAATGCTGCACAAGTGAAAGGTTGCTCTATTAATTTGTCTACTTGCACACGCTGAATGAAAGACATACACAATTTACCCCATTCTACAGTCAAACTGTAGTGGATGCGTGACTTGGTTTTTTGATGAGACGCAGCACAGGTGTCCAAAATAACGCCTTGGTGCTTGGAGCAGCTTCCTGAGCGTTGTTATTTGCTGTACAGGAGTCTGCGCTCTTGTGTTATCCCTTGGCAATGCCCTGTTAGCGCTGCCCATCTTATGACATCATTTCATGTTGGCCGGTGCGGTTAACGATGGCCATAAATCCCAGACCCACAGTGTCTTTTCATAAAGCCACACTGCGGTGCTGGGATTCGTGGCCTTGAGCAGTAAATATTTTGGCCGCTCACACACGTCCTTACACCTGCTTCAGACTGGGCGGCCTCTGCTGATCCCTTCTTGCATGCCGCGGCCATGAGGCTGCACAGTCTGAAGAAGGCTGAAGGAGATGAGTTAAGACAGGCGAAGATATGCACTGCTCGTGCCCATCAATCACACCCTCGCAGTCAAAATAATTAAGACAACGAGGAGCATTTTATTCAGGCAGGGCGGACGAACAGGCGCAAGTAGCCAACCAATGATGTCAGAAGACGGGAAGCGCTACCAAGGGGGGTGCTGCGTATCATTAGAAAGGAAAGTCACACCTCAGGGACAGTGGAATGGTCTCAAAGAGACACATTTTGTACGTGTTGAGTTCCACGTGGGCAAGGAGAAAACATCAGCCACCTTGTACAAATGCAGCAGTACTGCTGTACAAGGTGGCTGTTATACATAGAAACACCTGGGGGTGGGGGCCAGGCTCCCTTCAATTTCAGTTCATGTGCCTGCGTGGCGTTTGCAGGTCACGTTGCAAGCTGCACAGCAGGGGAACAGCTGGCGGTGCTGAACCCCACTAACACATTGGCTGGTGTTTTTCTCTGTGCAGCTAGCATTTCCGGGCAAAAACTAGCGGTGTTTGAGCCCAGGGTCAGCAGGAGGAGGAGGAGAGGAGCAAAGTGTAGGCCGAAGCCTGCACTGGTGGCAGCTTTTGGTCGGTTGTGCCAGCGTGGCTTGTGCTGGACACGATGCCGGCTACACAGCGGGGGAACAGCTGGCGTTGCTGAACCCCACTAACACATTGGCTGGTGTTTTTCTCTGTGCAGCTAGCATTTCCGGGCAAAAACTAGCGGTGTTTGAGCCCAGGGTCAGCAGGAGGAGGAGGAGAGGAGCAAAGTGTAGGCCGAAGCCTGCACTGGTGGCAGCTTTTGGTCGGTTGTGCCAGCGTGGCTTGTGCTGGACACGATGCCGGCTACACAGCGGGGGAACAGCTGGCGTTGCTGAACCCCACTAACACATTGGCTGGTGTTTTTCTCTGTGCAGCTAGCATTTCCGGGCAAAAACTAGCGTTGTTACAGCCCAGGGTCAGCAGGAGGAGGAGAGGAGCAGAGTGTAGGCCGAAGCCTAGTTGAACCAATTTCAAAGGTTACCTTTAACCCCCCCTCAGGTGTTACAAAGAACAAGAGCCACTCCTTCTGCAGCATTAATGCTGCACAAGTAAAAGGTTGCTCTATTTGTTTTGCTCCTTGCACACGCTGACTAAAACACGTACACTATTTAGCCCATTATACTGTCAAACAGTTGTGGAGGCGTGACTTGTCTTTTTAACGAGACGCAGCACAGGTGTCAAAATTTGCACCTAGGTACTGGGCGCAGATTCCTGAGCGTTGTTATTTGCTGTACAGGAGTCTGCGCTATTGTGATCCCTTGGCCATGCGCTGTGAGCGCTTCCTGTCTTCTGACCTCATTTCATGTCGGCCGTTGCGGTTAGCGATGGACATGAATCCCAGACCCACAGTGTGTTTTTAAAAAATCACACTGCGGTGCTGGGATTCGTGCCCTGGTGCACTAAATATGTTTGCCGCTCACACATGTCCTTACACCTGCTTCAGACTGGGCGGCCTCATCTGATCCCTTATCGCCTGCCGCGGCCATGAGGACACCCAGTCTGAAGAAGGCGGAAGGAGATGAGTGAACACAGGCAAACATATGCACTGCACATGCCCATCAATCACACCCTCGCTGTCCAAAAAAATAAGACACCGAGGGCCGTTGTTTCGAGCAGGGGAGATGCACAGGCGCAGCCAGCTAACCAATGATGTCAAAAGACGGGCAGCGCTAACAAGGGTGGTGCTGCGTGTCATTACAAAGGAAAGTCACACCTCAGGGACATTGTAATGGTCTCTAATGAGACACATTTTGTACGTGTTGAGTTCCACGTGGGCAAGGAGAAAAAGTCAGCCACCTCGTACAAATGCAGCAGTACTGCTGTACAAGGTGGCTGATATACATAGAAACACCTGTGGGTGGGGGGCAGGCTCCCTTCAATTTCAGTTCATGTGCCTGCGTGGCGTTTGCAGGTCACGTTGCAAGCTACACAGCAGGGGAACAGCTGGCGTTGCTGAACCCCACTAACACATTGGCTGGTGTTTTTCTCTGTGCAGCTAGCATGTCCGGGCAGAAACTGGCGTTGTTTGAGCCCAGGGTCAGCAGGAGGAGGAGAGGAGCAAAGTGTAGGCCGAAGCCTGCACTGGTGGCAGCTTTTGGTCGGTTGTGCCAGCGTGGCTTGTGCTGGACACGATGCCGGCTACACAGCGGGGGAACAGCAGGCGGTGCTGAACCCCACTAACACATTGGCTGGTGTTTTTCTCTGTGCAGCTAGCATGTCCGGGCAGAAACTGGCGTTGTTTGAGCCCAGGGTCAGCAGGAGGAGGAGAGGAGCAAAGTGTAGGCCGAAGCCTGCACTGGTGGCAGCTTTTGGTCGGTTGTGCCAGCGTGGCTTGTGCTGGACACGTTGCCGACTACACAGCAGGGGAACAGCTGGCGGTGCTGAACCCCACTAACACATTGGCTGGTGTTTTTCTCTGTGCAGCTAGCATTTCCGGGCAAAAACTAGCGGTGTTTGAGCCCAGGGTCAGCAGGAGGAGTAGAGGAGCAGAGTGTAGGCCGAAGCCTAGTTGAACCAATTTCAAAGGTTACCTTTAACCCCCCCCTCAGGTGTTGCAAGGTACAAGAGCCACACCTTGTGCAGCATTAATGCTGCACAAGTAAAAGGTTGCTCTATTTGTTTTGCTCCTTGCACACGCTGACTAAAACACGTACACTATTTAGCCCATTATACTGTCAAACAGTTGTGGAGGCGTGACTTGTCTTTTTAACGAGACGCAGCACAGGTGTCAAAATTTGCACCTAGGTACTGGGCGCAGATTCCTGAGCGTTGTTATTTGCTGTACAGGAGTCTGCGCTATTGTGATCCCTTGGCCATGCGCTGTGAGCGCTTCCTGTCTTCTGACCTCATTTCATGTCGGCCGTTGCGGTTAGCGATGGACATGAATCCCAGACCCACAGTGTGTTTTTAAAAAATCACACTGCGGTGCTGGGATTCGTGCCCTGGTGCACTAAATATGTTTGCCGCTCACACATGTCCTTACACCTGCTTCAGACTGGGCGGCCTCATCTGATCCCTTATCGCCTGCCGCGGCCATGAGGACACCCAGTCTGAAGAAGGCGGAAGGAGATGAGTGAACACAGGCAAACATATGCACTGCACATGCCCATCAATCACACCCTCGCTGTCCAAAAAAATAAGACACCGAGGGCCGTTGTTTCGAGCAGGGGAGATGCACAGGCGCAGCCAGCTAACCAATGATGTCAAAAGACGGGCAGCGCTAACAAGGGTGGTGCTGCGTGTCATTACAAAGGAAAGTCACACCTCAGGGACATTGTAATGGTCTCTAATGAGACACATTTTGTACGTGTTGAGTTCCACGTGGGCAAGGAGAAAAAGTCAGCCACCTCGTACAAATGCAGCAGTACTGCTGTACAAGGTGGCTGATATACATAGAAACACCTGTGGGTGGGGGGCAGGCTCCCTTCAATTTCAGTTCATGTGCCTGCGTGGCGTTTGCAGGTCACGTTGCAAGCTACACAGCAGGGGAACAGCTGGCGTTGCTGAACCCCACTGACACATTGACTGGTGTTTTTCTCTGTGCAGATTGCATGTCCGGGCAAAAACTAGCGGTGTTAGAGCCCAGGGTCAGCAGGAGGAGGAGGAGAGGAGCAAAGTGTAGGCCGAAGCCTGCACTGGTGGCAGCTTTTGGTCGGTTGTGCCAGCGTGGCTTGTGCTGGACACGATGCCGGCTACACAGCGGGGGAACAGCAGGCGGTGCTGAACCCCACTAACACATTGGCTGGTGTTTTTCTCTGTGCAGCTAGCATGTCCGGGCAGAAACTGGCGTTGTTTGAGCCCAGGGTCAGCAGGAGGAGGAGAGGAGCAGAGTGTAGGCCGAAGCCTAGTTGAACCAATTTCAAAGGTTACCTTTAACCCCCCCCTCAGGTGTTGCAAGGTACAAGAGCCACACCTTGTGCAGCATTAATGCTGCACAAGTAAAAGGTTGCTCTATTTGTTTTGCTCCTTGCACACGCTGACTAAAACACGTACACTATTTAGCCCATTATACTGTCAAACAGTTGTGGAGGCGTGACTTGTCTTTTTAACGAGACGCAGCACAGGTGTCAAAATTTGCACCTAGGTACTGGGCGCAGATTCCTGAGCGTTGTTATTTGCTGTACAGGAGTCTGCGCTATTGTGATCCCTTGGCCATGCGCTGTGAGCGCTTCCTGTCTTCTGACCTCATTTCATGTCGGCCGTTGCGGTTAGCGATGGACATGAATCCCAGACCCACAGTGTGTTTTCAAACAATCACACTACGTGGCTGGGATTCGTGGCCTTGTGCAGTAAATAGGTTTGCCGCTTACACATGTCCTTACACCGGCTCCAGACTGGGCGGCCTCAGCTGATCCCTTATCGCCTACCACGGCCAGGAGGCCGCACAGTCTGAAGAAGGCGGAAGGAGATGAGTTAAGACAGGCGAACATATGCACTGCTCGTGCCCATAAACCACACCCTCGCTGACAAAATAAATATGACAACGAGGGGCGTTGTTTCTAGCAGGGCGGATGCACAGGCGCAGCCAGCTAACCATGATGACAAAAGACGGGAAACGCTACCAAGGGGGGTGCTGCGTATCATTACAAAGGAAAGTCACACCTCAGGGACAGTGGAATGGTCTCAATGAGACACATTTTGTACGTGTTGAGTTCCACGTGGGCAAGGAGAAAAAGTCAGCCACCTTGTACAAATGCAGCAGTACTGCTGTACTAGGTGGCTGTTATACATAGAAACACCTGGGGGGGTGGGGCCAGGTTCCCTTTTAATTTCAGTTCCTGTGCCTGCATGGCGTTTGCAGGTCACGTTGCCGGCTACACAGCAGGGGAACAGCTGGCGTTGCTGAACCCCACTAACACATTGGCTGGTGTTTTTCTCTGTGCAGCTAGCACTTCCGGGCAAAAACTAGCGGTGTTTGAGCCCAGGGTCAGCAGGAGGAGGAGAGGAGCAGAGTGTAGGCCGAAGCCTGCACTGGTGGCAGCTTTTGTTCTGTTGTGCCAGCGTGGCTTGTGCTGGACACGTTGCCGACTACACAGCAGGGGAACAGCTGGCGGTGCTGAACCCCACTGACACATCACCTAGTGTTTTTTTCTGTGTAGACAACACTTCCAGGTGGCAACTGACAGTGTTGAAACCCAGGGAATCAAAGAGGAGCAGAGTGTAGGCCGAAGCCTGCAGTGGAGCAAGTTGAAAGGGAACCTTTAACCCCCCCCCCCAGGCATTTGTTGCTGAAAGAGCCATCTTGTACAGCAGTAATACTGCACATGGAAAATGGTGGCTCCGAAAATTATGCTCCTTGCAAACGCTGAAGTACACACTCATATAATGTGTCCCCTCACACCGTCAAACCATCCCGGAAGTGGGACTTTCCTTTGTAATGTGACACAGCACAGCCGTCATTCCAACCCCCTTGGTGCCGGGCACCACCTCCTCAACGTTGTTTGGTTCTGTCACGGAGCCCGCACTGTAATGTTATCCCTTGGCCATGCACAGTTAGCGGTGCCCGTCTTCTGACATCATGTAGGTGTCAGGCTGGCAGTGCCTGTGCGTCCAAGCTGCCCGAGATCCAACCTTGCAGTGTCATCTAATGTAGTCCCACTGCGGGCCAGGGATCCATGGGCATGCGCAGTGCATATCATCGCCTCTCACTCACCTCCTTCCTGCTTCTTCAGACTGTGCGGCGTCACGGCCGTGGCATGCTATTAGGGATCAGCTGACGCCGCCTAGTCTGAAGAAGCGTGAAGAAGGGGAGTGAGAGGCTAGTATATGCACTGCGCATGGCCATGGATACCAGGCCCACTGTGGGATCACATTAGACGACACTGCGAGGTGTGATTTCGGGCAGCGTGGACGCACAGGCGCAGCCAGGACGACAACAAATGATGTCAGAGGACGGGCAGCGCAAACTGTGCATGGCCAAGGGATAACATAACAGCGCAGGGTCCATGACGGAATCAAACAACGCTAAGGAGGCAGCGCACGGTTCCAAGGGGGTAGCAATGACGGCTGTGCTGTGTCACATTACAAAGGAAAGTCCCACCTCCGGGACGGTTGGACGGTGTGAGGGGACACATTACATGAGTGTGTAGTTCAGCGTTTGCAAGGAGCATAATTTCAAGAGCGACCTTTCCCTTGTGCAGTATTAGTGCTGCACATGGTGGCTCTTTCAGTAACAAACGCCTAGGGGGGGGGGGGGACAGGTCCCCTTACATTTTAGTTGTGCCAGCGTGGCGGTCGCATGACACGTTGCCGGATACACAGCTGGGGATCAGCTGACGTTACTGAACCCCAATAACAGAGGAGCGACTGTTGACTGTGCACACAGCACTTCCAGGCACCAACTGGCGGTGTTAGAGCCCAGGGACAGCAGGAGGAGCAGATTGGAGGTATTGCCGCACACACAGCTGGGGATCAGCTGACGTTACTGAACCCCAATAACAGAGGAGCGACTGTTGACTGTGCACACAGCACTTCCAGGCACCAACTGGCGGTGTTAGAGCCCAGGGACAGCAGGAGGAGCAGAGGAACAGAGTGTAGGCCGAAGCCTGATTGGAGCAAGTTGAAAGGAAACCTTTAACCCCCCCCCCCCCAAGACGTTTGTAGCTGAAAGAGCCATGTTGTGCAGCACTAAGGATGCAAAAGGAAAAGGTTGCTCTTTTAATTATGCTCCTTGCAAACACCGAAGTAAACACTAAAAATGTGTCCCTTTATACCGTTAAACCGTTCCGGAGGTGCGAATTTCCTTCGTAATGGGACACAGCACAGCTGTCATTCCTATCCCCTTGATGCCGTGCGCTGCCTCCTCAGCGTTGTTTTAAGCTGCCACGGAGCCTGCGCTGTTCTGTTAGCCCTTGGCCATGCCCAATTAGCGCTGCCTGTCTTCTGACATAATTTGGTGTCAGGCTGTCAGTGCCTGTGCGTCCACGCTGCTCCAGATCCCACCTCGCAGTCTCATCTAACGTAATCCCACTGCGGGCCTTGGAACCATGGGCATGCACAGTGCATAACCTCGACTCTCACTCCCCTCCTTCCCTCTTCTTCAGACTGTGCGGTGTCACGGCCGTGGCATGCTAGGGATCAGCTGACGGCGCACAGTCTAAAGAAGGCGGAGGGAAATGAGCGAGAGCCCGAGGGGAAGATATGCACTGCGCATGCCCATGGATCCCAGGCCCGCAGTGTGACTCAATCAGAAGACACTGCGAGGCGGGATCTCGGGCACCGCGGCCGCACAGGCGCAGCCAGCCTGACACCAAATTATGTCAGAAGACAGGCAGCGCAAATAGGGCATGCCCAAGGGATAACAGAACAGCGCAGGCTCCGTGACAGCTTAAAACAACGCTGAGGAGGCAGCGCATGGCACCAAGGGGGTAGGAATGACGGCTGTGCTGCGTCACATTACGAAGGAAAGTCCCAGCTCCGGGACGGTATAACGGTATCAGTGAACACATTTTATAAGTGTTAAGTTCTGCGTGTGCAAAGAGCTAAAAAAAAAGAGCTACCTTTTCCTTGTGCAGCATTACTGCTGCACAAGATGGCTCTTTCAGTAACAAACGACGGGGGGGGGGGGGGGGGACAGGTTCCCTTACATTTAGGTTGTTGTGCCAGCGTGGCGGTCGCAGGACACATTGCCGGCTACACAGCTGGGGATCAGCTGACGTTACTGAAACCCAATAACACTGGGTCGTATGTTTTTACTGTGCAGCCTGCACTTCTGAGCCGCAACTGGCGGTGTTGGAGCCCAGGAATAGCAGTTCAGGTGGTAGAAAGATGAACACAGCAGGAGACCTGGATGACACCCAATTACTTAATCAGGCAGAGGAGTGGCAAATTCCTGCGAGATCCAGGCCTGGTTCATTTTCAGGAAAGTAAGCCGGTCAACGTTATCGGAGGATAGTCGCATGCGACGGTCTGTTAGTACACCACCTGCGGCACTAAAGACACGTTCCGATAAAACACTAGCCGCAGGGCAAGCCAGCACCTCCAATGCATACTGGCTTAGCTCTGGCCATGTATCCAGCTTAGAGACCCAAAACTTGAACGGGGAAGAGCCGTCTGGGAGTACAGTAAGAGGGCAAGCCATGTAGTCTGTCACCATCTGACGGAACCGTTGCCTCCTGCTGACTGGAGCCGCCGGTGATGGTGTAGACATTTGGGGCGGGCACACAAAAGTGTGCCAGAGTTGTGCCATACTGGGCTTGCCTTGGGCAGAGGCACTGCTTCTGCTCCCTCTTTGGGCAGAGCCTCCCCCACTGCCTCGACGCACTGAGCTGCTTTGTAAAGCACTAGCAGCACTCCTCTCAGTTGGACAGGAGAAGATGATGGAATTCACCAGTGTGTCGTGGTACTCCCGCAATTTACGCTCCCGGGTCAACGCAGGGATGAGGTTTTGGACGTTGTCCCGGTAGCGAGGATCGAGGAGGGTGAACACCCAATAATCAGGCATGTTGAGAATGTGGTCGATGCGGCGGTCGTTTCTCAGGCACTGCAGCATGAAATCCACCATGTGCTGCAGAGTGCCAACCGGCCCAGAAACGCTGTCCCCTGCTTGAGACATGATCTCTGCCCGCTCGTCATCACCCCACCCTCGCTGTACACACTGACCACTGGACAATTGTGTCGCTCCCTCCTCTGGACGGAGCTCTTCCTCCTCCATTGACTCCTCCTCATCCTCCTCACAAATTGGCCCCTGCGTACCCCTTTGTGAGGAACCACGTGGCGCTGACTCTCCAGAAGCTGATGGAAAAGGTGACTCCTCATCCTCCACCTCTTCCACCACATCATCCCTTAACCCTTGCAAAGTTTGCTGAAGCAGGCAGATAAGGGGGACAGTCATGCTGACTAGTGCATCATCTGCACTTGCCATCCGCGTGGAATAATCAAAAGGACGCAAAACCTGGCAGACGTCCTTCATAGTGGCCCACTCTGTGGTTGTGAAGTCTGATCGGCGCTGACTGCGACTTCTTTGCGCCTGATGCAGCTGGTACTCCATAACTGCTTGCTGCTGCTCACACAACCGCTCCAACATATGTAACGTGGAATTCCACCGGGTAGGTAGGTCACATATGATGCGGTGTTCCGGAAGGCGGAATCGGCGCTGCAGAGCAGCAATGCGGGATCTGGCCAAGCTGGAACGCCGCAAGTGAGCACACTCTAGGCGGACCTTGTGCAGCAGGGCATCAAGATCCGGATAGTCCCTCAGAAAACTCTGCACAACCAAATTGAGCACATGTGCCAGACATGGGATGTGAGTGAGGTTGCCAAGGGCCAAAGCTGCCACCAGATTTCGGCCATTGTCACACACTACCATGCCTGGCTGGAGATTCGCTGGCAGTAACCACACATCGCTCTCCTGCTTTATGGCATTCCAGAGCTCCTGCGCTGTGTGGCTTCGATGCCCCAATGAAACTAGTTTCAAGACGGCCTGCTGACGTTTGGCCACGGCTGTGCTCATGTCGGTCATAGGTAAACGTTCACGGGTCCATGTGGGGGTGGACTGTGACGGATCCTGCAGAGAGGAATCAGAGGAACTGGTGTAAGAGGAGGAGTCGATGCGTACAGACTGGATTCCTGCAATCCTTGGAGTGGGCAGGACACGTCCTGCGCCACTCGCACGATCTGTACCTGGCTCAACAACATTAACCCAATGGGCAGTGAGGGAAACATATCGCCCCTGTCCATGCTGACTGGTCCACGCATCGGTGGTGAGGTGGACCTTGCTACTGACGGCGTTCAGTAGCGCATGTTTTATGTTTGCCTCAACATGCCTGTGCAGGGCAGGGACAGCCTGCCTGCTGAAGTAAAAGCGGCTGGGCACCTTGTACTGTGGGACTGCCAATGCCATCAAGTCACGGAAGCTGTCAGTCTCCACCAGCCTGAACGAGAGCATTTCCAGGGACAACAGTTTGGCAATGCCTGCATTCAGAGCCTGTGCTCGGGGGTGGTTGGCCGAGAATGCCCGCCTTTTCTCCCATGCCTGTACTACCGATGGCTGTAGAGTAGACTGGGAGTGTGAGGATGACTGGGAAGGTGGTGCTGTGGGTGGAATTACACAAGGTCTCTGGGAGGAAGCCAAACCAGCTGTGCGTGAGCTGGAGGAAGAGGCAACACGAGCTGAAGAGGTGGTAGCTGCCGCTGTTGGTTGGCCTACATCTTCAGTGTGTTTCTGTAACTCCACCGCGTGCCTGGTCCGCACATGTTTCCACATATTTGTGGTATTGAGGTTGCTGACATTTTTCCCTCTTTTTACTTTATGATGACACAGCTTGCATTTGACAAAACAAATGTCATCTGCAACTGTGTCAAAAAAGGACCAGGCACTGCAAGTCTTGGGAGCGCCCTTTTTGGCTTTGGAAAGAGACAGGCTCCTAACGGGTGCCAAAGTGGAGGCTACAGGCTCCGCAGTCTTCCCCCTCCCTCTCCCTCTTTGGCCCGTAAGAGGAAGCTCTTCCTCTGAGCTGCTCCCACCACCTTCCTGTTCCTCACGCCACGATGGGTCAAGGACCTCATCATCTCCACTACCCTCTGCCACCAACTGCTCCTCCTGGGTAGTCTCAGCAGCACAGTACGCACGAGAAAGCGGCACCTGAGTTTCATCATCAGATGCGTACTGCGCTGTGGTCACCGGAGGCACTGGCCCACCTGCCTCTTCAGAGTCAGAGAGAAAAAGGTGTTGGGCATCACTGCACACTGCCTCTTCTTCCATTTCTCCAATGCTGCTTGGCTGGCCCCCTGTTTCCAAGCCAAGAGATTCAGAGAACAGAAGTAGAGACGGCTCCTGTCCTGGGCTCTCTGACTGCCTGGCCAATTTGGCAGGTGGTGAAGAGACAGATGGCTGCTCTCCAGTGCTCTGTGCCTGAGAGGATGTGGCACTAACTGAAGTCGATGCCGAGGCGTTAGCTGCCATCCACCCGACAACGGCTTCAATTTGGTCTTCACGCAGCAGCGGTGCACGGCGCTCTCCGACAAAGCTGCGCATGAAGGACTGTTCCCTGCTGAAACTGAGTGACGACGAGTCACCGGCGCCCGCAGCAGGCACAGAATCACCACGTCCTCTCCCTGCTCCTCTCCCTGCTCCGCGCCCACGCCCACGTGCCTTACTCCCTGCCCTCTTCATCTTGGTTGACAGATAAAGATAAGCAGAAAAGTACTAAGGCCTTAGTGTGCTTATTCCTGTAATGCTCCTCCTAACAGGTGTAAGAAACACTAATGTTGTAAATTGTGGACTAAACTTTATTATTTTTCAAATGTGGCCTACACAAGTGTAAGTTGTGTTTGGTGAACTTAACCTTTTTTTTGGTGCAGATCGGGCTACAGAGCTAGTTTAAATCACACGGAGACCGTGCAGACAGCCGTAAACGGCGCTGCAAGGCCAAGAAACCCTCCTCTAGGTTATCCTATATAGTGTTTTTCCACTATTTAGCTGGATACAAGTGGAAAGACACTAATAGGAATTTTTTTTTTCAAATTTTAAACTGGCTGCACTATTTGAAAAAAAGGAAATTGTTTTTCAAGGTATAAGGCAGTAACGCACCCTGAGCTGAATCCAACCGGCTATGGCTGCACACAGACTACAGGGCGAGCTGGGCTCACACGGAGACCGTGCAGACAGCCGTAAACGGCGCTGCAAGGCCAAAAAACCCTCCTCTAGGTTATCCTATATAGTGTTTTTCCACTATTTAGCTGGATACGAGTGGAAAGACACTAATAGGAATTTTTTTTTTCAAATTTTAAACAGGCTGCACTATTTGAAAAAAAGGAAAATTTTTCTCAAGGTATGAGCCAGTAACGAACCCTGAGCTGAATCCAACCGGCTATGGCTGCACACAGACTACAGGGCGAGCTGGGCTCACACGGAGACCGTGCAGACAGCCGTAAACGGCGCTGCAAGGCCAAAAAACCCTCCTCTAGGTTATCCTATATAGTGTTTTTCCACTATTTAGCTGGATACGAGTGGAAAGACACTAATAGGAATTTTTTTTTTCAAATTTTAAACAGGCTGCACTATTTGAAAAAAAGGAAAATTTTTCTCAAGGTATGAGCCAGTAACGAACCCTGAGCTGAATCCAACCGGCTATGGCTGCACACAGACTACAGGGCGAGCTGGGCTCACACGGAGACCGTGCAGACAGCCGTAAACGGCGCTGCAAGGCCAAAAAACCCTCCTCTAGGTTATCCTATATAGTGTTTTTCCACTATTTAGCTGGATACGAGTGGAAAGACACTAATAGGAATTTTTTTTTTCAAATTTTAAACAGGCTGCACTATTTGAAAAAAAGGAAAATTTTTCTCAAGGTATGAGCCAGTAACGAACCCTGAGCTGAATCCAACCGGCTATGGCTGCACACAGACTACAGGGCGAGCTGGGCTCACACGGAGACCGTGCAGACAGCCGTAAACGGCGCTGCAAGGCCCAAAAACCCCCCTCTAGGTTATCCTATGTAGTGTTTTTCCACAATAGAGCTGGAGACTGGTGGAAAAACACTAATAGGAAATTTGAGAAAAAATGTGCAGCAGGCTGCACTAAGAGCAAAAAAGAACAACTGTGTGAGGCAGTGTGAACCCCCCCTGAGCTGAATACAACCGGGTATATGGCTGCACACAGACTACAGAGTGAGCTGCACACACACACACACAGAGACCTTGCAGAACGCTGTTAAAACAGCGCTGCAAGGCAAGAGCAAGGTGAACAGTGAAGAACACACAGCGTTTTGCTAAATTAGCCTTTGGAAAGGAAAATAAAGCAATTAGCTAGCTCAACTGGCCCTCAGTTAGAACACAGCGTCCTGTCCCTAACTGAAATCACAGCAGAGTGAGCGCAAAATGGCGGCAGCGCTTTTTTATAGTGCAGAGTGACATCATTTCAGCAGCCAATCCAAGCCTTGCCAGTACTTACATGCCCACCATGCTAAACAGGATGTGCCCACACTTTCATTCATTCCTCATTGGCTGCTGCGTTCAATTTGAATTCTGGGAACTTCCGATTCCGGTATCCGATACGCGGGAAGTATCGGAATTCAGTATCGGAATTCCGATACCGCAAATATCGGCCGATACCCGATACTTGCGGTATCGGAATGCTCAACACTAATTATGACATAAAAGTCAAAAAATGATGGGCATACATTATATGCAAACTACTACTAGGTTAGAGATAAATGAGGTTGACCCAAACCAGAATATTGAGGAAAGAATACTCTTGCAGATGAAAGACAACCATGTTCCAGATGGCCAAATTGTACTGTGGATGTGATCGAGGGAATTATCGGCTTTGGACCTGGAGAAATCGGCGAGGAAGGGGCTCTTATACTAGCAGACCGATGCCTTCAATGTACTCAATGATCAGCCATTGAGAATACCCAAAACAGGCGTGGCAACAAATGAGCATGTCAACCGGTTACCCAATGTCTTAGTTTTCTGATGTCATATCAATATTATATTATTGAAATTGAGCAAAGCAGCATCATTTCTTCTGGATACACTAGTACAAAGTTTTAGAATGTTATAAGATTATAGTCAGGTGTATGAGTAACAAATTATATCAAACAGGTGATAAATCATCATTTTCATATATAAGTGGAAACATGGTCATTAACTGAAACAGAAACCTCTGTGTAAGGGGCTTAAATCTACGTGAGGAACACAAGGTAGTTATACTGCATCTACCAGTCAAAAATTTTAAAATGGACTGGGGATACAAGATCTGCTGTTCAAACTTTTCTTGAAGAAGCATCAAGAAATGGGCAACAATGAGAATGGTACACCCGGTTGTTGGGAAACGGCTGATGAAAGACACATCGTGATCACTTCCATTTGAAATCAGAAGATGTCCAGCGCTGCCATCAGCTTAGAACTGGTAGAATCCAGTGGGAGCCAACTGCATCCATCAACTATTCAGAGGAGTCTGGTCACAATTGGTCTTCATGGAAGATCTGTGACCACAAAGCCATTCCTTTGACATAAAAACAAGGCCAAGTGATTTGACTGCATGAAAACTTACGAACTGAGGTGGAGCAAAATGGCAACAGATGCTCTGGACTGACGAGTTAAGATGTGAAATTGTTAGGAGTCGAGTTCCCGCCGCTGCACAGGGGGAATCTCGAACCATGTCTGCTGCGGTTTCTCATTCTGCATCTGCCGCAGTGGAGCCTGCTCAGCAGAGACGTCAGTCCCAGGGTCTGGCTCAATCTCACTCTGTGCAAAGGGTTACTGCTGCTTTTCCTGCTTCTGCCATTGAAGCCAGTGCTGGCGCTTTTGGGACTAAGTCCTGCTTTTCCCCTTCTGAGCATGCCCAGGGCAAGATCTCCCGTTGGAGATCGAGGGTCACATGCTCAGATACTGCAGCAGATCCCATTGGACCTCCAGGAAGGTCCTGAAGGTGCTCATCTTCTATGGCAGCCTCTCATTGGTCCTTCTAGGAAGGTCTTGTACATACTGCAGCTATAAAAGGTTTGCATAGCCGCACGGCCATGCGCTACTATACAATTGTAATCGTGTGTGTGTTGATGAGTGCAAGTCGTTCCTTAAAAAACCCATCCCTTGTGTATGACTGTTCGCGTAAGGTGTATGGCTGCAATCTAGCGCCCGGCTGAACTCACAGCGTTAACACACGAAACAGCGCCTACTGCTGTGACCACCAGTACGGTGCCACGTGCCCTTAGAGCGCTTCTTTAGCCCAAGTCTGGGTGGTTAGTGGCGTCCGCCAGTACGGCACAGTTCGCACTCTCGTGCTATTTTATTATTAGTTTTGTTACGTGTGGTACTGCGGCCCTGTGATGCAACAGGGTTCGCTTCTTTCTCACAGGGTGAAGCTAATCCGTGTGTATCCTCATTGTACCGCCATATAGTCTGTCATTGCTTAGCAGCAGGTACCATCTTTGCACGGTTGGCCCTGGGCTGCGAATGCACCTTATTCCTTTTCTCTAATTATTTGGTGCGTTCCGCTAGCCCTAACAGAAATATTTGGCTGTAACTGAAGGCAATTTGTGGAAAGGCTGGGGACTGGCAGAATTAGGGTCTGCAGGCAACAGTGAGACATGGTGGATGGTTGGAAGCAGGTGTTCTAGTCCGCTGACTTGAGACCATATGGACCTGGGCTCATCCCACTGAACACCCGCTCTCCTATTACCATGGGCATAGCAATTACTCAGGCAACACAGGGTGAAGGTAAAACAACATACTTTATTGAAGCACCAAACAGACAATAGCATATAGAGCAGTCCCAGCAAAATACCCAAGATGGTGTAAAATTGCAGTCTCATCCTTTCCGCTGACTCACCAGGATTGAAGCGGCTGCGACTTCAGAGCTTCCAGGGCCGACTACCTCCACCTGTGATAGGAGGTAATGACAAGCTTAGGAACCTGAAAGTACATTGAGGCACGTGACCACGTGACCGGAGGGTCACAACCTGGCATCTCTGAATGTCTCCATGAGGCTCAGGTGACCAGTGGGTCCAAATCCAAGAACCCAAATGTATCCATGGGTTCAGTGATGGTCACTGGAGCAGATCTGCATTCTTCCAGTCAGGCCTGTTGTCTCCTAAGCTGACATCTTGTAGAATGTCAAATCCGTGTCCCTTGTCATGGCGCCACGATGTCCTGGCTGCTGTCCTGTAGAGTGTTCCTAGCTGTGGTTTTATAAAGAGTCTCTGATTCTCCTTGCAGAATGATAGAAATCCTTTTTTATACCCACATGTGTTTCAGATCATCATCCACAGGTCAGGGGGGAGGTGGGATGAGTTTAACTCTCATTGTTTGAGTATTTCATCAATTTGCATAGTTTTTCCTCCTCTGTTTTGCAAGTCAACAAGTCACAGGGTCACACACAATGGCCAATCAACATATTATCAAACATTGATTGTTTAATGACCCTGCGTTCCTGGTTTGCAAATATAACATACAGTATAGGAGACAAACAGCAACCATTCAAAAATACCAAGAATCAACTTTTAAGACTCATATGACAACAGTCTATGGTTCTTGACCAACTGAAATAGACGTCTGGATAATTATGATTAAATGCTGTGTCCTCACAATTGATTTTGATTTCTGTTCTGTTTATTCGTTTTCATTTTGTTTATGGAAATAAAAATAAACTATTAACAATGTTATGTTGGTAAGCATTCTTACATTGTGTACATAGCAACCTAAGGCCGCATGTTTCTTGTGCTACTGTGAGCATCCTGCTCTACTTTCTGCAGCATCTCTGGGCTTGTCTCTCATTGAGTAATTCAGTGGCATCATTGGTTGGCAATTGCAAAAGAGCTGCCAGCAGTGGATCTTGATGATTTGACCAAGTGCAGTCAGTGTAGCAGAACATTGCTCTGACAACCATTAATAACCTCATTGATAGCAGCCAAGATGTATACAATAGAGAACTAAGATGTCGACTTAATGAGATTCTCATTTCTTGACAATCCTGTTTCGTCTCAGCACTGGTCAGGACCGGTATTATTTTAGTTATTCAACTGCCTCCTTAGGGAGCATCAGCAGCAATGTAGGAGAAAAATACCTATAAAAATATGTGTTTTATTAAAATATATTTTTTTCTCAATTGCAATATTTTATTCCATTTTTTGTATATTTATATCCCACAATCTTGTCATCGATATTAGGATTTCTTTTTTTCCTATTATTAGTTTTTCTCTATGTAATTTAGAAAGTAAAGAAATCAATAAACCGGATTACTTTATGATATCGCCTTGACCATTGAAGCAGTCAATATTCATTTATACCCCAGGATTTCCTGCGCAGGGTATACAGGTGACACGTCGAGGGCCACGCTGTGCTCATCAGTTCTTCATCCGCTGGAATACAGGTTATTCCAATTATTGATCTATTGATACTCTAACTGCACAAATATTTCAGATTCATTTGTCATATTGAACTAATGATATATTTTATAGACTTGTCATTTGTGAAAGGAATAGTTTATGTTGGGGGTGTACCTGGGGATTAATGGGTCTTCAGCCTGGGCTGACATTGACTGTATACCACACGTACAGGGGTTTGTTTCCGCACCATAAGGATAAATTTGTACCGAAATTTTAAAGGGGAAAACCTATTTAAAGGGAATCTGTCACCAGGTATTTGCAATGTGATGCAAGGGCAGAGACCCTGATCTCTGAATGCTGAGCTGTGTATAACTCCGCCCACACCACTGATTAGCAGCAATATGTACACTGTACATGGGCAGAAAGCAGCCAATCAGAGGTGTGGGCGGGGCTATACACAGCTCAGCATTCAGAGACCTGCTGGATCAGCAGCAGGAAAAACTATTTTTAATCAAAACTGCTGCACCCAGTAAAGTAAGTGACACATTGCTGGAATCAGGGTCTAAGCCCCTGCATCATTCTGCTCTAAGATGGTTAGCAAAAACCCGCTGACAGATTTCCTTTAAGTGATCAGCCGGTCCAGTGCTCCTGCTCTCCTTGGCGCCTGCACTTTTTCTCTCTTTTTCCCACTTAATGAATCTATTGCCGCACTGTTGGATCTCTGTCACCCGGATTGGCTACATTTAAAGGGCCTCTCCTAGCCATTCCTAAAGCTATAAGGCTGAACAGGGTTCAAAAGTATCACGGACTTAAAAAAAAAACTATTCCCATCTCCAATGTCCTACCCGTAGTAGATGTAGTAATAATAATAACATTGGCAAATACGTCCAATTGTAACTGTAGTGTAGTTCCAATGATTAGCTATGTCACAAGGCAAGTTGTATTCCCATCTCCGAGACCCTATCCCGATATGTAGATGATGTAATAACAATAATATTGGCAAATACCTCCAATTAGAAATGCAGTTTAGTTCTTCTGATTACCTCTTAGAAGACCACTAACAACTTACTGGCTGCAACCATGGATACCTAAGCTGCTGCAATGCCCTGCGCATGAGGTAATCAGAAGAACTAAACTGCATTTCTAATTGGAGGTATTTGCCAATATTATTGTTATTACATCATCTACATATCGGGATAGGGTCTCGGAGATGGGAATACAACTTGAGGAAGGGGAGAAAGGAGAGAGCGAGGCTTAGGTTGTGGTGGAGACATGGTGGAGGAAGGCAGGGCGGCAGGACACTGCTCATGTAAAACTGCTGCTACAGATTGCTGTGATTGGATGATTTGCGTGCTCCTCGTGGGCGTGGCATCTATAGACTTGGTTAATACATTTCTGAGCATCTAAAGGCACTTTTAGACTAAAGCTTGCAGCCGCTGAGCGGTGTTGTAGGTGAGCCCCTCATGTGCATTCGCTGCAGTGGTCTCGGATTAATATACTGGTTAGATCTTGCTTCCATCATCCTGCACCCACAGTGCGATGCTAATAACGCACTATGCTAATTCGCAGCTAATATTTACATGTCTACATGTGTTTTCCCCCTCTGATCTCCTTAGTCTTCCTACAATCCCCAAAGCAAATCACATTGATCAGTGCAGGGATTTCACATTTCCATATTAATTGCCTACTGCTTACCAAATGCTTGTCCTCCAGATTCTCCTGAAGACATACCATACAAATATTGAAATACAGGAGAAATCAATTATTTCTTTCCGCCTATGTAGGAACAGTCTGCTTACCTAGGCGGGCGCCGGCTCGTTCTGTTAATTAACCGTTAGTCGCCAGGCTTTCATCTCTATGTGAGGGAATAGCCAGAAAGAAGTCTTCAAGGTATAGAATAATTGCTCATACGCCGGCGGGCTTATTACTCGTCTTTATATATCCGTCTCCATCTTTATAGCGGACGGTATCAAGATCTACACACTGCAGGCAGCAGCGATATGCGGCTTCTTCTCCAGATAATGAAAAAAATGTCAATAAGTGACACAAAGCGCAAACAGCAGTGAAAAATAATAATAATAATAATAATAATAATAATAATAATAATGGTCTGGATTCATCAAAGTGTTTGGCGTAAAATACTTGAAAAAGTTGTAACATTTTGATTTGGGCGCGGTGAGACGGGGCATGGCAACGCCCGCCCAACAAACTCATCATTATGCCAGAAATGTTACTCCAATCTCTGACTGGAGTACCATTTCTGGAGGCGCACACCACTGATAAGATGCGCTACATTCGATCATTTATTCCTGCACGCCATTTAAGACTGGAGGACTGAATTTCAGCGCTAATGAATTGGAGCCGATGTATATAAAGAATAATAATAAACTGGTACCAAGATTGGGGCTCATGCACCCGTAATAATGGGACGAGTGATCCCTGCCATTTTCGCAGACAGCACTCGTCCCCAAGTTATTCTAGGGGGCTGTGCATATGTCCGGCTCTTTCTTAAGACCGCAATATGCCCGAGGTGTGTCCGGTATCGGATGGCATTAATCCATGTATGTATACGTGTCCGCTAAATCGGATCACACTTGGATGACATCAGAGTGCAGTTCTATTTTCATGGACTGACAGTGGAGCGCCCCAAGGGCCGTGGGGTACTCAGGTCGGGTTGCACAGTTCTTAAAGGGGATGTGGTCATGGCAGCAGTGGCCCGGTCTGTGGCCCTGGGCATCCAATTAAAGGTGAAATAAAGGGGGAAAAAAGTTTATGGGAGATTGTTTGTGATGCCGGCAATAAAGGTGTTAGCCGACGTTGCTTCAGAGTCCACTGGGGCTGATGGTGATGCAGCAGAGTTGGTGCAGCTCTCCACAGGCAGAGCTAAATCCCAGGGCAACTGTATGTTTAAGTGATGAATGATGGTGGTTGTCGTAGGCCGGGCAGGTGTTGGAGAAATAAGGACACAGTAAGGTGCAGTTTCCACTCACAGTTCTCCAGTCCAGAAACGTCAGCCGGATGCTGTGTTCTTCAGGTCAGTGGTCCAGCAAATGCGTATGCCATTCTCTGGCCGTCTCACTACGCTGGCTTCCACTTCTCCGGGATGGAGGCCTCTCCTATATTACACGGGATGGAGGCCTCTTATATATTACACGGGATGGAGGCCTCTTATATATTACACAGGATGGAGACCTCTTATATATTACACGGGATGGAGGCCTCTCATATATTACACGGGATGGAGGCCTCTTATATATTACACAGGATGGAGACCTCTTATATATTACACGGGATGGAGGCCTCTCATATATTACACGGGATGGAGGCTTCTCATATATTACACGGGATGGAGGCCTCTCATATATTACACGGGATGGAGGCCTCTCATATATTACACGGGATGGAGGCCTCTCATATATTACACGGGATGGAGGCCTCTCATATATTACACGGGATGGAGGGATCTCCTATATTACACGGGATGGAGGCCTCTCATATATTACACGGGATGGAGGCCTCTCATATATCGAGTTACTAAGCGCAGGGCCGCGCTTAGTAACCCGATGTTTACCCTGGTTACCATTGTAAATGTAAAAAAAAAAAACACTACATACTTACATTCCGGTGTCTGTCGCGTCCCCCGGCATCCGCTTCCCTGCACTCCTCCTGCATCCTGTGTCAGCGCCGGCCAGCCGTAAAGCAGAGCACAGTGGTGACGTCACCGCTCTGCTTTACGGCCGGCGTTTACACAGTGCAGGGAAGCGGACGCCGGAGGACGTGACAGACACCGGAATGTAAGTATGTAGTGTTTTTTTTTTTACATTTACAATGGTAACCAGGGTAAACATCGGGTTACTAAGCGCGGCCCTGCGCTTAATAACCCGATGTTTACCCTGGTTACCCGGGGACTTCGGCATCGTTGGTCGCTGGAGAGCTGTCTGTGTGACAGCTCTCCAGCGACCACACAATGACTAAACAGCGACGCTGCAGCGATCGGCATCGTTGTCTATATCGCTGCAGCGTCGCTTAAAGTGACGGTACCTTTAGGTGAAGGGATCTGCAGGTGTGTTGCTGCCAGTGGGAGGAGAACGTTATGATAGTCTCTTTTCTTCAGCTTGTGGGAGACTCATACTGTAAAAAAATGAAAATGGAGAATCAGGAGAATCATCCGAAAGCACTGACATCACACCACGAAGAGCCGGTCACGCTCAGCAGGCAATGAAGGAGAAAATGAGCATTTTCAGAAAGCAGAACAGGGATGAAAAAAATATCCCAAATCTGCAGATTACAACATTTTTTGGCCTCGCTACATATAGTGCATATCTAAAGCTGAAGACGGAAGTGATTCTTTTTTTACCCATAGATTGTTGTAATGTCCTGATGGTGTGACGAGCGTGATGACGTATCCATATCAGTTCTATGTATTCTTTCTTGTTTCAACATTAATTATTAATACAGTGAATTTTCATAGGCAGAGGGTGTTACTAAAAGAGGTGATGATCAAATTGCCGCCAGATATGTTTTATGGTATAAATGTTTCACATGTAGTCAGTGAATTAATAATAATATTCATAATAAAAAATCATCATCAAAGCGATGGAAATAATATCTCAGCTCAGATTACATTTCTTAACATCGCGTTTAACAACTAGTGTTATAAAATGTTTACAATCAGATCTGCCCATGGAAATATTTTTGCAAGTTCCAGTTGGGCATTTATTAGTTATACATTTATTCAGAAGTGTTTATTAGTGTTTCTAAGAAGTGCTACTTCATAGCCAAAGGTTCTTCAAGAAGAGCAGAAGCGCATTTGGAATAATGACTCCTTCAGTCGTCCGATGCTCTTGTACGGGTGCTTGGCGTGGTTTACACGGATAGCACTTGTACCTGTGATAGTCTATGGGGCCATTCACATGTCCATTATATTCCGTGGACCGAGCGGTCCATTCAAAATTGTGGAGACATGTTTGGCTTTGATCTGAGTGTCGGATCAGAATAAACAGTGCAAGTCAATGGGTCCATGAAACAATCAGACCGCACTCCGATGACATAGGACGAGATGGAATGGAGAAGCTTTTTTCTATTCTCTACGTATGACAAAAAATGGTGTCACTTTTCTGTAATTCCTATGCCTTTCCCTGTGAGTTATGCAAACACCATAGCGCCGTTTTGCATTTTTGTAAACTCATCTGGTGCCCGAGATCTAGGAGCAGTTAATCCCATCTCAGAGATGAAAGGAGGAGACGGAAATAACTCTGTAAGTGTTCCAATATGTCCCAAATGCGTTATTATTGCGGTATGGAAGGATTCAGACATGTCTGCGGTTTCCAGCTTCATGTGAAAGGGCGGTGAGCCTACATCTTACCTGGCACATGTCAGCTGTTTGGAACAGCTCACATGTGCATGGAACAGCCGTGGGTGGAATCGCGATCCACCCGCGGCTATTAACCCGTTAAATAACGCTGTCAAACTCTGACAGTAGCATTTAATTTGCTTCCGGCAACAGCGCCAGAAATCCTGTGTCACGCAATCGCAGGTCACCGATGGGTTGGCATGACAACCAGAGGTCTCCTGCAAACCTCTATGGTCATGAATGCCGGATTGCTATGAGCGCCGCCCGGCGATCGGCGCTCATAGCAAGTCATAGCGATCTGATCATCGCCAGTATGTAGCAGAGGTGATCAGGTTATGGTAGCTTCTAGTCTCCCATGGAAACTATTAAAGCATGCTAAAAGTAAAAAAAAAATGTTTTTAAAAATATAAAAAAATATAAAAGTTCAAATCACCCCCCTTTTGCCCCATTCAATATAAAACAATAAAAAGAATTCAAACATGCACATATTTGGTATCGCCGCGTTCAGAATCTCGTGGTCTATCAATATAGAAAAAGAACCCGATCGCTAAACGGCGTAAAGAGAAAAAAGTCAAAATGCCAGAATTACCTTTTTTTTAGTCGCCACAACATTGCATTAAAATGCAATAATTGGCCATCAAAAGATCATATCGCACCAATATGGCATAATTAAAAACATTACCTCGGCATGCAAAAAAAAAGCCCTCACCCAACTGTAGATTACGAAAAATGGAGACGCTACGGGTATCGGGAAACTTCAGCCCTCTGGTATGTTCATGAAGACATCCCCTATTAATAATCCATTAAAGTGCTTGCAGCTTCCATTGATACTACTGACATGTCTTTGCCGCCTCCTGTGCGCTTAGTCACAGCATGTTCCATTACGCCATGTAAAATCCCTCTCATCTGTCATCATTTATAGGATGTGTAAAGGTCGGTGTTATCACGGTGTCTTTGTTAATACAGCAAGTAAAACACAATTAATAGGACAGTCAGTGTATAATGAGACTATATCCCCTGAAGAAAGCCATTAGTAAGCGAAACCATGTGAAGTGAACATGCCCTACGTATTTATTTCCAGTAAGATGAAAGCTAGCAGTATATATTAGTGTTCCTCAACACTACCCAAATAAATGAGAGAGAATATACAGCTGCATAGTTACATAGGTTAAAAAAGCCTCAGGTCCACCAGGTCCATCCTACATTCTCTATCTCTAGACTAGTGTTCCCCAACTTCAGTCCTCAAGAGCCACCAACAGGTCATGTTTTGAGGATTTCCTTAGTATTGCTCAGGTCATTGAATGCTTGATTGTCCAGGTGATGCAATTATCACCTGGGCAATACTAAGGAAATCCTCAAAACATGACCTGTTGGTGGCTCTTGAGGACCAAACTTGGGGAACACTGCTCTAGACTATTTACAACCAACTTTTCTAACCTCTCACTCCAAGAGAGACCGCCGTCTCATATAATAATCCATTTGCCGCCTAGCTGATTCTAACTTCCTTTTTATAATATGGAGCCCAAAACTGGATCCCATATTCTATTCTGTTTTTGTGCGGTTTGTTTCACAAGACGTAGGACACAGCGGTGCGGCTCCCAGAAATATAATGAGCCGGTGATTTGCCATTCGTTGACATTAACAATGCAATGATCCTATGTTGTTACCGATGTAGATGTATCTGTAGTGTCCTTAGAGAAGTGAATGAAAATGTAATTTCTTTTTAAAGGTGGTTCATCTGGTTAAAAATGTAAAAAAATTGACAATCGTTGTTCTGAGTTCTGTTGGATGTTTCTTTGAGAACTATGCAAAACAGAACAACAAGAAATAGATCATAGAAAGGGGATTGTTGTGAATTCTGTGGCCAAGCTCCCTCCTGTGGTCGTGAGTGGTACTTCGGCTGGTTCTGTCTATGAGCTTCCTTTGGTGGATGAGAGTGGTACTGCGGCTTCTGAGTTTCCTTCCTCAGGTGTAGAGGTTAAGTCGTTAGGTGCTGCTCTATTTAACTCCACCTAGTGCTTTGATCCTGGCCTCCAGTCAATGTTCTAGTATTGGTCTTGCTTTCTCCTGGATCGTTCTTGTGGCCTGTCTATCCTTCATAAGCTAAGTTTTGCTTGTGTTATTTTTGTTTGCTATTTTTTCTGTCCAGCTTGCTATATTGGTTTTTCTTGCTTGCTGGAAGCTCTGGGACGCAGAGGGAGCACCTCCGTACCGTTAGTCGGTGCGGAGGGTCTTTTTGCCCCCTCTGCGTGGTTGTTCGTAGGGTTTTGTGTTGACCGCAAAGCAATCTTTCCTATCTTCGGTCTGTTCAGTAAGTTGGGCCTCACTTTGCTAAATCTATTTAATCTCTGCATTTGTATTTTCATCTCAACTCACAGTCATTATATGTGGGGGGCTGCCTTTTCCTTTGGGGTATTTCTCTGAGGCAAGCTAGGCTTATTTTTCTTTCTTAGGGCTAGCTAGTTTCTCAGGCTGTGCTCGAGGCGCATAGGACTGGTCAGGAGCGCTCCACGGCTACCTCTAGTGTGGTTGGATAGGATTAGGGATTGCGGTCAGCAGAGTTCCCACGTCTCAGTGCTCGTCCTATGTTTTTGGTAATTGTCAGGTCACTTTGTGTGCTCTGAACTTCAAGGTCCATTGTGGTTCTGAATTACCTGTTCATAACAGTACTGGAGGCCCAAAGTACTAATGCTTCTCAATAGAGGGAAAAGAGAAGTTCTGAGACCATTTTTTTTCTTCTTTGCACTGTGTTCTGTCTTTCTTTTCCCCTTTACATCAGGGTGGTTCAGAACACAGGTGTGGACATGGACATTCAGGGTCTGTTCTCTTTGATGGATAATCTCGCTATAAATGTACAGAATATTCAAGATTTAGTGGTTCAGAATCCTATGTTAAAATTCCTATTCCTGAGTTATTTTCTGGAGATAGAGCTAAGTTTTTGAATTTTAAAAATAATTGTAAACTATTTCTGGCTTTGAAACCCCGCTCCTCTGGTGACCCAGTTCAACAAGTTAAGATCATTATTTCTTTACTACGTGGCGACCCTCAAGACTGGGCATTTTCCCTTGCGCCAGGAGATCCTGCATTATGTAATATTGATGCGTTTTTTCTGGTGCTCGGATTGCTATACGATGAACCTAATTCAGTGGATCAGGCAGAGAAAAATTTGCTGGCTCTGTGTCAGGGTCAGGATGAGATAGAGATTTATTGTCAGAAGTTTAGAAAGTGGTCCGTGCTCACTCAATGGAATGAATGTGCGCTGGCAGCTATTTTCAGAAAGGGTCTCTCTGAAGCCCTTAAGGATGTCATGGTGGGATTTCCTATGCCTGCTGGTCTGAATGAGTCTATGTCTTTGGCCATTCAGATCGGTCGACGCTTGCGTGAGCGTAAATCTGTGCACCATTTGGCGGTATTATCTGAGCATAAACCTGAGCCTTTGCAGTGCGATAGGACTTTGACCAGAGCTGAAAGGCAAGAACACAGACGTCAGAATGGGCTGTGTTTCTACTGTGGTGATTCATAGTAACATAGTAACATAGTAACATAGTAAGGCCGAAAAAAGACATTTGTCCATCCAGTTCAGCCTATATTCCATCATAATAAATCCCCAGATCTACGTCCTTCTACAGAACCTAATAATTGTATGATACAATATTGTTCTGCTCCAGGAAGACATCCAGGCCTCTCTTGAACCCCTCGACTGAGTTCGCCATCACCACCTCCTCAGGCAAGCAATTCCAGATTCTCACTGCCCTAACAGTAAAGAATCCTCTTCTATGTTGGTGGAAAAACCTTCTCTCCTCCAGACGCAAAGAATGCCCCCTTGTGCCCGTCACCTTCCTTGGTATAAACAGATCCTCAGCGAGATATTTGTATTGTCCCCTTATATACTTATACATGGTTATTAGATCGCCCCTCAGTCGTCTTTTTTCTAGACTAAATAATCCTAATTTCGCTAATCTATCTGGGTATTGTAGTTCTCCCATCCCCTTTATTAATTTTGTTGCCCTCCTTTGTACTCTCTCTAGTTCCATTACATCCTTCCTGAGCACCGGTGCCCAAAACTGGACACAGTACTCCATGTGCGGTCTAACTAGGGATTTGTACAGAGGCAGTATAATGCTCTCATTATGTGTATCCAGACCTCTTTTAATGCACCCCATGATCCTGTTTGCCTTGGCAGCTGCTGCCTGGCACTGGCTGCTCCAGGTAAGTTTATCATTAACTAGGATCCCCAAGTCCTTCTCCCTGTCAGATTTACCCAGTGGTTTCCCGTTCAGTGTGTAATGGTGATATTGATTCCCTCTTCCCATGTGTATAACCTTACATTTATCATTGTTAAACCTCATCTGCCACCTTTCAGCCCAAGTTTCCAACTTATCCAGATCCATCTGTAGCAGAATACTATCTTCTCTTGTATTAACTGCTTTACATAGTTTTGTATCATCTGCAAATATCGATATTTTACTGTGTAAACCTTCTACCAGATCATTAATGAATATGTTGAAGAGAACAGGTCCCAATACTGACCCCTGCGGTACCCCACTGGTCACAGCGACCCAGTTAGAGACTATACCATTTATAACCACCCTCTGCTTTCTATCACTAAGCCAGTTACTAACCCATTTACACACATTTTCCCCCAGACCAAGCATTCTCATTTTGTGTACCAACCTCTTGTGCGGCACGGTATCAAACGTTTTGGAAAAATCGAGATATACCACGTCCAATGACTCACCATTCCACTCATGCTATCTCCGATTGTCCTAAGCGCACTAAGCGGTTCGCTAGGTCTGCCACCATTGGTACGGTACAGTCGAAATTTCTTTTGTCCGTTACTTTGATCTGCTCTTTGTCTTCCTATTCTGTCATGGCATTTGTGGATTCAGGCGCTGCCCTGAATTTGATGGACTTGGAGTTTGCTAGGCGCTGTGGGTTTGTCTTGGAGCCCTTGCAGTGTCCTATTCCATTGAAAGGAATTGATGCTACGCCTTTGGCCAAGAATAAGCCTCAGTATTGGACCCAGCTGACCATGTGCATGGCTCCTGCGCACCAGAAGGATATTTGCTTTCTGGTGTTGCATAATCTGCATGATGTGGTCGTGTTGGGGTTGCCATGGCTACAAGTCCATAACCCAGTAATAGATTGGAAATCAATGTCTGTGTCCAGCTGGGGTTGTCAGGGGGTACATGGTGATGTTCCATTTCTGTCTATCTCATCATCCACCCCTTCTGAGGTCCCAGAGTTCTTGTCTGATTTCCGGGATATATTTGATGAGCCCAAGTCCAATGCCCTACCTCCGCATAGGGATTGTGATTGTGCTATCGATTTGATTCCTGGTAGTAAGTTTCCTAAGGGTCGACTGTTTAATTTATCTGTACCTGAGCACGCCGCTATGCGGAGTTACATGAAGGAGTCTTTGGAGAAGGGTCATATTCGCCCGTCATCGTCGCCATTGGGAGCGGGGTTCTTTTTTGTGGCCAAGAAGGATGGTTCGCTGAGACCTTGTATTGATTACCGCCTTCTAAATAAAATTACGGTCAAATTTCAGTACCCCTTGCCGCTGCTGTCTGATTTGTTTGCTCGGATTAAGGGGGCTAGTTGGTTCACCAAGATAGATCTTCGTGGTGCATATAATCTTGTGCGTATTAAATGGGGCGATGAATGGAAAAAAGCATTTAATATGCCCGAAGGCCATTTTGAGTACCTGGTTATGCCATTCGGGCTTTCTAATGCTCCATCAGTGTTTCAGTCCTTTATGCATGACATCTTCCGAGAGTACCTGGATAAATTCCTGATTGTATACTTGGATGACATTTTGGTCTTCTCGGATGATTGGGAGTCTCATGTGAAGCAGGTCAGAATGGTGTTCCAGGTCCTGCGTGCTAATTTTTTGTTTGTGAAGGGGTCAAAGTGTCTCTTTGGTGTTCAGAAGGTTTCATTTTTGGGGTTCATTTTTTCTCCTTCTACTATCGAGATGGACCCTGTTAAAGTTCAGGCCATTTATGATTGGACTCAGCCAACATCTCTGAAGAGTCTGCAGAAGTTCCTGGGCTTTGCTAATTTTTATCTTTGATTCATCAATAATTTTTCTAGTATTGCTAAACCGTTGACTGATTTAACCAAGAAGGGTGCTGATGTGGTCAATTGGTCTTCTGCTGCTGTGGAAGCTTTTCAGGAGTTGAAGCATCGTTTTTCTTCTGCCCCTGTGTTGTGCCAACCAGAAGTTTCGCTTCCGTTCCAGGTCGAGGTTGATGCTTCTGAGATTGGAGTAGGGGCTGTTTTGTTGCAGAGAAGTTCTGATTGCTCGGTGATGAAACCATGCGCCTTCTTTTCCAGGAAATTTTCGCCTGCTGAGCGAAATTATGATGTTGGCAATCGAGAGTTGCTAGCCATGAAGTGGGCATTCGAGGAGTGGCGTCATTGGCTTGAAGGAGCTAAGCATCGCGTGGTGGTCTTGACTGATCACAAGAACTTGACTTATCTCGAGTCTGCCAAACGGTTGAATCCTAGACAGGCTCGTTGGTCGCTGTTTTTCTCCCATTTTGACTTTGTGGTTTCGTACCTTCCGGGCTCTAAAAATGTGAAGGCGGATGCCCTGTCTAGGAGTTTTGTGCCCGATTCTCCGGGTTTGCCTGAGCCGGCGGGTGTTCTCAAAGAGGGGGTAATTTTGTGTGCCATCTCCCCTGATTTGCGGCGGGTGCTGCAAAAATTTCAGGCTAATAGACCTGACCGTTGCCCAGCGGAGAAACTGTTTGTCCCTGATAGGTGGACGAATAAAGTTATCTCTGAGGTTCATTGTTCGGTGTTGGCTGGTCATCCTGGAATCTTTGGTACCAGAGATTTGGTGGCTAGATCCTTTTGGTGGCCGTCTCTGTCGCGGGATGTGCGTTCTTTCATGCAGTCCTGTGGGATTTGTGCTCGGGCTAAGCCCTGCTGTTCTCGTGCCAGTGGGTTGCTTTTGCCCTTGCCGGTCCCGAAGAGGCCTTGGACACATATCTCTATGGATTTTATTTCGGATCTCCCCGTCTCTCAAAGAATGTTGGTCATTTGGGTGGTTTGTGATCGCTTCTCTAAAATGGTCCATTTGGTGCCCTTGTCTAAATTGCCTTCCTCCTCTGATTTGGTGCCATTGTTTTTCCAGCATGTGGTTTGTTTACATGGCATTCCAGAGAACATCGTTTCTGACAGAGGTTCCCAGTTTGTTTCGAGGTTTTGGCGAGCCTTTTGTGCTAGGATGGGAATTGATTTGTCTTTTTCCTCGGCTTTCCATCCTCAGACAAATGGCCAGACTGAACGAACCAATCAGACCTTGGAAACATATCTGAGATGTTTTGTTTCTGCTGATCAGGATGATTGGGTGTCCTTTTTGCCCTTAGTAATCGGGCCAGCTCGGCTACTTTGTTTTCGCCGTTTTTCTGCAATTCTGGGTTCCACCCTCGTTTCTCTTCAGGGCAGGTTGAGTCTTCGGACTGTCCTGGTGTGGATACTGTGGTGGATAGGTTGCAGCAGATTTGGACTCATGTAGTGGACAATTTGACTTTGTCCCAGGAGAAGGCTCAACGTTTCACTAACCGCAGGTGCTGTGTGGGTCCCCGACTTCGTGTTGGGGATTTGGTTTGGTTGTCATCTCGTTATATTCCTATGAAGGTTTCCTCTCCTAAGTTTAAGCCTCGTTTCATTGGTCCATATAGGATTTCGGAGGTTCTTAATCCTGTGTCTTTTCGTTTGACTCTTCCAGCTTCTTTTTCCATCCATAACGTGTTCCATAGGTCATTGTTGCGGAGATACGTGGCACCTGTGGTTCCATCTATTGATCCTCCTGCTCCGGTTTTGGTTGAAGGGGAGTTGGAGTATATAGTGGAGAAGATTTTGGATTCTCGTGTTTCGAGACAGAAACTCCAGTATCTGGTTAAGTGGAAAGGTTATGGTCAGGAAGATAATTCCTGGGTCTTTGCCTCTGATGTCCATGCTGCCGATCTGGTTCGTGCCTTTCATGTGGCTCATCCTGGTTGGCCTGGGGGCTCTGGTGAGGGTTCGGTGACCCCTCCTCAAGGGGGGGTACTGTTGTGAATTCTGTGGCCAAGCTCCCTCCTGTGGTCGTGAGTGGTACTTCGGCTGGTTCTGTCTATGAGCTTCCTTTGGTGGATGAGAGTGGTACTGCGGCTTCTGAGTTTCCTTCCTCAGGTGTAGAGGTTAAGTCGTTAGGTGCTGCTCTATTTAACTCCACCTAGTGCTTTGATCCTGGCCTCCAGTCAATGTTCTAGTATTGGTCTTGCTTTCTCCTGGATCGTTCCTGTGGCCTGTCTATCCTGCATAAGCTAAGTTTTGCTTGTGTTATTTTTGTTTGCTATTTTTTCTGTCCAGCTTGCTATATTGGTTTTTCTTGCTTGCTGAAAGCTCTGGGACGCAGAGGGAGCACCTCCGTACCGTTAGTCGGTGCGGAGGGTCTTTTTGCCCCCTCTGCGTGGTTGTTCGTAGGGTTTTGTGTTGACCGCAAAGCAATCTTTCCTATCTTCGGTCTGTTCAGTAAGTTGGGCCTCACTTTGCTAAATCTATTTCATCTCTGCGTTTGTATTTTCATCTCAACTCACAGTCATTATATGTGGGGGGCTGCCTTTTCCTTTGGGGTATTTCTCTGAGGCAAGCTAGGCTTATTTTTCTTTCGTAGGGCTAGCTAGTTTCTCAGGCTGTGCTCGAGGCGCATAGGACTGGTCAGGAGCGCTCCACGGCTACCTCTAGTGTGGTTGGATAGGATTAGGGATTGCGGTCAGCAGAGTTCCCACGTCTCAGAGCTCGTCCTATGTTTTTGGTAATTGTCAGGTCACTTTGTGTGCTCTGAACTTCAAGGTCCATTGTGGTTCTGAATTACCTGTTCATAACCGGGGGTCACCTGAGGCATTGGATCAAGTATAAAAGTGAAAATTTTATTTATACTGTACAACACAAAGAGACCCACAAAACACGTTAAAAACATTTAAAATGGTCACACATGTCGACCTGAAGAAGCCACTTTAGGTGGCGACGCGCGTCGGGTCAGCGCTCCTCCTGTCTTTTACTCCCTAGGGCTCTCTATAGGCTTACAGCACCAACTGGGATTGATATATAGGGACTAAAACATGCTGGTGTGGGCACATTTGCTTTGGTAACCCTTTGTATGCTCTCCATGGTGGGTAAGCTAGTCTTACTGGGCTACTAGAACTCACACCCCTTTAAAGGACCACTTGAGAGGGCGTTATGTATAGTAATTTTGCTGATATATCGCATTTCTTTCTCTATCCCTCTCCTTCTTCAGCCATTCAGTGGGTGAGATTGAGTTCATGTTCTAATTTCTGATGCATATTTATTACATGCTGTTGTACCCTACAAACTGCTTTACCCTTGCATGGCTCATTTGAGCTTTTGTATTATTGCACAGTGTGTCGTCAGGTCTGTAATTTACGGATTGTACATTTATGCATCAATCTGCTACAGTTTAGTCTTTCTCAGTGATCCTATATTTTGCTCTCTTTTTGAGCTACAAGTGCTGTTCACATAGATACCAGACCTTGTATTAACAAGGATACTCTACTGTATGATCATTGGGGAGTTTGTTCAGGGGGTTGGCTTTATTATGAGCCATGTGGTATTGTGTTTAGGTCACATGTGTGACCATTTTAAATGTTTGTAACATGTGTTTTGTGGGTTTCTTTGTGTTGTACAGTATAAATAAAATTTGCACTGTTATACTTGATCCAATGCCTCAGGTGATCCCCTTTCTATGATCTATTTCTTGTTGTTCTTTTTTGCATTGTTGTTCATAGTATAGATCAGGTAGGATCCCTGTTTCTTTGTGGTGCCCCCTCTCATTTATTAGTTCTTTGAGAACTATGTATCAAATAAAAGATAAAGGTGATCTTCTCTGTAAGGATTCAGTGATGTCATTCCACCAAAATTTGCTTGGCATAACACCAATATCAGCATCCCTGCATGGCCTCTCTCCCTCCTTCCAGCATGGACGTCATCATACTCACTGCCTTGGCCGCTCTCCGGTATCTCAGCCACCTGCCACGGCTTCCTGTTCCTAGCACCTGCAAACACTGCACAGGTCTCCCAGCAGTGCGCCTAGGGTGTGTGAGCACTCCCCGCTTCTTAAAGGGGTAGCGAGTGCACTCCTGATGTGTCTCCAGCCAATAGCTGAGAGACATTTAGTACTTAAGGCACCTTCCCCTGTTGAGAGGTGCTCGAGCAACATTAGTGTTTTGTTAGTCTGGAAATTTAAAGTCCGTTGCCAGGTCCCTGTCTGAGTACTAGTCCTGTACTCAGAACCTGAACCAGTTCTACCTTCTTGAACCTGCCTAGTTTGAACCAGTACCTGAACCTCTTACCCTCCTGTCTGGTAATCCAGAATATCACTGTCTGAACCAGCACTAGTGTCCATCCTGTCTGTGATCCAGAATCTGGACTGTCTGAACCAGCACCAGTGTACGACCCGTCTGAATATCCGGTTCTGTCTGAACCTGATCTCACTCTATCAGAACAGGCTCAGACATCTGATCAACCAGTATTCCCAAATCCTGCCCCAACAGCGACTCAGAGTCTCTGTCTACAGCCCTGATGTCAGCAGATCCTGCGATCCTTGAGGTCAGCTTTTGCACTACCGGGAACTGCCCTGGAGTTGTACCTGGCGTTCACCTGCAGCTCAAGGATGACTCCACCATCAGGAGCTCTAGTTAAAACAAGGTAGCCTCTTACCCTTGCCCCTCCAGATTAAGCCCGGTACGTGGCACAGTGGGTCCACGATCCACCAGCATGACACAGAGATTGGTACCGTCTAGCTTAGGTCATGGAGTCTAGGGGATTGTTTTGGAATTCACACTGAGCCCATGCAGGATTAGCATTTGCGAAAGCAGAACCTGCAAGGATACTAAACCTTGGCCCCCATTACCAATGTGACTGCTTGCTTTTGTAAATGCGTGCATGCTTGTTTCTCTTGTAATTGAGTTTGCGTAATTCAATATGTAAGAGTTATGGCTTCAATATTGAATGTTGACACTAGATATATCTGTTGTAGCAAAACCCCGAAGGACGTATAATGCCCTGCTAGGAGTAAAAAAAGCCGCCTCTGGGTAGGTGTTGATGATTTTTAGATTGTTCTAGTCCTTACCATTGGGGATTGATGATTTATTTCGCCCCTGGCCCCATAATGGTGTCAACACAAAATATATTTGCATTTTGTGTAGGAAATATTGCTCTTCAGATAGTGACATCAGCTTGTGGCTGAATTGATCATGCTAATGGAATAGTTTCAATATGAAGCTTGACAGACGGAAATATAATATAGATACATTAATAGATAGATTTGTAAAGGGGCAAGTATGGGACACTGGCAGTTCATTCCTTCTTACTAATGTATCTATAAATATATCTATATTATATTTCCTTATATAATTGTTAGTCTGTCAAGATTCATGTTGTAACTATTCCATTAGCGGGATCAATAATATGAAAAGCCGCAAACTGACCTCAGCCCGATGGAAAGAGCAACATTTCCTACACAAAATACTCATTTATCCTGAGTTGACGCTATCATTTATTAATTCATTTGTTAATGAAATTGTTCTTATTTATTGCATCTTTTTAAGAGTAAGCTATGCTATAATAATCTGTACTGATTGACGTAGAATGAAGAACTGCGGTATATGAAAGGTTCAACAGTGTTAAAACATAGTAACAATGGCGATTTGTATGATGCTTTAAACAAACAAAAATAAATTATAAAACAAAATGGCAAAACTAATTGACATCCAATAACCAAGGGTGTACATACAATACTGGCATACCAGCCCTGGTTGACTGCTTGGGGTCTTTTCGAGAAAAATGGGCCAGCTTGGTTGTACTATACTCATTCCTACTTTTTCGAGGCTTTTTAAGCTGAAGAGATCTATATTATATAGAAAATATAATGTATAATGAGAGAAATTAACCAAATTGCATCATGGGGGGTAAAGTTTCTCCTTGTGGATAGTGTTGAGCTGGTGTACAGCTCGTTTGGAAAAAGGTTTGCACTTAATCTCTCCCAAGGGGAATAATTCTATGTCTCCAATGTTACTTATTGGCGGTAGCCACCTTTCTAGTTAATATTGACCCCCATAATGATCCTTGCCACTTGACCCTGACCAAATCTAGAAGATACAAAAGAGCACAGTGAGGTCAAAAATACTCTGTTGTAAAAAAAATCACAGTAATAAGCAAGTGCTAGTCAAAAGATGGAAAAAAAACAGGGTATTTAGTTGATATGTTTTTTGCAAAAAAATGTATATTAAGCCGCTCTACCAAACATCAAGGTATACCCAAATAGAGCAGTCCTATCTAATGTATATAATCCCTATCTGATGTATTTAAAAACCTGATCATATGTATAGTGCCTGTATAAGCAGGGTTCAGGGAGGGAATATCCATGTGGACATGCAGGATGGAACAGCTTTAGTGAAAATGACCCACAAAGGAGTGGTGGACTCCCCAGTCTTATAGAAACAAGAGAACAATTACAGAACCAGAAACACATGGGCTACTTGCACATTGAACAAGTCTGTAGGAACCTGTTCACACACCACCAAGAAACTTGAAGACACAAAAGAGCACAGTGAGGTCAAAAATACTCTGTTGTAAAAAAAAATCACAGTAATAAGCAAGTGCTAGTCAAAAGATGGAAAAAAACAAGGTATTTAGTTGATACTTTTTTTTAAAAAAAAATGTATACTATGCTGCTCCACCACTGCTCTATATGGGTATACCTTGACGATTGGTGGAGCAGGACAACTCCTTTAAACAACAATTCTATATGTTTACAAAAGTGTTTGTGATTTTGCTTTAAGAAATTGTGTGAACCTTTGTCATCAGATGTTCCCGCTGTGGCCAGCTTCTAACATAGCTTATTCCACAGGTTCCCAGCCCTTGTGATAAAGATCATTTGTAGCCCCTGGAAATGAAATCTTTTTTTTTCAGATGAAGACAGTGCCCCTTTGTCTTTTGAGAGGATAATTCAAGGAACAGCTTTTCGCCACATACTGTATTTATGCAAGCCTTTTTTAACGTTTACAAGTTTCTATTTCTATGGACTGTACTAAACTACATAGCTTTGTGTCATCAGCAAAAAATAGGAACAGTTGTACTAATCCAATGTATTGCATCAATGTTCAGTAAGAAATACATTGAATAATAGTGGACACAGCACTGAATGATAAGGCCCTCCACTCATTACTGGGGTAATCATTGACCACAGAGAAGGAATCATTGACCACAGAGAAGGAATCATTGAGCACAGAGAAGGAATCATTGACCACAGAGAAGGAATCATTGACCACAGAGAAGAAATTATTGACCACAGAGAAGGAATCATTGACCACAGAGAAGGAATCATTGACCACAGAGAAGGAATCTTTGACCACAGAGAAGGAATCATTGACCACAGAGAAGGAATCATTGACCACAGAGAAGGAATCATTGACCACAGAGAAGAAATCATTGACCACAGAGAAAGAATCATTGACCACAGAGAAGAAATCATTGACCACAGAGAAGGAATCATTGACCACAGAGAAGGAATCATTAAGCACAGAGAAGGAATCATTGACCACAGAGAAGGAATCATTGGCTACAGGGAAGGAATCATTGAGCACAGAGAAGGAATCATTGACCACAGAGAAGAAATCATTGACCACAGAGAAGGAATCATTGAGCACAGAGAAGGAATCATTGACCACAGAGAAGGAATCATTGACCTCAGAGAAGAAATCATTGACCACAGAGAAGAAATCATTGACCACAGAGAAGGAATCATTGACCACAGAGAAGGAATCATTGACCACAGAGAAGGAATCATTGACCACAGAGAAGAAATCATTGACCACAGAGAAGGAATCATTGAGCACAGAGAAGGAATCATTGACCGCAGAGAAGGAATCATTGACCACAGAGAAGGAATCATTGACCACAGAGAAGAAATCATTGACCACAGAGAAGGAATCATTGACCACAGGGAAGGAATCATTGACCACAGAGAAGGAATCATTGACCACAGAGAAGGAATCATTGACCACAGAGAAGGAATCATTGACCACAGAGAAGAAATCATTGACCACAGAGAAAGAATCATTGACCACATAGAAGAAATCATTGACCACAGAGAAGGAATCATTGACCACAGAGAAGGAATCATTGACCACAGAGAAGAAATCATTGACCACAGAGAAAGAATCATTGACCACAGAGAAGGAATCATTGACCACAGAGAAGGAATCATTGAGCAAAGAGAATGAATCATTGACCACAGAGAAGAAATCATTGACCATAGAGAAGAAATCATTGACCACAGAGAAGGAATCATTGACCACAGAGAAGGAATCATTGACCACAGAGAAGGAATCATTGACCACAGAGAAGAAATCATTGACCACAGAGAAGAAATCATTGACCACAGAGAAGAAATCATTGACCACAGAGAAGGAATCATTGACCACAGAGAAGGAATCATTTACCACAGAGAAAGAATCATTGACCACAGAGAAGGAATCATTGACCATAGAGAAGGAATCATTGAACACAACGGTTGAACCAGCTTTCAATCAAATTACAAACTCTACTTTTTAATCTAACAGTCTCTCTTTTATCCATTAGGCATAGCCTTATATAAAAACAAAACAAAAAAATGGAGCCAGAGCATATGTTGGTACAGTATAAGTGCAATTCATAGGTGTGCATTCACACTGTGGCCATTTAGCAATCAGGATAATAAGGATAAGAGGATAAAAAGGAAACAAATACCCTGTATTAAGTACATAAATAGTAATAGTAAATGTAAATAACATGGGGTTCTTAGTTAATTAACACTCTGATAATAAAAAAAATCCTAGCACAACAAGATGTAACCCATCGTGACAGTACCTAGCTTTTTTAGTTCACCTCACCTCAGTAATACAATAAGGGAGCAAATATAAATGTTAGATATCAAGAAAAATATTTAGAAATGAAAATCCTCAGTGGTTGATACCTTTTAATGGCTAACTGAAAAGATGGGAACAGATTGCAGCTTTCGAGACTACTCCGGCCTCTTCATCAGGCATTGACATCAAGGAAACATGATAAACATGGGCCAAAAGATATTATCCAATAAGGCTAAAGTTCAAGGTAAAATAAAGAAATCCTCCAGTTACCAGTGTTAGTGGTCAAGGTATACAAATTGAGTGCAACAAGAGAACTGCTGTGCATCACTTATAATATAAGTAACAAAGAGGATATAGGTGAGATAGACACAGAATCATCGTGGATCTGACATTTCATTGGATAGACTGCATTTATCTTAGCAAGACGCTATCTCATACGTATAACTGCATCCCTAGTACATCTTTAAGTTGTGGTTTTCTCAGAGTGCCTTTGCCTGGTCCCCTTGATCCCCTGTCGATACGTTTACCATATGGTGTTTATACCCTCTGCTCTCAACCCCATTAATAATCTAGTGGCCAATACTGCCTTCTCCATATATGAACTATACCAATTCACACATTTCTATGTTTGTGGTTTTTGGCCTAATTACCTACTTTTGTGGTGTTCTGTTGGTTTCATGATTATTTTGGCTACAGCAACATACTGTGTTGTTATATGATTGTTTGTTTTTACTACACGTTAGGTTAAGGGTACATCAGGATGATTAGGACTAGCTGCCATTGAATGGGACTGGCGTACCACAGAAACTAAAGGTGCCAACCTCCACTGATAGGTAGGATATCCTTGACAGAATTCTAGGGCATATTAGCCTACACATTTTGTGATTGTCATTGTTCCCTTGGGGGTAAACCCTTATACCCCTTTTTTCAACATTCTGTATTGTTTTTCGTATATATTTCATTAACTGTAAGCTGCAGGTTTTTTTTTAACTTTCTACTAAAGGTTATATTTTAGGGGTCCTTTTGCTTTCGTTTTTTTTTGCCAGTTATGAATCCACCTAACCGTAGCTTTGTCAATCCAATACTTGGTCATTTTTTCCAAATTCTTTGCTGAAGTCGTGATATACTCTATCTACCACATTTCCCCAATCAGTGATTCCATCATAGAAGGAAATAAGATTAGTCTGGCATGACTTGTTTGCTACAAACCCATGCTGTCTCTGGATAATTACTGTATTCTTATCCAAGTACTTACACGTATGCTGTTTAATAATTTGTTCAAAGATCTTTCCAGGTATAGACGTAAGGCTCACTGGCCTGTAATTTCCGGGCTCCATCTTCTTTCCTTAAAGATAAAGATAGCGAAAACATTTGTCTTTCTCCAATCTTCTGAGACTTCACTTGTTATCTAGGAATTTTCAAAGATTCTGGCTAGCAGTTCTGCAATTTCCTCTGCTAACTCTTTGAATACCCTTGGATGTAATTCATTTGGAGCAGAAGATTTAAATTAGCTAAGTATTCCCTCATGATCTCTTTTTATAGATTGTGTGGATTCTTGTATTCCTTCGATAGAACCGTGAAGATCAACTGATGTTACAACTGCTTTCTTAGAGAACACAGATGCAAAAAAGGAATTTAAAAGTTCGGCTTTTCAACATTATTTTTGACCACTTCAACCTTTTCATCCTGTAAAAATCCTGTAGCAACTTTGATTTTTCTTTTGCTTTTGACATACCCCCAATATCTTTTTTTCATTGCTTTTGATCTCCTTTGCAAGCCTCACTTCATTACTTGCTTTGGCTTTTCTAATACTTGCCCTGCATTCCCTGCATATTAGAACTCAAGAAGTGGACCCTCTGGGTCGCAGCTTCAGAGCCCCCGAGGGCGAGCTGACCAGATAGTGCCAGCCCCTATACAGGGAGTGTTTGGGACAGGCCCAAGGAGGATGGAGCTGCAACTTCCGGAGCCAAAGGGGCGACTGAGGACTGGGCAAAAGATGGTACTGAGGACAGGAGTGAGACGGGACCACAGAGGAGACCAAAACGGAGAAGGCACCGGACAGGCAGGGACGGCAAGACTCTGTTCTGACTGGTATGGTGGAGACACACGATAGACGGAGAACAACAGGAACACAGGACTGGCAGGAGCGGCAGGAACACAGGACTGGCAGGAGCGGCAGGAACACAGGACTGGCGGAGACGGCAGGAACACAGGACTGGCGGAGACGGCAGGAACACAGGACTGGCGGAAATAACAAGAACACAGGACTGGCAGGGACGGCAGAGAAATGACAATAGGTAACAAGCCAATTCTGAGTCTAAGCATGGGGAGCACGGAGACTGGAGCCTCGGAACCTAAGGAGATGCCGGCAAGAAGCCGGCGAAAGCAATAGACGCAAAGGCATCTTACCAGGAAAGATGCAGGGGAGAAATACCCAATGGGCGCCGGAGTGGAGCCACCGGGTAACGACCTCCCTGAAGCCCCAGCAGTGAAAGGAGCACGACCACTGAAGGGACGAGCACCAGAAAGTCCAGATGCAGAGGAGCGAAAAGGAGCGTCAGGAGTGTGACGGCCGGAAAGGTAAGTATGAGGCGACGTAACACTGCAGACAGCATTATATTCTTTTATAGTTATGCCCCCTCTTTCCATTTAACTTACATTTCTTTTTTTCTTTTTAACAAGTGTATAAGTTCTGTGTTCATCCATTCTGGTCTCATGAAATGTTTCCAGTTTTTTTTTTCTTTCGGGATTGTTGCTTATTATGCAGTGAGAATTCCATTTAGCAAAACCTCCCATCCTTCTAGGACATTTCTGTCCTTTAGAACATCCAGCCATTGGACCTTTCCTAACCTCTGTATGAGTCCATTAAAAACTGTCTTTCTCAAGTCCAACATTAAAGTGTTCCTCCTCATTGGTCTTCCTCCTCGTGTAATTCAAATTTTGAGGATTTCTTGATCCCTGTCTCCTAAATTCAAAGCTACCTTTATTTCCTCAACTGAGACATCTGGTGTTAAAGGAATTCATCCATATCTTCAGTCTTTACAGGTGGCCTATAGTAAACATCTACAATAGTGTCCTTTCTGTTCTTCCCTCCTTGTATCCCTACCCAAACAGCTACTGCAGAGCTACCATTGTCTGATGCTTGGATCTCTGTGGAGATATGCGTTTTCGTAACATGCAATGCAACACCTCCTCCCCTCTTGTTAATCCTGTTTCTAATAAATAAGTTGTAGCCTTCAAGGTTTGTATTCCAATCATGTGTATTATCCCACCATGCTTCAGTGAGGCCTATGACATCATATCTCTCTTTCTGTGTTAGCAGCTCCAATTCTCCTTGTTTGTTTCACATGCTCTGTGCATTTGTATAGACACATTTTAGTTTGTAGTCGGTTTCTATTTCTCCTCTATTTTAATTCAGAATTTGTTGTTTTTGCTCTTTATTTCCACTTCCAATAGCAGGGTTCTAAAAAGAATTAATTAGCTGACCCTTTTTGTTTCTGGCCATATATTTCTTATCCCCTATTTCTCTAGTTTAAAACTCTTCTGCCTCTAGTGTAAAGCTCTCTATTCAAGAAGAAGAGTAAGAATCAAAAGCGGTTGTAATTGAATATTGTAAGAAATCAGTAGGTAGGGTCCTGGATGTTAGGTATATGTCACCGAGGCGGCTGTCCTCTGTAATGTAAGTCCCTTGAAGTCTATACCAGAAACACTAGGTTACTATGTTATGATCTGGTGGCCTTGGAGCAGCATGAGACGTACTCTGGAGAAGGTGGAACCTGTACTGACTGCAAACCCTGAACTTAACAGCGCAACTAGAAGTAGCCGTGGGGGGTACCTAACACTCCCTAGACCCCTCGACACAGCCTAAGAACTAACTACCCCTAAAGACAGAAACAGGAAACCTATCTTGCCTCAGAGAAAATCCCCAAAGGAAAGACAGCCCCCCACAAATATTGACTATGAGAGGAGAGGGAAATAACATACGCAGAAATGAAATCAGGATTTAGCATAGGAGGCCATACTAGCTAAAAAGAAAGACTAGAACAGAGTACTATGCGGTCAGTATTAAAACACTAGAAAATATCCACCACAGAAAATACAAAACACCACATCTGACTAAAGACATGGAGGGTATATCTGCATCTCCAGAGAAATAGCTAGGCTGCAAAAAATCCTCCACAGACTAAGCTGGACAAGACAAAAACATGAAAATGCACAGAACTATAAGGTCCACAGCAGGTGGACAGCAAAAACAAAGCCAGGACTTATCTTTGAAGAAAAGCACAGCAAACAGGAGAGACCAGAAGGGATGTGAATCCTCCAAAAACAATGGACAACTGGCACTGACTAAAGGATCAAGCAAGGCTATATAGCCCAGCCCAAATTGCAAAAAATAGATACACCTGATAAATGCTGTGATCCAACTTCCGCAGCACTACCACTCATAACCACCGGAGGGAGCCCAAAAGCAGAATTCACAACATACTATGAGTGGTTTTATTAGACTGGTTTTAAGGTCTGGGATTTATGACTTGTGCTGAAGAATGGTGGTCTTCACTTGGGAGCTGCAAAGTTTCTGAAGGACAATAACCTTTGTTCTATTTTGATATTAAAAATCCATGTGTATCCAAGTAGCTACCAGAGAGCTGAAACCCCTACAATATCTAAAGATATGCATTGTAGAGCCACCGGTACTATGGAACCTTTGAAAAAAACAAATGCACAAGCATATTAGACAGACATAGCTGAACCTGTAAAAATATAAGGCCCGATTAATCAAGACAGGCCTTGCTCACACCGGTCTTGATGAGGGGTCATGCTGGAGTCAGATGCTCCTGATTCATGAAGGGGTGCCTCTTGATAAATCTAGAGTGCCTGACAGGTGGCATGTGCCTCCATGAGCCGTGCCAGAAAATTTTACTCCAGTCAGGTAATGGAGTGAGCTTTCTGGGGTAGAGAATGCTACAGTTTGTCATAAATTAGACAAGATGTGATGTCACCCCCCCCATGCCCCCATTCTACCCAAGCTCCACTCATTTTAGCAGAGCTCAGAGAAGACGTCAAATGTTGCAAGAGTTCGGTGCCCCTTGGAGTCGCCCCTACATTTTGTGACTTTACTAAGCTTTTACCCCAGAATTCCGGTATGAAAGCTTTGATGAATTGGACTCAATGTACCTTTTCAGATTGCTTGGAAAGTAAGTGCATAGTGTAAGAGATGAACACTAAGTGTAAGGTGGAGACCCTGCTAAGGAAGCAACATTAGTGAAATATCTCAGTCTAGGATGAGGTATCGACAGAATGCAGCAAGATAGAGAAGTGAGTAGTTTTTGTCATACTGTGCGTATTAAGAGTGGCACCAGTAGTGTTATAACATGGAGGTCATGATGTAAACTCCAGGGTAAGATAGTATCCCATTGCCAACGTCAAATAGTAAAAAAAATAAACAAGAGGAGTGGAGGTGAGTAAAAGAGAGATACAATCTGGCTCACAGTCTTCGGTGGAAGGAATCTATCCAATAAAAAGTCAAATGTGATTCTGTAAGAAACAAATGAAATGGTGTCACATGACATCAACATGGAATACATAGTATATGGAGATGTTGTTATCATCAGTCATTATCAGATCACACAGGAACCACAGTACTGATGAAAGTTAGTCAGTATCACAAATATACATTAACATCCAGGTACCTTATAGGTGGCATCCTGTCTGATTGGAGTCATTCTATTTTCTTCCTCATCTTGACCTTAAAAATTGCAGGGAGATTATAATGCTACTGAATAAAAAATATCTGCCCTAAAATATGCCCCTAAATAAATAATTGCCCCTCACTGTGTTTCCTGCACAAAATATGATGCCACACTGTCCCCTTAATGGTACTCTTTACTGTGCCCCCTCAACATACTCCCCTCCTCGTCATACTGTCCTCTCCTTGCTGTGCTCTCACACTGCTGCTTCTCTCCCCACAGTACCCAGTCCCTATTCTGTGCCCCACTCACACTTTTTCCTCATAATGTCTCCTCACACTGTTCAACTCAATAGTCTCCTCAAAAAAAAATCCCCCTCCCTCCTCATACTGTCTTCTCAAATAATTCCCACCCTTGCTCACCATACTGTCTCCTCATACATCCCCATACAATTTGCTCACCCATTCCCTCCCACTCATCATTCTGTTTCTTCACATATTCCACACTCTACATACTGTCTTGTCACAGATTCTCCCCCGCTCCCCAAACTGCCATACTGTCTTAGGAGACCTGTTAGGACAGGTCACCCTCACTGCCCATACCGCCATTCTGTCTCCTCATTGGTCCCCCTCACTCCCCATACTGACATACTGTTTCTTCACAGGCAGTACCAATCTCCCCCAACTCTCCTCATAGTGTGTTCATACCAATCCCTCCTTGCTCCTCATACTGTATCTACAGCAGCAATCCCCCCACTGCTCCTCATACTCTGTCAGCATCACCAATCACTTCTAATATTTTTAATACCCAAGTACCTTGTTGTAAGTAAATAAGTAGAAGTGCATATAAATAACATAGAGTACTTGTGAATAAGGGCCGAGCAGACCGGGTCCAGTATATGGATACCCAGCAAATAGAAGGTTACATAAATATATGTCCAACTCAAAGAAAGAGAGGCCATGCCCTTACCTGCACTGAATGCAGAAATCTGGTTTGTCTGTTTTATGGCCAGTATGAACATGTTCCTATTTTGCATGCATACCAACTTATGCTCCAGTTAACTTTTTTTGGTGATGCTCCTCATTCTATGTGCATACTAATCCCCCCTGCTACTCACACTGTGTCTGCAGCACCAATCTACCCTGCTCTTCATAATGTGTCCACAGCACCAATCCCCCTAGTCCTTATACTGTGTCTAAAGCACCATTACCCCCACTCCTCATACTTTGTCCACAGCCCCAATCCCCTAACTCCTCATACTGTGTCCACAGCACCAATCCTCCATGCCCTTCATACTGTGCCTGCACCAATCCCCCAATGCTTCATACTGTATCCACACCAATTCCCCCTGCTCCTCATGCTGTGTCCACAGCACCAATCCTTCACTCCTCATACTGCATCTGCAGCACCAACCTTCCCACTCTTCATACTATGTCCACACCAATCCTCCACTTCTCATACTGTTTCTACAGCACAACCCCACCACTGCTCATACTGTGTTTGCAACACTAACCCCCATACTCCTCATACTATGTCCACACAAATCCCCGATCCTCATCATCCCTGCTTTGTATAATGTCTCTTTCCCCCAAACAATAAATCTTTCATCTCTTGGGCTCCAGGGGAGCGCTTACCTGACCGAGCCTATGCAGTGTTAGATAGTTCCGGAGCAGAGTGCTCAGCTGACCTAATCACTTTGGTGATATCATCCTGACCCAGAAGTGCCGGCAGTCAGGGCTTTCATAGCACTTGCGTCTGAAAGATGTGAGTATAATTGATTGCTGTGAGCCAATGGCCAGCACCTTTTCTGAGCTGTCAGTTTGACAGCCAGCTCGAAGAATGGCTGAAACCCACTACGATGGGTGGCAAAATGCATCATCTGTGGAGACACTTTGTATCACCGCATTAGCAAATGCCCTGCCTGCTCCCCTAGATATGCCTGTGCCCTGGACCCTATTAAGTGCCTTTGACTCTAGTGATTGTGTAACTCATCTATCCAAAATGCTTCTCTTTTATTAAGGATCTGATGGTGATCACCACCTTGCCTGGCAATTGGTACATGCTCTAGTACCTGAAATCTGAGTTGGGAAACATTACAACCTTTGTTGTGAAAATGGTATGGGTCGGGAAAAAGTAAATGATTGTGCCTAATAGTGGACTTGAGTTTTGAAATTTTGAAATGCCGTCTCATATATGCTAGGTGGTCTTCCCAACATAGACAAGACTACAAGGGCACTTGATTACATAGACCACATAGGATTAGTCATGGGTAAGATAACCATGAGTATGGCAATTTTTCATTGTTTGTGCATGATGGACATTGTCAACTTTCTGTACATTGCATTGATAACACTATAGTCACAAGCAAGTCCCTCGTTTATGAGTTTTATGGAATTGCTGTCAAGGTAGTTTAGTTAACATCAACCAGCTTGTCTCTCAAACTACAAGAATGTCAAAAACAGGGTGAAAAGGGTTTATGAAAATCCTGTACTCCTGAATAACCCTGTTGTATTATACTCCACTGGCTCCTGATAGCCTTATACTGTATATCTAAAATGCAAATAGATATCAGATATGGATAAAAGAGTACATAATCAATTTTGGCATATGGGAGAGTTTCCTCCACTTCTCAAGAATGTTCAAATGGTAAACATTCTACTCAAAATTATTCTGAATTTCATTAAGTTCTATGGACCTTCTTGTGTCATCTGTCAGTATACAAAACATGCACTGAAATTGTGAAAAAGGTAGGAATTTATTGATGGAGGTTAAATGGAACCTAGGAAAATGTAACGGGTTGTTACAGTCGGTCTATGGACAGTATGCCCGTGTTATGTTTTATTACCATGGTGTCCAGGACAGTAATGTGCTCGTTATGAGAATTCATAGTAATTTGGAATTCAGCCCACATAGAATTCAGAAAATTATGAATATCACGTAGGGATTCCAGTGGGTCATCCTATATGCAAAATATATCATCGATATATGTAGTGTCTTTCCAAGGAGCACACGATTGCCGTATAAAAGATGGAAAAGATACAGTATGTTTCCTCAAAAGATGACATATAGCAGTTTGCTGGAAAAGAAAAACAAATTCAGTAAGCACAGAAAACTATATTATAGACCTAACGTGAATGTGAAGATTTAAGGAGAAGTTCTTCCACACTTCTCCACCTCCTAGGATGTTTTATAGATGAGGAAGACTACTGACATCAAAGGAAACCAACTTAGTGTCTTTTCTTCTTGTCTAAGATCAGTTATCACTAGTGATGAGTGAGTGTACTCGTTGCTCAGGTCTTCCCGAGCAAGCTTGGAGGGTCTCTTAGTATTTGTTAGTGTTCGGAGATTTAGTTTTTGTTGACACAGCTGAATGATTTACAGCTACTAGCCAGGATGAGTACATGTGAGGGTTGCCTGGTTGCTAGGGAATCCCCACATTTTTCAAACAAGGCAGTAGCTGTAAATCATTCAGCTGCCGTGATGAAAACTAAATCTCCAAGCACTTACGAATACTCAGAGACCACCCGAGCGTGCTCGGGAAAACCCGAGCAACGAGTACACTCGCTCATCACTAGTAATCAACTTCAAAAAGTATCCAGTAGTGTTGAGCATTCCGATACCGCAAGTATCGGGTATCGGCCGATACTTGCGGTATCGGAATTCGATACCGAGTTCTGATATTTTTGTGATATCGGGAATCGGTATCGGATCCATATTAATGTGTAAAATAAAGAATTAAAATAAAAAATATTGATATACTTACCTCTCCGGAGGCCCCTGGACATCACCGCTGGTAACCGGCAGCCTTCTTTGTTTAAAATGAGCGCGTTTAGGGACTTCCATGACGTCACGGCTTCTGATTGGTCGCGTGCCGCTCATGTGACCGCCACGCGACCAATCAGAAGCCGCGACGTCATTCTCAGGCCCTAAACTCCTCATTCTAGGAATTTAGGACCTGAGAATGACGTCGCGGCTTCTGATTGGTCACGTGGCGGTCACATGAGCGGCACGCGACCAATCAGAAGCCGCGACGTCATTCTCAGGTCCTAAACGCGCTCATTTTAAGCAAATAAGGCTGCTGGTTACCAGCGGTGATGTCCAGGGGCCTCCGGAGAGGTAATTATATCAATATTTTTTATTTTAATTCTTTATTTTACACATTAATATGGATCCCAGGGCCTGAAGGAGAGTTTCCTCTCCTTCAAACCCTGGGAACCATCAGGATACCTTCCAATACTTAGTGTCCCATTGACTTGTATTGGTATCGGATATCGGTATCGGCGATATCCGATACTTTTTGGGTATCGGCCGATACTATCCGATACCGATACTTTCAAGTATCGGACGGTATCGCTCAACACTAGTATCCAGTAAAAAGGACAGTAACTACTAGATGTATTTTGATCAGAAAATTGTGTTTTTTATCAATGATCCCAGCATTGAGATCATAAAGCCATTGAGAGATCCTGAATCTAAACCATGAGGAAGGATCATTATGGTCGTGTAGCAGTTTGGTGGTTACTGCACATTGTAGGCTTGTTGGAAGAGGTCGGTCTTCAGGTTCTTTTTGAAGGTTTCGATGGTAGGCGAGAGTCTGATATGTTGTGGTAGAGAGTTCCAGAGTAGGGGATGCACGGGAGAAATCTTGTATGCGATTGTGGGAAGAGGAGAGAAGAGGGGAGTAGAGAAGGAGATCTTGTGAGGATCAGAGGTTGGTGCAGGTAGCTACTGGGAGACGAGGTCACAGATGTATGGAGGAGACAGGTTGTGGATGGCTTTGTATGTCATGGTTAGGGTTTTGAACTGGAGTCTCTGGGTAATGGGGAGCCAGTGAAGGGATTGACAGAGGGGAGAGGCCGGGGAATAGTGGGGGGCAGGTGGATTAGTTGGGCTGCAGAGTTTAGAATAGATTAGAGGGGTGCAACAGTGTTAGAAAGGAGGCCAGAAATTAGGAGGTTGAAGCAGTCAAGGCAGGAGATGATTAGTGCATGGACTAGAGTTTTTGCAGAGTCTTGGTTGAGGAATGTACAGATCCAGGAAATATTATTGAGTTGAAATCAGTGGGAAGTGTAAAGAGCTTGGATATGTGGTTTGATGAGAGATCAGTGTCAAGGATTACCCCGAGGCAGCGAGCTTGTGGGACTGTGGAGAGTGGACTGTGGAGAGTGGACAGCCATTTTTTCTTTTTGTAGGTCCATTGGGGGGGTCGGGTGAGATGGGGAAAGATGATGAATTCTGTTTTGTCCATGTTAAGTTTTAGAAAACTAGCTGAGAAGAAGGATGAAATAGCGGACAGACATTGTGGGATTCTGGTTGATAGGGTGGTGATATCTGGTCCAGAGTGGTAGATCTGTGTGTCATCAGCATACAGATGATACTGAAAACCGTGAGATTCTATGAGCTGTCCCAGGCCAAAGGTCCAAATGGAGAATAGCAGGGTCCCTAGAACTGAACCTTGCGGGACTCTGACAGATAGGGGGCGAGGTGAGGAGGTGATGTGCGAGTGGGAAACGCTGAATGTTCGGTCAGTTAGGTATGACGATATCCAAGATAGGGCCAAGTCTGTGATGCCAAGGGATGAGAGGGTCTGTAGTACTAGGGAATGGTCCACTGTGTCGAAGGCAGAGGACAAGAAGGAGGAGGAAAAAGTAGTGTTGATTGGCTTTGGTTATTAGGCGGTCTTTGATGAGTAAATGCACAGCTGCTCTGTTCTAATGGGGGGGATAAAATTTCCCCACTCTGCAGATCAATTGTACTTCACCGGTGGATAGGTGATACGATGGGTAACGTGTTCTTCATTGCACAACTCATTCCTCCGTAACTATGATGGGAGTAAGCTGTGTATCAATGTTATCTAATTTCTCTTTCGATGCTCTAATAGTTTACTGTAGATGATCAACAGTACGTGTCAACAAATCAAGAAAATGCTTATCCCAACTTTTATCAAAGGTTTTGCAGTATTCTGAATCATCTTTTAACATAATCAGAAGTAATTGACTGTGGTTTCATTTTATGTTTCCATATTACGGAAGACTTTACAATGCATATCTTATAGATACCAATTTTCTGATTACAACTGCTTTTGATTTTTACTCTGCTTTTATCTCTATCTCAGCTTTATCCTGTGTTACATATAAGTGATATACAGCAGTTCTCTAGGTCACATTGCTGCCATCCATTGATATGCCTTGATACATTATTTCTGTCATATCATTTAGAATTTAATGTGATGTGACATTAATCTGTGACTAGTTCAACTTATGTGCTTACCAGTTCTGGAGTCAAATATGGTGTTCCTAATACGGTTTTTATTCTGTATCACACCTATTTACTTTGATAGGACTATCGATTACTGCCGAGCGCTTAACTATACTTGAAGTCCATATTGTAGTTTAGTTCCAGATGTTTTTTCAGTAGTAGTGATACAGTTTTGTTCACATGTATTATCTATAGCAAGATGTTTCTAACATGACATATGTTATTTTATTTCTTATATTTCACAGTCATTTTTTGGATATATGATTTGTATTTTTGATTGTTCTCATTTTATTTTTTGGCTGAAACTTAATATTTGAGTGCAGATTCCAGATTCATTGAATAATGAAAATTGTCTAACCGGGGAGGAAGAGGACTAGAACTCTAATGCCAACTGTTGTATTGTGAAATCCTAAAAGTCAATATTCACCCATTAGCGAGCCTTGCCATATGACTTAGGTTAAAAGCTAAACTAGAATCTGAATTTGCAGAAACGTGTTTCAGAGTTTTACCCCTCCTCAGTGCAAAACAAGAGGTCTGATTTGGTTATCAGTTGAATAAAGAATTCTAATTTGCATCTTTGAGTGCCAAGTTCTTGTTATAAATTTTCGTAAGGAATAAGACCCTAATTGAGCACCTTCTCCAGGGGTGTCTTCTCCTATCTACAGACTTTAACGTCATATATTCCATGGATCATGAAAGGGTTTTTATTTCCAGTGTCTAAAGATATCTATAAATTCTGACTTATTTGTGGTTATGTGGTTGAGGAGGACAATTGGATTTGATGCATAAAATGGCTAGTAGAATAAGTTACAAATAGGACATTTATTTTACCAGTTGAGGTTATTATTGATTTAAGTTATGGGTGATGTCTGCAGTTTCCTTGATCTAGTATCTCAATAAAACACTTTCTGCTTCCACCCTCTGGCACATTAGAGTTATCGTATGATCAAAATCACCCTTTATATCTATGTCCATATACTTCTTCAAGTGGATACCATTACGTGGAATCTAAATAGTCTTTTCAGCAGATTAAGTAGAGATGTAGCCCCCTACATATCACCCCATTGCAGCTGAATTTCACTGCCACACCTTTTAATGGTTTTTAAAACTAGTTTTCTAAATATGTTCAGCGGCAACGAATGTTTGTAAAATTAGGGAGGAAAACTTAAATTTTTGAACCAGTGTCGCAGTTATTGTGAACTTTAAATGTGGTGCTGGAGAAGGTTGTTATCAATACCGTGGTTGGCAAGACGAACAAATCAATTTGTACCACATTCAAACAAGGCAGCAGTCAAGCAAATTAACTGCTTCCCAACTGAGTCAGCAGTTAATGTAGTGAGAAAGAGCAGCCATGCATGACAATTTAAAGGCTCTGTAATTGGAACGAGTAGTTCAATTCTTTAAGGAGCATTAGGTCCCGTGACAAAGGTAGATTAAAAATATTTTTTAGGCACACTACTCGTACAGACACAGCTGCAGAATACACAGAGGCTTTTGGGCACAGTACACCCACAGAAACTAATAGCCAATTTCACCCACAGAGCATGTTTCCACATTTAGCCCGCGTAAGCTGATAACAAATTTCACCCACAGAGCATTGGGCACAGTACCCCCACAGCACCAAAATGTCTATTCCAGTAGCAGACATTAGAAATGCCGCCAATGAAAAGCTTGTAGTATGATCTTTGATCCAGCTAATGGTCCGCAGCAAGGCCTGGTATGGGCAGTTCAGTTAAAAATGTCACCGACAGAGCGTGTTTCCACATTTCCCTGAGAAAGCTGATTTAGAATTTCACACCCAGACAGTGGCCCAAAGTACCACACAGGCTGGGTAGCAGTGTACACACAGTGGCTGAATTCACAATGCTTCCACAGATATGGGGTACAGAGTACACACTTTGGCTTTTGGCACAGTGCTATCACAGACATGGTTGCCTCAAAGTAGAAAAATATGTTTAGACGCTAGTGTTGAGCGATACCGTCCGATACTTGAAAGTATCGGTATCGGATAGTATCGGCCGATACCCGAAAAATATCGGATATCGCCGATACCGATATCCGATACCAATACAAGTCAATGGGACATCAAGTATCGGAAGGTATTCTCATGGTTCCCAGGGTCTGAAGGAGAGGAAACTCTCCTTCAGGCCCTGGGATCCATAGGGATGTGTAAAATAAAGAATTAAAATAAAAAATATTGATATGCTCACCTCTCCGGCGGCCCCTGGACTTCACACTGCTACCCGGGAGGCTTCTTTGTTTAAAAAGCGCGCCTTTCGGACCTGTGAATGACGTCCCGGCTTCTGATTGGTCGCGTGCCACCCATGTGACCGGCACGCGACCAATCAGAGGCCGCGACGTCGTTCGCAGGTCCTCAATTCCTAGAATTAGCAGTTTTGTGAATGAGAATGACGTCGCGGCTTCTGATTGGCCGCGTGCCGCCCATGTGACCGGCACGCGGCCAATCAGAAGCCGCAACGTCATTCTCATTCACAAAACTGCTAATTCTAGGAATTGAGGACCTGCGAATGACGTCGCGGCCTCTGATTGGTCGCGTGCCGCCCATGTGACCGGCACGCGACCAATCAGAAGCCGGGACGTCATTCACAGGTCCGAAAGGCGCGCTTTTTAAACAAAGAAGCCTCCCGGTTAGCAGTGTGAAGTCCAGGGGCCGCCGGAGAGGTGAGCATATCAATATTTTTTATTTTAATTCTTTATTTTACACATCCCTATTGATTCGATACCGATACCCGATATCACAAAAATATCGGATCTCGGTATCGGAATTCCGATACCGCAAGTATCGGCCGATACCCGATACTTGCGGTATCGGAATGCTCAACACTATTAGACGCACATCACTCCCTCCATCACAGTTGAAGATTATAATAACTTTTGGTTACGCACGGTATTATCACAGACGGGTGTAGAGTACACATAGAGAGTGTGTTTGTTAAACTGCAAATATGCAAAACCTAATACTGTCCCTCTCTACAGCGGCATCCTGTCCCTAAGCTAAGCAGAGTAGAAATTGCAAAAAGGAAACTTGAACCAGGAAGAACCGGTCCAAGTGAAGAAGGAGGCGGACATGACGGTATAGGGCAGCATGGTGACTCAATGGTTGGGGGTGGTCCTGGGTTCAAATTCAACTTCTATAAGGAGTCTGCATGTACTCCCTGTGTTTGCGTGGGTTTCCTTCAGGTTCTCTGGTTTCCTCCCGCACTCTAAAGACATATTGATAGGGAAATTAGATTGTGATCTTCAATGATGCTATATAACTGAGTAAAATAAATAAAGTAGTCAAAGGAGGAGTAATCCAACACTGCTTTGCTTTGTATCTTTTTCATGTTTTTTATTTTTTTTATTTTTTAAATGTAACTCACTTAAAACAACCTAGCATTTGCAAAACTAAAACTAGCTATCTAGGACCACTACGCAAAGGTCCAAGTAGAGGAAGAGGTGGAAGTGCTGGTATGGACTGAAGAGGCAAGGGTGGACTAATTCAACACTCACTGTTTTTATTTATTTTAGTTATGTATTTATTTCCTTTTTTTTTTTTCTTTTTTTCTTTTTAATCGAAACTCACTTAAAACAATCTAGAATTTACAAAATTAAAAGAAATCAAATAAAATAAATATTCAAAGGAAGAGTAATCCAGCAATTTTGTTTTTATTTTTTTCATGTTTTTTTTATTTTTAGCTATTCTGATTCTTTTTTTAAAAGTACCTCACTTAAAACAAACCTAGAATCTACAAAACTAAAACTAGCTATGTAGAACCACAAGGTGTATGTTCAAGTGGAGGAAAAGGTGGATGTGTCAGTATGTATGGAAGAGGCAAAGGAGAAATAATCCAACACTTTTTTTATTTTAGGGAAATTACTTTAAAGAACATAGAATGAACCCCAAATAAAATACCAAGCTACAACCTGGGGGCGGAGGTCCAACTTGACGATGAGATGGACATGACAGTGTAGGTGGAAGAGGTGGAGGAGGAAGCCTGGGGGGGGGAGGAGGAGGCCCCCAAATGAAATGAAAGGCAAGTGGGTGCAACTGTTATTGTTGTCTGCGCATGATCAGCATGTTTCCTAGTTCTGGTGACCCGGATGTTGCCATGACGACATCGGGTCATCATGGCAATGATCCGGATCCCGCGGCACGCCACGGGGTCTCCGATCTAAAGGCAGAGGGGCTGTAGTTCAATTGCAGCATTTCAGGGGTTAAAGTGTTAGGAGTCGAGTTTCCTCTGCTGCACAGGGGGAATCTCGATCCGTCTCCGCTGCGGTCTCCCATTCTCCTCCAGCCGCAGTGGAGCCTGCTCAGCAGGGACGTCGATCCCAGCGTCTCGCTCAGTCTGACTCTGTGAGAAGAGTTACTGCTGCTTCTCCAGCTTCTTGCCTTTAAAGCCTATACTGGTCAGCAGCGAGTGGACTTCTCTGGGACTAAGTCTTTGTCTGCGCACACTGAGCATGCCCAGGGCAAGATCTCCCGTTGGAGATCGAGGGTCATGTGCTCAGACTCTGCAGCGCATTCTATTGGTCCTCTTGGCAGGTCTTGGAAGGGCAAAGTTTCTGTGGCCGCTTCCTGTCCTGCAACTATATAAACTGCGCATGACCGCACGGCCATGCGCTAGTGTACAATTTAATACGTGTGTTTGTTGTGAGTGCAAGTCGTTCTTTAAATACCCCTACCCTATTGTATGATTGTTCGCGTATGGAGTATGGCTGCTATCTAGCGCCCGACTTATCACTCAATGTGTCACACACGTGTCAGCGTCTACTGCTGTGACCGCCAGTGCGGTGCCACGCGCCAGTGTGCGCTTCCTGACCCACGTCTGGGTGCTTAGTGGTGCCTGCCAGCACGGCACAGTTCGCACTTCGGTGCTTTAATTATATAATTCCTTTCACACCCAGTAGCGGTGTAGTGCCAGCAAGGGTCTAATCGGACTACAATCCCTGTTGGGGTTTAGTTCGCTGGCCACTTGCTCGCGCTCTATGTGCGGTACCGCGGTCCTGTGACGCAACAGGATCGCTTTCTTCACGCTGGGTGAGGTTTAACCCACGCGTGTATACTTTTGAATACCGCCATATTGTCTGTCATTTCCTAGCAGCAGGTTTCACCTGCACGGTGGACCCCGGACTGCGAACGCATCTATATCATCTCTCTTGGTGCGTTCCGCCAGTCCTAACATTACACTAGCGCCAGGGTCTGGCTAGTGATGACAGACAAACAGCAATCTCTGCGGCATATCCAGCAGCTGGAGGGTAGGTTGGCGGCTCTCGAGAGCGCGACCTCAGCTGTGGATGTTACTGCAGTAGCTGTACAGGCTGCCAGCGTGGCTGCAGCTACTATGTCCATTGCCACCCCTGTTCCGACATTATCTCGCCTCCCGCTGCCAGAAAAATTTTCTGGTGATAGCAAGTTTTGTAGGGGATTTGTGAGTCAGTGCTCTATTCACCTCGAGCTCCTGGCTAAACGTTTTCCCACAGAGCGGGCTAAGGTGGGATTTATTCTGTCTCTATTGTCGGACAGGGCATTGGAATGGGCTACGCTGCTGTGGGAGCGTGGCGATCATGTGGTGCAGAGTGCTCCGCTGTTTCTGAGCGCTCTGAAACAGGTCTTTTTAGGACCTCAAGTCACCCATGATACTGCGCTCCAATTGCTGGCATTAACTCAGGGTGAGTCCTTGGTCAGTCATTTTGCCCTCCAATTCCGCACCTTAGCATCTGAGCTGGATTGGTCGGATAAAGCTCTTATCCCCATATTTTGGAGGGGCTTGGCTGACCACGTAAAGGACGCTCTGGCCACTAGGGAGATTCCTGCCACACTGGAGGAGTTAATAACTGTCTCCACTCGAATTGACCTCCGTTTTAACGAGCGGAGGTTAGAGCGAGCCCAGTGTAGGCAGAGGTTTCGGCTGGCTCCTACTTTCGCCAAACCTCTGGAATTTCCGGTCCTGGTTCCTGAGTCACATGAGGCCAGGGAAGTGTCACAAGCAGGATCTAAGTCCCGGACCGCTTGTGCACTCAGGGTCTGTCATGTTTGCCAGCAGTCAGGACATCTAGCCACCAGATGTCCTCAGCGGTCGAGGAAACGTCAGCGTCTAGTGGTAGTAGGTGGAGGTACACTAGACACGGCGACGTTTGCCTCTAAGTTGTCCTTTAAGGGGACAATTACTATTGGCTCATTCTCCCACTCGGTAGAGCTCTGCGTGGATTCTGGGGCGGAGGGCAATTTTATGTCTTCTGCCTTTGCCCAATGTCACGCAATACCCCTGGTTATGCTTGCTCAACCAGTAACGGTGCGAGTGGTGAATGGGTCGACATTGCCCTCACAGATAACACACTAGACCATCCCTTTTACTCTGTCCATGTCGCCATCTCATCAGGAGATAATTTCTCTGCTCGTCATTCCGGAAGGAATTGATGAGGTCCTGTTGGGAATACCTTGGCTACGGTACCACTCTCCTCATATCGAGTGGTCCTCAGGCAGAATTCTGGGTTGGGGTGAATCTTGTGGGGGTAGGTGTCAGAGGGAGTGCGTTCAGGTTGCTACTACTGAGGTACCCGCAGATCTATTCTCTCTCCCCAAGCAGTATTGGTCTTATGCAGACGTGTTCTCCAAAAAGGCGGCGGAGGTCCTTCCGCCTCATCGCCCCTATGACTGTCCTATTGATCTCTTGCCTGGTGCTGAGCCTCCCCGGGGTCGAGTTTATCCGCTATCTCTCCCGGAGACGGAGGCAATGTCACAGTACATCCAGGAAAATCTGGCAAGAGGATTCATTAGGAAGTCAGTGTCACCTGCTGGGGCAGGGTTCTTCTTCGTGCAGAAGAAGAATGGGGAATTGCGCCCATGCATAGACTACAGGGGTCTTAACGCCATCACCGTTAAGAATAAGTATCCTTTGCCCTTGATATCTGAGTTATTCGATAGACTTCGGGGAGCAAGGGTATTTACTAAATTAGATTTGCGGGGTGCTTACAACCTGATTCGCATCCGTGAGGGGGACGAATGGAAGACGGCCTTTAACACCAGGGATGGGCACTATGAATATCTGGTGATGCCCTTCGGGCTCTGTAATGCCCCAGCCGTTTTCCAAGACTTTGTGAACGATATCTTCCGGGATATGCTTTCCACCTCGGTCGTAGTCTATCTGGATGATATTCTTATCTACTCTCCAGATATTGACTCCCACCGGAGAGATGTTTGCAAAGTCTTCGACCTCCTACGGGCAAACTTCCTCTATGCCAAATTGGAGAAGTGTATGTTTGAGCAGGAGTCTTTACCTTTCCTGGGCTACATCATCTCGGCCCAGGGATTGGCTATGGATCCTGCCAAACTACAGGCAGTGATGGACTGGCAGGAACCCCATTCTCTGAAAGCGGTGCAGCGCTTTATGGGGTTCATAAATTACTATCGTCAGTTCATCCCCCACTTCTCAACCCTGGTAGCTCCCTTGGTATCCCTCACCAAGAAGGGAGTGAATCCTAAATCGTGGTCCGAAGAGGTCTCCAAGGCCTTCACTTCTATTAAGTCCCACTTTGCTAGCGCTCCCATCTTACATTGTCCCGATGTGGATAAGCCATTCCTAATGGAGGTGGATGCCTCTTCCGTTGGTGCAGGAGCAGTCCTCTATCAAAAGGATGCTCAAGGTCGGAAGCATCCATGCTTCTTCTTCTCAAAAACCTTCTCACCAGCGGAGAGAAATTACTCCATCGGGGATAGGGAGTTGCTGACAATGAAGTTGGCCTTTTCGGAATGGAGACATCTCTTGGAGGGTGCTCGGTTCCCATTCCAAGTCTTCACGGACCACAAGAATTTGGTCTATTTACAGACAGCCCAGCGGCTGAATTCTCGTCAGGCCAGATGGTCCTTGTTTTTCTCCCGGTTCCACTTCACTCTACATTATCTCGCAGGGGAGAAGAACATTCGTGCTGACGCTCTCTCTCGCTCCCTGGTGTCAACTGTGGAGGAGGAGGACGAGCCACGGCTCACTGTCCCTTCAGAGAGTCTGAGAACCGTAGCTCCGGTTTCGCTTGAGTCTGTGCCTCCGGGCAAGACTTTTGTCCCCATCAATTTGCGTCCGGAGGTTCTCTCGTGGGCTCATTCGTCCAGAGTGGGTGGACACTTTGGGGCAAAGAGGACATCGGAGTTGTTGGCGAGAATGTATTGGTGGCCACATATGGTTCGTGACGTTGGAGACTACGTTCGGGCATGTGTCTCTTGTGCCAAAAATAAGTCTCTCCGTCAACGGCCAGCTGGGTTGTTATACCCTCTGCCGGTGGCAGACAGGCCCTGGGAGATGGTCGGGATGGACTTTGTGGTGGGTTTGCCCAAGTCACGTGGCTGTACTGTCATTTGGGTTATCACCGACCATTTTTCTAAAATGGTGCATTTGGTGCCGCTTCCCCGGCTACCTTCTGCACGGGCCTTGGCAGCATTGTTTGTTAAACACATCTTCCGTCTTCACGGTATGCCAGACAAAATTGTCAGTGACCGGGGTCCCCAGTTTGCGTCTCGGTTCTGGAGAGAGCTTTGTCGCCTTCTCAGTATCGAGTTGAATCTCTCTTCGGCATATCATCCCGAGACGAATGGGTTGGTGGAGAGAGCCAACCAGACCTTGGTCACATATCTGCAACATTTTGTCTCTGCTAAACAAGATGACTGGGCATCTTTGCTACCGTGGGCGGAGTTTGCTCTTAACAATGCTGTAGCAGACTCCACTGGACAGACCCCATTCCTCCTTAACTATGGTCAGCGTCCGCGGGTACCTGTGCCCATCCCCGTGTCTTCCGCCGATTCCAGGGTGGCAGACTGGGCTGTGGAGGCACGGGACATTTGGGATCGCACTCAGGATGCCATTCGGGCTTCCAAGGAGAGAATGAGGTCCTCCGCCGATGTTCATCGGCGCCCCGCTCCAACCTTTGCTCCTGGCGACTTGGTGTGGCTCTCCGCCCGTAACATCAGGCTGCGAGTTGAGTCCACTAAGTTTGCGCCTCGCTACTTGGGTCCCTTCAAGGTTCTCGAACAGGTTAATCCTGTGGTCTACCGCCTGGCTCTTCCTCCACGCTTGGGTATCACCGACACCTTTCATGTGTCCCTCTTGAAACCCGTATACATGTCCCGGTTTTCCGAGTCATCTGCCGGGACATCGGGTTCGTCTACGGACGATTACGAGGTGAACGCTATTTTGGGGTGTAAGGTGGTACGTGGCAAAAAGTTCTATCTGGTGGATTGGAAGGGTTATGGTCCAGAGAACAGGTCATGGGAGCCTGCTGAAAACATTCGGGCCCCACAGCTCATTGCTGCCTTCGAACGTAGCGAGGCCCAAGGAGGGGGGGGCATGTTAGGAGTCAAGTTTCCTCTGCTGCACAGGGGGAATCTCGATCCGTCTCCGCTGCGGTCTCCCATTCTCCTCCAGCCGCGGTGGAGCCTGCTCAGCAGGGACGTCGATCCCAGCGTCTCGCTCAGTCTGACTCTGTGAGAAGAGTTACTGCTGCTTCTCCAGCTTCTGCCTGTAAAGCCTATACTGGTCAGCAGCGAGTGGACTTCTCTGGGACTAAGTCTTTGCGCACACTGAGCATGCCCAGGGCAAGATCTCCCGTTGGAGATCGAGGGTCATGTGCTCAGACTCTGCAGCGCATTCTATTGGTCCTCTTGGCAGGTCTTGGAAGGGCAAAGTTTCTGTGGCCGCTTCCTGTCCTGCAACTATATAAACTGTGCATGACCGCACGGCCATGCGCTAGTGTACAATTTAATACGTGTGTTTGTTGTGAGTGCAAGTCGTTCTTTAAATACCCCTACCCTATTGTATGATTGTTCGCGTATGGAGTATGGCTGCTATCTAGCGCCCGACTTATCACTCAACGTGTCACACACGTGTCAGCGTCTACTGCTGTGACCGCCAGTGCGGTGCCATGCGCCAGTGTGCGCTTCCTGACCCACGTCTGGGTGCTTAGTGGTGCCTGCCAGCACGGCACAGTTCGCACTTCGGTGCTTTAATTATATAATTCCTTTCACACCCAGTAGCGGTGTAGTGCCAGCAAGGGTCTAATCGGACTACAATCCCTGTTGGGGTTTAGTTCGCTGACCACTTGCTCGCGCTCTATGTGCGGTACCGCGGTCCTGTGACGCAACAGGATCGCTTTCTTCACGCTGGGTGAGGTTTAACCCACGCGTGTATACTTTTGAATACCGCCATATTGTCTGTCATTTCCTAGCAGCAGGTTTCACCTGCATGGTGGACCCCGGACTGCGAACGCATCTATATCATCTCTCTTGGTGCGTTCCGCCAGTCCTAACATAAAGTGCTGGGAGCGGCGTGTGACCGCTCCTGGCACTTAGTCAGCTGACATCAGGCGGTGATCGCCAGCATACCCCCTGTGTGTGTGGGTGATTGCACAGACGTAATATACTGTCCCTGGTCAGATAGACCCAGGGCACATGGACGTATTATTACGTCTAATGTCAGAAAGGGGTTAAGCTAACTAATATTAACAACTTATAGATTACAATTACAATGACCGTTCTGATTATTTTCTCTATCATTTTCACATGCAGGTATGGTTATATAATTTATGCACTGCAGTTCCCTTTTTTTCTAATTAAAACACCATGGAAATGATTGCACTGATTGATTAGATTCGTTCGTTAGATTAGTTCTTCATGGACATTTGGACATTCGAGTCAAGTAAACTCTAAATATAGATATATATATGCACAATATGTATATATTTTCTCCAAATCGAGACTGTAAACCTGGGTGATCAGTGTTCCCGGGACTTTTCCAGCATCACGCTGTCAGCATTTAAAATTCCGCCGTCTTATTGTATATCATGTTGCAGAGATAATTTTGCAGACACCAGAACTGTAATTCTCTCTTTGCAGATGTCAGCATTTTTTTTATAAATGTATTTTTGCAGTGTCTGACAAAACCAAACAAATAATAATTATATTCTCCCATACAGTTTTGTCTGATGGGAATAACAGCACGCTCCTCCATTTGGGTCATGTATAACCCCAAAAGTCAAACTTTTGTTATGGGAGAAATTGATACATTCATTACAAGTCTTGAGTATCAATAACCGTAACTCAATCTCCTGAAGATAATCAGAAAGCAACTTAGTGGGTTTCAGAGGCTTAGCGAGGGGTTTCATAGTACTGAGATGGAAAGAAGACCTAAGTCCATCAAATATAACCTATAACTTTACATGTTGATCCAAGTGAAGGTAGAAACCCTATGAGGCAGATACTAATTGCTCCAGATTAGGTGGAAAATTAATTCCTTACTCCAGGTGTGGCAATCAGACTAGTTCCTTCACAGAATCTAGCGCCCATAATGTGTAATATTATATTTTTTCAATAAAGACGTCCAAGCGTCCTTGTATACTTGTAGTGAATCAGCCATTACAACATCATGTGGCAGAGAGTTCCATAATCTTTCCTCTAGACCAGTGTTCCCCAAGAAGACCTCTGTCCTGTCTCCTCATATATTTGTACATTGCCCCTAATCCTTTGTATTTCCAAATTGAATAAGCCTGTTTGGCAGGCAATTTCTGCATGTGTTGTGGCTGTCGAACAGCCCCGGCAACTCGAGCATAGTATTCGAACACACCAAAGATAGTCTATTAGGACACCAGCATACTTGGGTAAGATCTTATCCGAGCACGCTCGTTCATCCCTATTAATTATACATTTTATTTTCTCTGCCCAAGTACCTAACCTTACATTTATCTAAATTAAATTTAATTTGCCATTTCTCAGCCCAAGCCTCCAGTTTACAAAATCTTTGTTAGGAGTCGAGTTCCCGCTGCTGCACAGAGGGAATCTCTAACCATGTCCGCTGTGGTCTCTCATTCTACATCAGCCGCAGTGGAGCCTGCTCAGCGGAGATGTCGGTCCCAGCGTCTTGCTCAGTATCACTCTGTGCAAAGAGTTACTGCTGCTTTTTCTGCTTCTGCCATTGAAGCCAGCGCTGGGCAGCGGCGAGCAGACGCTTTTGGGACTAAGTCCTGCTTTTGCCCTTCTGAGCATGCCCAAGGCAAGATCTCCCGTTGGAGATCGAGGGTCACATGCTCGGATACTGCAGCAGATCCCATTGGTCCTCCAGGAAGGTCCTGAAGGTGCTCAACTTCTGTGGCAGCCTCCCATTGGTCCTTCTGGGAAGGTCCTGTACATACTGCAGCTATAAAAGGTTTGCATGGCTGCACGGCCATGCGCTAGTATACAATTGTAATCGTGTGTGTGTTGATGAGTACAAGTCGTTCCTTAAAACTCCCATCCCTTGTGTATGACTGTTCGCGTAAGGTGTATGGCTGCAATCTAGAGCCCGGCTGAACTCACAGCGTTAACACACGAAACAGCATCTATTGCTGTGAGCGCCAGTACGGTGCCATTAGAGAGCTTCTTTAGACCAAGTCTGGGTGGTTAGTGGTGTCCGCCAGTACGGCACAGCTCGCACTCTCGTGCTATTTAATTATTAGTTTTGTTACGTGTGGTACTGCGGCCCTGTGATGCAACAGGGTTCACTTCTTTCACACAGGGTGAAGCTAATCCATGTGTATCCTCATTGTACCACCATATAGTCCGTCATTGCTTAGCAGCAGGTACCATCTCTGCACGGTGGACCCCGGGCTGCGAACACACCTTATTCCTTTTCTCTAATTATTTGGTGTGTTCCGCTAGCCCTAACAATCCCTTTGCAATATTTAATTATCCTTCTTTGTGCTGACTACCTTGAAGAGTTAAGAATCATTTGGAAATATTGAAAGTCTACTCAGTGTGCCCCCCTAAAGGGTCATTAATAAATATGTTTAAAAGATAAAAAGAAGGTGGCCCAATACTGACCCCTTGCGAACCCCACTGTTAATTGTCAACCAATCAGAATATGTTCCAATAATAACCACTGTATCTCGGTATTTTAACATTGAGCCAGTTTTTAACTCACTTACACATTTTCCCCCGTTCCTGTTGCTCTCTACCAACTTTTAATATGGCACCCTATCAAATGCCATTGGAAAATTCAAATATACAATATCCAAATACGAACACTGGTCTAAGGTGGAACACAGATGCTTATCAAATTAGTCTAACTGGACTGATCACTCATAAACCCATGTTGATGCAGGGCTAAGATATTATTTTGATTGAGATTCTCCAGGATAGCGTCTTAGAAAACTCTCAAAGATGTTTTTCTACAGTAGAGGTTAAACTAGTGAGCCTATCATTTTCAAACACAGTTTTTTTTACCCCTTTTTGAATATTGGCACCACATTTGCTCAGTGCCTGTCATGTGGTACATGCCCTGTTATTATGGAACCCTTGAATATTACAAATATCGGTCTGCATATTACAGTTCTCAATTCCTGCAGTATTTGGGGGTGTCTGCTAATCGGGGCCAGGGATTTGTTTACGTAATTATTTTTGCGGTGACGTAGCATTACCTGCTGGGTTAGGCCGGTAACATTTAATGGAGTATTAATGGTACTCCCTATCATGTGATCTGTCATTGGATTTTCCTGTGTAGATAGTGTGAAGAAAAAGCATTAATTACATTCGCCTTTCCCTCATCCTCTTCCACCAGTTCTCTCAAAATACATTTGAGGAGGCCAACATTATAATTTTTGAATCTCCTACTGTTTATGTAGTTGAAGAATATTTGTGGTCGCACAGATCTGAGTGGGTCCCAAACCCAAATCGAATAATTTTCTTCCAGACACCTCTGATGGTGCCTTCAAGTCTTACGTCGAAGGAGAACATATTCAAATCCAGTGTCAATATCATATGTCAGGGGAGAGATAGAAAGTCACCACTCACCAGTCCACATGAGATGGTTGTTCGGTCTCGTCAAAATTGGTGGATTTGGACAACTTTTCTTTAATCTATATTTGGGCCTTAAGATTGTTCATAATTTAAATATCTGTCTTAAATTGATCAGCAAGGTGACTGACTATATTACTACCATTCACAGGACATTGACATGAGTAATCATATTGAGTAGCCAGAGAAATTCGAGTGAGATAGATAAGATACATGCCTTCCACTTACCAAGTAGAATCTGCCAGGGGAATCCAGTGTGACCTCACAAAACGATATTACCCTCTCCTTTATGCTTCAGCATAGTCTGAGAAATGGTGCTGGACAAGAATTTTTGCTAATTGAATCTCAAAGTGTTCAAATTTGTGCAGAATCACAAATTTCATGATATTCAACCCAATCTCGATCCTACGCGGATCTATCAGCTCATTTCTAATAATGAGTGACAAGTCCAGTAACAATAAAGAATTATATACCTACAGAAAAATATATCATGTGCATTATGCATAAATCTTTGTAGCAAGAGACTCAATGCAATGACTGTCACTTGACCCTTACAACCCATTTTTGGGGGCATTTGGTATGGGCTAGGTTTAACTCTTACTCAGGTGCTATGTATCTTGATGGTTCCCTAATTGACTTAGATAAAGTTGGAGAGACACCATATTACTTTTACTTGCCTCTTCTTACGTAGGAAACAATATCACTCGGCAAGCAGATAGGTAGTTGTAAATTGAACTGCTTTTGGAGCACTCAGCAAACGGGGCACTATTTCTCCTCTCACCATACTGACCAATTCCTGAGATGTTTTCCACTGTTTGCAGCTCCCATCTTTTGATGTTTCTGTGCAAATCCATTTATAAAAAAATTGGTTCTTAAGAGAGATGTCTGGTAATAACTCAGTTTTTTCAGACTGAACATCCCAGACGGCAATGGAAAAGAGCAATTAGAAGAACTGTCTGATTGCGAAAGCAAAGTAGTTGAATCCTTGACTGAGGTTGTCTTGGCTCATCTGTCTTTTCTTATTTTTATTTACTTTCCTGTTTAATCTTAACCTCTTAGCTCCAGATGGTGCATGAAACACTTTTCATCTATCTATTTTTTTAACTCTAAAACATTGTCCCTCCCATGTTGCTCTTGAAATTACCAATAATTGCTCTCAAATGTCAAAGCTATCCAATCATGGAGAACATATTCATAGGATTTGTATATTCCCTCTGGTTTTTTTGGAAGAAGTAGACTGGTTTCCACCTCAATTGTATACTGATCTTCCTTTGAAACAGGCACTGTACAGCTCTGTGGCAAATGTTGGTGCTAAGTACATCAATATAGAGCTGATATTTTTTTCACTCGAAGAACAAAATTATCCACTTTTTTGGGATTTTGAAGGCAAAATTGTAACCTAATTTAGCTCAGTAGCTTCACAATTGTGAAATTGTTGACATGAAAATATCTTGCTTTTGATATGATGATGAACAACAAGCGTCAATCATTGATACCTTCAGTATTAGCTTGATGCTTTGACTGGTCCTACAAATCAAGGAACATCCGGAAAACCAAATTTTGGTTAAATGAAAAATTGTTTTCTGATCACATATTATGGACAAACCAGGCACATTCTTGATAAAAAAAATTACATATGATTTATTGAACTAGGACTACATTTTGTATTTTTTGTAGGAAACATCCAACTTCCATATGCACCAATGTTTTTATTGTCTGCCAAGTCTAATGATTAAGAAGAGTCTCAGCTGGCATGTAGTATCAGTAGATCAAGCCAAATATTACTGGATTCTGATCAAGTAGTCTAAGCTGAATTTTGATTCCATACTCAAACCTCAAGATGCCCTTAAATTTAAGCACACAAGAAAAACAACTATTTATAGTCTCTTGGTTAGAGCACCCATTATAATTAATGCTATCACGTGCTATCAAGTGATCGGCTTGTGTTTGTAGATCTACTGCGTAAATGCATAAAAATAAATGTGAAAAGTAGGAAAGATCAAAGATGAGAGAATGTGCAATGATGAGAAAATGTAACTGTAATGACAATTCCTACATTTCTCTCCTTTCTTCTAACAGGACTCCAGAAAATGGAGCAAGAATGAGAGGGGAGAAGCAGAGGGAGAAGCATGAGCTGGCGTCTAGTCAAGTTGCTCTCCTTCCTGTTTATTTGGGAGCAGATCGCTGTGCAGGAATCATTCCAATCCCAAGAACATGTCTCCAAAGAGTTTGCCTGGCTCATCTCTGATCGGGGTCCATTTCACCATTCTAAGAGTTACCTGTCCTTTGTGGAGAGGCATCGGCAGGGCTACTCAACAAGATACAAGATTTACAGGTTAAAATCTGTCTATGTAATACCATGCCATATATCTATACATCTAATTATATGTAAACTGTACTATCCCACCTTTTGTATCGACACACTATTACTTTCGGTTGGGTAGAGTAAATTGAAAATGATGTATTTTGAATTTTGGTGATAAATTAGTAATACTTTAAGGGTTTATCCCAGAATTGTTTTTATTAATTATGGGCTTAAAAACTAATAGTCAAGTAGTTGCTAACCACCTTGACTGCTTTTGCTATCAATTCAGCTTCTCAAAGTCAACAGAGCAGTGTTTCTTCTTCCGGGCTGCTCTTTCGATAGTGTGTGACTGCCAACATCATGCTGATTGACAGCCGGCTCCCCATAGTTAGGCAGCGAGGATTCAACTGTCAATCAGACTGATGTCGGCAGTGGCATGTTGTTTACTGAGCAGAGCAGAAAAGAAGCTACTGCTTTGTTGACCTGACTTCATCTGAAGCCACTGAATCACCAGCAGGAGCGGTCTGTGACTTCTGGGCCAGCAGAGATTGGTATCGGGCACAACAGACAGGTACTGTAGTTAGCTAGCACCTACCTGCCTGTTTTTATATCCACATTAAAATTAAAATAATCTTGGATAAATCTTTTACGAGTATCACATATTAACTGCTTAGACTTTTTTATATACTTCATATGGAGGCAAACTGTTAGGAAAATCGTATGTGCTAATGGCGGTTTGCATAGAGCAGTCAGTCTGTGTAGATGAATAAACGCCTTGTCATAAAATTAGGCCGCTGAAGAAGGAAGATGAGGTATGAATTGATACTTCTAATCAACATGGGGGTCAGATAGTATCTTCAAACTTTCATATGAGTCTTCTAGGCCTTATTATGGCTGACAAATAAATAGTAATTTGAGATGGGAGAATCGATTCTCAGGACTTCAGTCTGTCAGCCAGGACAGAAATCTGTGACTGCTGGATGGGAGACCTGCCAATCTTCTTACCTCCTGGCATTCCCAGGTCTTCTTTTCATTAGCCGGGCTGGTGTGATGTCATCATTGTGTCATCACACCAGCCCACCTAATTAAAAGAAGAACCAGAAATGCCAAGAGGAAAGGGGATTCGTAGGTCTCCCATTCAGTGGTCAGTGACGTAGTTGATAGACCAGAGTCATGAAAATCAGTTCTCCCATCTCCAGTAATCACAAATGGTAGTTCGGACTTTAATATGAGATAATGATTATATTTGATATGAAAGTGAACGTGCCAGGTCCTGTGATTCTTTCAAAACTGTCCTCCTGATCTTATAAAGCTTCACTGAGTTCAGTAGGGTCTTTACTGTTTTATGGAATGGCACATATTTCAGTAAAAATGAACATTGCACCTCATTGTATGCTAACGAACGAGGACTAGCATGGTGCGATGTTTACCCTCTGAGGTTATTGGCTCAGTAGTTGCAGTAAAGCCTCCTGGAAGCAGTTGATAATCCCTCTACTGCCTGTGTCTTCACAGTCTCCAAGCATCTTGGTTCCCCTGTTACATCTCTGCTCTATAAAGGACTAATAGGAGAACTGTGACAGAAGAAATGAGTTGTCCAGGGAAGAGCAACATGTGAAAATACCGGCAGTGAAAAGACTGTCAATCATATCAAAGGGGCGTGATGTCAACTACTGAACTCAGTGAGTGAAAGCCTCATCAGTCCTGAGGTCTGGTTAGGAAAGAAGTGCACAATAGGGCAATACCGTGAGAAAAATAAGAGAGAGTAAGAGTGATGGTAGTGCTCACCTGAGGAGTTGTGTGCATGGACAAAACATCAGTTAGAGCCTTTGAATCCGTGGCTGCAGTCCTGTGGCTGGAGGAGAAATTCTTCCAGATCGTTATTCAGTTAAGTGGAGATATCACAGTACCTGGGCTGTGGTTGAGGAATGAAGAATCCTCAATGGTCTAAAATGAACCAACCAACGCGTGTTGGTGCCGGACTGGCTGCAAAGTCATTTTATGTTTGTGTGTAGCCCATTCACTACTTCCATCTATCCCCCACCCCCTGAAGATGGCTGGACCATCACTGTAAATACATCATTGCAAATACACACCTGTACTTTGTATCTCCCCCTCCTCATTGTAGATTGCAAGCTCTCACGAGCAGGGTCGTTTTATTTCGCTTTAATTATTGTATTGTTAACGTTGTTACTTATGACTGTTGTGTTTGATACTTTTAAACTGTAAAGTGCTGCGGAATATGTTGGCGCTTTATAAATAAAGATTATTATTATTTTTCAAGGTAAAAAGAAAAAGAGACATCTGTTTTCTTAACTTGAAAAAGGCCTCAGTCTGGCGCCGAAACGCGTTGGTTGATAAAAACCTTAATTTTATACCATCAATTATTCTTCAATTCTGCAAGCGCCGCCCATGTACCAAGATCTGTCCACTAATGTGACCAGACTAGTCCTGGTTCACTTGTGCAGATCCATTAACCAATAACATTTTGATTGAAGCTCTGAAAGGTCATAGGAGCTGCTTAATACATCTCGGGACCTGTCAGGTTCCCTTAATGTCAAATGTAAAATAAGGATGTGAACAACTATAAATAAGTAGGAGTTATTTAGCATGCTAATATACAGTGATGTTGGCAGAATAAATCCCGTAACAAACCCCACCTAAGAATGCCCCCAGAATTGTCAAAAGTGCATATAATGCCAGCTCCGATTTGATTTGGGACAGCCTCAAATTTTGCCTGGATTCTTTCCAAATAATTGGAACAATGCCACCAACTTCAGTACTGTTGCCAACTATTATATGGACTGAATTGGATGGAAAAAAGAAAGCAGGAAAACACAATTCCACACTGGTTTTTTTTAACCCCATAAAATGCATCAAAAACACCCTAAAATGGTGATTCCGCCCCAACTTGAAAAGATATATATATATATATATATACAGTTAGGGCCAGAAATATTTGGACAGTGACACAATTTTCGCGAGTTGGGGTCTGCATGCCACTACATTGGATTTGAAATGAAACCTCTACAACAGAATTCAAGTGCAGATTGTAACATTTAATTTGAAGGGTTGAACAAAAATATCTGATAGAAAATGTAGGAATTGTACACATTTCTTTACAAACACTCCACATTTTAGGAGGTCAAAAGTAATTGGACAAATAAACATAACCCAAACAAAATATTTTTATTTTCAATATTTTGTTGCAAATCCTTTGGAGGCAATCACTGACTTAAGTCTGGAACCCATGGACATCACCAAACGCTGGGTTTCCTCCTTCTTAATGCTTTGCCAGGCCTTTACAGCCGCAGCCTTCAGGTCTTGCTTGTTTGTGGGTCTTTCCGTCTTAAGTCTGGATTTGAGCAAGTGAAATGCATGCTCAATTGGGTTTAGATCTGGAGATTGACTTGGCCATTGCAGAATGTTCCACTTTTTGGCACTCATGAACTCCTGGGTAGCTTTGGCTGTATGCTTGGGGTCATTGTCCATCTGTACTATGAAGCGCCGTCCAATCAACTTTGCAGCATTTGGCTGAATCTGGGCTGAAAGTATATCCCGGTACACTTCAGAATTCATCTGGCTACTCTTGTCTGCTCTTATGTCATCAATAAACACAAGTGACCCAGTGCAATTGAAAGCCATGCATGCCCATGCCATCACGTTGCCTCCACCATGTTTTACAGAGGATGTGGTGTGCCTTGGATCATGTGCCGTTCCCTTTCTTCTCCAAACTTTTTTCTTTCCATCATTCTGGTACAGGTTGATCTTTGTCTCATCTGTCCATAGAATACTTTTCCAGAACTGAGCTGGCTTCTTGAGGTGTTTTTCTGCAAATTTAACTCTGGCCTGTCTATTTTTGGTATTGATGAATGGTTTGCATCTAGATGTGAACCCTTTGTATTTACTGTCATGGAGTCTTCTCTTTACTGTTGACTTAGAGACAGATACACCTACTTCACTGAGAGTGTTCTGGACTTCAGTTGATGTTGTGAACGGGTTCTTCTTCACCAAATTAAGTATGCGGCGATCATCCACCACTGTTGTCATCCGTGGACGCCCAGGCCTTTTTGAGTTCCCAAGCTCACCAGTCAATTCCTTTTTTCTCAGAATGTACCCAACTGTTGATTTTGCTACTCCAAGCATGTCTGCTATCTCTCTGATGGATTTTTTCTTTTTTTTCAGCCTCAGGATGTTCTGCTTCACCTCAATTGAGAGTTCCTTTGACCGCATGTTGTCTGCTCACAGCAACAGCTTCCAAATGCAAAACCACACACTTGGAATCCACCCCTGACCTTTTAACTACTTCATTGATTACAGGTTAACGAGGGAGACGCCTTCAGAGTTAATTGCAGCCCTTAGAGTCCATTGTCCAATTACTTTTGGTCCCTTGAAAAAGAGGACGCTATGCATTACAGAGCTATGATTCCTAAACCCTTTCTCCGATTTGGATGTGGAAACTATCATATTGCAGCTGGGAGTGTGCACTTTCAGCCCATATCTAATATATAATTGCCTAGAATACTACTTCCTGCAATTTGTGCCAACTTCCGTGGCTTTGTCCGGAGCTAATGTCCGGAGCTAATGTCCGGAGCTAATGTCCGGAGATAAGTGACGTCAACAGTGTCCAGTGTCTGATTGGTTGCCGCCTGCTGCGAGCGACCAATCAGAAACGTGCCGTACTGTGACACACTCCGCCCGCCATTTTGGTGTGATTTTTGAATTTTTACCTCACAGCAAGTTTCTACTGCGTGGAGGCGGGCCCAGTGACGTTGCTCTTCAAGCTCCTGCCGAATTTCGTCAAAAAAATGATAATACCATTTACCAAAACTATATATATTTAGTTGTGAAGTGGTTCAGTGACATTTTCACACCAATTTTGAACTTTTGTTTGGTGTTTTCTCCATATACTGCCTATTATTTTTGTTCTTTCTTACTATTATTTATTAATTGTATTATTCTTACATTTGAATAAATAAAGTATATATGGATTCTAGACTCCCGATTCTTTAGAATCGGGCTGCCATCTAGTTATATATATAATTGTATTTCTGAACATGTTTTTGTAAACAGCTAAAATAACAAAACTTGTGTCACTGTCCAAATATTTCTGGCCCTAACTGTATATATATATATATAGTATATATGCACACTGCTCAAAAAAATAAAGGGAACACTAAAATCCCACATCCTAGATATCACTGAATGAAATATTCCAGTTGTAAATCTTTATTCATTACATAGTGGAATGTGTTGAGAACAATAAAGCCTAAAAATTATTAACGTAAATCACAACTTATATCCCACGGAGGTCTGGAGTTGGAATGATGCTCAAAAATCAAAGTAGAAAATGAAGTTACAGGCTGATCACTTCAGTGGAAATGCCTCAAGACAAGGAAATGATGCTCAGTAGTGTGTGTGGCCTCTACGTGCCTGTATGACCTCCCTACAATGCCTGGGCATTCTCCTGATGAAGAGGTGGATGTTCTCCTGAGGGATCTCCTCCCAGACCTGGACTAAAAGCATCTGCCAACTCCTGGACAGTCTGTGGTGCAACGTGACGTTGGTGGATAGTGCGAGATATGATGTCTCAGATCGGATTCAGGTTTGGGAAATGGGCAGGCCAGTCCATAGCTTCAATGCCTTCATCTTGCAGTAACTGCTGACACACTCCAGCCACATGAGGTATGGCATTGTCCTACATTAGGAGGAACCCAGGGCCAACCGCACCAGCATATGGTCTCACAAGGGGTCTGTGGATCTTATCTTGGTACCTAGTGGCAGTCAGGCTACCTCTGGCGAGCACATGGAGGGCTGTTCGGCCCTCCAAAGAAATGCCACCCCACACCATTACTGTCCCACTGCATAACCAGTCAAGCTGAAGGATGTTGCAGGCAGCAGATCGCTCTCCACTGCGTCTTCAGATTCTGTCAAGTCTGTCACATGTGCTCAGTGTGAACCTGCTTTCATCTGTGAAGAGCACAGGGCGCCAGTGGCTTATTTGCCAATCCTGGTGTTCTGTGGCAAATGCCAAGCATCCTGCATGGTGTTGGGCTGTGAGCACAACCCTAATCTGTGGACATCGGGCACTCAGACCATCCTCACGGAGTCAGTTTCTGACCGTTTGTGCAGACACATGCACATTTGTGGCCTGCTGGAGGTCATTTTGCAGGTCTCTGGCAGTGCTCATCCTGTTCCTCCTTGCACAAAGGCTGAGGTAGCGGTCCTGCTGCTGGGTTGCTGCCCTCCTACGGCCCCCTCCACGTCTCCTGGTGTACTGGCCTGTCTCCTGGTAGCGTCTCCAGCCTCTGGACACTACGCTGACACACAGAAAACCTTCTTGCCACAGCTCACATTGATGTGCCATCCTGGATGAGCTGCACTACCTGAGCCACTTGTGTGGGTTGTAGAGTCCATCTCATGCTACCACGAGTGTGAAAGCACAACCAACATTCAAAAGTGACCAAAACATTAGCTAGAAAGCATTGGTACTGAAATGAGGTCTGTGGTCCCCACCTGCAGAACCACTCCTCTATTGAGTCAATCTTGATAATTGCCAATATTTTCCATCTGTTGTCTATTCCATTTGCACAACAGCATGTGAAATTGATTGTCAATCAGTGTTGCGTCCTAAGTGGACAGTGTGATTTCACAGAAGTCTGATTTACTTGGAGTTACATTCTGTTGTTTAAGTGTTCCCTTTATTTTTTTGAGCAGTGTATATACAGCTCTGGCAAAAATTAAGAGACCATTGCAAAATATTCAGCTTGTCTGATTTTTCTCTTTATAGGTATATTTTTGAGTAAAATGTAAATTGTTCTTTTATTCTATAAACTTCTCACAACATGTCTCCGAATTTCCAAGCAATAATTTTGTATTTTTTTCTGTCAAAGAAAAATGGTCAAAATAAAAAAACAAAACGTGCTTTCAGACCTCAAATAATGCAAAGAAAAAAAGTTCATAATCATTTCGAAATAACAATACTAATGTTTTAACTCAGGAAGAGTTCAGAAATCAATATTTTGTGGAATAACCATGATTTTTAATCACAGCTTTCATGCGTCTTGGCATGCTTTCCACCAGTCTTTCACACTGCTTCTGGCGCAAAAATGTAAGCAGTTCCTCTTTGTTTGATGGCTTGTGACTAGTGTTGAGCGATACCGTCCGATACTTGAAAGTATCGGTATCGGATAGTATCGGCCGATACCCGAAAAATATCGGATATCGCCGATACCGATATCCGATACCAATACAAGTCAATGGGACATCAAGTATCGGAATGTATCCTCATGGATCCCAGGGTCTGAAGAAGAGGAAACTCTCCTTCAGGCCCTGGGATCCATATTAAAGTGTAAAATAAAGAATTAAAATAAAAAATATTGTTATATTCACCTCTCCGGCGGCCCCTGGACATCAGCGGGAGGATCCGGCGTCCGGCACGGCTTCTTTCTTCAAAATGCGCGCCTTCAGGACCTGTGGAATGACGTCCCGGCTTCTGATTGGTCGCGTGCCGCCCATGTGACCGCCACGCGACCAATCAGAAGCCGCGACGTCATTCCTCAGGTCCTAGAAGGCGCTCATTCTAGGACTTTAGCTGAGGAATGACGTCGCGGCTTCTGATTGGTCGCGTGGCGGTCACATGGGCGGCACGCGACCAATCAGAAGCCGGGACGTCATTCCACAGGTCCTGAAGGCGCGCATTTTGAAGAAAGAAGCCGTGCCGGACGCCGGATCCTCCCGCTGATGTCCAGGGGCCGCCGGAGAGGTGAATATAACAATATTTTTTATTTTAATTCTTTATTTTACACTTCCGATACCGATACCCGATATCACAAAAATATCGGATCTCGGTATCGGAATTCCGATACCGCAAGTATCGGCCGATACCCGATACTTGCGGTATCGGAATGCTCAACACTACTTGTGACTATCCATCATCCGCTTTATTACATTCCAGAGGTTTTCAATGGGTCCGGAGATTGGGCTGCCCATGACAGGGTTTTTTTGATGTGGTGGTCTCCTAATTTTTGCCAGAGCTTTATATATATATATATATATATATATATATATATATATATATATATATATATATATATGCTCAAATAGTAAATTAAGAGAAACCTTTGCCCCAGCACAATTATAAAAGTAAGTCCTAATGGTATTGAAACATGCTGTCAGTAAAGACCCACATACCTGTACATATTAGATAGCTGTCGGACAAACTACTGTCTCATTGAAAGCTATCTTTCCCAACTCTCCCATACACAGAGACAACAGGCTCAAGAGATCACTCCTTTGTTCTCTATATGAGTCCTGCTGCCAGATTTCCTCATCTCACAGAAGTATTATAGATAGTGTTGATGAGCAATACCTTCCGATACTCAAAGGTATCGGTATCGGATGGGATCGTCCGATATCCAAAAAATATCGGATATTGCCAATACCGATACCCGATACCAATGCAAGTCAATGGGACACAAGTATCGGAAGCTATCCTGGATGGTTCCCAGGGTCTGAAGGAGAGGAAACTCTCCTTCAGGCCCTGGGATCCATATTGACCTGACCGCTCACGTGACCACGACGTCATCGAAGGTCCTTCACTCTCTGCATTCTTAGGAATGGAGGCAGACGCTTGCAACGGTGACAGCCAGGGTTCGTCGGAGGGGTGAGTATATCCATATTTTTTATTCTTTATTTTTTACATGAATATGGATCCCAGGGCTTGAAGGAGAGTCTCCTCTCCTTCAGACCCTGGGAACCATACGCACCGCACACGCCGAAGATGACTGGGAACACTTCCGATTCCGATTTCTGATATCGCAAAAATATCGGAACTCGGTATCGGAATTCCAATACAGCAAATATCGGCCGATACCCGATATTTGCAGTATCGGAATGCTCAACACTGATTATAGGATCAAATGATGAAATTCACCGTTCCGGATCCTTCTCTCCCCCAACATCACCTGTCAGGGAAGGGTCAGTAGGCCATTATATGCAAAATGCTTTTGGACTAGCCTGCCAATGTCTAATGTATATAGGGGCCTTAAAAGGAACCAGTCACTAGGTTTTCCCCATATAAAGTACGGCCACCACCATTAGGTCCTTTTTTACAGCACACTGCAGTGCTGTAAAAAAGTCCCCAATCCAGTCTGCAGATCCGAAAAAATAGCTTTTATTATAGTCACAGACAGGGAGGTCCAGTCCAATGGGCATCTCTGGTCTTGATCAGGCGCCTCCTCTCTTCTTGCGATTGCTGTCCTTTCACTCTCCATGTGGATGACGCGTCCTACATCATCCGCACGGTTTCCTCCATCGCGCTCCCACACAGGCGCACTTCTCTCTGCCCTGCCGAGGGCAGAACAAAGTACTGTAGTGCCACGCACCGGCTTTACTTCCGGGTCATCACCGCTCTTTGGACTTTCCCGGAGCATGCGCACTATAATACTTTGAACAGGAAAGAGGAGTGCGCCTGCGCACGAGAACGATGGGGACACTATGTGGATGACGTAGGACATGTCATCCACATGAAAGAAGGACGGAGGATGGTGAATGCAAGAATTGAGGATGCGCTGGATCCAAACCAGAGACACCCATCGGACTGTATTGCACGGTGAGTATAATAAAGGTTATTTTTGGCGTCTCCATACTGAATTGGGGACTTTTTTGGCACCATTCCAGTATGCTGTAAAAAAGGTCCTAATGGTGGTGGCTCTACTTCATAAGGGAAAATTCTGGTGGCAGGTTCCTTTTAAGACTTAATTTGTGGAGGAGATAGGAAGTAATTTTCAATAATTAATTAGGTTTTCATTTTAGGATATTAATTATTATGACATTATAAACTGTTCAAGGATGCGATTTACAGAGCAATGATGACATATCCCATTACTCCTGGTAATAGGTGGAGAGTCACGCGTGGTGGTATCGTTTATTGATATTCATCCGATTAATCGGAATAATAGAAGAGCCGTAAAGAAAGCCACTCAGATGATTTTGGGATGTAATCAGAACGGTCCGGCCTCTCGGTCTGAGAGTGCAGCTGTTATAGATGGAAAGCATAGAGGTATAATTAAATATCTGCAGGAAAACACAGAAATTGAAAAACTCATGGAGCTGGATGGGCTCATCATGTTGCTTACTTGACTGTAAAAGATAAATCCAAAGTTGTGTCGTTTGGTTCAAAAGATTTTCTAATAGACATAGACGAGGATTTTCGGAAACTTGCCAAGCAGAAAGTATGCTGCATCCTTTACATTAGAACAATTCTTTTTCATATGGATGAACGTAAAAATATTTTTCATTATGTTGAAAGCAAAGTATCATAACAGCAAAAGTAGGAAAACTTATATCTTGTAGGCCTTATTTTTTACATGACATTCTTCCATGAGCTGTCACTTCTGATGTTCTCTCCCATGAAGATGATGTGACTCGTAAGCTGCATCCAGCTAGAATGCAACTGATAAAACTACGACTGGTTTGCATGTTCAAAGCAGATCTGTCACACTGAACATGTTTCCCGAAGTATAGGAGGAGCAGCAGGAGCTAAGCAGATGTACGGGACACATGCAGTAGAGTTGTCACCTAAGGATCCACTGCAAACTCATTCTCTACCGATTTATAGATGTCAAACTCTGAGGTTTGTTGCATTATCTGTTCAGAAAGGAATATTTTTCATACAAATATTGTCCTTTGAAAGGTTGTTGGATTTTGGAAAGCCATCTTTAACCCCTTCAAGACCCAGCCTATTTTGACCTTAAAGACCTTGCCGTTTTTTGCAATTCTGACCAGTGTCCCTTTATGAGGTAATAACTCAGGAACGCTTCAACGGATCCTAGCGGTTCTGAGATTGTTTTTTCGTGACATATTGGGCTTCATGTTAGTGGTAAATTTAGGTCAATAAATTCTGCATTTATTTGTGATAAACACGGAAATTTGGCGAAAATTTTGAAAATTTCGCAATTTTCACATTTTGAATTTTTATTCTGTTAAACCAGAGAGATATGTGACACAAAATAGTTAATAAATAACATTTCCCACATGTTTACTTTACATCAGCACAATTTTGGAAACAAAATTTTTTTTTGTTAGGAAGTTATAAGGGTTAAAATTCGACCAGCGATTTGTCATTTTTACAACGAAATTTACAAAACCATTTTTTTTAGGGACCACCTCACATTTGAAGTCAGTTTGAGGGGTCTATGTGGCTGAAAATACCCAAAAGTGACACCATTCTAAAAACTGCACCCCTCAAGGTACTCAAAACCACATTCAAGAAGTTTATTAACCCTTCAGGTGCTTCACAGCAGCAGAAGCAACATGGAAGGAAAAAATGAACATTTAACTTTTTAGTCACAAAAATTATCTTTTAGCAACAATTTTTTTATTTTCCCAATGGTAAAAGGAGAAACTGAACCACGAAAGTTGTTGTCCAATTTGTCCTGAGTACGCTGATACCTCATATGTGGGGGTAAACCACTGTTTTGGCCCACGGCAGGGCTTGGAAGGGAAGGAGCGCCATTTGACTTTTTGAATCAAAAATTGGCTCCACTCTTTAGCGGACACCATGTCACGTTTGGAGAGCCCCCGTGTGCCTAAAAATTGGAGCTCCCCCACAAGTGACCCCATTTTGGAAACTAGACGCCCCAAGGAACTTATCTAGATGCATAGTGAGCACTTTGAACCCCCAGGTGCTTCACAAATTGATCCGTAAAAATGAAAAAGTACTTTTTTTTCACAAAAAAATTCTTTTAGCCTCAATTTTTTCATTTTCACATGGGCAACAGGATAAAATGGATCCTAAAATGTGTTGGGCAATTTCTCCTGAGTACACCAATACCTCACATGTGGAGGTAAACCACTGTTTGGGCACATGGTAAGGCTCGGAAGGGAAGGAGCGCCATTTGACTTTTTGAATGAAAAATTATTTCCATCGTTAGCGGACACCATGTCGCGTTTGGATAGCTCCTGTGTGCCTAAACATTGGCGCTCCCCCACAAGTGACCCCATTTTGGAAACTAGACCCCCCAAGGAACTAATTTAGATGCTTAGTGAGCACTTTAAACCCTCAGGTGCTTCACAAATTGATCTGTAAAAATGAAAAAGTAATTTTTTTTCACAAAAAAATTCTTTTCGCCTCAATTTTTTCATTTTCACATGGGCAGTAGGATAAAATGGATCATAAAATTTGTTGGGCAATTTCTCCCGAGTACGCCGATACCTCATATGTTGGGGTAAACCACTGTTTGGGCACTCGGCAGGGCTCAGAAGAGAAGGCGCGCCATTTGACTTTTTGAATGGAAAATTAGCTCCAATTGTTAGCGGACACCATGTCGCGTTTGGAGAGCCCCTGTGTGCCTAAACATTGGAGCTCCCGCACAAGTGACCCCATTTTGGAAACTAGACCCCCCAAGGAACTTATCTAGATGCATATTGAGCACTTTAAACCCCCAGGTGCTTCACAGAAGTTTATAACGCAGAGCCATGAAAATAAAAAATAATTTTTCTTTCCTCAAAAATGATTTTTTAGCCTGGAATTTCCTATTTTGCCAAGGATAATAGGAGAAATTGGACCCCAAATATTGTTGTCCAGTTTGTCCTGAGTACGCTGATACCCCATATGTGGGGGTAAACCACTGTTTGGGCGCACGGCAGGGCTCGGAAGGGATTGCACGCCATTTGGCTTTTTAAATGGAAAATTAGCTCCAATCATTAGCGGACACCATGTCACGTTTGGAGAGCCCCTGTGTGCCTAAACATTGGAGATCCCCCAGAAATGACACCATTTTAGAAACTAGACCCCCAAAGGAACTAATCTAGATGTGTGGTGAGGACTTTGAACCCCCAAGTGCTTCACAGAAGTTTATAACGCAGAGCCATGAAAATTAAAAAAAAAATTATTTTCTCAAAAATGATCTTTTAGCCTGCAATTTTTTATTTTCCCAAGGGTAACAGGAGAAATTTGACCCCAAAAGTTGTTGTCCAGTTTCTCCTGAGTACGCTGATACCCCATATGTGGGGGTAAATCACTGTTTGGGCACATGCCGGGGCTCGGAAGTGAAGTAGTGACGTTTTGAAATGCAGACTTTGATGGAATGCTCTGTGGGCGTCACGTTGCGTTTGCAGAGCCCCTGATGTGGCTTAACAGTAGAAACCCCCCACAAGTGACCCCATTTTGGAAACTAGACCCCCAAAGGAACTTATCTAGATGTGTGGTGAGCACTTTGAACCCCCAAGTGCTTCATAGAAGTTTATAATGCAGAGCCGTGAAAATAATAAATACGTTTTCTTTCCTCAAAAATAATTATTTAGCCCAGAATTTTTTAATTTTCCCAAGGGTAACAGGAGAAATTTGACCCCAATATTTGTTGTCCAGTTTCTCCTGAGTACGGTGATACCCCATATGTGGGGGTAAACTACTGTTTGGGCACATGCCGGGGCTTGGAATTGAAGTAGTGACGTTTTGAAATGCAGACTTTGATGGAATGCTCTGCGGGCGTCACGTTGCGTTTGCAGAGCCCCTGGTGTGCCTAAACAGTAGAAACCCCCCACAAGTGACCCCATTTTAGAAACTAGACCCCCCAAGGAACTTATCTAGATATGTGGTGAGCACTTTGAACCCCCAAGTGCTTCACAGACGTTTACAACGCAGAGCCGTGAAAATAAAAAATCATTTTTCTTTCCTCAAAAATTATGTTTTAGCAAGCATTTTTTTATTTTCACAAGGGTAACAGGAGAAATTGGACACCAGTAATTGTTGCGCAGTTTGTCCTGAGTATGCTGGTACCCCATATGTGGGGGTAAACCACTGTTTGGGCACACGTCAGGGCTCGGAAGTGAGGGAGCACCATTTGACTTTTTGAATACGAGATTGGCTGGAATCAATGGTGGCGCCATGTTGCGTTTGGAGACCCCTGATGTGCCTAAACAGTGGTAACCCCTCAATTCTAACTCCAACACTAACCCCAACACACCCCTAACCCTAATCCCAACTGTAGCCATAACCCTAATCACAACCCTAACCCCAACACACCCCTAACCACAACACTAACCCCAACACACCCCTAACCCTAACCACAACCCTAATTCCAACCCTAACCCTAATCACAACCCTAACCACAACCCTAATTCCAACCCTAACCCTAAGGCTATGTGCCCACGTTGCGGATTCGTGTGAGATATTTCCGCACCATTTTTGAAAAATCTGCGGGTAAAAGGCACTGTGTTTTACCTGCGGATTTTCCGCGGATTTCCAGTGTTTTTTGTGCGGATTTCACCTGCGGATTCCTATTGAGGAACAGGTGTAAAACGCTGCGGAATCCGCACAAAGAATTGACATGCTGTGGAAAATACAACGCAGCGTTCCCGCGCGGTATTTTCCGCACCATGGGCACAGCGGATTTGGTTTTTCATATGTTTACATGGTACTGTAAACCTGATGGAACACTGCTGCGAATCCGCAGCCAAATCCGCACCGTGTGCACATAGCCTAATTCTAAAGGTATGTGCACACGCTGCGGAAAACGCTGCGGATCCGCAGCAGTTTCCCATGAGTGTACAGTTCAATGTAAACCTATGGGAAACAAAAATCGCTGTACACATGCTGCGGAAAAACTGCACGGAAACGCAGCGGTTTACATTCCGCAGCATGTCACTTCTTTGTGCGGATTCCGCAGCGGTTTTACAACTGCTCCAATAGAAAATCGCAATTGTAAAACCGCAGTGAAATGCGCAGAAAAAAACGCGGTAAATCCGCCATAAATCCGCAGCGGTTTAGCACTGCGGATTTATCAAATCCGCAGCGGAAAAATCCGCAGAGGACCAGAATACGTGTGCACATTCCTAACCCTAGCCCTAACCCTAGCCCTAACCCTAGCCCTAACCCTAGCCCTAACCCTACCCCTAACCCTAACCCTACCCCTAACCCTACCCCTAACCCTACCCCTAACCCTAACCCTACCCCTAACCCTAACCCTATTCTAACATTAGTGGAAAAAAAAAATTTTCTTTATTTTTTTATTGTCCCTACCTATGGGGGTGACAAAGGGGGGGGGGGTCATTTATTATTTTTTTTATTTTGATCACTGAGATAGATTATATCTCAGTGATCAAAATGCACTTTGGAACGAATCTGCCGGCCGGCAGATTCGGCGGGCGCACTGCGCATGCGCCCGCCATTTTGGAAGATGGCGGCGCCCGGGAGAAGACGGACGGGACCACGGCTGGATCGGTAAGTATGATAGGGTGGGGGGGGACCACGGGGGGGGGGGGATCGGAGCACGGGGGGGAATCGGAGCACGGGAGGGGTGGAACGGAGCGCGGGGGGCGTGGAACGGAGCACGGGGGGGCTGGAATGGAGCACGGGGGGGGTGGAACGGAGCACGGGGGGGGTGGATCGGAGTGCAGGGGGGGTGATTGGAGCACGGGGAGGTGATTGGAGCACGGGGGGAGCGGACACGAGCACGGGGGGGAGCGGAGCACAGGGCGGAGGGGAGCCGGAGCAGTGTACCGGCCAGATCGGGGGGGTGGGGGGGCGATCGGAGGGGTGGGGGCACACTAGTATTTCCAGCCATGGCCGATGATATTTCAGCATCGGCCATGGCTGGATTGTAATATTTCACCCGTTATAATGGGTGAAATATTACAAATCGCTCTGATTGGCAGTTTCACTTTCAACAGCCAATCAGAGCGATCGTAGCCACGAGGGGGTGAAGCCACCCCCCCTGGGCTAAACTACCACTCCCCCTGTCCCTGCAGATCGGGTGAAATGGGAGTTAACCCTTTCACCCGATCTGCAGGGACGCGATCTTTCCATGACGCCGCATAGGCGTCATGGGTCGGAATGGCACCGACTTTCATGACGCCTACGTGGCGTCATGGGTCGGGAAGGGGTTAAATATCATACTAAGGGGATAATGGTCTCTTGCTTGGGACTTTCATCAATTAGAAGGATCAGGAAGCAGCTACAAAGCTCCAGTAAAACTTGACTCATTGCGTGCATTACATTGATACATGTCACAAATTTCATTGGGACCTGTATAAACTGTCCTTTCAGGTAGGAAGAGGACTTATACTCTAGAGCCACCTATTAAAAGTAGCAATCCTAAAAATAAAAACTGACTTTTTAATGAGCCTTACCACTTGGCTTTAAAAGCCAAATCAAAATTTTCAGACACATGTTTCGGGGTATTCGCCTCTCTTCAGCGCAAAGCAAGATATCTGATTTGGCTGTATGAGAGGCCTCTGACGGGGGTCTAAGGGGTAACATTTCTTCTAATCGAGAATGACATTCCTGACATTCCAGGATAAGAAGGCTTATAAGCCATGAAATGTAATTCTGGGAAATTAAATATGCAAATCATCTCTTCAGAGAGGAAGGGGACTAAAACTTTTGTTTCACCTATTAAAGGTAGAAATCCTAACAGTCAGTATCGACTCTTTAATGAGCCATGACACAAGGCTTTAAAAGCCTAATCAAAATCTCAATTTGCAGACACGTGTTTCGGGGTATTTGCCCTTCTTCAGTGTAAAACAAGAGATCTGATTTGGCTGTATAAGAAGTCTCTGACTGTGGTCTAAGGGGAAGCATTTCTTCTAGTTGAGGATAACATTCCAGGGTAAGGAGGCATATAAGCCATGAAATGCTCTTCTTGGAAATTAAATATGCCAATAACCTCTTCAGAGAGGAATGGGACTAAAACTCTAGTGTCACTTATTAAAAGTAGAAATCCTACAGTCAATGTCGAACCCTCAATGAGCCGGACCACATGACTATAAAAGATTTTGATAAAAGTCACACCAGAATCTCAATTTGAAGACACGTGTTTTCAGGTGTTTGACTTTTAGGATTGCTATTTTCAGTGGATGACACTAGAGTTCAAGTCCTCTTATTCTCTGAAGAGGCAATTTGCATATTTAATTTACCAGATGAGCATTAAGGGGCCTAAAAGTCTCCTTACCCTGGCATGTCACTCTTCACAAGGAGAAACATTACCCCTTAGGTTGGGAACTGTGTAATAACTCCTTAGACACTGGCTCCTGGGTGCCCTCACACATGAATGCCAGAGGTCGCTGTGGCTGGATAAGGTCTCATTTATCAAGTAAAACGTGATTGTAAAAAAATTGACAATGAGAATACATACGAGTTATGAAGATAAATGTCCCTTAAAGATAGATAATGATTAAAGTGCCTTTTCAGGTAGCTTTTCAGAATAAGCAGTCATCTATGTGCTTGGTAATAGAACTATATACTACTTGTATCCGGCATTTCTCTCCAGTTTCTCTTTTGAAGGCTTTGTCAACAATTCCCAGTTCTCTCTGAACTTGTGGGTGGAGATTAGCTGCTATCGTGTCTGATGTACAAAGCACACAGAGAAAGATGGATTCTAGCCCACAGACAGGAGCAACAGATGCATGGAGGACATTGTGAAGCAGTACTGAGCAGTGTAACTGTGAATCCAACACTGACCAAATTACTTACTACATAAGTTGAAGCAGGGAAGTATTTTTCTGTCAGTTTTAGTGCCTCTCCCTACTCTTCACTCATCCTCCCCATTTCAGAGAGTTTGAGGCTTTGACAAAGTCGGATATGAGCTGTTTTTTAGAGTAGATGGCAGTTCAAGAGATAGGGGATGTGGAGTATAAGTGGCTCATGAGTGGAGAAAGAAGCATATTTTGTGAATAACATATATTACGAAATATCTTAAATTTGCTTGTTCTGTTGATTTATGAAAATTTTGTTGAAACAACAGTAATTATTTAAAATCTTTTACGAATAGTGTTGAGCGATACCTTCTGATATTTGGAAATATCGGTATCGGATTGTATTGGCCGATATAAAAAATTTATAGAATATCGCCGATACCCGATACCAATGCAAGTCAATGGGACACAAATATCGGAATTAAAATAAGCCCTTTCTGTCCTTGTACATCCTGTTCCAGAGGGGGGAAGAGTGTGGGCGGTGCATGGGCGGAGACTGCGTGACTGTGTGGGACCGTGAAGGTCTGTGTGGGCCTGCCGGGGGTCTGTACGGGCCTCTTGGGGGTCTGCGTGGGCTGCCTAGGGTCTGTGCGGCCTGCCAGATATCTGTACGGGCCTCTCGGGGGTCTGTGCAGCCTGCCGGGGGTCTGTGGGGGCCTCTCTGGGGGTCTGTGCGGCCAGCCGGGGGTCTGTGCGGCCTGCTGGGGGTCTGTACGGGCCTCTCTGGGGTCTGTGCGGCCTGTCGGGGGTCTGTGCGGCCTGCTGGGGGTCTGTATTGTCCTCTCGGGGGTCTGAGCGGGCCTGCCGAGGGTCTTTGTTTGTGTGCAGGCATCGTCCGATGGGATTTCAAGTCCCATCGGGCTATGCCTGCTACAATGGCAGTGATTGACACATTAGCCAATGATGGGACAGTAGTAGTCCCATCATCCGGCTAATGTGTTGAATGAAAAAAAAAACCAAAAAACATACATACTACATACATACTACATTCATACTACATTCATACTACATACATACTACATACATACATACATACAACATACTACATACATACAACATACTACATACATACTACATACATACGACATACTACATACATACATACAACATACTACATACATACTACATACATACATACAACATACTACATACATACTACATACATATACAACATACTACACACATACTACATACATACATACAACATACATACAACATAATACATACATATTACATGCATACTACATACCACATACTGTACATACAACATCCATACAACATACATACATACTACATACATACAACATACATAAAACATACTACATACATCCATACAACATACATACAACATACATTACATACAACATACATACTACATGCATGCATACTATATACAGTACATACTGTTAAGGACTGGCGGAACGCACCAAGTATAGATGATATGAAACTAGGTGCGTTTGCAGTCCGAGGTCCACCGTGCAGGTAAAAACCCTGCTGCTAGTAAGACGGACTATATGACGGTACTATAAGTATACACGCATGGGTTAACTTCACCCTGCGTGAAGGAAGCGATCCTGTTGAGTCACAGGACCGCGGTACCGCACATAGAGCGCGAGCAAGAAGTCAGCGAACACAACCCCAACTCAGGATTGAAGTCCGATTAGACCACTTGCTGGCACAACACCGCAAATGGGTGTGTAAGGAAACTATTAAAATAGTATATAAAGGCACGAGAGTGCATGCAGTGCCGCACTGACGGACGCCACTAACCACCCAGGCTTGGGTAAGGAAAGCGCAGAGGAAGCGCACGGCGCCGTACAGGCGGTCACAGCAACTAGACGCTGTTATGTGTGTAACGTGCTGTTGGATAAGTCGGGCGCTAGATAGCAAACATACACCTTCCGCGAACAGTCATCCAATAGGGAGGGTATTTTAACCCCTTAATGACCGCCAATACGTCTTTTAACTGACCTGAGATATAAGAGAATAGCCTCCCCATACAGATAACAATCCAGCATCTGTTGGTTGTACACTATAGCTGACAACTTGCTGTATCAGCCACGATCAGTATTTGCACCATCCAAATCTGTTTAACCCCTTAGATGCTGCTGTCAATAGTGACTACATCATTCTAAATGGTTAACAGAGCGTGGGGGCTTCTTCTTTGTCCCAATTGGTACCCTCATATCATGATTTTGTTGTCCTGATGTTTGCCATGGCAATTCATGGCCAAATAGCGGCCTTAGAGTCTGGCGGCTGTAGTAATCTGTTCAGAAGTTAGAGACATTTAGGTGGTAAAAATACACATTTTCATTTCTGTCATGCCACTTTGCATTAATTCCTGTAAAGCACCTGAAGGGTTAATAAACTACCTGACAGCAGTTTTCAATATGTTTAGGGGTGCTGTTTTTAAAATGGTATCACGTTTGTGGGTTTCCCAATATATGGGACCCCTAAAGTCACTTCAAACATGGATAAGTCCCTAAAAAAATAAATTTTGTAAATTTCTTTGAAAAAATGAAAAATTGCTGCTACATTTTTAAACCTCCTAAACTGCTAACAAAATAAAATAATATTTTACAAATGGTCCTGATGTAAAGCAGACATGTGGGAAATGTTATTTATTAATGGTTTGCTGTGGTATGACCATCTGGATTATAGGGATAATCATTCAAATTTAGAAAATTGCTAATTTTTTAATATTTTTCTCAAATTTTTGATATTTTTTATAAATAAACACAAAAAATGTTGAACAAAATTTACCATTATCATAAAGTATAATGTGTCACGAAAAAACAATCTCAAAATCACTGGGATTTGTTGAAGCGTTGCAGAGTTATTACCACATAAAGTGACACTGGTCAGATTTCAAAAATTTGGCTCGGTCACTAAGGGGTTAAAGAGCGACTTTCACTCACAACACACACACATATTATCAAGACAATACTAGCGCATGGCCGTGCGGTCATGCGCAGTATATATAGTTGCAGTACAGGAAGCTGCTACAGAAGTTTTGCCCTTTCAGGACCTGCCAAGAGGACCAATGGGATGTGCTGCAGCACCTGAGCATGTGACCCTCGATCTCCAACGGGAGATCCTGTCCTGGGCATGCTCAGTGTGTGCAAAAAAGGACTTAGTCCCAGGGAAGCCCGCTCGCCGCAGATCAGTGCAGGGTACAACAGGAGAGCCGGAAAAGGCAGCAGTAACCCTTTGCACAGAATCAGTCCCAGCGAGATGCTGGGAGCGACGCCTCCGCTGAGCAGAGCCCACTGCGACCGAAGCAGAATGGGAGACCGCAGCAGACACGGATCGAGATTCCCCCTGTGCAGCAGAGGAAACTCGACTCCTAACATTACCCCACCTCCTAGGGCCCCCCCCCTCCTTGGGCCTCGCTACGTTCGAAGGCAGCAATAAGCTGCGGAGCCCGAATGTGCTCAGCAGGCTCCCAGGACCTATCCTCAGGACCGTAACCCTTCCAGTCCACCAAAAAAATTTTTTTGCCACGTACCACCTTGCACCCCAAGATAGCGTTCACCTCGAAATCGTCCGTAGACGAACCCGATGTCTCGGCAGATGACTCAGAAAACCGGGACATGTATACGGGCTTATGGAGGGACACATGAAAGGTGTCGGTGATACCGAGGCGTGGAGGAAGGGCCAGAGGGTAGACCACAGGATTAACCTGTTCGAGGACCTTGAAGGGACCCAAGTAGCGAGGAGCAAACTTAGTGGACTCAACTCGCAGCCTGATGTTACGGGCGGAGAGCCACACCAAGTCGCCAGGAGCAAAGGTCGGAGCGGGGCGCCGATGAGCATCGGCGGAGGACCTCATTCTCTCCTTAGAGGCCCAAATGGCATCCTGAGTGCGGTCCCAAATATCCCGTGCCTCCACAGCCCAGTCTGCCACCCTGGAGTCTGCAGAAGACACGGGCATAGGCACAGGTACCCGTGGATGCTGACCATAGTTGAGGAGGAATGGGGTTTGTCCAGTGGAGTCGGCTACGGCGTTGTTCAGCGCAAACTCTGCCCACGATAGCAAGGATGCCCAGTCATCCTGCCTGGCTGAAACAAAATGTCGCAGGTATGTGACCAAGGTCTGGTTGGCCCTCTCTACCAACCCATTCGTCTCGGGATGATAAGCGGAAGAGAGATTCAACTCAATACTGAGAAGACGACAAAGCTCTCTCCAGAACCGAAACGCAAGCTGGGGACCCCGGTCACTGACAATTTTGTCAGGCATACCATGTAGGCGGAAGATGTGTTTAATGAACAACGCTGCCAAGGCCCGTGCAGAAGGTAACCGTGGTAGCGGCCCCAAATGCACCATTTTTGAGAAATGATCGGTGATGACCCAAATGATGGTACAGCCGCGAGATTTGGGTAAACCCGCGACAAAGTCCATCCCGACCATCTCCCAGGGCCTATCTGCCACCGGCAAGGGATAGAGCAACCCAGCTGGCCTTTGCCGCGGAGATTTATTTTTGGCGCAGGAAACACACGCCAGAATATAATCCCTGACATCCCGGACCATATGCGGCCACCAGTACGTCCTCGCCAGTAGCTCAGATGTCCTCTTTGTCCCAAAGTGTCCACCCACCCTGGACGAATGAGCCCAAGAGAGAACCTCCGGTCGCAAATTAAAGGGCACAAAAGTCTTGCCCGGAGGCACAGACTCCAGCGAAACCGGCGCTACGGTTCTCAGGCTCTCAGAAGGGACAATAAGCCGAGGCTCCTCTTCCTCCTCTTCAGTTGACATAAGGGAGCGAGAGAGAGAGTCAGCACGAATATTCTTCTCCCCGGCGAGAAAATGAAGGGAAAAGTGGAACCGGAAAAAGAACAAGGACCATCTGGCTTGGCGAGAATTTAGCCGCTTGGCTGTTTGCAAGTAGACCAAATTTTTGTGGTCCGTGTAAACTTGGAAGGGAAACCGCGCACCTTCCAGAAGGTGTCTCCACTCTGAAAAGGCCAATTTCATTGCTAGCAACTCCCTATCCCCGATGGAGTAGTTTCTCTCCGCTGGCGTGAAGGTCTTAGAGAAGAAGAAGCATGGATGCTTCCGACCTTGAGCATCCTTTTGATAGAGGACTGCTCCAGCACCAACAGATGAGGCATCCACCTCCATTAGGAATGGCTTATCCACATCGGGACGATGTAAGATGGGAGCGCTAGCAAAGTGGGACTTAATAGAAGTGAAGGCCTTGGAGACCTCTTCCGACCACAATTTGGGATTCGCTCCCTTCTTGGTGAGGGCTACCAAGGGAGCTACCAGAGTTGAGAAGTGGGAAATGAACTGGCGGTAATAGTTAATGAACCCCATAAAGCGCTGCACCGCTTTAAGAGAATGGGGCTCTTGCCAGTCCATCACAGCCTGTAGTTTGGCAGGATCCATAGCCAATCCCTGGGCGGAGATGATATAGCCCAGGAACGGTAAAGACTCCTGCTCAAACATACACTTCTCCAACTTAGCATAAAGAGAGTTTGCCCGTAGGAGGTCGAAGACTCTGCCAACATCTCTCCGGTGGGAGTCTATATCTGGAGAAAAGATGAGAATATCATCCAGATAGACTACAACTGAGGTGGAAAGCATATTCCGGAAGATGTCGTTGACAAAGTTTTGGAAAACGGCTGGGGCATTACAGAGCCCGAAGGGCATCACCAGATACTCATAGTGCCCATCTCTGGTGTTAAACGCTGTTTTCCATTCATCCCCCTCACGGATGCGAATCAGGTTCTAAGCACCCCGCAGATCTAATTTAGTAAACACTCTATCTCCCCGAAGCCTATCGAAGAGCTCGGATATCAAGGGCAAAGGATACTTGTTCTTAACGGTGATAGCGTTAAGACCCCTGTGGTCTATGCATGGACGTAGTTCCCCATTCTTCTTCTGCACGAAGAAGAACCCTGCCCCAGCAGGTGACACTGACTTCCTGATAAATCCTCTTGCCAGATTCTCTTGAATGTACTGAGACATGGCCTCCGTCTCCGCGAGAGATAATGGATAAACTCGACCCTTAAACTGGGTGTGTAAGGAAACTATTAAAATAGTATATAAAGGCACGAGAGTGCATGCAGTGCCGCACTGACGGACGCCACTAACCACCCAGGCTTGGGTAAGGAAAGCGCAGAGGAAGCGCACGGCGCCGTACAGGCGGTCACAGCAACTAGACGCTGTTATGTGTGTAACGTGCTGTTGGATAAGTCGGGCGCTAGATAGCAAACATACACCTTCCGCGAACAGTCATCTAATAGGGAGGGTATTTTAAAGAGCGACTTTCACTCACAACACACACACATATTATCAAGACAATACTAGCGCATGGCCGTGCGGTCATGCGCAGTTTATATAGTTGCAGCACAGGAAGCTGCTACAGAAGTTTTGCCCTTTCAGGACCTGCCAAGAGGACCAATGGGATGTGCTGCAGCACCTGAGCATGTGACCCTCGATCTCCAACGGGAGATCCTGTCCTGGGCATGCTCAGTGTGTGCAAATAAGGACTTAGTCCCAGGGAAGCCCGCTCGCCGCAGATCAGTGCAGGGTACAACAGGAGAGCCGGAAAAGGCAGCAGTAACCCTTTGCACAGAATCAGTCCCAGCGAGACGCTGGGAGCGACGCCTCCGCTGAGCAGAGCCCACTGCGGCCGAAGCAGAATGGGAGACCGCAGCAGACACGGATCGAGATTCCCCCTGTGCAGCAGAGGAAACTCGACTCCTAACACATACTACATACATACATACTACATACATACTACATACATACTACATACATCATACATACTACATACTTCATACATCCATATAACATACATACAACATACATACATACTACATACTTCATGCATACTACATACATACAACATACATACTACATACATACTACATACATACTACATACATACTACATACATCATACATACTACATACTTCATACATCCATACAACATACATACATACTACATACTACATACATGCTACATGCATACATACTACATACATACAACATACATACAACATACATACTACATACGTACATACAACATACATACATACAACATACATACAACATACATACATACATACATACATACATACATACATGCTACATTGTTGTGAATTCTGTGGCTGAGTTCACTTCTGTGGTCACAAGTGGTATTGCAGTCTCTGGGCTTCCTCCCTCAGGTGTTTTGGTGAGCTCGTTGGCTGCCTTGCTATTTAGCTCCACCTGAGTCTGTCTTCCTTGCTCCTTGTCAATGTTCCAGTGTTGGATCTGAGCTACTGCATCTTTCCTTGGGCCTGCTGCTCTGCTAGATAAGTGCTTCTAGTTTGTTTTCTGTTTTTTTCTGTCCAGCTTGCTATTGTCTTTTGCTGGAAGCTCTGAGAAGCAGAGGGGTGCACCGCTGTGCTGTTAGTTCGGCACGGTGGGTCTTTTTGCCCCTTTGCGTGGTTTTCGTTTTAGGGTTTTTTGTAGACTGCATAGTTCTCTTTGCTATCCTCGCTCTGTCTAGAATATCGGGCCTCACTTTGCTGAATCTATTTCATTCCTACGTTTGTCTTTTCATCTTGCTAACAGTCATTATATGTGGGGGGCTGCCTATTCCTTTGGGGTATTTCTCTGAGGTAAGTCAGGCTTGTATTTCTATCTTCAGGCTAGTCAGCTCCTCAGGCAGTGCCGAGTTGCATAGGTAGTTGTTAGGCGCAATCCACTGCTGCTTATAGTTGTGTGAGGATAGATCAGGTACTGCAGTCTACAGAGATTCCACGTCTCAGAGCTCGTCCTATTGTTTTTGGTTATTGCCAGATCTCTGTATGTGCGCTGATTACTGCACGCTGTGTTGCCTGATTGCCAGCCATAACAGTACAAGGAGCCCCACCAATGATTCCCAATAGAGGGAAAAAAGAAATCCTGACATCATTTTTTTTTCTTAGCTCTGTCTTCAGTCTTTTTTTTCCCCTAGACATTAGAGTGCTTCAGGACACAGCTGTGGACATGGATATTCAGGCTCTGTGCTCCTCAATGGATAATCTCGTTGTAAATGTACAAAAGATTCAAGATACAATTGATCAGAAATCGATGCTAGAACCAAGAATTCCGATTCCTGATTTGTTTTTTGGTGACAGAACTAAGTTCCTGAGCTTCAGAAATAATTGTAAGCTATTTTTGGCCTTGAAACCTCATTCTTCTGGTAATCCTATTCAACAGGTTTTGATTATTATTTCTTTTTTGCGCGGCGACCCACAGGACTGGGCGTTTTCTCTTGCACCAGGAGATTCTGCATTGAGTAATGTTGATGCATTTTTCCTGGCGCTCGGATTGCTTTACGATGAGCCTAATTCAGTGGATCAGGCTGAGCAAAATCTGCTGGCTTTATGCCAGGGTCAGGATGATGTAGAAGTATATTGTCAGAAATTTAGGAAATGGTCAGTACTCACTCTGTGGAATGAATCTGCACTAGCGGCTTTGTTCAGAAAGGGTCTCTCTGAAGCTCTTAAGGATGTAATGGTGGGATTTCCTATGCCTGCTGGTTTGAATGAGTCTATGTCCTTGGCCATTCAGATCGGTCGTCGCTTGCGCGAGCGTAAATCTGTGCACCATCTGGCGGTACTGTCTGAGAGTAAACCTGAGCCTATGCAGTGCGACAGGACTATGACTAAAGTAGAACGGCAAGAACACAGACGTCTGAACAGACTGTGTTTCTATTGTGGTGATTCTACTCATGCTATTTCTAATTGTCCTAAACGCACTAGGCGGTTCGATAGCTCTGCCGTTATTGGTACTGTACAGTCCAAATTCCTTTTGTCCATTACCTTAATGTGCTCTTTGTCATCGTATTCTGTCATGGCGTTTGTGGATTCGGGCGCTGCCCTGAATCTGATGGATTTGGATTATGCTAAACGTTGTGGATTTTTCTTGGAGCCTTTGCGGTGTCCTATTCCGTTGAGAGGAATTGATGCTACACCTTTGGCCAAGAATAAGCCTCAGTACTGGGCCCAGCTGACCATGTGCATGGCTCCTGCACATCAGGAAGTTATTCGCTTTCTGGTACTGCATAATTTGCATGATGTGGTCGTGTTGGGGTTGCCATGGCTACAAACCCATAATCCAGTATTGGATTGGAACTCTATGTCGGTAACCAGCTGGGGTTGTCAGGGAGTACATGGTGATGTTCCATTTTTGTCTATTTCGTCATCCATTCCTTCTGACATCCCAGAGTTCTTGTCGGACTTTCAGGATGTATTTGAAGAGTCCAAGTCTGATGCCCTACCTCCGCATAGGAATTGTGATTGTGCTATCGATTTGATTCCTGGTAGTAAATTCCCTAAGGGTCGTTTATTTAATTTGTCCGTACCTGAACACACCGCTATGCGCAGTTATGTGAAGGAGTCCCTGGAGAAGGGACATATTCGCCCATCGTCGTCACCATTGGGAGCAGGGTTCTTTTTTGTAGCCAAGAAGGATGGTTCGCTAAGACCGTGTATTGATTACCGCCTTCTTAATAAGATCACTGTTAAGTTTCAGTATCCCTTGCCATTGATTTCTGACTTGTTTGCTCGGATTAAGGGGGCTAGTTGGTTTACTAAGATTGATCTTCGTGGTGCGTATAATCTGGTGAGAATCAGGCAGGGAGATGAATGGAAAACGGCATTTAATACGCCCGAGGGTCATTTTGAGTATCTGGTGATGCCGTTCGGACTTGCCAATGCTCCATCTGTTTTTCAGTCTTTTATGCATGACATTTTCCGTGAGTATCTGGATAAATTCTTGATTGTTTACTTGGATGACATTTTGATCTTCTCAGATGATTGGGAGTCTCATGTGAAGCAAGTCAGAATGGTTTTCCAGGTACTGCGTGCTAATTCCTTGTTCGTGAAGGGATCAAAGTGTCTCTTCGGTGTGCAGAAAGTTTCATTTTTGGGGTTCATCTTTTCCCCTTCTACTATCGAGATGGATCCGGTTAAGGTTCAGGCCATCCAGGATTGGACTCAGCCGACATCTCTAAAAAGTCTGCAGAAATTCCTGGGCTTTGCTAATTTTTATCGTCGCTTCATCTGTAATTTTTCTAGCATTGCCAGACCATTGACCGATTTGACCAAGAAGGGTGCTGATTTGGTTAATTGGTCTTCTGCTGCCGTGGAAGCTTTTCAGGAGTTGAAGCGTCGTTTTTGCTGTGCCCCTGTGTTGTGTCAACCTGATGTTTCTCTTCCGTTCCAGGTCGAGGTTGATGCTTCTGAGATTGGTGCAGGGGCGGTTTTGTCACAGAGAGGTTCTGGTTGCTCAGTGTTCAAACCATGTGCTTTCTTTTCCAGGAAATTTTCTGCTGCTGAGCGTAATTATGATGTGGGCAACCGAGAGTTGCTGGCCATGAAGTGGGCATTCGAGGAGTGGCGTCATTGGCTTGAGGGTGCTAAGCATCGCGTGGTGGTATTGACTGATCATAAGAACTTGACTTATCTCGAGTCTGCCAAGCGCTTGAATCCTAGACAGGCCCGTTGGTCGTTATTTTTTGCTCGTTTTGATTTTGTGATTTCATACCTTCCGGGCTCTAAAAATGTGAAGGCGGATGCTCTGTCTAGGAGTTTTGGGCCCGACTCTCCGGGGTTATCTGAGCCGGCGAGTATCCTCAAGGAAGGAGTCATTGTGTCTGCCATCTCCCCTGATTTGCGGAGAGTGTTGCAGAAATTTCAGGCTAATAAACCTGATCGTTGTCCGGCCGAGAAACTGTTCGTCCCTGATAGGTGGACTAGTAAAGTTATCTCTGAACTTCATTGTTCGGTGCTGGCCGGTCATCCAGGAATCTTTGGTACCAGGGAGTTGGTTGCTAGATCCTTCTGGTGGCCATCTCTGTCACGGGATGTGCGTGCTTTTGTGCAGTCCTGTGGTATTTGTGCTAGGGCTAAGCCCTGCTGTTCACGTGCCAGTGGGTTGCTTTTGCCCTTGCCGGTCCCGAAGAGGCCTTGGACACATATTTCGATGGATTTCATTTCTGACCTTCCCGTTTCTCAAAAAATGTCGGTCATTTGGGTGGTCTGTGATCGCTTTTCTAAAATGGTCCATCTGGTGCCCTTGGTTAAATTGCCTTCCTCCTCTGATTTGGTGCCTTTGTTCTTCCAGCATGTGGTTCGTTTACATGGCATTCCTGAGAATATTGTTTCTGACAGAGGTTCCCAGTTTGTCTCGAGGTTCTGGCGAGCCTTTTGTGGTAGGATGGGCATTGACCTATCTTTCTCCTCGGCCTTCCATCCTCAGACTAATGGCCAGACCGAACGAACCAATCAGACCTTGGAAACATATCTGAGATGTTTTGTTTCCGCTGACCAGGATGATTGGGTGTCATTTTTGCCGTTGGCTGAGTTCGCCCTTAATAATCGGGCCAGCTCGGCTACCTTGGTCTCTCCATTTTTCTGCAATTCTGGGTTCCATCCTCGTTTCTCTTCAGGACAGGTTGAGTCTTCGGACTGTCCTGGTGTGGATTCTGTGGTGGACAGGTTGCAGCAGATCTGGACTCAGGTAGTGGACAATTTGACCTTGTCCCAGGAGAAGGCTCAGCTTTTCGCTAATCGCAGACGCCGTGTGGGACCCCGACTTCGTGTTGGGGATTTGGTTTGGTTATCTTCTCGTCATATTCCTATGAAGGTTTCCTCTCCTAAATTTAAACCTCGTTTTATTGGTCCGTATAGGATTTCTGAGATTCTCAATCCGGTGTCTTTTCGTCTGACCCTCCCAGACTCCTTTTCCATACATAATGTATTCCATAGGTCGTTGTTGAGGAGATACGTGGCACCTATGGTTCCATCTGTGGAGCCTCCTGCCCCTGTTTTGGTGGAGGGGGAATTGGAGTATATTGTGGAGAAGATTTTGGATTCTCGTGTCTCTAGACGGAAACTCCAGTATCTGGTCAAATGGAAGGGTTATGCTCAGGAAGATAATTCCTGGGTTTTTGCCTCTGATGTCCATGCCCCAGATCTTGTTCGTGCCTTTCATGTGGCTCATCCTGGTCGGCCTGGGGGTTCTGGTGAGGGTTCGGTGACCCCTCCTCAAGGGGGGGGTACTGTTGTGAATTCTGTGGCTGAGTTCACTTCTGTGGTCACAAGTGGTATTGCAGTCTCTGGGCTTCCTCCCTCAGGTGTTTTGGTGAGCTCGTTGGCTGCCTTGCTATTTAGCTCCACCTGAGTCTGTCTTCCTTGCTCCTTGTCAATGTTCCAGTGTTGGATCTGAGCTACTGCATCTTTCCTTGGGCCTGCTGCTCTGCTAGATAAGTGCTTCTAGTTTGTTTTCTGTTTTTTTCTGTCCAGCTTGCTATTGTCTTTTGCTGGAAGCTCTGAGAAGCAGAGGGGTGCACCGCTGTGCTGTTAGTTCGGCACGGTGGGTCTTTTTGCCCCTTTGCGTGGTTTTCGTTTTAGGGTTTTTTGTAGACTGCATAGTTCTCTTTGCTATCCTCGCTCTGTCTAGAATATCGGGCCTCACTTTGCTGAATCTATTTCATTCCTACGTTTGTCTTTTCATCTTGCTAACAGTCATTATATGTGGGGGGCTGCCTATTCCTTTGGGGTATTTCTCTGAGGTAAGTCAGGCTTGTATTTCTATCTTCAGGCTAGTCAGCTCCTCAGGCAGTGCCGAGTTGCATAGGTAGTTGTTAGGCGCAATCCACTGCTGCTTATAGTTGTGTGAGGATAGATCAGGTACTGCAGTCTACAGAGATTCCACGTCTCAGAGCTCGTCCTATTGTTTTTGGTTATTGCCAGATCTCTGTATGTGCGCTGATTACTGCACGCTGTGTTGCCTGATTGCCAGCCATAACACTACATACTACATACATATTACATACATACTACATACAATACATTCATACATTACATACAATACGTACAGACATACAGTACATTAAACATAGATTACATACTCTGACAGGAGTACAATGGCTCCGGCAGTGCATCACTGAGGTTACTAGAGTTCAAAGTCTCACTTTATGGCAATTGCTGCGTGGGAAAATGTCTCACACAGCAATGCCAAAAGTGAGACTAGGGACTATTTTTTTACAGCGGCGGAAGAATACAGTGCGGAAGGATACCTTCCTCCCGTCATTGTGTTCCTGGAGCCCCTAGAAAGCGGTCACATCAGCTGATGCTGCCGTTCTCCATGGGAGATCATCATGGGACACTCGTGGATTTCTGCGGATCAGGGAGTATATTGGTTGTTTGTTATTTTAATCTTTTTTACAGATGGCACTGGCTTCGGGGATCAAAATGACAAGTAATGGTGAGTATGTACAGACCCCTGGCAGGCCGCACAGATCCCCGGCAGGCCGCACAGACCCCAGAGAGGCCCATACAGACCCCTGGCAGGCCGCACAGACCGCAGAGAGGCCTGTACACACCCCCGTCAGGCCGCACAGACCCCCGTCAGGCCGCACAGACCCCCGAGATGCCCGTACAGACCCCAGCAGGCCCACACAAACCCCCCCATGGTCACACATTGACCCCGCCCGCACACACAGACGCAGTCTCCACCCAGGCACCGCCCACACTCCATTATAGTGCATCATTGCACTATAGGAACTTCCGATTCCGGTATCCAATATCTTAAAAATATCGGAACTCAGTATTGGAAATCTGATACAGCGAATATATCGGCCGATACCCGATATTTGCAGCATCGGAATGCTCAACACTACTTAGGACTTATTTGTTTTATTTGTTTGTTTTTTTCACTGCGTTCAAAGAGCCATATTTCTTTATTTGTGTCCAACAACTTGGCCAAATTAGGGTATGTCTTTTTTTGGAGGGAGGGTGGGGGAGTCAAGTTGTACTTTTCAATAAAAGTTGTACTTGTGTTTTCGATATATTTTTTGGTTAGAAAAGGAAAAAATCAGGCTCTGACAGTTTTTTGTATTTAGAACATTCATTGATCAAATTTGAATTAATTGATAGAGAATTTTTGATGTTTGTGACCTGGTATGGTCAATTTTGTCTCTCACCGGAACAGAATTCATATTTTATGGAATTATAGTTCTTAGATTATATAACCAGTGATTTAGCAATCCAAGTTTAAATTGCTTTCAAATCTATTAAATGTGCTCTCCTTATTTGACACAGAAATGCTTTTTACAAAAGCATATCCAGCTTGACAAAAAGAAAAATCAAACTGTAGAAGCTTTTTGATAACATCGGCCGTAGATCGTTTCTCAGCCGAAGCTTAAATGAACACGTTGGAATTAGAACAATGTAGGTACTATCATGACCTCAAAAAGTAATGTCTACGAGAAAATAAATTGAAATTTATGTTCAACAATTGAAAAGCTAATCTGTTTAAGAGCAGAACTTTAAAAAAAGGCCACTCAGTAGGGCCAGCTTCTAAGGAGGAAGTGTTTTTTTTTTATCAGACGGTGGCATACTTTCAGGAGAAGAAGGTGGGCTGGTAATTATTTTCAGTTTCAAAGTGCTGGAAAGTGTTCAAAATCAAAATGATGACTCGTTATATGGAGAAACGCAAACAAGGAATTTCTGTACCCAGCAATTTCATCTTGAGAAAAGTTTATATTAAACTTAAAGATGCACTTCTAATTTAAATATGTTCTGTGCTTTCAGATAATCTAACACACCCACATTTTACACAACAGAAAATCAGCAAAAAATGTTTCAAAGTACTTAAAAATTCCTTAGTGGTCTAAGTATTAGAGAGATAGAAGGAAGTAGTAAGTCTAGACCTATTCGGAAAACCAGACCAATGTCCTTCAAAGCCGCCAATATCAATTGGTTTGGACAACGATCTAATTTGCATGGGGACCTCAGAAAATTGATTGTTGTGGGGAATTAAGGATCGGGCATGTCTGTTTTCGGAAGGCTGATTCTTTTGTTCTCCCTGAGATTATCCGCCACCACAAAATGATTGGCAGCAGCTTTTTCATAGAAGACACAGGAACACTCGGCTCCTGTGTAAGGGAGAGCCGTCCGAGGTGGTTGCCCCCTGAATGATCATCCAAACTATCTAATGTGAATAATGGTCTTAAGTCTACAAAGGTTACAGGGCAGGTGAGAAAAGTGCAGAAAATAGCAGTAGTTATTCAAGAGCAAACGGTAGCAAATAAGTAGAGGTGAGCGCTTCGGGGTTGGTACCGGAAACTAAGTGTCCGGTTTTGAACTTCGAACACGGACTTCACCTTGAAGTCCGTTTTACAGTTTGGGAGTCCAGAGGGAGAGTGCGATTTTTTCCAGCTGCAAAGTTCAGGTCCCCATTGATTTAAATGGGGTTCGGATGGAAGTTCGAGTTTGGATATAGTTCTGGTACCCAAACCGAGTTTAGGACCAAAGTTCGGTCGAACTCGATGAACCCAAACTTTCACAGGTCCGCTCATCCTTACAAATATATAGTCCCTCTTAGAGTTCATGAAACAAGACCAATAATTTAAGATTTAAAAAATTATAATTTTGAGACTTTTTCTACATGATTAAGGATCACTGCAGCAGCAATTTATAGCAAAATGCCTACCAGACTTTTCTTGGTAAAAGTAGAACTTAAAGAAGTACTCCTCCCACCAAAGTTTTATCCTCTGAATATATTGCAATCATCACATTATATAGCACTGTGTACTTACAATTGATCATTTTGCCTTTCTACCCAGTAAATTCTTCTTTTCTCTGCTCTATGCAAAAACAGGAAGTCTCTTGTCCCTGCATTTATCATTCCCCTCTTCAACTCCAGACTCAACTGCTCCCTTCTCCCCCTGCCAGAGACTTTCGCAGTGATTACTCATGCAAAAGTGTACATAGAGCTTAGAAGGATTCAGCTCGTCAGTTTGTAAGCAAATGATCTTCTAGTGCAAAAGAGAAGAATTAACTGAGTAGAAAGGCAAAATGAGCAATTGTAAGTACACAGTGCCATACTTTGACTGCAATATATTCAGAGGATAAAATCTTTGATGGGAGTGCTTCTTTAACCCCTTAGTGACAGAACCAATTTTAACCAAGCCAAATATTAAAATTCTGACCAGTGTCACTTTATGTGGTAATAACTCTATAATGCATCAAAGTATTCTACTGATTCTGAAATTGTTTTTTTTTTCATGACATTTTATACTTCATGATAGTGATAAATAGTTTGGTTGATGTGATTTGTGTATATTTATGAAAATATCTAAATTTGGACAAAAAAATGAAAATTTCACAATTTTCAAACCTTACATTTTTTGTGCTCTTAAATCAGATAATTATGCCACACAAAAATAATGAATAAATAGCGTTTCCTATATGTCTACTTTACATCCGCATCATTTTTTAAACATATTTTTTTCTTAGGATGCTAGAGGGGTTAAAAGTTTAGCAGCAATTTCTCATTTTTTCAACAAATTTACAAAACATGTCTCTTTAGGGACCTATATAGATTTAAATGGACTTTGAGGGGTTTATATATTGTATACTTCCCAATAGTGAGGCAATTATAAAACTACACCCCTCAAATACTTCAAAACTGTTGTCGGGAATTTTTTTTTTAACCCTTTAAGTGATACACAGGAAATAATGAAAGTGGAATAAAAAATAAATACATTTTACCTCTAGAATCTTGCTTTAGCCCCAATATTTTACCCTTTGTAAGAGGTAGCACTAAAAGGTGAATTATACAGTTTGTTACTGATTTTCTTACAAGCGTGGCGATGGCCCACATGTAGTCAAAAAGGTCTGTTTGGACAAACAGCAGGACTCGGAACAGAAAGAGCAGTATTTGAATCTTGGAACATAAATTTGGCTAAAAGAGATGGCATTCACCATGTTGCATTTGGAGAGCCCCTTAGGTGCCTAAACAGCAGAAATCCCCACAAGTGACCTCATCTTGGAAGCTACACCTCTCAAGGATTTAATCCAGGGGTAGAGTGAGCGTTTTGAACCCGAGGTACTAAACAGAATTTGATGACATTATGTCATCATATTGAAAAAGTTCTTTTTTTTTCAAAAAAGCTTGCTTTATCCTCAAATTACTTACTCTTGCAAGAGGTAACACCAAAAGGTAGACAGCACAGTTTGTTACCCAATTTCTTACAAGCACAGCGATACCCGAAAGGTAGTCAAAAAGTTCTGTTTGAACAAATAGCAGGGTTCGGAACGGAAAGAGCCATCTTTAAAATTTTGGAACACTAATTTGCCCCTATTGGATATATTTTCATACATTTTGCAGAGCCTGTGTGGTTTAGGAGCAACAGAAAACCCCCATAAATGTATTTTTTTTGTAAATTATACCCTCTAATGTATTTACCTAGGGAGGTAGTGAGTAGTTTGATATCACCATTTTTTATGCGGTTGATGCAACACAAGTTTGAAAAATCACAATTTTCATTTTTTCAGTTACTTTCATGAATCTTTTCTGTACGTTTTGGGGAACAAACCACAACTTTTATTGTACTAGTTTTTGTAGTAATTGTCTGTCTACACGTGGAACCCTTGGTGAAGAAATGGCGCTATTAGTTCCCAGACAATTTTACCTGAGATGCAATTGTCTGGGGGCAGTTTGGTGGGTTTATTTGGCGGTCGCTACCTTCATATATTAGAAAGGATCCCTAATGTGCTCTCACCCATTTTGAACAATTTTACACCATATTGACGTAAAGGGGGGGACAAATTGGTCCTTGAAACTCATGAGGGAATCATCGACTGCAACAAGTTGCTCTGAGGAATAGGAATTTAGAAATGAATCTTTTATGAGGAAAATTGTGGGTCTCAATTTGTTTAGGCGATTGTAGTTGGGGTCATTTCTTGGGGGGCTTGGGAGTTATCACTAAAATGAAGGAATCTCACTGGGGATTCATAACGGGCTTGGGACATGACAGCTGACAATACAGAGGTGCTGTGGGCAGATTCTGTTGCCCAGTAGGAGTGGAGAGTGGAATTTCTTACTAAACCCATGTTGAGGGTAAGGCCCTCAAATTTTTTCATTTCAGGGACATTTGTGGGGATCCATGAATGGGAATGAAAGGCAGTGAGCTTTTGAGAAATATATTGTCGGCATATAAAGTGATTTGGTGGGCAATTAATTGTAGAAAATCTGTTGTAAGAAAAATTTTGAAAAATTCAAAGGGGGGAAAATTGGTGACATCTAATTGTATTCCAAGGGCTTCTAAAAAAGGAAGAATTTGATGGAAAATGTATTGTCGGGATACAACAATGCAGGGGCTGCAGAACCTGGTCTTACCTCTGATGATTCAGCAGTGACGACTGACTCCACTACCATCGGGCTTTGGTATCCTGTAGTGGAAGAGTCATCATCACTGGCTGAAAACTGTTCTGCTTCAGAAGCAGATCTGGTTTAATTTCCAGAACTGCCGGTGCACAGCGAGGTGTACGGTAAATGTTCTGCGGGCCATTGTTTTATTTTATATGAATGCCTAACAACAACAAAAAACTAACCTAATCTAACACTGGTAAGCCTAACATAGTATAACATTAGTAAGCTTAACCTAATCAAACAATAATAGACCTAACGTAACAGTAGTAATTTTTTTATTATTATTTTTTTTACTTTTGACTGAACCCTAACCCTAAAGCCTAACTCAAAAACCTAACCCTAAAGCCTAACCGTAAAGCCCAGCCCTAAGGTCCAACACTACACGCAACCCCAACCATAATTCTAAGCCCAAACCTAACACTAAGCCCAACCCTACCCTGCTCTGTGTAGCAGAAATTCTCACTTGCTCTGAGCGCCGACCGCTGAGCAGCACTCGTAGGTATCTGACAATGACAACCACAGTGGTCTCCTGTAGACCACAGGTTGTCATGACAAAGCATCGGCGACCCCCGGCCATGTGACACAGGCTCTGATGGATGGGATTAGTGATGCACTCATGGAGCGAGCATGTTAATTGCCATTACTCAGTCGAGGGCTTCAAGAGAGGCCTGGATGTCTTCCTGGAGCAGAACAATATTGTATCATACAATTATTAGGTTCTGTAGAAGGACGTAGATCTGGGGATTTATTATGATGGAATATAGGCTGAACTGGATGGACAAATGTCTTTTTTCGGCCTTACTAACTATGTTACTATGACATGCACAGGAAAAGTTGCGGGCTCATTGCCAGAGACCGCAGCAAATGGAGAGTCAACCTAAGACGTTCCTATATGTCTAAGGTTAGAAAGGGGTTAAAATTAGAGCCTGCTAATGTGGAAAGGATGGCTGACATCACCATAACGCCTATATTTGTATGTTTAGTATATTTTGTCCTGCACACAAGTAGATTAATGGTACAAAATTAATGGCGCTAGTAAAATAAATATGTAAAAAACCTTCTTTCATTATGCAGTCTTAGATGCTAACTACCCTCTTTTGGCCAGGTTATTGCTTTTACTGCCTGGAGTTAGCCTGTGGCTAGTACTTAAATCTGCTTTTTTACAATGCAAATATAAAATTTACTGAATTTTTATGTATCTTGGTCTCCTGTGGTTATCTTTTCACTCACTCTGTATTATATATTCTATGAATGAAGTTCCAAGAGAGACAGCATTCCCATTTATTGTGAAAGTTATATACAGCTTTCGAAATACAATAGACCCAATCCCCCCTTCTATTCCCTCAGGGATAATGCAGCAAGTATATTGATGTGTATTCAGTAAGTGCATACAATTACACACTAATGGCTTTAAAGGCCTCTTTAATATGAAGAACTTTTAACTTTTTTGACCACAAAGGCTTTGTTTCTACCTACTTTTGGTGATTTGATTCTTCTAACTCTTCATAGGAGCAAAACAGTAGAAGTAATGTCACTGCGAACATTATGGCCACAAGCGTCATTTTATGGAGCCCTTTTGATTATTTGTGGATTTAAGTCATGATGTCTTCTATTTTACTAGACAAAATAGTGATGCATAGGGTTGAGCGAAACGGATCGCACAAATTCAAAAATCGCCGACTTTCGGCAAAGTCGGGTTTCATGAAACCCACCTGATCCTAGTGTGGAATCGGCCATGAGGTCGGTGATCTTCGCGCAAAAGTTGCATTTCGTATGATGCTTTCAGCGCCATTTTTCAGCCAATAAAGGAGGAAGCAGAGTGTTGGCAGCGTGATGACATAGGTCTTGGTCCCCACCATCTTAGAGAAGGGCATGACAGTGATTGGCTTGCTTTCTGCGGCGTCACAGGGGCTATAAAGGGGCGTGCACGCTGACCGCCATCTTACTTCTGCCGATCTTAGCATAGGGAGAGGTTGCTGCAGCTTCATCAGAAGAAGGGATATAGTTAGGGAGGGAAGATTAACCCCCAAACTGCTTGTGCTGTAGCGATTTCCACTGTCCAACACCACCATTTGTTTGCAGGGACAGTGGAGGCTATATTTTTGTGCATCAGCTCTGTAGCTTATTAGGCTGCCTTATAAGGCTCCCTGATAGCTGCATTGCTGTTTGTACGCCGCTGTGCAAACCAACTGCTTTTTTAAAAGCAAAAATCCTGTTGCTCCTTTCTGCACAGTTCTCTTGTTTATTTGTCCACACTTTTGTGTGCAGCAGTCCTTTTTATTGCTGCCATACTTTTCCTGAGATCATTGTAGGGAGATTGAAATTGTATCACAGTCCTTGTATTTTTTCATATATCTTCCAGCCACTTTCTGCCACTTACATTGTGTTGTTTTATACACTGGGCCTGAGTTTTGGTTCAGTCTCCCCCCAATAAAAGGGAGATTCAAATTCTCACAAAGTGGATATACTGCAGTCCTGTTAGTTTGTCGTATGTCAACCAGCCACTTTCTGCCACTTACATTGTGTCGTTTTATGCACAGGGCCTGAGTTTTGGTTCAGTCTCCCCCCCAAAAAAGGGAGATTTAAATTCTCAAAAAGTTTATATACACCTTCTACCTTGTTTTACAGTACCATATAACGGTTGTTATTTTGGTTAGATTTTCCAAAAAATGAGGAAGTCTGGTGGAAGAGCCCGTGGGCGGCGGTTGCCAGCTGGTACTGATGGTGGTGCTGGTGGTTCATCTGGTGGTAGTGGCAAAAGCACAATAGCACCTAAGGCTGGAGGTGTTGAGCCAGCGTCATCATCTGGCTACACAAGGCCTCAAGTGCTCCCTTATCTGGGAGTAGGAAAACAGCTTTTAAAGCCGGATGATCTAACCTTCATTAAAATGAACCAATCATGGATTTCAAATTATTTTGCCCCACCTTCCCCTGCTGACACGTAGCTTGCCTGAAAAACGTCTTGCTTTTGGCCTCCTCTTACTGACTTCTCCAATTCCTCCATTTGCAGCTGCTGAATGTCCACCATAGGCCATTTTTATACCTCCCTAAATGGTCTGACTCCCCCCACAGGGCCGTGGTCGCCACCTGGCGCAAGCACCCGTGCGAGTGCCATTTGCCTGGACAGGTGGGTGTGCCCACTCTTGGGCGACCACACTGGCACAGGGTCCCTCATTGTACAATGAAGTGTCTCTGATGGTGGTGGTGCACAGCCAATGTTAGACACACCGTCGTAACATGAGGGGCCCTGTGCCAGTACCGCTGCCCACGAGAGAGTGTTCCCCCCCAGCTCGAACAGTGCTCTATCACTTGCAATACTTACCTCTCCCTGCTTCACCACTGTGTAGTCTGTGCTGTTAAATCCTTCAATGGCACTGCCAATACAAATTTGCTGAAATGATAGATGATAGTTAAAATATACAGGGGCCCTGGCCTCCATATAGACCAGTTAATACTTTGCGCCTACTACCACTGTCTGCTACTCAGCAGAGGAGCCCACCCCTGTACCTAGCTATGCCGCCTGTTTAGTCCTGTTACCAATTTTGAACTGCATTTAGCCTACTTTATTATTTGGGCCTACTAACTGTGTCTGCCACTCATTACAGTTGTCCTTCTCTGAACAAAGCAATGCCGCCTGTTTAGTCCTGTCACCAATTTTGAACTGCATTTAGCCTACTTTATTATTTGGGCCTACTAACTGTGTCTGCCACTCATTACAATTGTCCTCCACAGAACAAAGCAATGCCGCCTGTTTAGTCCTGTTACCAATTTTGAACTGCATTTAGCCTACTTTATTATTTGGGCCTACTAACTGTGTCTCCCACTCATTACAGTTGTCCTCCACTGAAAAAAGCAATGCCGCCTGTTTAGTCCTGTTACCAATTTTGAACTGCATTTATCCTACTTTATTATTTGGGCCTACTAACTGTGTCTCCCACCCATTGCAGTTGTCCTCCACTGAACAAAGCAATGCCGCCTGTTTAGTCCTGTTACCAATTTTGAACTGCATTTAGCCTACTTTATTATTTGGGCCTACTAACTGTGTCTGCCACTCATTACAGTTGTCCTCCACTGAACAAAGCAATGCCGCCTGTTTAGTCCTGTCACCAATTTTGAACTGCATTTAGCCTACTTTATTATTTGGGCCTACTAACTGTGTCTGCCACTCATTACAATTGTCCTCCACAGAACAAAGCAATGCCGCCCGTTTAGTCCTGTTACCAATTTTGAACTGCATTTAGCCTACTTTATTATTTGGGCCTACTAACTGTGTCTGCAACTCATTACAGTTGTCCTCCACTGAACAAAGCAATGCCGCCTGTTTAGTCCTGTTACCAATTTTGAACTGCATTTAGCCTACTTTAGTATTTGGGCCTATATCTGTATTTCCTCCTCATCCTGCCCATTGCTCAGCCACTGGTAGATGAGTCTCCTGGTACATTGACCCAGACCACTACATTCCCCTTGCACTCTACACAGCCAGAATCTGACCCTGCTGAAAGTTCTCCTTCCCGCATACTATACCACCTTACACGGGGACAAAGAGGATGGTGCAGATGAAAGTGCAGGTTCCTTCATCAGGTGAGGGGCATAGTCGTTGGCGACGTCACTGGCACAGGGCCCCTCATAGTACGCAAAAGTGTCTCTGCCAGTGGGAGGCCCACTCGCCGTCAAACGCACCACCGTACTATGAGGGGCTCTGTGCCAGTGCCAACTAGTGGGCCCCCCCTGCTTGCTCTGGATCACAGCACTTGCAAAGTTGAAATACTTACCTCTCCCTGCTCCACCGCCGTGACATATTCTGCGTTTCCTGGGCCCACGAAAATCTTGAGCCAGCCCTACCCCCCCACAACTTTAGCCAAATGACCCCCAATTTTCAATGCCTAACTATTATTATAAAGTAAATTAAGATTGACAAGCTTAAGTAATAAGAATTGATGTTTTTGGCATTAAAATGGGCACTGTAGTTGTTTTCCTGTCCTTCACTCACTGCCGACTTTGATTCCCCATTTACTTGCATTGCGTTTCGTGTTTCATTTGGCCCCCGACTTTTCGCAATAATCGGCCGATTTCACCCGACCCGACTTTTGACAAAGTCGGGTTTCGCGAAACCCGACTTGATCCGAAAAAAGAAAAAGTCGCTCAACTCTAGTGACGCATTCTCTACATTCGGCATTCTGTTACTTGCATATGCTCTATGTATGCTACTATATTTCTATATTTTACATACTCATATGTAATTAAGAATGTCTTTGTAGTTTTCTAGTTGAATGTAGGCACAAATCTGTCAAGTTCAACCAATCATCTAACATGTTGGCAAAAATCCTATTAGGCAGATGCTATTTGCCCCAAATTCCTTCCAAATTCCATACACTGCCATTAGACCAGTTCCTGTAATTAATATCCCATGTGCGAAATCTAGTAGCTGTAATATTATGTATCTTAAGAAATTCATACAAGCCCTCCTTGAGCTTGTTTATTAAATAGCAGTGCACCCTTTTCCCTAATATCATTGGTCACCCTTCTCGGAACCCACTTTAGTTCAGCTATGTCCTTCTAATACACCCAAACTCAAACTTGTAGACAGTATTCCCAGAATGAATATCTGTCCAATTTTTAATGCACCCCATGATTTCATTTGCCTTGGCAGCAGCAGCCTGGTACTGGTCACCAGTTGCAAAACTTGAGTTTTTTTGTCTCCCAATACACCCAGATATTCTCCTTTGGGTTGATTACTTTGAAGAGTTTACAAATATTAAAATTTTACTCTATATGCCCTCTACAAGTTTATTAATAAATATATTAAAAAGAAGAGGACCCATTGCTGACCCTTATGATACCCCCACTATTAGGCTCTGGTCCAAGCAGAGAGTGTTTCTCTAATAACCACGTTCTCACTGAACCACAAATTATATTTTCTACTAGTCCCATCATTGTCTTTTTATGTACCAACATTTTATGCAGCACCACATACAGTAGAATGACTTTGAAAAGTCCAGATACACAACATTCACAGCCTTACCCTGGTCCAATTTGGAATTTACCTCCTCATGAACCTAAGCTGATGTTAGGTTATAAGATTATTTTTATTACGAAACTACAGGATAGCATGTCTTATAAAACCCTTAAAGATGTTAACAATAATCGAGGTTAAATTTACTGGCTTATAATTTTGGGGCTCAGATTTCAACTCGTTTTTGAATATTGGCACCACATTAGCAATGCACCACTCCTCTGAAGCAGACCTTGTAATTATGGATTAATTAAAAATTGGAAATTAAGGTCTGTCTATCACGGTAGTTAATTCCTGCAGAACTTGGGGGTGTATGATTTTCCCGATATAGTGAGTTATCTATTTTTGCGATATTGAGGTGGCACTGAACTTCCTGCTGGGTTAACAGGTGACATTTAATGGGGAATTTATGGTATCCCTGCTCATGTCTTCTGTTATTGGATTTTCTTGTGTAAATTCTGCCGAGAAGAAGGTGTGTAATAAATTGGCCTTTCCCTCATCTTCTTCCACCATTTCACCCAAAATATTTTTGAGGTGTCAACACTATCATTTTCTTAGTGAAATAATATTTTATGATCATTTTTATTCTCTATGGCAATGAGCCTATCTGTCACAATCTTTGCTGCTTTGATTTGTGTTTTATACAATTTATTGTTTTTCTATAATTGTTTAATTCCTCATCACTATTGTCTTGCTTTAGCTGTCTAAATGCTTTTTGTCATTTATTGTGCTCCTTACAGCTCTGTTTAACCATAGTGATTTCTTGCTATTTCTAACTTTTTTTCATAGGATTGTATTGCCAATACATCGCATTAAAGGATACTTGAAAACATATTATTTTGTGATCACTAGTGTTGATTGAGCACTGAAATACTCGAAAGCTCAGTACTCGAATCAAGCACGTCGAACACTCAGACATGCTCAACTCGAGTTGAGAACATAATGGAACTCAATGGAAAACTCAAGTTTTTTCTCTGGAGGGTGGAAAAGTTGTCTCTCATCACTAGTGATCACTATTACCAAACTGACTCCCAACCTGTTCATTTGATACTTTGGCCTATTGGTTAAAATTATGTCTCAAAATGCTCCCCCTTTGTTGGATCAGATGGGAAATTGTTTTTCTCATTGTCAAAAACTTGTTTCCTTTGCTGAAACTGCAGATTTCTGCTCTTCAGGGGAATTTAGATCCCTTTAAGAATCACTTCTACTAGATTTGCTGCCTCATTTATTTGTTTTATGAGGATTATTTCTGTTGTTTCCATTGAACTTGGAAACATAATAAATGCTTATCTGTATTTCATTATTTTTTATCCCTTTTCTCCACCCATAAGGAATCTACATTTTCATTTGCCTAACATATATTGTCTGGAAGGATGCACTCTAAGGAAAATTTTATAGTAACAGTCAAAAGTTTGGACACATCGGTCTGTGCAATTTATTTTTCTTGTTCTTATTGGACAATGGACGTCACGTTAAAGATTCAAAATGAAGAAATAAAATCACGAAAGAACATATTCGGAAATAGGGAATAAAGAAACGTGTAAAGCAAACCAGAATATGTGTTAAATCCTAGACTCCTCAAAGTACCTTCCTTTCACTCTAAAAACAACTTTCCACTCAGTTTGCATTCTCTCAAGCAGCTTTATCAGGAAGTCACTTGGATCTGCTTCCAATAAAGGTGTGCCTCATCAAGGGTTCATTTGTGGAATCACTATCATTCTAAGCCAGAATATGGTAATAACCACTCAGCTAAGAAAAATGACAGTTCATCATCACTTTAAGACATGAAGGTCAGTTAATTCCGAAAATAGCTAGAATCTTGAAGGCATCCTCAAGTGTAGTTATAAAAAAAATAATCTATGATGAAATTGCCCCAGGAAATGAAAACAAAGTATTATGTTCTGCTGCAGAGGATAAGTTAATCAGAGTTATCAGCCCCAGAAACCTCAAATTCACGTCAGATAACATTCCTCATAAATGAAGCACAGACATCAAGTAGCAAACACATTTCACATCAGCTTTCCAGAGCAGACTGTAAGAAGCAGATGTTTATGGTCAAATTGATGCAAAAAAGCCACTACTGAGGACTGCAAGCAAGAAGAATAGACTTGTTTCTGTCGTGCAACGGAGGAACTGTTTGCTCATGACACTGATTTATTTCAAGTTCAGGGTGCACTTACCCTACATGTCCACCTTTCTGCAATGACATGCCAGCCACAATTCTTTGAGTTTTGTTCTAGAAATTATACGTTATAGGGTATTATGTGTTATTACTCTGCATGTCTGTGTTTTCTTCTATTTTTATAATATTTATAGTACTTTTGAAATATATCTTGGATTATATTACATTGTGTCATATCTTCACAGATAATTTCTAGCTGCATTGTCTTTTAGGCACAACTTCTACTAACCTATCCGTGTTCTCCATTTAAGATAGACATAGCAGCTGTTATTAATTTGTAATTGGTACTCATGCTTCTATTAATAAGTGTTCATGTTTCCTTTTATTTATGCTGTTAACAAGAGCTGTGATCAGCTTGAAAGGCATTGGAGTTTTTCCATACATGCTTTGACGTTGCTAATTTGTGTAACTTTTTAAGAAGATGTGAATAAAGGTTTTGAAGATTCTAATCCCAAGTGTTGGACTTTACATCCTTTGTATACATTCAGCCATGGAATGGCTTACTCTCGTGAACTCGATGATATACAATGGAGCCTTGCCATAACCTAAAGCACAGTAGGCACACACATTCATACCTGTTTTAATTTACATGATCTAATGACTTGATCACATTTCATCAGATTGAATTCCCTTTATAAATAATTCATTATATATCTTTTCTCTTGATGTAGCCCTACCTAAAAATACCAATAATACTAAACTGCAATGCTCCTAAACTATCCCTAATCACTCCAACGCGTTTCGCTGCTTCATCAGGGAGCATATTTTAAGAACCAACATGCTGCAACTCATATGGGCAATGACACCAGTCTAGCTATCTGGTGTTTTACTCATATAGTTAGCCACACACCCATGTAGCTTTCATGGTGCTTATCGGTCCATGTTACGTGAGAGGGTGGTTCATCATTAGGGAAGTGGTAACCCCCTCCCATACTCATCATTCACTATGCTTATATTGTAATGTGTGTTATTCTCTGCACCCAAGGTTAAGTGACACATTATCAATTACGTGTCCAATCTCTTTGTAGAGCACACTCTGAATTATGTCCCTCTGTCTGCGCCATGATGGCCAATGTCTTTCTGTCCAACAAATATCAATACCAGTGCCCCAACTTAGAGCACACATCATCATTTCTACGCTGTCATAAACCATAGGTATGAAGATTCCGTGGAGTGAAGGGGTATGTTTTAACCAAAATGTTCACACCTCACTCATGACATGGGCTCCCAATAAATTCCACCTCCATAATTTACTACATCATCTTTTAAACATAATTAATCCCTTTCTGCATTTTGTTGAAAAAAGAGCTAATTTCACCATCACAAAGGCCGTTGGTGAGTCTACACCGCCATCCCCGGTACATGGCATTGGCTGTGGCAACTAGATTGCACAACAGCCAATCAGTGAGCTCAGCGACTCTCATTGGGGCATTCCAGTGTAGACAGAATACCGATATTCGAGCTCAGAGCCATGGCGCTCTCTAATTAGCTGCAGCCCTGTTGGCATGTCATTAGCACCACAGCCGATGGCAGGCACTTAGAGCAGTGGTGTAGACTCGTAGACTCATTGGTGGACCCAAGGAGGCTTAGAGAGAGAGAGAATTTTTCTGTTCTCCAGAAAAATATTCGAGTTTGCCATTCACTTCCATTAGCTCCCTACTTGAGCATTTCAGTGCACGATCAACAACACTAGTAATTATACCTTAATCGCTATTGTGGAAAATAAGTCTTTATGAAATAGTTATAAAGTACGAACATGGCTCTTATTACTCTGCTCTGACTTGTATGGAAAGAAACTCTTCTCATTGCATTTGGTGAATTAAGAGAACAATTCAGATTCATTACAAATCCCGGACCAGACAATTGATTTTGCTCACTTATGGAAATGACTATTCATTCAAAACAATAGAATTAATGCTGTTTAATTTTTGTATGTCAAAAGATTTATGCTTTGGGTCATAAACAAGGGTTCATAAATGGTGCTCCAATATGGAAACTGGAAAGGCATTTTAATTATTTTAATTGATTAAATTAAAGGATTACAAAAAAAACCCTTATAGCCTTTGTATTCCAGAATTCTAAATGCAACTTGAGGAAAACTAGATTCTTTTTTCAACATAATTAACTATGCTGTATGCATGTGTGCGATTAATTATTGTAATAAAACATTTAATCAAATTTGTCATATAATAAACTTATAATTTTAAACTTTATAGATAAGTCCCATATAATAATAATAAATTCTCTTGATCTCCAGAACAATTTAGAAAGTAATTTAGCAATGTCATGCTTTGTAATAAACTGTGATATTTTCTTTATTAAAGAATCTGGTATTGAACATTTCAGTGAAAGTTTAATTTTTTTTTTAATTTAAGCAAAAAAATTGAATGTAATAATATTTAGTCTACACAGTATTAGAACCTACGTGATGTGTTTTGGAGCTGTTGTTCTTTAACCGTAGGCAGGAAATTGCTAAGTGACGACTACCATGGGCTGTAATTGTAGCAGTAATGGAATGGAGCTAAGTCACAGACACTGCACAGATGAGACGCTGCTTTCTTTGTGGGCTAGCTCATCACTTTTTGTTACTATTGGGAAGAATCACCACTATCCATGTTCCTAATCCCACACTTTGTGCCCAAACCCATGAGATGGAAGCTTGATGCTCTAATTTCATGATTGGACTTTATTGTTGGGTTAACGGGCATTGTGTTGTTATGTGTGCACCGAATTATTGAAATATTTTAGCAAATAGAGATGAGCACACAGTATATATTAGAACAGAATTGAATTCTCGTCTAATTTTACAAATATTTGCCAAAATGCGGAATTTTTGTATTTAGCTTCAGTCGGCCAGCATTTTTTCTAAGCTGTAAATGGCCATCAAAGATAAAAAATAAAATAAATCCTTATACTGACCTCTCTACAAACCACTCCAGCTCTTCTGTTCTTTACCATCACTCTTTGGGTTCTTGCTGCATCTTCTTATCACCACAACTTGTGCTGAAGCCCCTTGACTTTTCACTCTAGGATGGGACTTCTGACTCTGATGAGGTATAGGACAACTCTGCCCCGTTGCTTGAAGGTCACATTGTGACTGCCTGAAGTCATGACCTTTTCAGCACAAGCTTCGGTGATAAGATGATTCGGCGATGACCGAATGAGTGGTGGTGAGGAACAGAGGGAAAGCAGAAATGAGCAGGCAGGTAAGTATAAGGATTTTTAAATTTTTTACATCTAACATTTGTTATGCTCTGGGGTCTGGGGAGACTCCAAAACATAATGAGGGACATTACATTTGCAGAGAATAACTTCTCTGCAAATCATATTTCCTTGGAAAATCTGGGCAAAGAGATTAATTCAAATTTTGCCCGATCTGCTCATCTCTTCATGGAAGAACACCTTTCAGTCTGAGTCTGCATATTATTCTCGCCTCTCCTCTCATAGTTTTTAGAAATCCCCTTTCCTCTCACTTTTTTAGTGTTGTGCACGCAACTCTTAGGTTTTGGTATCATTCTGGCTGCAGTTTGTTAACCCCTTCCCGACCTGTGACACAGCGTATGCGTCATGAAAGTCGGTGCCAATCCGACCTGTGACGCATATGCTGTGTCACAGAAAGATCGCGTCCCTGCAGATCGGGTGAAAGGGTTAACTCCCATTTCACCCGATCTGCAGGGACAGGGGGAGTGGTAGTTTAGCCCAGGGGGGGTGGCTTCACCCCCTCGTGGCTACGATCGCTCTGATTGGCTGTTGAAAGTGAAACTGCCAATCAGAGCGATTTGTAATATTTCACCTAAAAAAATGGTGAAATATTACAATCCAGCCATGGCCGATGCTGCAATATCATCGGCCATGGCTGGAAATACTAATGTGCCCCCACCCCACCCCACCGATCGCCCCCCCAGCCCCCCGATCTGTGGCCCGCTCCCCTCCGTCCTGTGCTCCGCTCCCCCGTCCTCCTGTCCGCTCCCCCCGTGCTCCAATCACACCCCCCCGTGCTCCAATCAAACCCCTCCGCACTCCGATCCCCCCCGTGCTCCGATCCACCCCCCCTGCACACCGATCCACCCCCCCTGCACACCGATCCACCCGCCCGCACACCGATCACTCTCCCCCATGCTCCGATCCCTCCCCCCCCGTGCTCCGACGCCCCCCCGTGCCCTGATCTCCCCCCCTTATACTTACTGATCCTGGCGGGGTCCGTCCGTCTTCTTCCCCGGGCGCCGCCATGTTCCAAAATGGCGGGCGCATGCGCAGTGCGCCCGCCGAATCTGCCGGCCGGCAGATTCGTTCCAATGTGAATTTTGATCACTGTGATATAATCTATCACAGTGGTCAAAATAAAAAAACAGTAAATGACCCCCCCCATTTGTCCCCCATAGATAGGGACAATAATAAAATAAAGAATTTTTTTTTTTTTCACTAAGGTTGGAGTTAGAACTAGGGTTAGGGTTAGGGGTAGGGTTAGGGGTAGGGTTAGGGTTAGGGTTAGGGGTAGGGTTAGGGGTAGGGGTAGGGTTAGGGGTAGGGTTAGGGGTAGGGGTAGGGTTAGGGGTAGGGTTAGGGGTAGGGGTAGGGTTAGGGTTAGGGTTTCGGTATGTGCACACGTATTCTGGTCCTCTGCGGATTTTTCCGCAGCGGATTTGATAAATCCGCAGTGCTAAACCGCTGCGGATTTATGGCAGATTTACCGCGGTTTTTCTGCGCATTTCACTGCGGTTTTACAACTGCGATTTTCTATTGGAGCAGTTGTAAAACCGCTGTGGAATCCGCAGAAAGAAGTGACATGCTGCGGAATGTAAACCGCTGTGTTTCCGTGCAGTTTTTCCGCAGCATGTGTACAGCGATTTTTGTTTCCCATAGGTTTACATTGAAATGTAAACTCATGGGAAACTGTTGCGGATCCGCAGCGTTTTCCGAAGCGTGTGCACATACCTTTAGAATTAGGCTATGTGCACACGGTGCGGATTTGGCTGCGGATCCGCAGCGGATTGGCCGCTGCGGATCCGCAGCAGTGTTCCATCAGGTTTACAGTACCATGTAAACCTATGGAAAACCAAATCCGCTGTGCCCATGGTGCGGAAAATACCGCACGGAAACGCTGCGTTGTATTTTCCGCAGCATGTCAATTCTTTGTGCGGATTCCGCAGCGTTTTACACCTATTCCTCAATAGGAATCCGCAGGTGAAATCCGCAGTAAATCCGCAGGTAAAACGCAGTGCCTTTTACCCGCGGATTTTTCAAAAATGGTGCGGAAAAATCTCACACGAATCCGCAACGTGGGTACATAGCCTTAGGGTTAGGGTTGGGTTGGAATTAGGGTTGTGGTTAGGGTTAGGGGTGTGTTGGGGTTAGGGTTGTGGTTAGGGGTGTGTTGCGGTTAGGGTTGTGGTTAGGGTTACGGCTACAGTTGGGATAAGGGTTAGGGGTGTGTTGGCGTTAGAATTGAGGGGTTTCCACTGTTTAGGCACATCAGGGGGTCTCCAAACGCAACATGGCGCCACCATTGATTCCAGCCAATCTTTTATTCAAAAAGTCAAATGGTGCTCCTTCCCTTCCGAGCCCCGACGTGTGCCCAAACAGTGGTTTACCCCCACATATGGGGTATCAGTGTACTCAGGACAAACTGGGCAACAATTACTGGGGTCCAATTTCTCCTGTTACCCTTGAGAAAATAAAAAATTGCTTGCTAAAACATCATTTTTGAGGAAAGAAAAATGATTTTTTATTTTCACGGCTCTGCGTTGTAAACGTCTGTGAAGCACTTGGGGGTTCAAAGTGCTCACCACATATCTAGATAAGTTCCTTGGGGGGTCTAGTTTCCAAAATGGGGTCACTTGTGGGGGGTTTCTACTGTTTAGGCACACCAGGGGCTCTGCAAACGCAACGTGACGCCCGCAGACCATTCCATCAAAGTCTGCATTTCAAAAGTCACTATTTCCCTTCTGAGCCCCGACGTGTGCCCAAACAGTGGTTTACCCCCACATATGGGGTATCAGCGTACTCAGGAGAAACTGGACAACAACTTTTGGGGTCCAATTTCTCCTGTAACCCTTGGGAAAATAAAAAATTCTGGGCTAAAAAATTATTTTTGAGGAAAGAAAACGTATTTATTATTTTCACTGCTCTGTGTTATAAACTTCTGTGAAGCACTTGGGGGTTCAAAGTGCTCACCTCACATCTAGATAAGTTCCTTTCGGGGTCTAGTTTCTAAAATGGGGTCACTTGTAGGGGGTTTCTACTGTTTAGCCACATCAGGGGCTCTGCAAACGCAACGTAACGCCCGCAGAGCATTCCATCAAAGTCTGCATTTCAAAATGTCACTACTTGACTTCCGAGCCCCGACATGTGCCCAAACTGTGGTTTACCCCCACATATGGGGTATCAGCGTACTCAGGAGAAACTGTACAACAACTTTTGGGGTCAAATTTCTCCTGTTACCCTTGGGAAAATAATAAATTGCAGGCTAAAAAATCATTTTAGAGAAAATAAAATTTTTATTTTATTTTCATGGCTCTGCGTTATAAACTTCTGTGAAGCACTTGGAAGTTCAAAGTCCTTACCACACATCTAGATTAGTTCCTTTGGGGGTCTAGTTTCCAAAATGGGGTCATATGTGGGGGATCTCCAATGTTTAAGCACACAGGGGCTCTCCAAACGTGACATGGTGTCCGCTAATGATTGGAGCTAATTTTCCATTTAAAAAGCCAATTGGCGTGCCTTCCCTTCCGAGCCCTGCCGTGCGCCCAAACAGTGGTTTACCCCCACATATGGGGTATCAGCGTACTCAGGACAAACTGGACAACAACATTTGCGGTCCAATTTCTCCTATTACCCTTGGCAAAATAGGAAATTCCAGGCTAAAAATCATTTTTGAGGAAAGAAAAATTATTTTTTATTTTCATGGCTCTGCATTATAAACTTCTGTGAAGCACCTGGGGGTTTAAAGTGCTCAATATGCATCTAGATAAGTTCCTTGGGGGGTCTAGTTTCCAAAATGGGGTCACTTGTGGGGGAGCTCCAATGCATAGGCACACAGGGGCTCTCTAAACGCGACATGGTGTCCACCAACAATTGGAGCTAATTTTCCATTCAAAAAGTCAAATGGCGCGCCTTCCCTTCCGAGCCCTGCCGTGTGCCCAAACAGTGGTTTACCCCCACATATGAGGTATCGGCGTACTCGGGAGAAATTGCCCAACAAATTTTAGGATTCATTTTATCCTATTGCCCATGTGAAAATGAAAAACTGAGGCGAAAAGAATTTTTTTGTGAAAAAAAAAGTACTTTTTCATTTTTACAGATCAATTTGTGAAGCACCTGAGGGTTTAAAGTGCTCAATATGCATCTAGATAAGTTCCTTGGGGGGTCTAGTTTCCAAAATGGGGTCATTTGTGGGGGAGCTCCAATGTTTAGGCACACGGGGGCTCTCCAAACACGACATGGTGTCCGCTAACGATGGAGATAATTTTTCATTCAAAAAGTCAAATGGCGCTCCTTCCCTTCCGAACCTTACCATGTGCCCAAACAGTGGTTTACCCCCACATGTGAGGTATCGGTGTACTCATGAGAAATTGCCCAACAAATTTTAGGATCCATTTTATCCTGTTGCCCATGTGAAAATGAAAAAAATTGAGGCTAAAAGAATTTTTTTGTGAAAAAAAAGTACTTTTTCATTTTTACAGATCAATTTGTGAAGCCCCCGGGGGTTCAAAGTTCTCACTATGCATCTAGATAAGTTCCTTGGGGCGTCTAGTTTCCAAAATGGGGTCACGTGTGGGGGAGCTCCAATTTTTAGGCACACGGGGGCTCTCCAAACGTGACATGGTGTCCGCTAAAGAGTGGAGCCAATTTTTCATTCAAAAAGTCAAATGGCGCTCCTTCCCTTCCAAGGCCTGCCGTGCGTCCAAACAGTGGTTTACCCCCACATATGAGGTATCAGCGTACTCAGGACAAATTGGACAACAACTTTCGTGGTTCAGTTTCTCCTTGTACCATTGGGAAAATAAAAAAAATGTTGCTAAAAGATAATTTTTGTGACTAAAAAGTTAAATGTTCATTTTTTCCTTCCATGTTGCTTCTGCTGCTGTGAAGCACCTGAAGGGTTAAAAAACTTCTTGAATGTGGTTTTGAGCACCTTGAGGGGTGCATTTTTTAGAATGGTGTCACTTTTGGGTATTTTCAGCCATATAGACCCCTCAAACTGACTTCAAATGTGAGGTGGTCCCTAAAAAAAATGGTTTTGTAAATTTCGTTGTAAAAATGAGAAATCGCTGGTCAAATTTTAACTCTTATAACTTCCTAGCAAAAAAAAATTTTGTTTCCAAAATTGTGCTGGTGTAAAGTAGACATGTGGGAAATGTTATTTATTAACTATTTTGTGTCACATAACTCTCTGGTTTAACAGAATAAAAATTCAAAATGTGAAAATTGCGAATTTTCAAAATTTTCGCCAAATTTCCGTTTTTATCACAAATAAACGCAGAATTTATTGACCTAAATTTACCACCAACATGAAGCCCAATATGTCACGAAAAAACAATCTCAGAACCGCTAGGATCCGTTGAAGCGTTCCTGAGTTATTACCTCATAAAGGGACACTGGTCAGAATTGCAAAAAACGGCCAGGTCATTAAGGTCAAAATAGGCTGGGTCATGAAGGGGTTAAAACTAAAGTTGAGCGAATATGTTCGGAAATGATTACCAAATCCGAATTTTCCATATTCATGCCATATTGGTACCCTATTTGTGCCAAATTTATGTTTGACGATCATTTCTGAACATATTTGCTCATTTCTATTCCTATTGACTCCAATGACGTTTGGCTACATTTGGCGAATATTGCAAAAACAATATTCGCCGGCGATGTAATCTGTACCGAATATTGAAAAATTTGCTCAACTCTATTTAAAATATATGAAGCCATCCTGTATCCACCCTCTTTGGGTACAGTGTTGAGTCTCCATCACTGCTCCCAGTGTCTGACATTAACTGCGTCACTACCATCACATCCATAAGGTGGTGGTCAATCCGAATCCGAACATTACAAAGGTAACAACCCATTTAAAGGATTTTTATTTATTTCAGTAGAGGAGGCAGTCAAAGCACGAGAGAAAATCATTTTACATAAAGCGAAGACCACACTAAGGATTCCTGGAATTTATTTTTTATGTAATCGAGTTACTTTATGAATTCATGAATTCTATTTTTTAAAGGAATTTATGAAACTGATGGAAAAAACATATCTATTCTATTTTTCTCCTGCTCTCATTCAGGCACTTGTCTAAGCAGTTGGTCAAGAAATCAAATCCCTGCTGGTAAAAAGACTCATCCTGCTTATGCACACATTTTCAGACTTGTTTTTTTTCACTCTGTCATCAGATTAGAAGCATTAGCCTTTGGGATTTTTCTTTAGCTTTGGAACACAATAAGAATCAACATAGCCAAATGCAACAGAATGGCCAAAATGTTTTTTTTTCTTCCTAATGATTCGTCCTAAAAATTAACTTCTTGGACTTTCAATTGGAGGAACGTATGAACAAAATCCCTGTGCAGTTATTTTGGCATCTGTCTGTCAATTTCTTGGCATCCCACTTGCTACGATACTAAATTATAACAATGTCTCATATAATATAATAGGAACGATTAAATCACTGTTCCAGGTATTTTAAGAGACATAACAATCTGCCCACTTATTTCTTGAACACGATCATCTGTTTTAGATAAATGATTTCTTCATTTCACTTATCATGCCATGTATAGTAAATCTGTAAGGAGATTCATCCGCATATCCTCACCTTACTTTAATGGGTGTTTTCCCCTTTACATTGATATTGTCCCATTTATGGTGCCACCAATGTTTCTATTTCCCATTGTTTGAACACCATATTTTGACTGCTTGTACTACTCGATCCTTTGCACCTCAACTTTATTCTTCTACGTGACTTTTCTCATTACATATAACTTTGCAACTTTTTGATTGAAAGTAATTTGCTATCAGTTTGTCAAAACCAAATTTATGATTTTCTGAAACAGAGTGCAAGCTAAGTAACAGTTTGTAATGAATTGCATGCAGAACACACCATGCTGCCCCTGATGCCCCTGATGCCCATACACCTTGCATCATGCCCCATGCTACTCTAACATTCCTATATCCTCAAATAAGCCCAAAAAGAAACCATACCAAGTTGTGATAAATAAATGACGATGTGAAAAAAGGATAGGAAGAAGAAATCACATGTTTAAAGCTATATCCAAACATAACACTCATGAATACACCGGGAAGATGGACTGAGGAAGTACTGGGCATGGGGTCTTGGTCATTTTCCTTGTGAGATGGCAAAGCTTGCTACCTTTTATTAGGCATTGGAATTCTCCTGCTGTGCAGGATAGATCCCAAGCATTGCCTGATGCTGTGGTCTCCCATTTAGGTCTGGCTGAGGCAGGTGCTGCTCAGCATAGATGTCGGTCCCAATATCTTGCTCAGGCTCGTGATATTCACTTGGTTACTGCTAGCTCTCCAGCCAAGTCTATGGGAGCCAGTGATATTCTGTGCAGCCCTGCCCTCTAAGTCCAGAGATCACCTTACTGAGCATGTCAGTGATGTGACGTCATCTCATTGGTGGTCTAACTAGCTGCTCTTGTGATGTGTCAGCCCTGGATTGGTCCACGGGTGACATCTTGGCTGCCTGGGCATGAGTGTTTGGGGTGGAGCCTAGGGTTTAAAATGCTTTCAGCTGCGCATGCGGGCTCGCTAGTATCACTTATGTGTGCTGTCTGTGAGTGGATACTCTACCACTCTGTTGGCACGTGATGCTCTATACACTGAGAGTTCTTTCATTGGCAGGTAGGGTTAGGACTGAGTAGCTACCCCTTGGCTTAGCATCTGTTTCCTTCATGTGTGCGGTTAGCACAGCTGAGTTACAGAGAAAGTCCAACCCTCAAGCTACACCTTTCAGGGAAAGCGTCAGGACTTTGCACCTAGCATCACATTAGTTCTTTCCTTTGGCTCAGCATCTGCTTCATTCTTGTGTGTGATTGGCACTGTTTAGTTGCGGAGCGGGTGCAACCCACGTGCTATCATCACTTTGACGTTTAACAGGGTATAGTACGCAGCATATTGAGTGTAATACCTCTCAATGAAGTAACTGAGATGGCTACTTTACATTCTGTTCATAATGTGTGGAGTTAGCGCAGTCTGATTATGGTTAACGCTCACTGCTTCGTTCCGCCATTGTTCACACTAGCAGCAGTTATACCTCTCTGCATGGTGGACTCCGGGTTGTGATTGCACTTTATTATTTATTTTTAATGTAGCGCAATCCGCCAACCTTAACACCTTTATTCTTACAGCCCTTCATTGCATGTCCTATTTTGCCACATCTCTTCCAGATATGAGGCATATCAATATACTGGGTGGGTCCATATGAGTTGCCCAAAGTGAAAGTCTGAGATAGCTACTAGAGACCATCTTCTGAGGTTTCATTCTTCTTGAGTCAGACAACAGCTGGCCATTTGTCAGTGAAGAATCCATAACTGTTCAGTATGTGGGTTGTTTCCCTCACCAATGTACATGAGCTCTTCAGAAATATGGAACTGTCTTTGCTTTGGATATGAACGTTTTACATTGAGACCATCACTTCACTCTCCTCTCTTGGATTATGTAGCAGTACACAAAGAGAAAAATATTTTCTATCTGACTTTTTCATCAATCAACATCTGTAGAAGATTCTGGTCATGAATGCCCGTATACCTAGGATTGCAGATTTGAAGAAGGCTTGGCCGATCAATGTTTACTTGCAGAACCTGTTGTGAGAAGTATCCAGCACACTTCCATCCACTTCATTGAGCTTCAAGGCAACATGGCTCCATAGGAGCTGGCTGAAGACAGTTGAAGGGTTCTTGGATAAAGAAATGACTGATGTTTTTACCTACCTGCTAGTCCCTAGATCATTGTGTTGAAATTTCCTGGCAGGTTGGCTGGTCAGGGTAACGGCTTCTTCCTGACAGAGATATTTTTTGCCAGTAAAGCACTTCTAAAAAAAAAAAAACCAGGAAGTTCCTGTTCACTGAGTGTGTAGCTGGAGCACATTCTTACTTTCACTTTGCAAGATGCTAAGATCCCAAGCTAAAAAAAAATAGGGAGAACATAACGCAAATAGGGTCTCATCTGACATACAATTGGAGTTATGTATCAGATTCTACTAGTCTAACTAATGACTTAAAAGGCATTTTTAAATCATTGTACAACTTCTGCAGATCCACGGGTTGCAAAACCAACAAGCACGAAAATAGAAAAAAAATTGTTGTCTACCTCTAGCACTGTTTTCCATGGAAGACGTCAATTCTCATCGATTGATTCAAACATGTGGTTTTTATTCAAACCTTTTCAAAGTGTCAAGCACTTCTTCAGGAAATGTCCACATAGGAAATAGTAAAGGTATGTGGTTATTTCCTGAAGAAGTGCTTGACACGCGCTGAATAAAAACCACATTTGAATAAATACCTGAGAATTGATGTCTTCCAAAGACAGCAGATGAGCAGCCCAGTTTAGATCTTTATAAATCAGAATCGACTTTCTTCCACCATCACTAAGTTCAAGTGATAATCATTGAATGTGTTTCATTATGCTGGACCATATTCTTAAAGAAAAAAAATTATTTCCTTTCTGCTATGGTTCTGCTTGAATATTTCCCATGATACCATGATACTTTTGGTTTTGTAGAGGGGGCAGGGTCCAATTACTTTGAACTTCTTCATTTCTTAATCTTATCTCACTGTACCCTACAAAATGAAGCTTCAGCCTGTTTACTCTGGCTCCTGCTTGTGATAGGTTTCTCCTTATACTCAGGTGACGTGTGTTAGGGGTCGAGTTCCTGCCTCTGCACAGGGGGAATCCCGGGCCATCTCCGCTGCGGTCTCCCATTCTTCTCCGGCCGCAGTGGAGACGTCAATTCCAGCGTCTCGCTCAGTCTGACTCTGTGCTAAGAGTTACTGCTGCATTTCCTGCTTCTACCATTGAAGTCAGTGCTGGGCAGCGGCGAGCAGACGCTTCTGGGACTAAGTCCTGCTGTTCACGTTCTGAGCATGCCCAGAGTAAGATCTCTCAGTGGAGATCGAGGGTCACATGATCAGATACTGCAGCTAGGTCATTGGTCCTTCTTGGAAGGTCCTTGTAGGTGCTAGGACTAAGTCCTGCTTTGCACTCTGAGCATTCCCAGGGCAAGATCTCTCAGTGGAGGTCTGGGGTCACATGCTCAGGTACTGCAGCAACGCCATTGGTCCTTCTCTGAAGGTCCTAAACGTGCTGCAATTATTTAAGGCTCGCATGGCCGCACGGCCATGCGCTAGTATTGACTTTTGTAAACGTGTGTGTGTTGGGAGTGAAAGTCGTTCTTTAAAATCCCCTCCCTATTGTATGACTGCTCGCGGAAGGTGTATGATGCTATTTAGAGCCCAACTTAGCCATCAGCACGTTACACACATTACAGCCTCTAATTGCTGTGACCACCAGTGCGGCGCCGTGCGCTTTCTCTGCGCTTTCCTGACCCAAGCCTGGGTGGTTAGTGGCGTTCGCCAGTGCGGCACCGCACGCACTCTCGTGCTTCTTATATAATATTATTTCTGTCTCTCTGACACCCCAGTAGCGGTGTCGAGCGCAGGAGGTCTTTTTGAACTCAAATCCTGAGTCTTGGGATTGAGTTCTGAAACTCCTTGCTTGCGCTCTTGGTGCGGTACCGTGGCCCTGTGACGCAACAGGGTTCGCTTCCTTCACACAGGGTGAAGTTAACCCATGTGTGAATTCACATTGTACCGCCATATCGTCCGTCTCTACTAGCAGCAGGGTTTTCACCTGCACGGTGGACCTCGGACTGCGAACGCACCTAATACCTTTACATCTTAAATTTGGTGCGTTCCGCCAGTCCTAACAACGTGTCATTATAGTATGAAACTAAATCTCATGGAAATACATTGATTCTGTACTTAACACTTATATAAACAGTAGTTGTGAGCATGCATGGGAGATCATACCAAGGGAGAAGAAGGTATATCTGAGAGCTATAAGGAACATTTGACAGGTGATGCTCTCATCCTGTTTATAGGAAGTCAGAAACTGAAAAGAGTCGAAAGATTCCTATATTTAATCAAACAATGAAGAATTAAATTTAAGAAAGAAGTTCGACTTCACTTTTTGAATATTTTGATACAATTAATTTTTTTTCTGAATTTCAATTTTCAATGAGTCAGTGAAAATAGTAGTCACAGTGCAAATATTTCATTTTGAACTTTTATATACCATGCAATAATCAAATATGAAAAATGTATAATGCCAATTAAGTGCAGAAGTCTAAAACACTAAAACAATAAATGTAGCTGTTACTTACCCTCTTCTGGTCCCGTGCTACTCTCCGCAGGTCTTCAAAGTTCTATCAATTCATTAGTTTCTCATCCTTGCCAGGTACAGCACTACTTCTTCCCTGCTACTCCAGTCTTTGTTGATCCGCTGCTCCAGTGACATTATGCCTACAATGCTCTTAAGAGCTACAGCCAATTGCGGGGCTCAGCTGCCAGGGAGGTCTTTATTGCTGCAGCTAGTGATTGGTTGCAGCTATTAAAAGCAGTGCAGAAATGACACCAACGTTAAAACTTATCAACAAAGACAAGAGCAGAAGTGTAGAGGCAGTGTTGGATTAGGTTAGAATGAGTAACTGTTGAGTTTATTATTTTAGACCTCAGCAACCTTTATGGTACAATAACTTTTTTTAAAGTGACACAGTTTTAAAGATTATAGTTATGAATAATGGAATAGACATTTAAATTACTTTAATGTAACATCCAGTGGTTGAGAAATTCTTTTGATCTTGACTAATTGCTTTCTGAGCACACTAGACAGAAAATTATTTTAATCTACTAAACAATAGCCCACACCTCCAGCTTTTTCCACAAAAAACTCAGTTTTGAGCTATTCTCATTTAACCTTTCCCTGTCTGAGCCAATTTCCATAGCTTTATTTTTGAATTGAGAAAATAGTTATGTATTCTTTACTTTTTAATATTTTTAAAATATTTTTCAATTTATTTTCACTTGTTTAGTCAATCTCTCAAGGAGATGTGAACTAGACGGTTTTGGTATTGCAACATATAGGAAAATAATGATCTTCTATGAAGCCTAGCTTTTGGCTTGGCTTCATTAGTAACCCAATATAGTTCAACAGGGGCTTTCAGTATGCCCCCAACTGACATGGCAACTTATCTACATCCTGCGATCTCTGTAACAGGCTCCTCATTCAGATGAAGACTCCTAAATGCTACTGAAGATCAGCTGCTGCCAGTGGAATCTGGCAGCTGTCATCTCATAGAGAACACAGGCATGCTCAATTAAACCCAGTGTTCCTGTTCAAGGGGGAGATGGGAGAGATATTAGAGGATATAATGTTAGGGCTAACGGAACGCACCGAGTAAATATAGATGTTTTATTGTAATCGATGTGTTCGCAGCCTGGGGTCCACCGTGCAGGAGGACCTGCTGCTAGCAAACGGCAGAACTATATGGCGGTATGAACTAACTCTGTTATTTCACAGAGTAGCCATGAAATCAAAGCACTGCGCCCTGTTAGACTTCACAGAGGCACAGGCTAACTACCCAACTGAGAGCAGTCAGTGGTCATGCATGCACACAAAACTCCTCGCCGGAGGTGCCAGCATTCTAGGGGCTTATTTCAGCCAGGTCCCTGAATACATACACACACAATCTCCTTGCCGGAGGTGCCAGCATTCTTGGGGCTTATGTTAGCCGGGTCCCTGACCACAAACTTACATGACCACACTGGCGCAAAGCACATAACATAGAAAGATACAAGCGCATGGCCGTGCGGTCATGCGAGCCTTAAATAGTTGCAGCACGTACAGGACCTTCCTAGAAGGACCAATGAGAGGCTGCCACAGAGCCTGAGCACCTACAGGACCTTCCTGAAGGACCAATGGCTTTAGCTGCAGTATCTGAACATGTGACCCTCGATCTCCACTGAGAGATCTTACTCTGGGCATGCTCAGAACGAGAAAAGCAGGACTTAGTCCCAGAAGCGTCTGCTCGCCGCTGCCCAGCACTGGCTTCAATGGCAGAAGCAGGAAAAGCAGCAGTAACTCTTTGTACAGAGTCAGACTGAGTGAGACACTGGGACTGACGTCTCCACTGAGCAGGCTCCACTGCGGCAGGAGAAGAATGATGGGAGACCGCAGCGGAGATGGCCCGTGATTCCCCCTGTGCAGAGGCGGGAACTCGACCCCTAACATATAATATGCCTCATTTTTTTGACATGCAAATCAAGTGTATAAATTCTTGATTGTTGAGGATACAACCACTGGGACCCCCACCGATCTGAATCTGAAGAGCCCCGATTGAAATTGAGCAGTAGTCGATCAAACACAATGTCGATCCATTCATTCTTCTGGGAGTGCCAAAAACCAGCCAAATGCAGTGCTTGACTATCTCCAGCAGTCCCCATGAGAAGCTGACCGCTTACTAAAGACTATTGGACACATTAACGTAGAGTAGAGACAAGGAGAAAAAAGGAGTATAACGGGTATATAAATTTATTAAATATACAAAGTGATCATAAACACGTATCAAAAGTACAACAATATTATATTACAAGAGCATAAGTAAGAGTGCATAAGGATGGTTAAAGGAATCAGGTATCCACCGGTGTACAGTGCCCAAGATGTAAACCAGTCTGATACAATCAGCTAACTGGTAGTGAACATAGCCGTAATAGTTAATGCAATAAGATGACACAGAGTCTCCAATAGTAGGCACATATAATGCGACGGTTACCGCAAGAATAGAGGGCAGAGGAGCACACCGGACTGGAACCAGGATCAAGCAAAAGACCCCCGATGCGCGTTTCGCTTTTGTAATTACCGCTTTCTCAAGGGGAAGTGGTCTGTCATGCCGAAAAGGACCTTAATATGGGCCGGGTTTAGGGCACGTGACATATCACATGCTGTGAATCGGCCAATAAGATGTGGCAAAAGCGGCGCATGCGCTGGTCAATCGGCAGGTCCTGTGCCAGGGAACGGCGTCAGGCATCCCAGCGTGTGGGCGGGGGGAGAGCCCCGGTCACATGTGGGAGGCAACAAAGACGCCGCATCTTATTGGCCGATAGTCAGCTGACACCCGGCCGCGATCGGACGCGCTCCCCCCGTGAGCGCGGCCGATTGCATATGACGTACTATCCCATCACTGGTAATTAAGTCCCAGGTCACCTCGACCAGATAGTACGTCATATGGGATTAAGGGGTTAAAGACCACCAATACGTCTTTTTACTGGCCTAAGATATAAGAGACTAGTATCCCCATACAGGTGACAATCCAGCAGCTGTCGGCTGTACACTATAGCTGACAACTTGCTGCATCAAAATCAATGTTAGCACCAACCATGGCCATTTAACCCCTTAGATGCTGCTGTCAATAGTAATTACAGCACCTACATGTTTGCCAGAGTGCAGGAGCTTCCTTTTTAACCACAACAGTACCCTGAAATTATGATTTTGTGGTCCTGATGTTTTCCATGACAATCCATGGCCAAATGAAGACCTTGGAGTCTGCCAGATATAGTGACCTGTTCAGAAGTTAGCAACTTTTAGGTGATAAAAATATTTTTTTCATTCTACTTTGCATTAATTCTTGAAAAGCACCTGAAGGTTTAATAAACTACCTGTTAGGAGTCGAGTTTCCTCTGCTGCACAGGGGGAATCTCGATCCGTCTCCGCTGCGCTCTCCCATTCTCCTCCAGCCGCAGTGGAGTCTGCTCAGCAGGGACGTCGCTCCCAGTGTCTTGCTCGCTCTCACTCTGTACAGAGAGTTACTGCTGCTTCTTCAGCTCCTGCCATTAAAGTCAGTGCTGGTCAGCGGCGAGCGGACTTCCCTGGGACTAAGTCCTTGTTTGCGCACACTGAGCATGCCCAGAGCAAGATCTCCCGTTGGAGATCGAGGGTCATGTGCTCTGGCTCTGCAGCGCATTCCATTGGTCCTCTTGGCAGGTCTTGGAAGGGCAAAGTTTCTGTGGCCACTTCCTGTCCTGCAATTATATAAACTGCGCATGACCGCACGGCCATGCGCTAGTGTACAATTGAATACGTGTGTTTGTTGTGAGTGCAAGTCGTTCATTAAATACCCCTACCCTATTGTATGACTGTTCGCGTATGGAGTATGGCTGCTATCTAGCGCCCGACAAATCACTCAACGTGTCACACACGTATCAGCGTCTATTGCTGTGACCGCCAGTGCGGCGCCACGCGCCAGTAGTGCGCTTCCTGACCCACGTCTGGGTGCTTAGTGGTGCCTGCCAGCACGGCACAGTTCGCACTTCGGTGCTCTTATTATAAGAGTTGCCTAACACACCCTGTTGCGGTGTTGTGTCAGCAAGTGGTCTAATCGGACTTCAATCCTAGTTGGGGTTAAGTTCGCTGACTGCTTGCTCGCCTTCTATGTGTGGTACCGCGATCCTGTGACGCAACAGGATCACTTCCTTCACGTTGGGTGAAGTTTAACCCACGCGAGTATACTTATGAGTACCGCCATATAGTCCATCATTACTCAGCAGCAGGTTCCATCTCTGCACGGTGGACCCCGGGCTACGAACGCACCGTACACTATCAGTCTTATTATTTGGTGCGTTCCACTAGCCCTAACACTACCTGAAAGCAGTTTTGAATATGTTGACTGATGCTGTTTTTTAAATGGTATCACTTTTGGGCTTTTTCCAATATAGACTGCTCAAAAAAATTAAGGGAACACTTAAACAACAAAATATAACTCAAAGTATATAAAACTTCTATTAAATCAAACTGTCCACTTAGGAAAAAACACCAAAAACAGGCAAAGATGCTTACCTGTCTAAATAGGCCTCAATACAAATGCACAAGCAGTGTGCAGCGGACCCAAACAAAATAGCAAGTGCACAGGTGCAATACCTAATGAAACAGCCAGCCTTCAATAAGGGTTTGGCCGTGTGGTACACCAATGCACTAAGATAAAATACTCTGTATGTGGCGTGTTCACACAAGGAATACAAAGCATCTGGCTACAGCCTATTAATAACGCCCTATGGCGGGCTGCCCAGTGCTAAAATGCATCCCGTGTGAACAGAGGCCACAGTGTACAGAACAATTTGGGCCCAGCTGCACCCTGCAAAAAATATACGTGCAAAAAAAACATATACCGTATATACTCGAGTATAAGCCGACCCGAGTATAAGCCGACCCCGCTAATTTTGCCACAAAAAACTGGGAAAACTTATTGACTCGAGTATAAGCCTAGGGTAGAAAATGCAGCATTTACCGGTGAATTTCAAAAATAAAAATAGATGCTCCATACCGTTCATTATTGCCCCATAGATGCTCCATATACAACTGTGCTATATAGAATGCTCTGCACCTTTGATTATGGCCCCATAGATGCTCCTTATAATGCTGTGCCCCATATATGCTCTGCACCTTTATGGCCCCATAGGTGCTCCTTATAATGCTGTGCCCCATTTATGCTCTGCACCTTTATGGCCCCATAGGTGCTCCTTATAATGCTGTGCCCCATATATGCTCTGCACCTTTATGGCCCCATAGGTGCTCCTTATAATGCTGTGCCCCATATATGCTCTGCACCTTTATGGCCCCATAGGTGCTCCTTATAATGCTGTGCCCCATATATGCTCTGCACCTTTATGGCCCCATAGGTGCTCCTTATAATGCTGTGCCCCTTATATGCTCTGCACCTTTATGGCCCCATAGGTGCTCCTTAGAATGCTGTGCCCCTTATATGCTCTGCACCTTTATGGCCCCATAGGTGCTCCTTAGAATGCTGCTGGTGCTGCCATAAAAAAAAAAAAAAATCACATACTCACCTCTCTTCTCAGGACGCCGGCGCTTTCAATAATTACCTGCTCCTCTGCGGCTCTGTCTCCAGCACTGACGCTCAGCAGAGGGCGCGCACTGACTACGTCACAGCGCCCTCTAACCTGAGCGTCACTGCTAGAGGACACTGCAGACGGAGCCGGAGCGAGGAGCAGGTAATTATAGCGCTGCGCTCCACTTACCTGCTGCGGCGCGGTCCCTGCAGTCCCTGGCTTCTCCGGCGCTGCAGCTTCTTCCTGTAATTGAGCGGTCACATGGCACCGATCATTTACAGCAATGAATATGCGGCTCCTCCCCTATGGGGGTGGAGCTGCCTATTCATTTCTGTAATGAGCGGTGCCATGTGACAGCTCAGTACAGGAAGAATCTGCAGCGCCGGGGAAGCCAGGGACTGCAGGGACCGCGCTGGGAGCAGGTAAGTATGATTACACAGCCCCCGCTCCCCCTCCCCTGCTGACACCCGGGTATATGACTCGAGTATAAGCCGAGAGGGGGACTTTCAGCCCAAAAAAATGGGCTGAAAATCTCGGCTTATACTTGAGTATATACGGTAAATATATGTAAGGTATTAGTTGATATTAGGGCCATAATATGGAAGCTGGCAACCCACGCCAAGGGTCCTTACGTATTGCCAGTCCTACTCTAACATGAAAAACACCAAAAAAGGACACATTCAAGAAAAAACACCAAAAACAGGCAAAGATGCTTACCTGTCTAAATAGGCCTCAATACAAATGCACAAGCAGGGTGCAGCGGACCGATAGTCAGCTGACACCCGGCCGCGATCGGACGCGCTCCCCCCGTGAGCGTGGCCGATTGCATATGACGTACTATCCCATCACTGGTAATTAAGTCCCAGGTCACCTCAACCAGATAGTACGTCATATGGGATTAAGGGGTTAAAGACCTCCAATACGTCTTTTTACTGGCCTAAGATATAAGAGACTAGCATCCCCATACAGGTGACAATGCAGCAGCTGTCGGCTGTACACTATAGCTGACAACTTGCTGCATCAAAATCAATGTTAGCACCAATCATGGCCATTTAACCTCTTAGATGCTGCTGTCAATAGTAAGTACAGCACCTACATGTTTGCCAGAGTGCAGGAGCTTCCTTTTTAACCACAACAGTACCCTGAAATTATGATTTTGTGGTCCTGATGTTTTCCATGACAATCCATGGCCAAATGAAGACCCTGGAGTCTGCCAGATATAGTGACCTGTTCAGAAGTTAGCAACTTTTAGGTGATAAAAATATTTTTTTCATTCTACTTTGCATTAATTCTTGAAAAGCACCTGAAGGTTTAATAAACTACCTGAAAGCAGTTTTGAATATGTTGACTGATGCTGTTTTTTTAAATGGTATCACTTTTGGGCTTTTTCCAATATAGACTGCTCAAAAAAATTAAGGGAACACTTAAACAACAAAGCATAACTCAAAGTATATCAAACTTCTGTTAAATCAAACTGTCCACTTAGGAAGCAACACTGATTGACAATCAATTTCACATGCTGTTTTGCAAATGGAATAGACAATAGATGGAAATTATTGGCAATTATCAAGACACACTCAATAAAGAAGTAGTTCTGCAGGTGGGGACCACAGACCACATCTCAGTACCAATGCTTTCTGGCTGATGTTTTGGTCACTTTTGAATGTTGGTTGTGCTTTCACACTTGTGGTAGCATGAGATGCACTCTACAACCCACACAAGTGGCTCAGGTAGTGCAGCTCATCCAGGATGGCACATCAATGAGAGCTATTGCAAGAAGGTTTGCTGTGTCTGTCAGCGTATTGTCCAGAGGCTGGAGGCCCTACCAGGAGACAGGCCAGTACACCAGGAGTCGTGGAGGGAGCCGTAGGAGGGCAACAACCCAGCATTGTGGGACAACAACCCAAGGCAACTACCTCAGCCATTGTGCAAGGAGGAACAGGAGGAGCACTGCCAAAGCCCTGCAAAATGACCTCCAGCAGGCTACAAATGTGTGCATGTGTTTGCACAAACGGTTAAAAACCGACTCCATGAGGATGGCCTGAGTGCCTGACTTACACAGATGGGGGTTATGCTCACAGCCCAACACCGTGCAGGATGCTTGGCTTTTGCCACAGAACACCAGGATTGGCAAATTCACCACTGGTGCCCTGTGCTCTTCACAGATGAAAGCAGGTTCACACTGAGCACATATGATAGACATGACATAGTCTGGAGATGCTGTGGAGAGCGATCTGCTGCCTACAACACCCTTCAGCATGATCGGTATGGCAGTAGGTCAGTAATGGTGTGGGGTGGCATTTCTTTGTAGGGCCGCACAGCCCTCCATGTACTCGCCAGAGGTAGCCTGACTTCCATTAGGTACCAAGATGAGATCCTCAGACCCTTTGTGAGACCATATGCTGGTGTGGTTGGCCCTGGGTTCCTCCTAATGCAGGACAATGCCAGACCTCATGTGGCTGGAGTGTGTCGGCAGTTCCTGCAAGATGAAGGCATTGAAGCTATGGACTGACCCACCCGTTCCCCATACCTGAATCCGATTGAACATATCTGGGACATCATGTCTTGCACCATCCACCAACGTCACGTTGCACCACAGACTGTCCAGGAGTTGGCGGATGCTTTAGTCCAGGTCTGGGTGGCGATCCCTCAGGAGACCATCCGCCGCCTCATCAGGAGCATGCCCAGGCATTGAAGGGATATCATACAGGCTCATGGAGGTCACACACACTAGTGAGCATCATACCTTATCTTGAGGCATTTCCACTGAAGTTGGATCAGCCTGTAACTTCATTTTCCACTTTGATTTTGAGCATCATTCCAACTCCAGACCTCTGTGGGATATTAGTTGTGATTTACGTTGATCATTTTCAGGTTTTATTGTTCTCAACACATTCCACTATGTAATGAATAAAGATTTACAACTGGAATCTTTCATTCAGTGATATCTAGGATGTGGGATTTTAGTGTTCCTTTTAGTTTTTTGAGCAGTGTATACAGGTTCCCCAAAGTCACTTAAAAACTAAATAGTTCCCTAAAAAATACATTTCGTAAATTTCCTTGGAGAAATGAAAAATTACTGCAACATTTTTAAACCTTCTAAAATGCAAAAGAAATTAAAATAAAATTTTACAAATGGTGCTGATGTAAAGCAGACATGAGGGAAATGTTATTTATTAATGTTTTTGTGTGGCATGACTATCTGGATTAAAGGGATAATCATTCAAAGTTGCAAATATTTAGAAATTTCTGTAAATTTTCTGATATTTTTTATAAATAAACACAAAACATATCGACTTAAGTTTACCATTGTCATACAATATAATGTGTCACGAAAGAATCTAAAAATCACTGGGATATATTGAAACATTCCACAGTTACTACCACATAAAATGACGCGACACTGGTCAGATTTTAAAAAAATTGGCCTCATCACTAAGGGGTTAAATTACTTTACAATGGCCAATTAATAAGATAAATTATTAAAAGGAATCTGTCTGCAGGAACAACTTTCCTAATCAGTCTATATGAGCAGGCAAGTCATAGAAAGTTGAATGAAATGATACCTTGATATCTGTAATCTAATGTCTTATTTTAGAGAAATGTATTATTTTTATTAAGATGTAACGGAGCTGTTAAGATCTATGGGTCGGACATAGATCTTGCTGAAAATCTGTCTCCAGAGCTTATTTTATCTGAAAGGAAGTGTTATCAGTGTGAGACATGTAATGACTGATAGTCTGCTCTCCGCATCTACATGCCTCACACTGGTAACGCCTCCTTTCATTTAAAATGAGCTCTACATCTTGGAGAGATCTATGTCCGGCCCAAAGATCTTAACTTCTCATTTACATCTTAAGAAAAACATGGATTTCTCTGGAATAAGACATCAGATTGCAGAGATCAAGGTTTCATTTTTTTCAGATTCCTTTGACCTACATGTTTATACAGACAACTTAAGAGGGTTGATCCTACCACAGATTCCCTCTTTAAGGCCTCATTCATACATCTCTGATTTTCTCACACGTAAAGTAAGGACCATTTTTCATTAATTTGATCAATTTTCAGTTTTTACCATCAGTGATTCCTCTATTTTTTTTTCATATGCCGAAAAGAAAATTAAAGCTTGAAACCGCTTCTCCACCCATTATAATGATAAAAAATGGACAACACAAGATGGCAATCTATGCTGTCATTGATTTTTCACAGTCTCATGGACTTCTATGAGTAATATTGATCATAGTATTGGATAAAAAATGGACTGATCTCTTTGATTTTTTTTACATCACTCAGTCTGCAAAAAAGCACGGACATGTGAACAGCTCCAGAGATTCCAATAGGAATGTGGTCTATCCTTGATAAACAGTGATAGAACATGTACGTGAAAAATGGACGTCTGAATGAGCCCTTAGATGGAATAAAGTCATAACCTTTGCTTGCTAATTACTATACTTTATATATTTGAGAATGAAAGGAAATCAGTGAAAATGAAGTGGCCGTTGACTTTTCCGTCTGTTTGGCATATTTTATATAATGCAACATAATATAACAATATTTAAAAATACATTGAATAGATTTGTCCAAGACTTGACTAAATTTTCAAAAATGGCTCAAATATAATAAATGGAGACATACTCACCATTCAGCACCTCGGTGGATCCGATGCAGTTGGCTGTGGAGGTCTGTGACGGTCCCGAAAGTGGTGTCTACTCCATTCGGAAGTTATCAGGGCAGCCTGTGATTGGCTTCAGCAATCAGATGACTAGAAGAACACATCATCTGCTCCTCTAGTCATCTGACTGTTGCAGCCAACCACAGACTGCAGCCGTCCTTTGGAATTGAGTAGACATTGCTTTCGGAGCTGGCATAGACATCTGGACCCACAGGGGACTAAAGGGAGAGTATGGGAGACTTGTATGTCTTGTATTCAAGTGTCGGACAACCTCTTCAAATCGAAAATACATTTTCAAAACATGAACTTTTCCGATAAACCCATGCTAAGAGCCTAAGTCTTAGAGCATTTGTTTGACTATAAGTATATAAACTAAAAAAAAATTAAGAACATGTGAGAATGGCAAAAATATCAGAAAAACAGTATAGGTGAATTTGCATAAGGAGAAAAAAAGGATTAACTTGTCACAAGTCCACAGGAAGATTACCGCAGCCTCCACAGATAGCATGCTGCTTTTGTTCTTCAATGGTAATAAGAAAGGTTACCATGGAAACATGTAATCACACCATACAAAACACGACAAAAGTGGCAAGAAGTGCAACAGTCAAGTGACAATGCAGATAAAAGGCAGGATCGAGCCATTTACTTGTCTCTGCGTAGTGACATGAACAGCCAATCAATATCTAGGGGGTTAATTTGGGATTGATTAATGGCATAATAAACATATGAACCTTAATTAGTGCTAAATGCTCCATTCTTTGCTTTCTGTATTAAAATATTTAATCTTTGATAAGATAGCATGCAGTGAGTCACAGCCTGCAGACACCTTCTGGAGAGGTTGGTCACACTGAACGATATCGCTAGCGATCCGTGACGTTGCAGGGTCCTGGCTAGCGATATCGTTCAGTTTGACATGCAGCAGCAATCAGGATCCTGCTGTGATGTCATTGGTCGCTGCAGAAAGTCCAGCACTTTATTTTGTCGCTGGACCTCCTGCAGACATCGCTGAATCGACGTGTGTGACGCCGATTCAGCGATGTCTTCACTGGTAACCAGGGTAAACATCGGGTTACTAAGCGCAGGGCCGCGCTTAGTAACCCGATGTTTACTCTGGTTACCAGCGTAAAAGTAAAAAAAAAAAAACACTACATACTTACATTCCGCTGTCTGTCCCCCGCTGTGCTTCTCTGCACTGGCTGTGAGCGCCGGCCAGCCGGAAAGCACAGCGGTGACGTCACCGCTCTGCTTTCCGGCCGCTGTGCTCACAGTCAGTGTAGGAAAGCACAGCGCCGGGGACAGACAGCGGAAGGTAAGTATGTAGTGTTTGTTTTTTTTACTTTTACGATGGTAACCAGGGTAAACATCGGGTTACTAAGCGCGGCCCTGCGCTTAGTAACCCAATGTTTACCATGGTTACCGGCATCGTTGGTCGCTGGAGAGCTGTCTGTGTGACAGCTCTCCAGCGACCAAACAGCGACGCTGCAGCGATCGACATCGTTGTTGGTATCGCTGCAGCTTCGCTTAGTGTGACGGTACCTTTAGCGTTATGTCACTATGCCATACATCATTAGTCCATAGATAAGAACACCAAAGTGTTTCTGGTGCACCCAGCACCCTTACCCCTGAACATTGTGAGTGTGCAACATGGCAAAGGGCTGTAGTGATGGGCCAGGTACTCATCTGTTTCACCCTGGAACGTTGCATGAAGGTGGGAGTCCTGGCCTGGTGTGTGGATGTGGGCTGTGAGGATGCTATGCTCGTGCAGCCGGATGTAACCAATGACGCTGGTTTGCCAGGACCAGATGTTAATCAGCTAATGAAAGGAGACCACCAGTTCTTAACAAAGTTCTACTAAACAGCCACTGCGTGACAACTATATACACGGGATAGCGGCTACACAACTTCTCTTACGTTTCTTCATTAATAGAGAGCATCTCAATACACCGTCTCATTATTTCCACTGCCTCACACATTCCTGCCTCCACCTGCCTGATTTCCTTCACCACCAGCCAGCCTAGCAACACAGTACTTTCCGTGAAACTCATTTCCTCTTCCCGCGGTTCCATGTCTGAATCTCCTCATATAGGGAAGGGTTTGCCAGTATGGCCGGGCTCAGGTTCAAGCCTTCTGACGCTTAGAGAACTCCTGCCTGGGACACTCACTTTTTATTCCATCCTGGCCCATTATGTAGGGCCTACATCTCTATCTGCAGTTCCTCTCTACCTGCAGAGCCATCAGTATACTCACCACCGAGTCTCCCGTCCTGCTCCTTCCGGGTCTGCTGCTGCCCGGGGTGCGTGCACTCCTAGCAGGTCTCCAGGCACTGTGCTTATTTCCTCAATGGCAGCTGGGCCAAGTGCACCCACCAGTGGTCATCTCTCCGTCAGACTGTCCTGTCTGCACCTGCGGTTCCTGTCATCTTCTCTGCCTGCCTGCATCTGTTGGGCATTCCTCCGAGCCATCCCAGCTATCCGTTCCTAGGGGTCAGCTGCCATCTACTTAAGGTCAGTCCTGGAGTAGCACCTGGATCTCCTCCCTTGTCTCTCCACGGACCGTGGTGTTGTTAACTGCTGTATGTCCATGGTCAGATTGGGTGATGCTCCTAGTCATGCCCCTCCAGGTCTTCCTTGGGCTTTGGCACAGTGGTTCCATCACCCAGCTCGTTACACATTACCTTTAAGAGCTGTAAGCTACTTGGGGCCTTGCTCCCTTGTCAGTCCTCTGAGCTGGCACTGTCATTATTTCTGCGTTTCTGTAACTTTCTCTGGCACGGTCAGTTCCTCAGGATCATGCTGTCTCTGTACCAATCTCCTATCTGGCCACAGAACACCTAATGCATGTGGCTTTGCTGAGCACTCAGAGCAAACGTCTGCTTTAGCTGCAAGCTAGGCCCTATCTGAGTAACTACCAGGAAGTCCTCTCTGATCCTGCTACATAATCCCACCCTCTCTGGGCTAGCCCCAACACCTAACTATGTCTTACCCTGCTCACTGTCTGTTGCTGGGCAGTATTTTTTGTACTCCAGAGAAACTAGGCAACTACTGTTGTATATTTCCAATATGTAGACGTCTTCCTTGGCCATTGGACATATTCTATTATAAAGGCATAGTTTCAGTCCTTTGCTAATTTTCACATGATTTCAGAAATACTAATTAGAAATTAGCGGATCAGACAATATTTGAAATCACTTGTTCATGCAGATTTTCCCAGGAAATTCGATTCACAGAGATGTTATTTTTCATAAATGTAATGTGCCTTATCCATATCCCATAAAATAACAATAAAAAAATAGGTAAAAATGAAAAAAAGAAATCTGTACAATTACTTAATTACCGCCCACTCCTCTGGCCTCGGTGCTCCTTACTGTCATCCATCCACACCTCATTGCATCTTCTGATTGCAGAAATACCTGGACTACTCTCACTTGATCAGGACTTCTGGCTCTGATGAGGCCCAAGAAGGTTCTGTGCAAGCTCGCAAAAGATCATGAGGAACGTCGTGATGTTATGGTGTCTTGACCTTATTCATGCATGTGCAGAACCCTCATCAGAGCCTGAAGTCCCAACCCAGCATGAGATGGCTGGGGATTTCAGTGCTCATGAAGGTGATCAGAAGATGCGATGAGGAACCTCATGGTTGATGGTTAGGAATGAAGGTGTCGGAGAGGTGAGTGTTAAGGTGAGTATAATGATTTTTTACATTTTGTAAATGTATAAAGGTTGTTCACGGTTCAGAAAAATGGTGGCTAGCAGCTGCCATTTTGCTGAATCCTCTCAGAAACGAACTACAGATATTTTTCCCTTTGGCAAATGTGGATTTTTGTTATATTCAGGTACAATTTAATTCCTCTCTCATATATTCTCTCTTCTCTTTCTGCGACCATTGAGAGTGATACATAGAAATGAACATACAATATATCACAAAAGTGAGTACATCCCTCACATTTTTGTAATTTTTTTTAATATTTTTACATGGGACAACACTGAAGATCTGACACTTTGATACAATGTAAATTAGTCAGTGTACACACAGCCATTAATGTCTAAACCGCTGGCAACAAAAGTGAATAGACCCCTAAATGAAAATGGCCAAATTTTGCCCAAAGTGTCAATATTTAGTATGGCCACCGTTATTTTCAAGCACGGCTTCAACTCTCTTGGGCATGAAATTCACTAAAGCTTCACAGGCCACCACTGGAATCCTCTTCCTCTTCTCCATGACAACATCACAGAACTGGTGGATATTGAGACCTTGCACTTTTCCACCTTCCATTTGAGGATGCCCCACAGATGCTCTATAGGGTTTTGGTCTGGAGACATGCTTGGCCAGTCCAGCTCCTTTAATATCAGTTTCTTTAGCAAGGCAGTGTTCGTCTTGGAGGTGTGTTTAGAGACATTATCATGTTGGAATACTGCTCTGCGGCCCAGTTTCCAAATTGAGGGGATCATGCCCTGCTCCAGTATGTCACAGCACATGTTGGAATTCATGATTCCCTCAATTAACTGTAGCTTCCCACAGCTGGTATCATCCATGCAGTCCCAAACCATGACATCCCCACCACTATGCTTGACTGTAGGCAAGACACACTTGTCTTTGTACTCCTCCCTTGGTTGCCTTCACACACATTTGACACCATCTGAATCAAATAATTTTATCTTCCTTTCTTCAGACCACAGGGCATGGTTGCAGTAATACATGTCCTTAGTCTACTTGTCTTCAGAAAAGTTTTTGCAGGTTTTTTGTGCATCATCTTTAGAAGAGGCGACAGCCATGCAGACCAATTTGATGCAGTGTGCAGCGCATGGCCTGAGCAGTGACATACCAACCCCCATGCTTTTAACCTCTGTAGCAATGCCAGAAGCACTCATACATATATTTTGAAAAGACAACCTTTGGATATGGCACGGAGCACATGCACTATACCTCTTTAATCGACCATGGCGAGGCCTGTTCTGAGGGAAACCTGTCATGTTAAACCATTGTATGGTCTTGACCACCACGCTGCAGCTCAGTTTCAGGGTGATGGCGATTTCCTTACAGCCTAGGACATCTTTATGTAGAGCAACAATTTTTTTTTCACATCCTCAGAAAGTTCTTTGCCATGAGGAGTCACATGTTGAACTTCCAGTGCCCGGTATGAGAGAGTGTGAGAAACAAAGAAATGTAACACACCTGCGACCTTGTAACACTAATGAGTCACATGACAACGGAGAGGGGAAATTGCTAATTGGAAACAATTTGGCCATTTTCACTTAGGGGTGTACTCACTTTTGTTGCCAGCGATTTAGTCATTAATGATTATGTGTTGAATTATTTAGAGGTCACACGAAATTTGCACTGCTGTACACCGACTACTGTACATTGTATCAAAGTGTCATAAATTCAGTGCCGTCCCATGAAAAGATATTATAAAATATTTACAAAAATGTGAGGGGTGTACTCACTTTTGTGACATACTGTAAATGGTAAACAGAAATGTTTTAAAATAAGCAATAATAAAAACAGCACAAATGATAGTATGTGTGACTTGGCATGGGGGAGTTTTGCAAATTTTGATTGGAAGTCAACTCAAATATATTCCATCATGTATACATTCTATATGTATAATACACTTAGGCAAACACATGATTGTATATATAACTTATAGTTTGGGTACCTGGACCTCCAAAGTCAATATCCTTTGTGAATTGAGGGAATATCCTGATCAACTGAAGACTTAAGTTAGGAGTTTAATTTCTGCACCCTTGATGAAAATAACATCTGCTTTTTTCCCCCCTAGGACTCAATTCCCTCGTAATATTTGTCTTCAGTAAGACGAGGACTGTTGTCCATGCAATGGCTTGTGGTGGAGGAGCATGTTACCAGACAATAAGTTCCTACAATAGAAAATAAGCTTTCTAAAATGAATTGCTTTACAATTTGAGGAGGTGGATCGATTTGGCTGCTCACATTCTCCTCAACCAGCGACCATTGTATGGACAGAAGTGCTGGTCAGTTTGTGGGAAAATCTGCACTAACAAGTGGTAGTAGGTGACCTCTGTAATATTTTTATTTGAAGACTTTCAATTCCGTCAATGACATATCTGTGTTTTCTGATCTCTAGTCCCATGGTCACTTTGGATGCTTAGGAAGATGTTTATCACCAGCCTCTTCCAGTTGATGCGTTGGATGACAAGAGTTAGCATTTGGACTTGGGTGGAGGCAGTTGAGGACATGCTTAAAATGTCTGGTTGTGTTGGTGGTGGCAGGAACTAGTAACGCTGGTAGCTGTAGTATTAGGTGCAGTGGTAGTTGCAGATGAGGTGGTAGTAAGAGTAAATCTGGTGGTGAGGTGTTTTTCAGGGCAAATTTAGAGGTGGAAATGAGAAGAGAAGCAAAGAGGTCAGGACTTTTCTCTCTCTGAGACAACTATCAGCCAAGTCATGGATGATGATGGAGATGGTCATGATGATGATAAATAATGATTATGAATGACTGTGTGATGGAAAGAACTTGGGAACCAAAAAAGGACATGATGTCCACGTATCATGAATCGTATCGAGGTGAAAATCAGAAGGGAATCAAGGAAGCGAGGAGGACGTTTCTCACTCTGAGACAACTGTCAATCAAGTCAGGGATGATGATGATGATGATTGTCATGATGATGATAAATAATGATTATGACTGTGTGATGGAAAGAACTTGGGAGCCAAAAAAGGACACAATGTCAACGTATCATGAGTCCTATCATGAATTTTTTTTTTTTTCTGAATCGTAGCTACTTTGCACTCTTGGCCATGCTGGATTGGTCAGTCTCCTTGGCACCCAGCTGTAAACTATGTATAATAAAAGCTTTCATATCAGGAGAATGACAACAGATAGATGTATTTTCAGGGGAAATTGATGACGTGAAGTAGATTAAATTCATTGCAAAAAATATCACCTGGCAAATTTCAACAAAGCTGATGAATTTGAATTTCAAAACATTCAGTCGTATTTTATGCTAATATGCTGTTTTAAATCTGAAGGCAATGTTTCTGTTTAGACTAGGTTCACACCATGGGCATTACTCTTGCTTGTGCTGTTTGAAAAAGGTCACCCAAGTTTTGGCCCTGTACAAATGCAACTTCATGCCATTTACACAAACAAAAATAATTCCTTTTTTGCTAACAATTGTATTGTCAGTAGTGTTGAGCATTCCGATACTGCAAATATCGGGTATCGGACGATATTTGCTGTATCGGAATTCCGATACCGAGTTTCGATATTTTTGTGATATCGGAAATCGGAAGTTCCTATAAGTTCCCAGTCATCTTCGGCGTGTGCGGTGCGTATGGTTCCCAGGGTCTGGAGGAGAGGAAACTCTCCTTCAGGCCCTGGGATCCATATTCATCTAAAAAATAAAGAATAAAAAAAAAAAATATGGATATACTCACCCCTCCGACGAACCCTGGCTGTCACCGCTGCAAGCATCTGCCTCCGTTCCTGAGAATGCAGAGAGTGAAGGACCTTCGATGACGTCGCGGTCACGTGAGCGGTCAGGTGACCGGTCAGCTGACCGCGACGCCATCGAAGGCCCTTCACTCTCTGCATTCTCAGGAACGGAGGCAGACGCTTGCAGCAGTGACAGCAAGGGTTCGTCGGAGGGGAGAGTATATCCATATTTTGTATTTTTATTCTTTATTTTTTACATGAATATGGATCCCAGGGCCTGAAGGAGAGTTTCCTCTCTTTCAGACCCTGGGAACCATCCAGGATACATTCCGATATTTGTGTCCCATTGACTTGCATTGGTATCGGGTATCGGTATCGGCGATATCCGATATTTTTTGGAAATCGGCCGATCCCATCCGATACCGATACTTTCAAATATCGGAAGGTATCGCTCAACACTAACTGTCAGGTGAAAGTGATGGTATGTTGGCCAGATGTATGCCAACAATTGTGCAATGTGCACCAAAAACTGTACATAATTGAAAATATACCTAGGTCCATCAAGTTCAACCTTCCTTGACCAGTTATGCATTATCGAATGCTAGATTGACATGTCTGGCAACACTTTTATTATGTGTTTTTTATGCTTTCTGTGGCTTGATACACAGAGGAGTGTAACTTTGAAGAAAAAGGGATCTGATTAGAGTAGGGATCTACTCTAAAAGGGACATTTTTGACTCTTGATTAGCAATCAGACAAAGTTATCTTTCAGGATAACTACTCTGTACATTTATATAAGTATTGATTTTTTTGTTCTTAAAAATTATCTGAACCTTTTGATTGTTCCTTCTGTAAGCAGCTTTTGCCATAAAACATTCCACATATTTATGGTTCTCATGGTCACTTTTGGAGTTTTCAATCTTTTTTGTTTCTCCAGATGGAAAGAAGGACCCTATCACTTTTAAAGATGCACCCCATCAAAATGTTTATCCTCTTAGTATTTTTCAGTTGTTATATTATATGGCACTGTATACTTACAATTGCTGATTTTGCCTTTCTATCCACTTCATTCTTCTCTTTTCTGTTAGGGCTATGACATCAAGTGATTAAAAACTGACTGACTGAATTCTTCTAATCTCTAGAAACAAGAACTCTTTTTTCCTTTATGAATCATCATTAGAACAACAATTCTACTCACTGCAAAAGTCCCTGGCAGGGAAGAGAGTGTAGCAGCTGGGTCAGGAGTTGAAAAGGGGGATGACTCATGCAGGGAAAAAGAGATTTCCTTTTTCTACATAGAGCTTAGAAGGATTCAGCTTGTCAGTTTTTATTCATGTGATGTCATAGGCCTAATGGAAAAGAGAAGAATTAACTGGGCAGAAAGAAAATGAGCAATTGTAAGTACACAGTGATATATAATATGATTGCAATATATTAGGAGGATAAACAATTTGAAGGGAGGAGGAGAGCTTCTTTAAAGCGGGTTTTACCTGATTATTAAATTTTTATCAGTTTCATTTATGTTCTTGCAAAAATAAAAGCCTTCTCTAGAATTACATTTTCTCCTGAAAATGTGTGAATAAATTGAAAATTGAATGTTACCATTCTTGTCAACAGGCTGTGTCCCTACACAGTCTGACACTGTTCAATTATCACAGCATCAGACTGTGTGGGAATACATCTCATGACAAAGGGAATGATAACACATATGTCAATTAGGTTAGGGCTATACTGAAACTTTTTCTAACAATACTGATGGATTTGTTGATGGAAAAGGTAGCAATGGAAATGAACAGGGTAAAATAAAAAAGAAAAATCCATATAACGGCATCAGGCAATAAGAATGTTGGAACTGCAAGTAGCAGCAGCAGATGCACCACCACCACCACTGGCACCATACGTCCGGGCATTACTATTACCAAATACAGGTCACTATTTTCCTCCTTTTCCTTTCATAAATTAATAAGTTAGAAGAAAGCTGAGGATGGTATAGATTATATAGCACATCCCTCATCATCTCAGTCACAGCAGGATGATGTTACCTCTGTCAGTGATTCCATCAGTTTGATTCAATGTTCTGCACATTGCTACATCTCTTTCACCATAAAAGTTAAATTGGTTTGCCAATTTCTCTTGCTGTTATGGCTTTAGTCCCACACTTACTAACACTTCTGTCCATACAATGGTGGCTGGTGGAGGAGAATGTGACCCAGACCTGTCCATCAGCCTTCTCTAATAGAAAAGCAGCTTTACAATGTGAGATGTTTTACAGTTAGATGAGGCTCATGCATTGGTCGGGTCACATGTTCCTCCACCAGCAGCCATTGTATGGACAGGTCTAGTCACATGCTCCTCCAACAACAGTCATTGCATAGACAGGTCTGGTCACATGTTCCATCATCAGCAGCTATTGTATGGACAGGACTGGTTACATGCTCCTTCACCAGCAGCCATTGTGTGGACAGGTCTGGTTACATGCTCCTTCACCAGCAGCCATTGTATGGACAGGTCTGGTCACAGGCTCCTCCACCAGCAGCCATTGTATGGACAGGTCTAGTCACAGGCTCCTCCACCAGCAGCCATTGTATGGACAGGTCTTGTCACAGGTTCCTCCACTAGCAGCCATTGTATGGATAGGTCTGGTCACATGTTCCTTCACCAGCAGCCATTGTATGGACAGGTCTAGTCACATGCTCCTCCACCAGCAACCATTGTATAGACAGGTCTGGTCACATGTTCCTCCACCAGCAGCCATTGTATGGACAGGTCTAGTCACATGCTCCTCCATCAACAGACATTGCATAGACAGGTCTGGTCACATGTTCCTCCACCAGCTGCCATTGTATGGACAGGTCTAGTCACATGCTCCTCCATCAACAGCCATTGCATGGACAGGTCTGGTCACATGTTCCTTCATCAGCAGCTATTGTATGGACATGACTGGTTACATGCTCCTTCACCAGCAGCCATTGTGTGGACAGGTCTGGTTACATGCTCCTTCACCAGCAGCCATTGTATGGACAGGTGTGGTCACATGCTCCTCCACCAATAGCCATTGTATGGACAGGTCTGGTCACATGCTCCTCCACCAGCAACCATTGTATAGACAGGTCTGGTCACATGTTCCTCCACCAGCAGCCATTTTATGGACAGGTCTAGTCACATGCTCCTCGATTAACAGCCATTGCATGGACAGGTCTGGTCACATGTTCCTTCATCAGCAGCTATTGTATGGACAGGTCTAGTCACATGCTCCTTCACCAGCAGCCATTGTGTGGACAGGTCTGGTTACTTGCTTCTCCACCAGCAGCCATTGTATGGACAGGTCTAGTCACATGCTCCTCCACCAGCAACCATTGCATAGACAGGTCTGGTCACATGTTCCTCCACCAGCAGCCATTGTATGGACAGGTCTAGTCACATACTCCTCCATCAACAGCCATTGCATAGACAGGTCTGGTCACATGTTCCTTCACCAGCAGCCATTGTGTGGACATGACTGGTTACATGCTCCTTCACCAGCAGCCATTGTGTGGACAGATCTGGTTACATGCTCCTTCACCAGCAGCCATTGTATGGACAGGTCTGGTCACATGCTCCTCCACCAATAGCCATTGTATGGACAGGTCTGGTCACATGCTCCTCCACCAGCAACCATTGTATAGACAGGTCTGGTCACATGTTCCTCCACCAGCAGCCATTGTATGGACAGGTCTAGTCACATGCTCCTCCATCAACAGCCATTGCATGGACAGGTCTGGTCACATGTTCCTTCATCAGCAGCTATTGTATGGACAGGTCTAGTCACATGCTCCTTCACCAGCAGCCATTGTGTGGACAGGTCTGGTTACTTGCTTCTCCACCAGCAGCCATTGTATGGACAGGTCTAGTCACATGCTCCTCCATCAACAACCATTGCATAGACAGGTCTGGTCACATGTTCCTTCACCAGCAGCCATTATATAGACAGGTCTGATCACATGTTCCTCCACCAGCAGCCATTGTATGGGTAGAACTGCTGGTCAGAACGTATTCAGAGAAAGCAGCCGACCACTTTAATCTTTATAATTGCAGACTGTCAATTCCATCAATGAGACCTGTCCATCTCATGACAATGTGAATGGTAACACACATATGTCATTATTTTAGAGCTATACAATGACTTTTTCTAACATTACTGATGAATTTAAAACATCGCAGTCCATGAGATTGCTTGTAACCCAATGTAAGATTCTTATGGCAGCTGTAACTGTTGGAATCAGTACATCTCCATGTAGACCATTTGACATTCATACATTTCTAGTAGGAATATGTGTTCTGTCACATGCTACATTCTGACACTGGATCTAAATAGAGCCTAGTGCAGCTGCATGTGGATCTGAAAAGGAGGGTCCAGGTATCATGGACCATTATCTACTGGATAATCGAATTTATAGCAGCATTGCCAGCCATACAGGTGGCCCACTGGAAGACTCAAAAGTAGGGTAAATGACTAATTAATGGAACATTTTACTACCTGGATTGGCCACCTGCCAATACTGCTGTGGCATTGCCTCGTTAAGTAGAGTCACATTTTTTGGACTATTTCTATTCCTATTCTTAGTGATCAGTATCACAGAAATTAGAATAATGGAAGTTCTACAGGTAAGCCAGTCTGAACTCGGAGTAAAATAAAAGTAAAGGGCAAAAAAAGTTATTTTACAGTGAAAATCTTTCCTTTAACCTTTGACGCTTCTGTATATACAGTATCTAGAAGCTTCATACATAATAAAGTCAGACCTGAAATATTTCCAGAATGATTACTAAAATAAGTGCAGTGATCTGAAAGAGTTAGGAAACGTTCATGAATTTAGGAGACTTTTTTGTTAATGAGATTTTATGCTGCTTAAACCATAAAATATGTACCTTCTTATTTCATTCACGTATATTAACGTACTTTCTTTAAAGGGAGTTTGCCCGCTGGAAGGTGAGAAACGTTGCCGTGGATCGTAAGGAACCTCTTAAAAGTATTTTGCCCTTGATGCCTGAATTCCAGAGAAGTTTGAGACTTCTGGGGCGGAGGCCAAGTTCTCAACAAATTATCGAGACCATCATTAAGAAATACGGGACACATCTTGTAGTCTCTGCCACTCTTGGAGGTACAAAGCTTAACAGCTCTATATTGTTTCTAATGTGTTCATATCTATCAGTCATCTGTTATTTAATCTGTATATATTATTGTATAATCTGCTCAGTCATGTGTGGTGGCAGAACTATAGTGTTAGGAAAAACAAACTCACCGATGCATAAAAGCTGCTGTAATATTGTCGTTGTTGCTCTTATAGCTCATCGGGCAGCTTTACTAAATGCCTTAAGAAATAATTGCACTCTCCATTATATAATAGTTCTGTAGTATCCTTCTTTTGCAAAATTGAAAAACTGGTGCGTACAGGTGCAAAGTAAGAGTAGCCATTTCTATACTTTACTTGTTAATTATGTATAGAGATGGCAACTCTTAGTTCACACCAGTTTTCTCTTTGTAAGAGACAGTTAGTCTTTTGTTACTTATATATAAGCTCTCTGTCCGAGCACACTACGCATCAGCCCTTGGCAGTTCTAATTGTAGCAGGATCCTACCTACCCATATAAATACAGGCTTCAGCCTAGGAGAGGATTCACATTAGGATAGGTTCCCAGCAACAGGAGATTGCCTTGTTGTTGGCTGCTGGGCATGCATGAACTGGTCAAATTGTGTTCTGAGTGTCTCTATTCTTTCCTATTATCTACAACAGTAATGCAATTCATATTTCATATTTATAAGGCAATGCACTACAGAGTGCAGTTTTATTTGTTAAGTATCCTTAGGATAGGTCATCAATGTCTGATCGATCGGGGGGTTTAACACCCGGAACACCCACTGACCAGCAGTTATCTGTGTTGGCAGTGGCGGATGCCGGCAGGGAGTACTCACTTGTGGATCTTACCGTCTGTTGGTAGTGGCCGGGGCTTTATATTACACATTCGCCTCCTATTCAAATCAATAAGAGCCAGATGTGCTGTACCCTTAGGCGGCCACTATCAGAAGACGGCCATCTACACAAGTGAGCACTTCCTGCCGGCGCTTGCCACCGCTTACACCAGTAACAGCTGATCGGCGGGGGTTCCATGTGTCGGTCCTGGACCGATCAGACATTGATGATCTTTCCTTAGGATAGGTCATCAATGAAAAGGTAGTAGACCACCTCTTTTAGATGTTTTCCTTCACATCGTTAGACATATGATACTCGTTGGCAACCACACAAAAAAAACACTCTCCAAACTGTGTATGAACCATGGTATGTCTAAGTTATCCTTTAATTTAGATGGTTTATAAAACATTTTACAGCTCCCACCATCATTGTTCTTGATGCGATATGACATAAACTATAACTAGTATAGGAGTGTAGGAGTTGATGTTCATCCTCTCTCAATGTCAAGTGCCCATTCAGTCACTGCTTCGGAGCGTTCATTTTCTGGGTAGCTGACAATGTACAGAACGCAATGTCTTCCTAAAGAAAACGTAAGTTAACCTTGGCTCTAATACTTTTCATCGCCTTGGCATAATCATCATCAATGAAGTGTTTATCAGTCTTGAACATCAACTGGAATAATATTTTCCTGCTCCCCCATGTAGAATTTATTTTAAGATGTACAATGCTTAATAAGTTTCTCGCCATGCCCTGTGATACTTTGTAATGACGTAACTTACACTGTGCTCAAATTGTCATTTTGATTTCGGACGCATATTATACAAATGTCATAAATAAAACATCGGTTACAATACCAAAAAAAATGCTTTGCATCAAAAAGTCAAATGCATGTTAAGCTAATAGAGCAGAAGCTTTATGCTGGAACCCAAAAAACTGCTGACATTTATTTTCTACCGTCAAGTTTAGGATATCCACAGAGAGCTGGAGGAGGTGGGGGCTGGTTTTAGAGATAAGAATAGACTACAAGATAGAAAAGGAGGTTAGTAAAAGCAGTAACGAATTCAAACAACAGAAGAAAAGGAACGGTTGGTTGCTTCGGGTTGACCTGAGTAGATTCCTAATTTAGTTTATATTACAGTGTTGAGAAGAAATATGCCCCCTTCCTAATTTCTTTTAATGTTTGCAACACTTAAATGTTTCGAATCATCAAACTACATTTATAGTAGTTCTCCAGGGCTAATTATTTTTTTTTAATTTTTTTACTACAGGCCTAAAAACTAACAGGCAGGTAGTTGCAACAACCTGCCTGTTGTACCGAATATTCACTGACCGCTCCTGCCAACGATTCAGCTGCTCCACATCAACAGAGTACTTCTTCTTCCGAGTTGTGCAGTCAACAGAGTGTGGCTGCCAATATGATGCTGATTGACAGCCAGCTCCCCGCAGTTAGGCAGCAGGGAGCCAGATGTCAATCAGCATGACATCGATAGCCACACCCTGTTATCAGAGCAGAGTGGAAGAGAAGCTGCTGCACTGTCAACATGATGCCTGCAGAAGCTGCCGAGTCGCTGGCAGGAGCGGCCTGCAACTCAAAAAATTCAAAGCACAGCAGAAATAAGACAACCATATTTATTAACACAGGTCAGAAAAGTAATGCGCTTTCGGGGGGTAACAGACCCCATTGATAAAAGCAGAGGCAACAAGGTGCAAAATACTGATGAAACAACCACTCACACACCAACCAATTCATGGAGTGAGTGATCCCCTAGTATTAGAATTGCACATGGATAAAGCTTGTGTTGGGCGCCAGTCACACAGATATGATGCACAGTGCCTATTAGTGACACCCATACAATTAGATTAGGCGAGCTGCCCAGCACTATATAAGTGCACGCCACCAGGACAGACACCCTACTTTACAAGGCCAACATTGAAGGGCCTGGCTGCACTCTGCATAGAAATTAACACATTTGCATTAAAATATATATAATACCATGAGGTATTGTTCATTATTTTGGCTAAAATAGGCAAGCTCGCAACCGATGTCAAGGGTCCTCATTGTTTTGTGAGTCCCCACACTAAAGTCAAACAAAAAATACTGATTCCTAAATGATGACTTCATTTATTGAGAAAATTGCTGCTCAGCCCAACCTGGTCCTACGTGAGAAAGTAGTTTCCCCCATAGCTACTGAACCAGTTAGGCCAATTCAATGTGCAGTTGGGTTCATTCTCCTCGTCACAGTCAGCCATATCAGCCATATCACTGACAGACCTGCTAAATATGAACATTACATAACCTCTTCCTGCCAGGACCAATTTTTTTCATTGCACGTTCATTTTTCTCTCTTTTCTATAATTAGAGCAGCAAAACGACTTGTTTCCTGTAGTTTTTAGTGGCACCATTTAGAAGTGCATATGATGCTTTAATCACTTGTTATTGCACTTTTTAAGGGACATATGGTGGCAGAGAGCGGTAGTTGCGACCAAGCTGCTGTCCGGTTGCGCTCTGGCACTTTACAGACAAGGGGTGTCCCTCTCCCAGTGCGTTGTAGGGTGTGAAATCCATCACACTCATTTGTAGGCCGCAGGTGTCCACCGCCTCCAGACTTCCGTCCTCAGGAGCCGCCACTCACAATGCATGGGACACCAAGTTCTTTGTAACAGCGAAACTTTTACTAAACAGTCCATGTTCATCAGGTGGTTATGGGTGGGATAGGGCACAGCAATACGCACTTCCTTCCTCCTGAGCCACAACTCATCTTCTGTTCTGTCACCCATTCATTTTGGACTACCCCCAAGCCCACTGCTTCCATCAGCCTCAGGGATTCGTTGTCCACTTCAGCAGTGTACCCAGGTCCCACGTAACTCCATGTTCACGGACCTCGTGATGTCAGAAGACCAGGCCTGCCCCATGGTACCTGGCCCAAGTCCTAGGCTCCACACTCTCTTGGAATGTCAATTCAGGAGCTTTATTGGCAGGACCAAATAAACATTAGTTTTGCCAAAGGATGTGTACAGTAGGGAATAGGGAGTAGGGAATGTAGGGATAATGGGTGGGGACTGTGGGGACGACGGATGGGGTACAGGGTGGGGGCTAAGGAAGTCCGTGGCATATCATGGCTGCCTTTCTCGCAGCCTATGGCACCCGCTCACAAACTGCGCTGCTATCTCCACCGCGCTCTCTTCTTCCCCCAGCAGGATATATTTTTTCTCTTCCTCTTTCATGGAGCTGAAATCTGGGAAGAGAACAGAGAGTCCTTCAGGAATCTCCATTTGGCCACTTACTGCCCTGAATAGTTGGCCCATGTCGCCCCTAGCAGCCCACCGTACCTGAACCTGTACTCTCCTCCACACTTCACTGGCTGACACTGAACTCCCCCTAAGCAGGAAGTGCCCCCTTCTTATCAACACTAGTGCCCACCCACTTGGCTAATCCTAACCTTAACCACTTCCTGTCTGCATGCTAGCCTGTTGTCGTAAGTCCATCCTTAGGCTATACAGACATTATGCTCTAGCACTTTATATCCTATACATCACCATACTACATTAGCTTACAATAGACACGTTACTTTCGCATATGAAACAGCATGACAGTATTCCCATAATTCATATGCATATAAATGCCACTAAAGGTGCACATGTGCCATCCTAAAACATTCAATGGCATGAAATCCCGAAAAAGGCGTTCTTATTGTTTGTAGGTCATGATATTGAAACAGAAGACGCAGAGAAAAGGTTCACTGTTAAGGGTTGTTCAAAAGTGGACACAACTACAATGATGGTCGTCTAAGATAATGTATAGCTGGAGGTAATCACTGCCAGGCACAAGGGTCCTCAATTAGGGAAGGAAACCAAAGGAATAAGGGTTATTTATTGTTACCCCAAGCAGGAGACTTTGATGGTGGTGCAGATGACCATCTGTTGAAGGAGAGGTTTACTTAAAAATCCTTTCTTGGTATGGTGTCAAATGTATTACGTGTTTTGAGGATCATAGTCCTACTTGTTAAGATATAGGCATGTATCCAGCTATAACACACTGGATTACTTAAAGGGGTATTCCCGCCTCCAAGATCCTATCCCAATATGTAGTAGGTGTAATAGAAATTGGAATACATCCAATTAAAAATGTAGTATAGTTCTTCTGATTAGCTGTTTCTTGCCCCATGTGCAGGGTATTACAGTAGCTTAGGTATCAACGGTTACAACCACTAATACCTTACTATCCAATTGTCAGTATATGAGTGGTCTAACACATTGATACCTAAGCTACTGCAGTGCCCTGCACATTGGGTATGTGGCTTAGCTAATCAGAAGAACTATACTACTTTTCTAATTGGTGGCGTGTGTTATTATTATTACACCTACTACACATTGTGATGGGATCTTGGAGATGGGAATACCCCTTTATGTATTTGCATAAAGGCCACCAGTCCCACCCACAATAAAGTCAGAATATATACAAAGGGTAAAGAAGGCTAAAAATAATAGAGGAATCTGATGTAATAAAGATAAATAATATAGCAAAATATATAATAAAGTAGCTCAAATTATCCTACAATGGACAATTTGTAGCAGTTTTTTTATTAACCATTTTTAAAAAATATATATATAATTGATGTCTAGAAAGTAATGTCCCTGCACCCATTCAGGATGACTCTAATTTCCAGTAATTGAATAATCAATTTTGTGGTTAGCTAGGCAAAGATGTTGGTATCAAAATGATTTAAGGGCCTCTTAGAGGAGAACATTGAATTAAATGCATGAAATAGAGTAAAATGATGCCGTACGTTTTAATTGCGTCCTGTGCATTAATTGACAACTGTGCCGCCGTGTATAAGGGACGAAACCAAGCCTTTTTGCATAAAAATAAAACATCACTGATTTTCTCTGATCCGACAGGCGAGGAGGCGCTGACGATGTACATGGACAAAAGCCGCTTGGACCGACATGCGGGAAATGGAAACCAGAGCGTGGAGTCTTTACATCATTTGGCGTCATCTTACTTCGTAGACAGGGATGGAACTATGAGGAAACTTCATGAGATCCAAATATCAACAGGAGCCATTAAGGTACTGACAGCTTCAGGTGCTGATGTCCCGCAATCAAATATTATAACCCAAACATAATCAGGGGCCCTCCACCAATCATAACAATGAAGGTCCTCCATTTGGGTGAGAAATCAGAAGCTCGGCAGGAGAAAAATGGACTTAAATTATAAGGATAGGGAGACATTTACTTACAGGAGATCTGTCACCAGGCTTTTGCTGTTCTATATGAGAGCATCATGATTGTAGGAAAAGAATCCCTGATTCCAGAAATATAACATTTACTGAGCTGCTTGCTACACTTTTGATAAAAATGGAGCTGAAGAACTATTTGTAGAGTTGAAGCATCTGTCACTCCAGCTCTGTTCCCGGCCAAGCACCTTCTCCTCCTACTTGACTGAAGGCTCCATTTCCTGAAGTCACACAGCATAAAGGCTGTCAGTGAAGGAGAAGGAGGTGGCTTTGGGTGGGGAGTAGAGCTGGAGTGACAGAGGCGTCAGATCTACCATAGCCCTTTAGCCTCATTTGCATATAAATTTGAGAACTGATTTCTCAGTAACGGAGGAAGGGACCGGCCATGTAAAGGTATTGCCGGACTCGTCTTTGAAAGAACTAAATGCGCATATAAATAGTTTTGGGGGTGAAATCCTTCTTTTACAGATTGTCATTAATCTGTCAGACAGAACAGGAGTGAGAATATAATCAATGGTTTTCTCATTATAATATACCAAAATTATGGAAGTCGTCATCTTCTTCAGCTATAGCTGGGTATCTGAAATATGTAGGGTAAGCTATCTCTTCTAATGACCAGTGTTGCCCTCAGTCTGTTAGTTTGTATTGATGCATTTTCCTTGCTCTATTGTTGGTGTCCTCCTGACTTTTCACCATTTATTTGGTTTGTTCAGATTTGTCTTTTTTTATTAGTTTTTCTTTATAAATCAGACATAATTCTAATAATATTCTATAAATAATGTGTAACTTACATTAAATAGTGACTTACTGACATTGCCACTGTCATTTTTAAAGGACCGGTTCCAGAGCGTGGGGTACATTTATCTCCTCTGTCTAATTCTTACACAGTGCAAACTTAGATGGGAAAGTCTTTAAATGCATCGGATGTGTCGCAGTGAATTCTTTGCTGTTTGATAAATCGTACTTTTAGATCATCTGGTCTAAGATGACACCATCTATTGGTTGGTTTACATCTTTTGGTGGACTATCTTGCATGTTTGGCCAGGCCCCTTTTAATAAAAAGCCCACACTTTTTTTCAGAGTTGCCTCCCTGTTTTACAGGGCAGAGAATGTGTCTAAAACGCCATCATTATGGAGGAGGTCAAGTTACACAATGTTCTCAGTGCACATTTAGGATAATGGAACCAGGTGCACTACTATACAAAGATCATCAAGGGAAGTGCAAGAGCCAGTAGTAAAAACAAATAATGAAGCCAAAAAGAAGAAAAGCACTACTGTAAGGCATGCACACTACACCAAAATAATAAAATATAATAATTGTATTGACCCACAATTACAGAAACAGAAGACATAAAACCCCCCATTATAGTTGAGGTGCCTATGGATAAGCAAGTAGGATAAAGTCCAGCACAATTTGTATGTATTTCTTTGGTTAAACAAGAGGCATCTTGTTAATATATTTAATATAGCCAATGTGTTTTAAGGATATTTAATAAAGTAATATAATTTTAAATGAACACATTGTTTACAAGTGGTTATTTTTGTATGCTCCTGGCAATACTATTTGTCTTGGTCATACTGTTTGATGTGTAACGGAGAATCAGGGTTGTATTCTGGTGAGGCAGCCTGATAAACGTGTACCACATCCAAGGAAGTCAGCAGTCAAGCAAATTATCCACTTCCCAACTGAGTCATTCGCTGATATTGGAAGACGGAATAGCCATCCATGACAATTTCGAGGTTCTATAATTGGAAAGAGTAGTTAAACATTTTTATGAGCTCTAGGCACGGCCACAAAAATTGAGTAAAATTATTTTTTAGGCACATTACTCGTACAGACATGGCTGCAGAGTACACAGAAGCTTTTGGGCACAGTACCCCCATAGAAGCTAATAACCAATTTCACCCACAGAGCATTAGGCACAGTACCACAACAGCTCCAAAATATCTGTGTCAGATATACTTTCCAAATGCCACCAGTGAAAAGTTTGTAGTATGATCTTGGATCGAGCTAGCGTTCTACAGTGAGGCTTGCTACCGGCAGTTCAGTTAACAATTTCACCCACAGAGCATGTTTCCACATTTCCCCCACAGAAGCTGATAAATTTCACACCCAGACACTGGCCCACAGTACCCCCACAGGCAGCATTGCAGAGTACACACAGCAGCTTAAAGGCACATTACTGCCATAGATATGGGTTAAATAATACACACAGAGGTTTTTGGCACAGTAATTCCACAAATATGAGTTAAACAGTATATACAGTAGCTTAAAGGACAATACTCCCACAGGCATGGGGTGCAGAGTACACACAGCAGTTTAAATAACAGTACTCTTAAAGATGGGGTGCAGAGCACACATAGTGGCTTAAAGTGCAGTACTCCCACAGATATGGGTGCACAGAAGACACAGTGGCTTAAAGGACAGTGTTCTCTTAGGCAGGAGGTGCATTTTACACACAGCTGCTTAAAGGACAGTACTCCCACAGGCAGTGAGGTGCAAAGTACACACAGCGGCTTAAAGGACAGTGCTCCCACAGGTGGGGGGTGCAAAGAACACACAGCAGGTTAAAGGACAGTAATCCCACAAATATGGGTTGCAGAATACACACCAGGCGTTTAACACAGTACTAGCACAGATATGGGTTGCAGAGTACACACAGCATTTTTTTTGAAGAGTGCACAGTCACTATCTGTCCCTCTATCCAACTACATCGTATTCCCACACTTATAAGAGCATAATGGCAGTGACACTTGTGATCTGGCCCTTATACAGGCCATTATACAGGCCGAGTCATATGCTGTGCCGGCCAATCACAACCATGCCAATACTTGGCTGTGACGGCTCCGAAAGAACCTACAGTCTAAAATCTTGTTGATTGGCTGTACTGCAGCCTTTCAACATGCTTTATTAGACTGGCAAACCCACACAGGAAGCCGGACATACAGTAAAAAAAAGACAGTGTTTTTGGGTTTATTACCGGACGCAAGGTACGAACCCCGAACTTTCCAGTTTGGGTTCACCCATCCCTACTAATTGCCTAATACTTAAAAATGTAAAAAGAAAGTTCTCTCGTCTCTAATCCTATATTTTTCCAACCATTTTGAATCTTTGTAGGTCACTGAGACTCGTACAGGACCACTCGGATGTAGCAGCTATGACAATCTCGATTCAGTCAGTTCTGTGTTGTTACAAAGCACAGAAAGCAAACTCCATCTTCAGGGTGAGTATACAGCTGTGTGCTTCAGAATGCATATATTATATTATCTATTGTACTGTTCATTATTTTGGAGATAATCTACATTTTCAATAATTTTAAAGACTATTTTTTCTTTCAATTTAGTAATGATCATTCTTTACTTAGTCATGAATCTTTGCAGTGTACACATTACTCTTTTTGCATCCTTTTATCTCAAACATTATGCTGAGAGGGCTGTTTCACCTGCCTTGTTCATGTACTTAGAGCAGCTGTTTTGAACTTCGGGTCTGGGAAATATCTATAGTCCTCTGTTCCCCTCCTCCATGCTCAGACAACATTTTCACAAACACTTTCCCTGTCTGAGCATGAGGAGCAGAGAAGTCACTCACACAGTAGTACTGGTATTTACTAGATCTGTAGATCAAAACAGCTTCTCTAAGTGCATGAACAAGGCAGGTGAAACAGCCCTTTCAGCACTGAGTTTGAGAGAAAACTAAAACTGATCAATAAATATCTCAAAAAGTTTAGTTATGCTTTAAACATATTTTCAGTAGTGTAGGTGTGGTTGTCTTTTTTGTGTAAGTTGGGTCTCTGAGCACAGAATGTCGATAGATTCATGCTGCCTGAACCATGGGCAGTAAGAATAGAACCTGACTGCATGATAGTTGCCGGATATGTATTTCTCTAAAATGCTGTAGCTTTTCTGAGAAAACATAGTTTGACAAACCTGAATAACTGGTAATGGATTATAGGGAGAGACCTACCTAGTCCTGTGCAACCTCCTGACAATTTATGCCCTCCCCACTTGGTTGATGACAGATCTCTCCCTTATGTGTACATAGTGACTAACCCACCATTAACTGGAGTGGTGCGGGAAAGAGCCGTGGGCTGCACCAGACTAGTCTTGTCACCCCCTATTGTAGCCAGCCGGCCTTTGAAGCTATGTGCCTGATACATCAAGATTGGTGTTGTTTACACCGGTTTTGATGAGCAAATTTGCTGGAGTCAGACGCTCTTGATTCATAACAAATAGAAAATAGAAAATTAGGTATCTGAACCCCAAAAAATTAAAAAAAAAATGAAGAAAAAATTAGATTTTATGCATACAAACATATGTATCAGTAAGGTAATTCTGCTGACATTTTGTAGGCCTTATTTTTGTTCCTATAAACTTTATAAAAGTTGCTGTATGACAACTTTAGTTTGGTCATAAATCGGCATAGAAAAAAAGTGCACAAGAACAATGGAAAGGATCACGGTCCCTGCCGTCGGTCACAACAAGATCACTCATGAAATTCATTATTACTTTTTCTGCAGCCAGTTATGTACTATGATAAACAAAGGCTGCAGAAGCGAAATGGTTGAAATCTTTTTAAAGAAACCCCATTGAAAAAATGATTTTAGCCAAAAATGCATGTTTTTAATGAAAATCCAAAATAACACAATTTTCCCTGAAAGTGTCCAAATCCATAATTCAATAGAGGCGACAATTAAAATACGGTTTTAGAGATCCTATTCCACAGTGTTTCTTTTTTTAATTGACTGTGTCGTCAAGATTTCAATGTCATCTAGATAAACATTTTCCAAGTTATACAATCTGAACAGTGTATAGTTGATTGTATAATGTCGATTGGAATTAACATAATGTTTTGTACGCAAGTAAAGTGTTTATAATTCAATCCAAACATCTTTAAGTGTAACATTCATGGCTACCCTTACAGATGTAATTCTAATGAGGACGCTAACACAAGCATTATTCTATCTGCATCTCTAGGATTTTACATAATAAATGTGAGCTCTTAACTTGTACCAGGATTGAAAACATCTCAAATCTATTATTAAATGTAACCTTGGAAGAAACGGCTTAATGAAACTATAGGAATAATATATGGTATTTCTGGATCTGTGATGCTTCAACTTACTTATCAGTAGTTGGAAGAAGAATGTCATTGTTGAGTTGTTGGTCGCAAGTATTGAAAGTGTACAGTGTAAGCCAAAAGTTTGGACAAGTTTGGTTTTCCTTGTTCTTAGTGGGATATGGACATTGTAGAATCAATCTAATGGCATTAAGACCACAAAGGAACACATGAAAAATCCTCAAAATTCTCCCCTCTTTCTCTGATGACAGCTTTATACCCCCTTTGCATTCTCCCAAGTATCTTCACCAAGTAGTCACCTGGAATGGCTTCCAACGAACAGGAATGTTTTGTAAAGAGTTAATTCCTGAAATAGTTGGCTTTCAGAAAGTGTTTGCGACCTTGAGGTACGTTTTGCAAAGAGAGAGTTGGCACACACTTGTACAACCATTCACAAGAAAGAAATGTTCAGCTTACTGGATGAAAACAGCTTTGAACTCTTAAGATGTGCCCGGACACTGAATCCCAGTTGGAAGGATAATAGAACATGTGAAAAAAGGATAATCTTGTCCAGCATTCAATCTCCAAATTTTTCAAGTAAAAAAGAGCTTTATTGATCCATTAAAAAGATACAAAAACCACACACAAGTTTAAAAACAAAAGCCCTACACATTTCCAACCTAGAATTATGCCATGACTAAGAACCGTACATATTTCTACATTCGAAAAGCATAGGATTTTTAACAGGATGTCCTGGATGTTAATGGATCAATAAAGCTGTTTTCTTGCTTTATAAATTTGGAAATTGAGTGTTGGACAAGATTACTGTTTTTCACAAAAATTGGCACACAGTTCCACATAGCATTGAGCCCTATTTCACAACTCTTCTAAGCTGGAATATGGCACAAACCACTCATTTAACTGAAACGAAGTGAAGAGCCTTTATTATTTCAAGACATGAAGGTCAGACAATCTGGAAAATTGTTACATCCTTGATGCAGTCCTTATATGCAGTCATGGTCACTTTGACCATCACTTGTGTCGCAACAAGACAATGACCCAAAACACGTCTTCAGGCTATCCTGTTTTCAGCAGCTGCCAAGGCAAACAGGATCATGGGGTGCATTAAAAGAGGTCTGGATACACATGATGAGAGCATTATACTGCCTCTGTACAAATCCCTAGTTAGACCGCACATGGAGTACTGTGTCCAGTTTTGGGCACCGGTGCTCAGGAAGGATATAATGGAACTAGAGAGAGTACAAAGGAGGGCAACAAAATTAATAAAGGGGATGGGAGAACTACAATACCCAGATAGATTAGCGAAATTAGGATTATTTAGTCTAGAAAAAAGACGACTGAGGGGCGATCTAATAACCATGTATAAGTATATAAGGGGACAATACAAATATCTCGCTGAGGATCTGTTTATACCAAGGAAGGTGACGGGCACAAGGGGGCATTCTTTGCGTCTGGAGGAGAGAAGGTTTTTCCACCAACATAGAAGAGGATTCTTTACTGTTAGGGCAGTGAGAATCTGGAATTGCTTGCCTGAGGAGGTGGTGATGGCGAACTCAGTCGAGGGGTTCAAGAGAGGCCTGGATGTCTTCCTGGAGCAGAACAATATTGTATCATACAATTAGGTTCTGTAGAAGGACGTAGATCTGGGGATTTATTATGATGGAATATAGGCTGAACTGGATGGACAAATGTCTTTTTTCGGCCTTACTAACTATGTTACTATGTTACTATGTTACTATGCTATGTAAATGCTATGTAATAATAATCTTTATTTTTTATATAGCGCTATCATATTCTGCAGCGCTTTAGAGTTTGCACACATTATTAATGCTGTCCCCGTTGGAGCTCACAATCTATGTTCCCTATCAGTATGTCTTTGGAATGTGGGAGAACCCGGAGGAAACCCTCACAAGCATGGGGAGAACATATAAACTCCTTGCAGATGTTGCCCTTGGTGGCTGGTATGAAGCCGAGGGACGGAGTTGTGTGTTAGATCTCCACAATCACGTTAACCCATTTAAGATGGTTTAGGATGAGCTCGCCTGCAGAGTGAAGGCAAACCAGCCAACAAATGTTCAGAACTTCTAAGAACACCTTGAAAACTGTTGGGAAGCAATTCCAGGTGACTACTTGATGAAGGTGCTTAAGAGAATGCAAAGGAGCAGCGAAGCAGTCATCAGAGTCAAATGGAGGCACTTTAAGTAATCTAAGGATTAACACATATTCTGGCTTGTTTCATGCTTGTTTATTTACTCCTTATTTCCTGCTGCCTTCATTGTTGCCTTCAGTCTGAATTTAGAATGTGCACATTACTATGAGGACAAGGAAAACTATTCCATAAGTGTCTAAACTTTTTTTTTTTACACAACAGTACAAAAATAAAGATTATTATTTAAAAATATAACTATATATACTAGTACTACCAATAATAATATTAATAAAGGGAATTCATATATTCACAATTTCTAACAGTCAGGGACCCCCATTAAAGTGGTATTCCATTGATAAGATGTTATCACCTATCCACAGGATAGTTAAAAGCTTTAACAATAGTGGGAGTCTGACTGTTTAGACCCCCATCAGTCACTAGAAAAGGTGACTTATATCTAACATTCCTAAAAAGCTTATAAAAATAATGGGATTACTAGAATAAATACTTATCTCATGAGAGATAAATATCAGAAAAAAATTATATCTTTATATTTGTATAACAAAACAATAAAATAAAGCTAGACACTATAAAGTATATCCATATTTAGAAAAACATACTGTAACAGATGGCACAGGGGAAGGAGTGTGTTTACTTCACTCACCTCTGGGAAGGGGAGAGAAGGACCCAGCAGGGATCGGCTCTCTGGCACCACCACTTGCCCCAGGCCAGTCAGGGAACTGCACCGAGGGCTTCCCTTACAGTTATGAAGCACTCCCAGTGAGGGGGATTACATCACCAGTCCAGGCTGAGGATATATAGATAAACCTCCTGGCCGTCACTGTCAGGGCTCCTCACTAACACAGTACGGTATGCTGCCACCAGTTCCTCGTTGGATATAAGCCCTGTCTGACAGCAGGCTTATATTGGGTCAGAAATCAACCAACTGAGTGTGCAGACGTGGGGATTCGTGAATCTAGATAAAAGAGCAGCCCAAGATTAATTTTATATCTACTCGCCGAACGGCGCACTAGAAAGATACAGGTATATATTTACAAAAGCAAATATACAGGTATACAGTCAAGAGTGTGTAGTACAAGGGTAGGGTATAGATAGGTTGCAATTACCGTATTTTTCAGACTATAAGACGCACCAGACCATAGGAAGCACCCCAAATTTGGGGTGAAAATTGCAGAACTCGACTTCAGGAAAATGGCCGCCGCGACCTCAGTCTTCGCACACCCGGCCTCCCGCGGTCATTTTCCTGAAGCCCCAGGAAGCAGAGAACTCAATCTGCGCACGCGCGACCTCAGGAAGATGGCCGCCACCACCGAGAAAGCCGTGATTCACCCGACTCTGCTGCTCGCCTTGGATACCGGGCCGCGGCATCACCTCACCTGTGGAAGGAACTCTGCATTCGAACTATAAGATGCACTCCCCATTTTCCTCACAATTTTTTTGGGGAAAAAGTGCAACTTATAGTCCAAAAAATACGGTACTGTGTTATGTATCATGTGAACACAGGGAGGTGTTGCTGGATCACAGGTCCAAATCTTTGTTACGTGATTCTCTGGCCATGTCAGCTAATGGGCCTCCTGCCAGTAGAAAACCTTACTCCAAAATGAGAAGCTGCATATTATCCCCTAGGCTGCCCCCTCCCACATGCTGTGCCCACCCCTGGGCTTGTGCAGCTTCTCTCCTCCCATATCTGAGAGTATGGTTTTCTGTCCAGAAGCATGGACGCTCATGACTTTCCTCTCGAGGGACCAGATGGAACGACAGCAGCGCCACTGGGTTTTTCTGGACTTTATCTGTGCAGAGGGAGACCAAATATGGCTACCGTATTTAATTCCTGGCAGCTATGCTTTATAACTCAATAATACAGGGTTCTAGAGGTGGCTGTAGAGGATGGGCTTGTGGAGAAAGGAATGCAGATTCCGATTATGTGCTTGGCTAGGCTCAGAGATATTGCATTTTTTTTATTATAGGTCATTTTCTAGTTTCAATATCTCAGAGCCTTGTGCTGGTCTGTGACCTGTAGTGCTACAAGGTCTTCTTGAGTCAAACAAAGGACTCCAGTTGGCTGCACAAGAGCACAAGAGTTCACACCCCTGAAATGATTAGAAAACTTGGTGCTGGGAGACACTGGGTCTACGGTCTGTTGGCTCACTGGAGAGAGCTTCAAGGGCCTGTTTGCTTGGGACAATTAAAGAAAAACATTGATCTGCTCTGACCAAGGAAGTGACATCACTGGATAATGAGGTCCCATTGTATAATGTGTAATTGACTTGCCTTTTGCTTGGGGGAATGCCAAGAGTGGGGGCTGAGTTTGGAGTGAGTATCTTTGGGCCATTGCATCTGACAGGGAATTCCATCAGATATCAAAATGATATCAATTAGATATCATTTTCCCATATCTCACACCTCCCCCTTTAGAGGGCGCTATGGGGCATCACATTCCTGTGTTCCCCTGAGCACACTCCCGCAATCTCTCCTTGCCGGGATAGCCCATCAGCATTGCCATGGTCATGGCTAGTTTTGTGGCGAATGGAGAAGTGGTACTGTTGGGGCACCCGAAAAGAGGTCTCGCAGGCGACAGACCAGTCTCCCACAAGAGGCAGCTTTTTCTGGACAAAAAATCTGGGAGGCCGAGAAGTTGTGACTCTTGAAGAACCAACATATGAATATTTTTTTAACTGGCTCTTCTGTGGCATTAATGTTAATGATTTGCTTCAATTTTTGCATGGCCATGTTCTGAAATATAAGAAAGTTCCATACTTATCCCACAATTTAAAAAAAAAGTAAATTGAGTGGCATTGAGCATGTGTAACCATGCATTCATCTAAAGATGACCTATCATAATTTCAAAAGTGGTCAATATTTGCTCTTATGTTATTCTTCAGTCCCTAAGTGTTACATTTTCTTCTTTATTTAAAATCTGCCACACAGTTCCAGAGATATAGACATTTTTGTTTAATACAAAATTTGATGGTCTTTACCACAGGGCCATGGGTCACAGGATTCTCAGGGGTATGACTCACAGGATTCTCAGGGCCATGGATCACGAGATTCTCAGGGGCATGGATCACGGGATTCTCAGGGGCATGGCTCACGAGATTCTTTGCGGCTTGGCTCACAGGATTCTCAGGGGCATGGCTCACAGGATTCTCAAGGGCATGACTCACAGGATTCTCAGAGGCATGGCTTAAGGGATTCCCTGGGGCATGACTCATGGGATTCTGAGGGGCATGGCTCACAGGATTCTCCGGGGCATGGGTCACAGGATTCTCAGAGGTATGGCTCACAGGATTCTCAGAGGCATGGCTCACGGGATTCTCAGGCGTATGACTCACAGGATTCTCAGGGGTATGGATCACGGGATTCTCAGGGGCATGGCTCACGGGAATTTCAGGGGCATGGCTCACGGGATTCTCAGGGGCATGACCCATGGAGTTCTCAGGGGCATGGCTCACGGGATTCCCAGGGGCATGGCTCACGGGATTCTTGGGGCATGACTCACAGGTATCTTGGGGGCATGGCTCACAGGATTCTTGGGGGCATGGCTCACATGATTCTCCGTGGCATGGCTCACAGGATAATTATGCAGAGCAGCCTAAAACATCCGTCCCTGAGAATCCTGTGAGCCACACCCATACAAATTAGCTGCAAACAGAAATGATCTTGCCTCTGGAGCCATATGGCCTATTTTAAAATAGAAAAGAATGGAATAATCAAGGGAACAATGTGAATAAAATAAAAGCAAAAGCTGGACACTTTTGACCTGGTGACAGCTCCTCTTTAAATGTGCGATGCAGGACCACTGGAGAGTCTTAGTGATTGGATTCAGAATGATGGTCTAAATTCTGCAAAATACAGATATATTTTTTAGAGACGAAAACTTGAAAACTTCTAAAGAGAATATCAATTAGATTCGCTTTTATGAATACCATTGAGTGTGAGTGGCCAACATTTTCGAAAACAGCCTAAAATTGAATGGCGACCTTGTGTAGAATAGACAAGCAATACACATACCTGTTATTCACACTCAGACATAATTGGAAGAAAAACGAAGAAAGAAATATCAGCTAAATGGATATTAGATTATGAATCATTCATTGTAACCATGGGAATCTATAGTGCTATTGTTGGGACGGACATGAAGCTTTGAGTTTTACATTGACACACATTTTTATAAAAATTTATTGAAATAAGTAAACATAGCTGCCATGACAGGTGTTTAATTGCATTTATACCGTAAGGCACTTCTGTCCACAGTTTTTTCTCGACCATAGATATGCATTCTACGTTCATTTTAGTCGGGTCAGGTTAATAAGTTGCTGCCAATCACCTCCAACAACACCTTACCTAAAGTGTGAACAAACGTTGGGCATGTTAAAATCCAACATGTTTGATCCTTTTTTGACTGACTGATGCTATCCCATGACGGCACCATGATGAGTTAGCATGCTAAATTTATTCCATTTAGGTCCAAGATCAAGTTACATACTTCTTCTCGTTACCCGGGTTTTGGCTCCTTCTTTTGTTGCACCGCTGTACTTTGTACAAAAATGGTCACCTATGTACTGAAAAGCTTATAATTGTTCATGGTGGATGCAAATGATAGAATCCTCACTAATCGCTTGTATGGGGGACTTACCGTAAGTCTGCCATACACATGAGATGACTGTCAGCCAAACAAAGCTTTGGCTGATCGTTCGGCCTGTAGCCATCTCAGCTAACTCTCCCATACACAGGAGCGCTTGTTTGGTTGAATAATCTTGTATTCTCTATGAGACAGCCACCACCAGACATGTCTTAGAGAGCAAAAAGATGGGCAGGTTGAAATCAGGCATACCAGATCGAAATCTGCCCCAATAACAAATTGTCCGAAGCCCCCATACACATTAGTAGATGAACCCGTCAATGTCATCAGAGGCTTTAAATTATCACTTTCTGTGCTTTGTCCCCCGGCAAAAGTCCGTATGCAGAAAAAGTTGAATAGAGCGATAAAAGCCCTTATGACCCCATTCAAAGTCTATGACACTGAGTGAGATAATGGATATATCATAATTTTGTAATTTGTACAATGGTTTGAAAATGTCCTTTTTTGGGGGATTACCAGATCATTCTTACTAGATCAATAATAGGTGAGACAGAACACCCACATTCATGTTACATAGTCCCCAGGTCTCACTAAAAATGACGTGATTTATTGATATATCTAATGTGCCTCTTTTCGGAACTTGCTGATATTATGCACAAATGGTGACTTTGATACGTAACATGGTGATCTGATAAGATAAGCCGACCCTCCAGCTGTCAGCCTACGCCATATGTCTGCATAACCATGTAGTCGGGTCCTGGGAAAATCTTTAAAGCAAACAACTATTGAGCATTTGAAAATGTCATAGATTTTAACTCATGTTAGTCCTTAAATTCTACATGAGGTTCTAAAAAAATAACAAACCTCATAGATTTATCCTAAGGCCACATTCACACTTTCAGTATTTGGTCAGTATTTTACATCAGTATTTGTAGCCAAAACCAGGAGTGGGTGATAAATACAGAAGTGGTGACGTGTTTCTATTATACTTTTCCTCTGATTGTTCCTCTCCTGATTTTGTCTTACAAATACTGATGGAAAATACTGACCAAATACTGACCGTGTGAACATGGCCTTATAGGCTGCCTTCATGTACTTCACTCTCTTTAGCACTTTTATTTGATACACGGCCGGTCTTGCTATTTTTTCCACCTACAAAGAATGAAGGAGTTTGTAATTTTTATTGTAGGTACACTTCACCTGTGAGAGACAGAATCTAAAAATAAAATAAAAAAACAGAAAATCACATTGTATGATTTTTACATAATTAAATTGCATTTTATTGCACAAAATAAGTATATGATCACTGACCAACCAATAAGAATTCAGGCTCTCACAGACCTGTTAGATTTTCTTTAAGACGCCTGCTACTCTGCATTCATTACCTGGATTAATTGCACCTGATTGACTTTGTTACCTTTATAAAAGACACCTGTCCAGGCATTCAATCACACTCCAACCACCTCTCCACCATGGCCAAGACCAAGGAGTAGTCTAAGGACACCAGGGACAAAACTGTAGACCGGAGCAACTTTAGGTTGGGCTACAGGACAATGGTCAGTCAGTTGGTGAGAAGGCAACAAATGTTGACTCAATTATTAGGAAATGGAAGAAACACAAGATGACTGTCAATCTTCCTCGGTCTAGAGCTCCAAGCCTCGTGGGGTAATTATGATTCTCAGAAAGGTCAGGAACCAGCCCAGAACTACATGGGAGGATCTGGTCAATGATCTAAAGAGAGCTGAGACCACAGTATCAAACATTACTGCTAGTAACACACTAAGTTGTCATGGATTAAAATCCTGCAGGGCACGCAAGGTCCCCCTGCTCATTCCAGCAGATGTCCAGGCCCATGACCATCTGGATGATCCAAAGGAGGCATGGGAGAAGGTCATGTAGTCAGATGAGACCAAAATAGAACTTTTTTATCAACTCCACTCACCGTGCTTGGTTGAAGAAGAAGGATGAGTACAACTCCAAGAACACCGTCCCAGCCATATAGCATGGTGGGGGAAATATCATAATTTTGGGGTGCTTTTCTGCAAAGGTGACAGGAAAATTGCACCATATTAAAGGGAGGATGGATGGGTTCATGTATCACAACATTTTGGCCAATAGCCTACTTCCTTCATTAACAGCATTGAAGATGGGTCGTAGCTGGGACTTCCAGCATGACAATTGCCCAAAAGACACAGTCAGGGCAACTAAGGATTTGCTCCGTAAGAAGCATTTCAAGGTCATGGAGTGGCCTAGTCAGTTTCCAGACCTTAACCCAATGGAAAAATTTTAGAGGGAGCTGAAACTAAATGCAGCCCAGTGACAGGTCTGAAACCTGAAAGATCTGGAGAAGATCTGTGTGAAGGAGTGGGCCAAAATCCCTGCTGCAGTGTGTGCAAACTTGATCAAGAACTACAGGAAACGTCTGACCTCTGCAATTGTAAACAAAGGTTTCTGTACCAAATATTAAGTTCTGTTTTTCTATTGTATCAAATACTTATTTCATGCAATAAAATGCAAATTAATTAATTATGTAAAAATCATAGAATGTGATTTTCTGGATTTTTTTTAAGATTCTGTCTCTCACAAGTGAAGTGTACCTATGATAAAAATGACAGACCCTCCATTCTTTGTAGGTGGGAAAACTTGCACAATCGGCAGTGTATCAAATACTTATTTTCCAGACTGTATGTGCAAACATACATATTTTCATATACACAAACAGTATATATTCAGTACTGTGCAAAAGTTTGAAGCAGGTGTTGAAAAAATGCGGTAAAATAAGAATGTTTTCAAAAATAGAAGTGTTAATAATAATGAAGTCACCCCTCCACCTACTGTATATACACTGACAGTAAAAATATGGTGGCCTACAAACATGATATGAATATACAGTAGGTACGGAAAGTATTCAGACCCCTTTAAATTTTTCACTCTTTGTTTCATTGCAGCCATTTGGTAAATTTAAAAAAGTTCATTTTTTTCTCATTATATGTACACTCTGCACCCCATCTTGACTGAAAAAAACAGAAATGTAGAAATGTTTGCAAATTTACTGAAATATCACATGGTCATAAGTATTCAGACCCCATTTGAGCTAGACAGCCATGAGTCTTTTTGGGAATGATGCAACAAGTTTTTCACACCTGGATTTGGGGATCCTCGGCCATTCTTCCTTGCAGATCCTCTCCAGTTCCGTCAGGTTGGATGGTGAACATTGGTGGACGCCATTTTCAGGTCTCTCCAGAGATTCTCAATTGGGTTTAGGTCAGGGCTCTGGCTTGGCCAGTCAAGAATGGTCACAGAGTTGTTCTGGAGCCACTCCTTTGTTATTTTAGCTGTGTGCTTAGGGTCATTGTCTTGTTGGAAGGTGAACCTTCAGCCCAGTCTGAGTTCCAGAGCACTCAGGAAGAAGTTTTCATCCAGGATATCTCTGTACTTGGCCGCATTAATGTTTCCTTCAATGGCAACCAGTCATCCAGTCCCTGCAGCTGAAAAACACCCCCATAGCATGATGCTGCCACCACCATGTTTCACTGTTGGGATTGTATTGGGCAGGTGATGAGCAGTGCCTGGTTTTCTCCACACATACTGCTTAGAATTATCAACAAAAAGGTCTATCTTCTTCTCATCAGACCAGAGATTCTTATTTCTCATAGTCTGGGAGTCCTTCATGTGTTTTGTAGCAAACTCTATGCAGGCTTTCATATGTCTTGCACTGAGGAGAGGCTTCCGTCCGCCACTCTGCCATAAAGGCCTGACTGGTGGAGGGCTGCAGTGATAGTTGACTTCGTGGAACTTTCTCTATCTCTCTACTGGATCTCTGGAGCTCAGCCACAGTGATCTTGGGGTTCTTATTTACCTCTCACCAAGGTTCTTCTCCCACGATTGCTCAGTTTGGCTAGATGGCCAGGTCTAGGAAGACTTCTGGTGGTCCCAAACTTCTTCCATATAAGGATTATGGAGGCCACTGTGCTCTCAGGAACCTTGAGTACTGCAGAAATTCTGTTGTCACCTTGGCCAGATCTGTGCCTTGCAACCATTCTGTCTTTGAGCTCCTTGGCCAGTTCCTTTGACCTCATGATTCTTATTTGGTCAGACATGCACTGTGAGCTGTGAGGTCTTATATGGGCCGGTGTATGACTTTCCAAATCAAGTGCTATCAGTTTAATTACACACAGCTGGACTCCAATGAAGGAGTAGAACCATCTCAAGGAGGATCACAAGGAAATGGACATCATGTGACTTACATATGAGTGTCTGAGCAAAGGGTCTGAAGACTTATGACCATGTGATATTCAGTTTTTTTTAATAAATATGCAAAAATTTCTACATTTATGTTTTTTTCAGTCAAGATGGGGTGCAGAGTGTACATTAATGTGAAAAAAATGTTTTTTTTTAATTTACCAATTGGATGCAATGGAATGTGTGAAAAATTTAAAGGGGTCTGAATACTTTCCGTACTTACTGTATTCACAACAATAGGAAACCAGATCACAAAGAATACACATTATCTACACATGCATCAAGCAATTAAAATAAAAATGTTGCAGAATTAAAGAGCTTTAACCCCTTCCTGATCAGGCTATTTTCAGGTTTTATTTTTCCTCCCTTCTTCCAAGAGCCATAATTTTTTTTATTTTTTCATCCACATAGCCGGGTTTGTTTTTTTTTGTGCAGGACGAGTTGTAGTTTTGAATGACACATTAGGGATGAGCGAATATCCTCGTTTCTCGGGTGATCTCCGAGTATTTGTTAGTGCTCGGAGATTTAGTTTTTGTTGATTCAGCTGCTTGATTTACAGCTATTAGCCTGCCTGAGTACATGTGGGGGTTGCCTGGTTGCTAGGGAATCTCCACATGTAATCAAGCTGTCTAGTAGCTGCAAATCACCCAGCTGCGGCAAGGAAAACTAAATCTCCGAACACTAACAAATACTCGGAGACCACCCGAGCGTGCTCTGGAAAACCCAAGCAACAAGTATACTCGCTCATCACTAGACACCATCCATTTTATCATGTGATGCACTGGAAAGCAAAAAAAAATCCAAAATGCTTTTTTTTATTTAACTGGTGAAAAAAAATCGTAAATTTGTGGAAATAAAAATTTGCTTCTGGCACCATTTTCTCGCAGCCATAAAGCCTCAAATTTTCAGGATCTGGGGCTGTGTGACGGATTATTTTTTGCGCCCTGAGCTCACATTTTTACTAATGACATTTTGGGGTAGATCAAATGTTTTGAGCTCCTCTTACTACATTTTTTTGCAATTTGGTGGCTGCCAAAAAAAACATAATGGCATTTTGATTCCTTTTCTCATTACGCCGCTTATCGATTGGATTAATTTATTTCATGTTTTGATAGATCTATGTATACCAAATTTGTGTATTTCTTTTTTTTATTATTTAATTTTCAATGGGGGTGATTTGAAGTTTTACATTTTTTAAAAAAATATTTTTAAATAAACTTTTTTCTCACTTTGTAACTATTTAATAGTCCCCCTAGGGGACTTAAAGCTACGATCACCTGATCGCTTGTACTATACATGGCACTGCATCAGCTCTGCTGTGTATAGAGAAAATCACAATCTTTTATAAACGCCGCCAGCTAAACACTGTCGCAGGACAATAGTAATGACAGGCAAGGGGGTCTTCAGCAGACCCCCAGCTGTCAGATGATTGCTGAATAAATCCGCATCAAAGGCAGGGACACGACATATAACATAACTGTCAGGCATATGTACGGAAGGGATTAAGAACATGTGCAATCAACATCCTTTTTCAGGTGGATTCTGGGTGGAATCCACCAGAAAAAGCACCGGAAAAGAATCCTACATGTGCAGTACGCATAATGTGAGGATTAACAAGTCTGCAGTTATAATGAGTGACTGCAGACTTTTACCTTAAAACCAGTTGACCATTTTATGGGACTTGAGCCTGTTATTTATTACTTGTACTATATAAGTGTTTCTTTCTGTTAATGTTGATGATTATGGCTTACAGTCAATGAAAACCCAACAGTCATTATCTCAGTAAATTAGTATACTTTATTACACCAGCTTGAAAAATGATTTTAAAATCAGAAATGTTGGCCCACAGAAATGTATGTTCAGTAAATGCAACTAATACTTGGTCGGGGCTCCTTTTGCATCAATTACTGCATCAATGCAGCGTGGCATGGAGGCGATCAGCCTGTGGCATTGCTGAGGGGTTATGGAAGCCCAGGTTGCTTTGATAGCAGCCTTCAGCTCGTCTACATTGTTGGGTCTGGTGTCTCCCATCTTCCTCTTGACAATACCTCGGCGATTCTCTATGGGGTTAAGGTCAGACGAGTTTCTGGCCAATCAAGCACAGTGATACTGTTGTTTGTAAACCAGGTGTTGGTGCTTCGGGCAGTGTGGACAGGGGTCAAGTCCTGCTGGAGAATGACATTTCCATTTCCAAAAAGCTTGTCGGCAGAGGGAAGCATGAAGTGCTCTAAAATTTCCAGGTAGACGGCTGCGCTGACTTTGATCTTGATAAAACACAGTGGACCTACACCAGCTAATGACATGGCTCCCCAAACCATCACTGATTGTGGAAACTTCACACTAGACCTCCAGCAGCTTGGATTGTGGCCTCTCCACTTTTCCTCCAGACTCTGGGACCTTTATTTCCAAATGCAAAATTTACTTTCCTTGTGGAGTGTGTCAATGACTGCCTTCTGGACATCTGTCAAGTCAGCAGTCTTCCCCATGATTGTGGAACCTACTGAAACAGACTAAAGGACATTTTAAAAGCTTAGGAAGCCTTTGCAGGTGCTTTTTGTTAATTTTTCTAATTTACTGAGATAATGACTTTTGGGTTTTCATTGGCTGTAAGCCACAGTCATCAACATTAACAGACATAAACACTTGAAATAGATCACTCTGTGTGTAATGACTCTACAGGGTGGGCCATTTATATGGATACATCTAATTAAGATGGGAATGGATGGTAATATCAACTTCCTGTTTGTGAAACATTAGTATATGGGAGGGGAAAACTTTTCAAGATGGGTGGTGACCATGGCAGCCATTTTGAAGTCAGCTATTTTGGATCCAACTTTATTTTTTTCAATGGGATGAGGGTCATGTGGACACATCAAACTTATTGAGAATTTCACAAAAAAAAACAATGGTGTGCTTGGTTTTATCATATCTTTATTTTTTCATGAGTTATTTACTAGTTTATGACCACTTATAAAATGTGTTCAAAGTGCTGCCCATTGTGTTGTATTTTCAATGCAACCCTCTTCTCCCACTCTTGACACACTGATAGCAACACCGCAGAAGAAATGCTAGCACAATCTTCCAGTATCCATTGTTTCAAATGCTGCACATCTTGTATCTTCACATGCTTCACATCTTCTATGCTGTGAAGATACGAGATGTGAAGCATCTGAAACAATGGATACTGGAAGCCTCTGCTAACATTTCTTCTGTGACGTTGCTATCCATTTGTCAAGAGTGGGAGAAGAGGGTTGCATTGACAATCCAACACAATGGGCAGCACTTTGAACACATTTTATAAGTTTTCATAAACTTGTAAATAACCCATGAAAGAATAAAGTTACATTAAAACCAAGCACACAATTGTTTTTCTTGTGAAATGCTCAATAAGCTTGATGTGTCACATGACCCTCTTGCCATTGAAAAAAATAAAGTTGTATCCAAAATGTCCGACTTTAAAATGTCCGCCATGGTCACCAACCATCTTGAAAAGTTTCCCCCTCCCATATACTAATGTGCCAAAAACAGGAAGTTGATATCACCAACCATTCCCATTTTATTTAAGTGTATCCATATAAATGGCCCACCCTGTACAAAATGAGTTTCACTTTTTGTATTGAAGAACTGAAATAAATTCACTTTTTGATGATATTCTAATTTTGTGAGAAGCCCCTGCACATTGCTTGTCTTTCCTATGGATAGCACAAAGAAAAACAAAAAAAAAATGACATGTACTGTACCATATAGCAAAAACAAATGTGTAGGTGAAGGTTGCTGTGACTGCGTTCTGAGTCCACTATTTTATCCGCATTACTGCAATATAGACCCACTTTGATCAAGCTCTGTAAGCCTATCTGCCAACAACAAGGTGACCTTTTTACACTAGTAGACTGTACGAATAGGCTACTATAAACTGATTATTGTGAAAAATTCCATATATATGCACTGGACATAGTCGGACAAACAAAATACTTAACCCAATTTGTAGAAAAAAGAAACAAAAGAAGCTCACCACGCCTATATTGCTCACGATACACCGGAAAGTTGATGAATGGGTATTACCAAGGTTGGACTGGCCCACCAGAGAAATGGAGAATCCTCTGGTGGGCCCTGACTTCTCCTTCAGGAGAGTCCATAGTACAAACCTTACAGCTGCTATTGGGCTCTTGAGCGGGAAAGAAAGGTGGGCCTTCAGAATCAAATCCTCTGGTGGGCCCATTGTTCTTCAGTCTTACGCTGGGTGTTACGGTAATTCGTGCTGCTGAAGATCAGCTATTGTAGAACTGAAGAGGATAAAAAGATTAGTTTTAGGGTTGGGAGTGCTGGAAAATCCTTTTTTTTCGAAATATTTAACCCAAGAAAGACCTTTAGTCCCCTACTGTGTCCACGTGTCTAGTGGGCACTTCCACATCGTATGCTTTAAATAGGCACAGAAGAAGACCATCAGGAGTACTGTTGATGTACCGTAATTTTTTTGATTTAAAGGTCACCAAAACTTTTAGGAACTGCCATTCAAGGTCATCGTATTTTATCGAGGCTCACGTATTCCACAGATTGTTTGGTATCTTGCCGTTGATCCATTATTCGTGTGCATTGTGTTGATGCTATGAGGAATGCTTTGGACCATTCTCCTTATTTTGGTACAAGCATTTTATGCCGCACATTTCTCCTCTCTGATTAAACTTCCAACCCAACACCTTTCACAATCTGATAATAGCTGCTACCGGTTTTCTCACATATTTTTCGAAGCCAGTAACCTGGGTGCGCTGAAAGTGAGAATTACCGGAGTGGGCTCTTATCATACTGTGATAGCGGGGTGAAGTCTGCAGGTATGTGAATCTGTAAGCACTGCTGTAATATCCTGTATATGCCATCTATACCCCCCGACACCTTTCTCTGTTTAATCTCCTCTATCATTGTCATTGTCTTCAGGTCTGCAGATCATTATGCCTCAGTACTTACAGGAGAAGTTTGTTCAGGCTGCATTGAGTTATATCATGTGTAATGGGGAAGGCGAATATGTGTGCAGGAACAGTCAGTGCACCTGCTTGTGCTCTGAATCCTTCCCCCAATGTAACTGTCCCTTCACTGACATCCAGATCATGGAGAACACGCTGAGTAACCAGGGCAAGGCCTGGGCATTGGCATACAAAGATTTTGAAAGTTCAGGTGAGGATTCACATTTCTCAGTTTCCATATTGTCCTTTGTTGCATAAATCATGTTGTGTGCGTTTTTTTTATCGTTGCGCTTTAGAACTGTTTTTCATTCTGTTCAGTGTCTTAAATCTTCGTTTGGACACTTTCGCACCATGCGCCATAGTAATCACGTCTGAAGTGAATTTACATGTTCTTTGTTTTCATAAACTTACCTTTTACATGTTTTTTTTATTGAACTGCCGGCATATTATTCCTTCCAGTTATTGTGTCGTTCATGTCAAAAGCAGTTACAAATTATATGTATGTGTTTAAGGTAGTTATGAACTATTAATAATTTGTTTTCATTTTTGCTTCTATTCCTTTTACACTTGTCTAATTTATTATTATTATTATTATTTCCATTGGCATTACATGAAATCTCAGCCATTTTAATTGCCACTTCCAACTCTCTGTATTGGATAGTGTTAGGGAAGGATTTTGCTATAACATGTTGGCAATAACCATTGTTTCTACAATTATTTCGCTTTTTAAGCATTGTTTTAATACAATATTCAAAATAGAACAATAAATGTATAAAAGCAGGAAAAATTGTTTGCGTCACAAAATATGAAACATAATATTATAGCATCGTACCGGCAAGAGCTGATTATTCTACCAAAGTTGTGAAAAGCCAAGGTAAATCTGTAATAAACAATGAATTACTGGAGAAGAGTGAAAATAATCAGCACTCTGGGCCAGTCTTTACCAACAAGGGAGCAGTAGAAAGCCTTAAAGGGAAGCTGTCAGTATGATAAATACTCCTAAGCCATCTGTGTGGTCATGTAGGTCATAGGAAGCTGAATAAAATGATACCTTGATATCTACGATCTGATGTGCTATTCCTGAGGAAGTCACGCTTTTCTGAATATGTAAATGAGCTGTTAAGATCTATGGGCCGGACATAGATCTCATTGAGAATCCACCTACAGAGCTTATTCTAAATGTAAGGGGGCGTTACCAGTGTGAGACATGTAAATCAGGAGAGTAGACTGTCAGTCATTACATGTCTCATGAGCTGTAGAGGCAAATTCTCAGGGAGATCTATGTCCGGCCCATAGATCTTAACAGCTCATTTTCATAGTAAGAAAAATATGAATTTCTCTGAATTAAGACATCAGATCACAGATATCAAGGTATCATTTTTTTCAGCATTCTATGACCTGCATTCCCGTATAAACAAGGGTTAATCCTACCAAAAGAGTCACTTTAATCACAGATTTAAGCAAAAAAAATATAAGCGTTAGGTCTGTTGGTGGTTGAGAATGATATGATTCTGAAATCCTGCAATGGGATTGGTCCACCTATCCCATTATTATATAATCTACTACATAAGTACTGTCCCCCAAATATGTTCTTACACCATTACATGATCCAGAAGTCCTAAATGTATGGGATGTCCCGAGAGTACCTGTGATGGAGCGGTCAACTCTTATGGTTTTTTTCTTCAGCATATTTTTTATTCAAAGATTTTTAGACTTTTTTAATAAGAAAAAAATGAACAGTATTTAGCTGTAGGCTAGTTATATAGGCAGGACCATTATAATAAAGTACAAGAATGCAGACTAATCATAAACATGGGACATTCAAGTCGATTGTGGGATGTATTGACATAAAGAAGAAGAAATAATATAAGAGGAAAGAAGGAAGGAAGGAAGGAAGGAAGGAAAAGGAAGGAAGGAAGGAAGAAAGGAAGAAAGGAAGGAAGGAAGGAAGGAAGGAAGAAAGAAAGAAAGAAAGAAAGAAAGAAAGAAAGAAAGAAAGAAAGAAAGAAAGAAAGAAAGAAAGAAAGAAAGAAAGAGAGAGAGAGAGAGAGAGAGAGAAAGAAAGAAAGAAAGAAAGAAAGAGAGAAAGAAAGAAAGAAAGAAAGAAAGAAAGAAAGAAAGAAAGAAAGAAAGAGAGAGAGAAAGAAAGAAAGAAAGAAAGAGAGAAAGAAAGAAAGAAAGAAAGAAAGAAAGAAAGAAAGAAAGAAAGAAAGAAAGAAAGAAAGAAAGAAAGAAAGAGAGAAAGAAAGAAAGAAAAAATAACATTTTGGAATGCATCAAATATGACTTAGAGATGGAAGAGTTCTAAGCAAAGAAGGGCAAAGATTTCAGACGTAACTTGATCAAGCTTCCAAGAAATGTAACATTACACAAGTTTTTTTTTTAACTGTAACTTCGGCATTTGCTCACAATCATGCCTTGATCTGACTTTTTTTTAACCTATCCTACATCCTTTGAATCTTTCTTTTATAATCTACCCTCCGCACATCTCTAAATGTGTAAGGAAATATAAAAAAAATACCAGTCACCAATGAAAATGTATCTTTATCCTGGTCCATAAAGTTTCTAAATGATCCAACCACCTTGAAGCCTTGAGGAAACTTTTCAATCATTGGTACTTCACACCATATCGTCTTCCTAAAACTTACGTCAACTCTTCGAACACATGTTGGAATCATCAGACGGAGGTAGGCACATTTCTCCACCATGGCCGAGTTGCAATGTCAGCTTTTAATTTGTAAGTTTATAAAAAACCAGGAAACCTGTGAATATAAATATCCACAAGTCTTACTATTTCTCCATGTTTACGTGGCTTCGGTTAATTAATTAGTTGAAGGGCATTCATTATTACATAACTGTTGCGGTTTATAGCTAAAGGTCTTCACTTTCCAAGAAAGTGACACCCACGTTTCTCTGATGGCTTAGTCCTAGTCTTTCACTATCACCTTAAACTTTAATAAAAATGAAATGCAATTTCCCACATCAAAAAGCCACCAAAGATAAGCAAATGATGATGGACATTCAGTATAAAATGTCATAAGGTGGCATTTAAGAGATGGACCTCTTATCTTATCTCGACAGAGATTGTCAGGGACTTTATGAAAATATTAGACAACAAAGCTCGAAGCAAGCAGGCATGTCTCCGCAGAGTGGAGACAATGGAGTTGATTGGGTTGGCTTTCAGTGATGGAAGAACTGCCTAAAGAGAAGATATAAAATATGCTAGAAGTAATATTAGAGTGTGCACTGGATCCTGAACCCTACTTTAATAAATGTTATAATAAAAAAAGAACAGAATAAATAGAATATTTTTACAGAGCGTCAAACCAATCTAGTAAGTCTTCCTAATATCCGAGGCACCAAAACCGCAGGTTCGTCTTAAAAAACTTGAACTTTTTTGCATATTAGTTAAAGCAGGAGGACAAAGCAGGAAAACGCTTCTGCCATAATTGGCCTTTTTCAAGCCTAGAAAAATACAGCTTTAGAAAGGCCTTCAGAGCTGTAGCTGTATTTTTCTTTAGGCTTGAGAAAGGCTAATTAACGTTTTCCTGCTTTGTCTTCCTGTTTTAGCTAATATGGAATAAAGTTCAAGTTCTTTTTATCAAGAATCTAAGGTTTTGGTGCCCCGGCTTCTCTGAATCTTCTGTGTTGTTTGTGGACCTGGTGTGAGGCCCAGCCAAGCTAAGCACAAGTTTGGTCAATGGTCCATACTGTATGAATCTATTATTGGACTGAGTAAGTCTTCTTTAAAAAAAAAACAAATACTTATATGGTGGAACACCGAAAGTATGTTGGCCCTTATCCTGGAGAATAAAATTAAAAAATATTTATATATACCGTATTTTCTGGCGTATAAGATGCCTGGGCGGATAAGACAACACCCAACTTTTCCATTTCAAAAAATAGAGTTTGGGATATACACGCCGTATAAGTCGGGGGTCATCTTATATGCCGGGTGTCATCTTATACGGTGTGTGCAGAGCTCTGCAGTCGCGCATATGGTGCGGGGAGCAGTCCTGATGATGAGGTGCCTCACCGGGAAGGTGTAAGTGAATCAAGCCCGCCAATTGTATTCTATTACCTCCTTCTCTTTCACCCATCTGACCCGCCCTTCTCTGCCACTCAAATCTCGTGAGAATGGAAGTGAAACGGCTCATTCTCTTTCACCCGTCTGGCCCGCCCTGCTCTGCCTCTCAAATTTTGCGAGGATGGAAGTGAAACGGCTCCTTCTCTTTCACCCGTCTGACCCGCCCTTCTCTGCCGCTCAAATCTCGCGAGGATGGAAGTGAAACGGCTCCTTCTCTTTCACCCATCTGACCCGCCCTTCTCTGCCACTCAAATCTTGTGAGGATGGAAGTGAAACGGCTCCTTCTCTTTCACCCATCTGGCCCGCCCTTCCCTGCCTCTCAAATTTCGTGAGGATGGAAGTGTAGTGTCACATGCGTGCCTGCGCCGCTTCACTTCCATCACCACGAGATTTGAGCGGCAGAGAAAGGCGGGCCAGACAGGTGAAAGAAGGAGGTAATAGAATACAATGGCGGGCTTGATTCACTTACACCTTTCCGGTGAGGCACCGTATCATCGGGACTGCTCCCCGCACCATATGCAGCGACAGCGGAGCTCCGCACCTGCCGTATAAGATGACACCTGCCATATAAGACGACCCCCAACTTTTGAGATTTTCAGGGGTTAAAAAGTCGTCTTATACACCGGAAAATATGGTATATTAAAACAAAAGCAAAAGAGGATATTTATATACAATACACAAAAAACTGACTAAAATTGAAACAATTATATATATATATATATATATATATATAATTGTTTCAATTTTAGTCAGTTTTTTGTGTATTGTAGCTTAATAACTAATGAGAGTGAGCACTCAATGATCTTGATGAAACATAATTACAAGATTTTCTCTACAATTGGACCGTTAGAGTCAATTTATTGCTTACATTCTTGATATGAAGTGCTTACCAATTAAGATTCCAGGTTACATTATACAGTCTGCTATTATTTGCCACTGTAAAAGTCCAATAGGGTCCAAATATAAGGAATCTGTCACTAGGGGTTTGCTACCTCATATGAGCAGCTGAAAAAAGGAAAAGACACCCCGATTCCAGTGATGTATCACTTAATTCACTGGGTCAAGTTACTTTGACACAATCAGAGTTTTTAGATGTCACAGACAACAGCTTTCCGTGCACTTTGTCTATGGACAGTAAGCTGATTATCAGAGGAGTGGTCATGGTCGGACCAGGGCACACATGAGCTGTGGTCCAGGCAGTGATAATCTCCTGGTGATAAACATTCATTGTACTGAAAAAACAGCACACAGCCTAATAAGTGACACATCCCTGAAATCGGTATCTCAGCCCTTACCTCATGCTGTCCTGGAACCTGCTGATAGATTCCCTTTAACCCCCTTTTTTAACTACGGACCAAGACTAGAGATGAGTGAATTGATTTGATGTGCAACTCGGTGAACCCGGCAAATTCAAACAAAAGCCTACCACCATTTTCCACATTGCAGAAGATTGTATCAACCAGAGAAGGCTCATATGAGCTTTGCTCGTGGCCATGTAGACTTTCACATAATCCATTGCAGCTATCGCACCACAAGGTGTAGCACAACCAATCAGGAGGGACTGTCATAGCCTGTATAAAGGAAGAAGCAGGAAATTCCGCAGCCATTTTGGGGTGAATCTGGATAGTGAGAGAGGACGTCAAAGCTCACTGCTTTGCAACAGAGATAGGGATAGAAAGCCACAAACCAGTCACATCTCTCCCTGTAGTTTGTATCCAGCACTTCAAGTGATGTTTTCTCCAGTAAAATCATGCTGACAAATTCCCGTTATCTTAATCCACTTAGGTGATATCTTTCTGAGAAAAGTTAACTAGATGGCCCATTATTTGTAAAGCTAAACAAGCACTCCCATCAAAGATTTTATCCTCTTAACCCCTTCCCGACCTGTGACACAGCGTATGCGTCATGAAAGTCGGTGCCAATCCGACCTGTGACGCATATGCTGTGTCACAGAAGGATTGCGTTCCTGCGGGCCGGGTGACCGGGGTTAATGAAAGTTCACCCGACCCGCAGGTGCAGGGGGACCTATACTTGACCCCAGGGGGGGTGGCTTTGCCCCCCCGGGTCTACGATCACCGCTGCTGACCTTTTTTTCACCCCCCTCTGATCTGATTGGAGCTAGCGTCCATGTGACGCTAGCCCTCCAATTAGATGTGGAGGGGCGGAGAAAAACAATGTCTGCCTCGCTCCTCAGCTTCATCCCATCCGTGGAAGCTGAGGAGCGAAGTGCCTGACTGCCCACCTGTGCCCCCAGACACCGCGATCGCCGCCGCAGCCCCCGCACACCTCTTCACAGTGTCGGCGCCGCCGCTGCCACCGCCTCCCCCACTGCCACTGCCAGTACCGCAGCTGCTGCTGCGGACAGGTAGCTCCCCTCTCCTGTCCTCCACTCCCCCCAACCTCGGCTCCCTCCCCCCTGCACACTTGATCGCCCCCCTGCTCCGGTGATCACCCCCCTGCCCCCCTTTGTCACCTGCAGCTGCAGTGATTTTCTGCTCTTCTACCGCCCCCTGTGCCGGTCTGCCCCTCCTCCCCTGGTGATCACTCTCTGCAGTGATCACCACTAATCACCCACCGCCCCCCCCTGATCACCCCTGCCCCACCTAATCACCCCCTGCCCCCCCCTGAACACCTGATCACCCCCCTGCACCCCTTTATCACCTGCTGCCTGCTCTGTTTTCTCCTCTCCTACCCCCCACGCCTGTCAGCCCCTCCTCCCCTAGTGATCACCCTCTTTAGTGATCACCCCCTGATCACCCCCAACCCCCCCCACCCCCCTGATCACCCCCTGCCGCCCACTGATCACCCCCTGCCCCCCCTTTATCACCTGCAGCTTCTGTGCTTTTTTCTGCTCTCCTACTGCCCCCTGCGCCTGTCAGCCCATCCTCCCCTGGTGATCACTCTCTTTAGTGATCACCCCCTGATCAACCCCAACCACCCCGCGCCCCCCCCACCCCCCTGATCACCCCTTGCCCCCCACTGATCACCCCCTGCCCCCCTTTATCACCTGCAGCTTCTGTGCTTTTTTCTGCTCTCCTACAGCCCCCTGCGCCTGTCAGCCCATTCTCCCCTGGTGATCACTCTCTTCAGTGATCACTGCTAATCACCCCCTGATCACCCCCTGCCCCCCTGATCACCCCCTGCCCCCCTGATCACCCCCTGCCCCCCACTGATCACCCCCTGCACTCATTTATCACCTGCAGCTGTTGCACTAATTTCTCCTCTTACCGCCCCCTGCGCCTGTCAGCCCCTCCTCACCTAGTGATCACCCTCTTCAGTGATCACCACTAATCACCCCCTGCCCCGCTGATCACCCCCTGCCCCCCTGATCACCCCCTGACCACCTGATCACCCCCCTTTATCACTTGCTGCTGCCAGCTCCATCTGACGCTGCATCTCCTCAGCCCCTTCCTGCCCCCCCCCGCGCCTGACAGCCCCCCGTGCCTGACAGCTCCCCCGCGCCTGACAGCTCCCCCATGCCTGACAGCCCCCCGCGCCTGACAGCCCCCCCGCGCCTGACAGCCCCCCCCCGCGCCTGACAGCCCCCCCGCGCCTGACAGCCTCCTCCTGCAGAATAGTTTCACCAAACACTCGCACATACACACGCACACGCAACACCATAATAAAGTTTAGTTTTTTTTTTTACACACGCACACACCCCACACACAATGTCCCGTTCATCCCAGTCATCAAGGCTGTACTCGGCTGAGGAGGCATATTCCTTTCTTGCCTCCGAAGCTGATAGTGAGGGAGAGGACCCCACTTTTCTGTACTCCTCCCACTCTTCCTCCTCTAGTGACACGGACTCGCCACCCCCAAGATGTCGCAGGACGAGAAATCGTCCGCAGTCCAGGGGAGGAGAGCCCGAGCCCAGGGGAGAAGACACACAGCCAAGAGTAAGTAACCCCCAACCTAGTGCTAGTCATGCCCAACCTAGCACTGGTGCCCCCGTCTGGACCCCCGTCCCTGAAAATTTTGCTCCACGGATTCCTGATTTCATTCCCCAATCAGGAATCCAATTTGAGACTGCCAACCTCCGGGAGATAGACTTTTTCAAAGTCTTTTTCTCGGAGTCAATCGTCAGTCTCATGGTGGAGCAAACAAATTTGTACGCCCTGCAATTTTTTTCCCAAAACCCAGTTTCATCATTTTCTCCTTGGAGTCCCGTTGACTCTGCAGAAATGATGAAATATTGGGGACTGGTCCATCACATGGGGATTGTGAAGAAACCAGAAATTCGCCAATACTGGAGTACTGATATTTTATATCAAACTCCAATATATGGCATGGTTATGAATCGCAAACGTTTTGAGGCGATTCATAAATTTCTCCACTTTAGGGACAATACGGACATCCTTCCTCGCGATGACCCGAATTTTGATAGGCTGTTCAAAATTCGGCCAGTTATCGAACACTTCAGCAACAAGTTTGCTGAAGTGTACATTCCCCAAAGGGAAATTTGTGTGGATGAATCCCTCATCCACTTCAAAGGGAGGCTTCAGTTCCGTCAGTACCTGCCAAGCAAAAGGGCGAGGTACGGGATAAAACTCTACAAGATCTGTGAGAGTACCTCAGGGTACACTCTCAGCTTTAGAGTTTATCAAGGAAAGGACACAAGGATCCAGCCCCCAGAATGTCCACCTGGTCTGGGAGTGAGTGGGAAAATAGTGTGGGATTTGGTCCACCCACTGCTTGATAAAGGTTACCATCTGTACGTTGATAACTTTTATACAAGCATCCCACTCTTTCAATCCCTCTCTGCCAGAGCTACCGTCGCTTGCGGTACCGTGCGCAGAAACCAGAGGGGTCTCCCTTTGTCACTAATTGAGCAGGCTCTCCCAAAGGGTGAGAGCCGGGCCCAGTGTAGTGGCAACATGCTTGTGGTCAAGTTCAAAGACAAAAGGGACGTCTTTTTCTTGACAACAATCCATGGTCCCGGCACCACGGCCACCACCGTTCGAGGTACCCCAGTACAGGTCCAAAAACCGGACTGTGCCCTGGGGTACAACAAACACATGGGGGAAGTTGATCTTTCTGATCAAGTCCTCCAGCCCTATAGTGCCATGCGGAAAACGAAGGTGTGGTATAAAAAACTGGCTGTGCACATCGTACAAATGGCACTGTATAATGCATACGTGCTATCACGATGTGCAGGCCAGACCAACAACACCTTCCTTCAGTTCCAGGAGGCGGTGATAAAGGCCCTGATGTTTGGAGGCGAGGAAGGAGCGGGCCCCAGCACCTCTGGAACTCAAGTTTCCCGTATGGTACCGGGGCAACATTTTCCCAGAGAGGGGATAAGAAAAAGGTGCCGAGTGTGCTATAAAAGGGGGACAAGAAAAACAACTCGTTTCCAATGTGAAACGTGTCCTGACAAACCTGGACTGTGTTTGAATGAATGCTTCAAAATTCATCACACGTCCATTGACTAAACACATCCTGACATGGACTCACCCACACCAGGCTGACATACACAACACCCGCACACCAACCTGACGTACACTATACCACACCACACACCAACGTGACGTACACTACGCCACACACACCAACCTGACACACTACGTCAGGTTGGTGTGTGTGGTGTAGTGTATTTCAGGTTGATGTTTGGTGTAGTGTATGTCAGGTTGGTGTGTGTGGTGTAGTATACACCACACACACACCAACCTGACGTACACTACACCACACACACCAACCTGACGTACACTACACCACACACACCAGCCTGACATAGCGTGTCAGGTTGGTGTGTGTGGCGTTGTGTACGTCAGGATGGTGTGTGGGGTGTATACTACACCACACATGACGTGCACTACACCACACAACAACCTGACGTACACTACACCACACACACACCAACCTGACGTAGCGTGTCAGGTTGGTGTGTGTGGCGTTGTGTACGTCAGGTTGGTGTGTATAGTGTATGTCAGGTTGGTGTGTGTGTGTACTACACACACACCAACCTGACGTACACTATACCACACACCAACCTGACGTACACTACACCACACACACCAGCCTGACGTAGTGTGTCAGGTTGGTGTGTGTGGCGTTGTGTACGTCAGGTTGGTGTGTGTGTGTATACTACACCACAAACACCAACCTGACGTACACTACACCACACCAACCTCACGTACACTATACCACACACAAACCTGACGTACACTACACCACACACACCAGCCTGACATAGCGTGTCAGGTTGGTGTGTGTGGCGTTGTGTACGTCAGGATGGTGTGTGGGGTGTATACTACACCACACATGACGTACACTACACCACACAACAACCTGACGTACACTACACCACACACACCAACCTGACGTAGTGTGTCAGGTTGGTGTGTGTGGCGTTGTGTACGTCAGGTTGGTGTGTGTGTGTGTATACTACACCACAAACACCAACCTGACGTACACTACACCACACCAACCTCACGTACACTATACCACACACAAACCTGATGTACAGTACACCACACACACCAACCTGACATAGCGTGTCAGGTTGGTCTGTGTGGCGCTGTGTACGTCAGGTTGGTGTGTGGTATAGTGTACGTCAGGTTTGTGCATGTGGTGTATACTACACCAAATACACCAACCTGATGTACACTACACCACACCACACACACCAACCTGACGTAGTGTCAGGTTGGTGTGTGGTGTGGTATAGTGTATGTCAGGTTGTTGTGTGGGTGTGGTGTATACTACACAACACACACCATCCTGACGTACACTAAACCACATACCAACCTGACATATACTACATACTTTCATTACGCAACGTGTCCGCTAATGATTGGAGCTAATTTTTCATTCAAAAAGTCAAATGGCGCTCCTTCCCTTCCGAGCCTTGCCGTGCGCCCAAACAGTGGTTCACCCCCACATGTGAGGTATCGGTGTACTCAGGAGAAATTGCCCAACAAATTTTAGGATCTATTTTATCCTGTTACCCTTGTACAAATTAAAAAAATTGAGGCTAAAATAAATTTTTTGTGGAAAAAAGTACTTTTTCATAATTACGGATCAATTTGTGAAGCACCGGGGGGTTCAAAGTGCTCACTATGCATCTAGATAAGTTCCTTAGGGGGTCTAGTTTCCAAAATTGGGTCACTTGTGGGGGAGCTCCAATGTTTAGGCCCACAGGGGCTCTCTAAGCGTGGCATGGTGTCCGCTAACAATTGGAGCTAATTTTTCACTCAAAAAGTCAAATGGCGCTGCTTCCCTTCCGAGCCATGCCGTGCGCCCAAACAGTGGTTCACCCCCACATGTGAGGTATCGCTATACTCAGGAGAAATTGCCCAACAAATTTTAGGATCCATTTTATCTTGCTGCCCATGTAAAAATTAAAAAAATTGAAGCCAAAATAAATTTTTTGTGGAAAAAAAGTACATTTTAATAATTATGGATCAATTTGTGAAGCACCGGGGGGTTCAAAATGCTCACTCTGCATCTAGATAAGTTCCTTATGGGGTCTAGTTTCCAAAATGGGGTCACTTGTGGGGGAGCTCCAATGTTTAGGCCCACAGGAGCTCTCTAAGCGTGGCATGGTGTCCGCTAACATTTGGAGCTAATTTTTCACTCAAAAAGTCAAATGGCGCTGCTTCCCTTCCGAGCCATGCCGTGCGCCCAAACAGTGGTTCACCCCTACATGTGAGGTATCGCTATACTCAGGAGAAATTGCCCAACAAATTTTAGGATCCATTTTATCTTGCTGCCCATGTAAAAATTAAAAAAATTGAAGCCAAAATAATTTTTTTGTGGAAAAAAAGTACTTTTTCATTTTTACGGATCAATTTGTGAAGCACCTGGGGGTTCAAAGTGCTCACTATGCATCTAGATAAGCTCCTTGGGGGGTCTAGTTTCCAAAATGGGGTCACTTGTAGGGGAGCTCCAATGTTTAGGCACACAGGGTCTCTCCAAACGCAACATGGTGTCCGCTAACGATGGAGATAATTTTTCATTCAAAAAGTCAAATGGCGCTCCTTCCCTTCCGAGCCTTACCATGTGCCCAAACAGTGGTTCACCCCCACATGTGAGGGATCGCTATACTCAGGAGAAATTGCCCAACAAATTTTAGGATCCATTTTATTTTGCTGCCCATGTAGAAATTAAAAAAATTGAAGCTAAAATAAAATTTTTGTGGAAAAAAAGTACTTTTTCATAATTACGGATCAATTTGTGAAGCACCGGGGGGTTCAAAATGCTCACTATGCATCTAGCTAAGTTCCTTAGGGGGTCTAGTTTCCAAAATGGGGTCACTTGTGGGGGAGCTCCAATGTTTAGGCCCACAGTGGCTCTCTAAGCGTGGCATGGTGTCCGCTAACAATTGGAGCTAATTTTTCACTCAAAAAGTCAAATGGCGCTGCTTCCCTTCCGAGCCATGCCGTGCGCCCAAACAGTCGTTCACCCCCACATGTGAGGTATCGCTATACTCAGGAGAAATTGCCCAACAAATTTTAGGATCCATTTTATCTTGCTGCCCATGTAAAAATTAAAAAAATTGAAGCCAAAATAACTTTTTTGTGGAAAAAAAAGTACTTTTTCATTTTTACGGATCAATTTGTGAAGCACCTGGGGGTTCAAAGTGCTCACTATGCATCTAGATAAGCTCCTTGGGGGGTCTAGTTTCCAAAATGGGGTCATTTGTAGGGGAGCTCCAATGTTTAGGCACACAGGGTCTCTCCAAACGCGACATGGTGTCCGCTAACGATGGAGATATTTTTTCATTCAAAAAGTCAAATGGCGCTCCTTCCCTTCCGAGCCTTACCATGTGCCCAAACAGTGGTTCACCCCCACATGTGAGGGATCGCTATACTCAGGAGAAATTGCCCAACAAATTTTAGGATCCATTTTTTTTTGCTGCCCATGTAGAAATTAAAAAAATTGAAGCTAAAATAAAATTTTTGTGGAAAAAAAAGTACTTTTTCATAATTACGGATCAATTTGTGAAGCACTGGGGGGTTCAAAATGCTCACTATGCATCTAGCTAAGTTCCTTAGGGGGTCTAGTTTCCAAAATGGGGTCACTTGTGGGGGAGCTCCAATGTTTAGGCCCACAGTGGCTCTCTAAGCGTGGCATGGTGTCCGCTAACAATTGGAGCTAATTTTTCACTCAAAAAGTCAAATGGCGCTGCTTCCCTTCCGAGCCATGCCGTGCGCCCAAACAGTCGTTCACCCCCACATGTGAGGTATCGCTATACTCAGGAGAAATTGCCCAACAAATTTTAGGATCCATTTTATCTTGCTGCCCATGTAAAAATTTAAAAAATTGAAGCCAAAATAACTTTTTTGTGGAAAAAAAAGTACTTTTTTATTTTTACGGATCAATTTGTGAAGCACCTGGGGGTTCAAAGTGCTCACTATGCATCTAGATAAGCTCCTTGGGGGGTCTAGTTTCCAAAATGGGGTCACTTGTAGGGGAGCTCCAATGTTTAGGCACACAGGGTCTCTCCAAACGCGACATGGTGTCCGCTAACGATGGAGATAATTTTTCATTCAAAAAGTCACATGGCGCTCCTTCCCTTCCGAGCCTTACCATGTGCCCAAACAGTGGTTTACCCCCACATGTGAGGTATCGGTGTACTCAGGAGAAATTGGCCAACAAATTTTAGGATCCATTTTATCCTGTTGCCCATGTGAAAATGAAAAAATTGAGGCTAAAAGAATTTTTTTGTGAAAAAAAAGTACTTTTTCATTTTTACAGATCAATTTGTCAAGCACCTGGGGGTTTAAAGTGCTCACTATGCACCTAGATAAGTTCCTTGGGGCGTCTAGTTTCCAAAATGGGGTCACTTGTGGGGGAGCTCCAATTTTTAGGCACACGGGGGCTCTCCAAATGTGACATGGTGTCCGCTAAAGAGTGCAGCCAATTTTTCATTCAAAAAGTCAAATGACGCTCCTTCCCTTCCAAGCCCTGCCGTGGGCCCAAACAGTGGTTTACCCCCACATATGAGGTATCAGCGTACTCAGGACAAATTGGACAACAACTTTCGTGGTTCAGTTTCTCCTTTTACCATTGGGAAAATAAAGAAATTGTTGCTGAAAGATCATTTTTGTGACTAAAAAGTTAAATGTTCATTTTTTCCTTCCATGTTGCTTCTGCTGCTGTGAAGCACCCGAAGGGTTAATAAACTTCTTGAATCTGGTTTTGTGCACCTTGAGGGGTGCAGTTTTTAGAATGGTGTCACTTTTGGGCATTTTCAGCCATATAGACCCCTCAAACTGACTTCAAATGTGAGGTGGTCCCTAAAAAAAATGGTTTTGTAAATTTCGTTGTAAAAATGAGAAATTTCTGGTCAAATTTTAACCCTTATAACTTCCTAGCAAAAAAAAATTTTGGTTCCAAAATTGTGCTGATGTAAAGTATACATGTGGGAAATGTTATTTATCAACTATTTTGTGTCACATAACTCTCTGGTTTAACAGAATAAAAATTCAAAATGAGAAAATTGCGAAATTTTCAAAATTTTCGCCAAATTTCCATTTTTATCACAAATAAACGGAGAATTTATTGACCTAAATTTACCACTAACATGAAGCCCAAGATGTCACGAAAAAACAATCTCAGAACCGCTAGGATCCGTTGAAGCGTTCCTGAGTTATTACCTCATATAGGGACACTGGTCAGAATTGCAAAAAACGGCAAGGTCTTTAAGGTCAAAATAGGCTGGGTCATGAAGGGGTTAATATAATGCAGTCATCATATTATACAGCACTGTGTACTTACAATTGCTCATTTTGACTTTCTTTCCAATTATTCATTCTCTTTTCTATCTGATCTAACTGATCAGCTGAATCCTTCTAAGCTCTAAGCAGGACATCTCTTTTCCCTGCGTGAGTCATCACTGCAAAAGTTCCTGGCAGGGGGGAATGGCTGGGTCAGTGGTTGAAGAGTGGGATGGAGGGAAAAGGAGACCTGTTTGAACAACGAGCTTAGAAGGATTCAGCTAGTCTGTTTTTAATCATGTGATGTCACAGACCTAATGGAAAAGAGAAGAATTAACTGGGAAGAAAGGCAAAATGAGCAATTGTAAGTACGCAGCACAATTTTGATGGGATTGCTTCTTAAACTTTGTGTACATCTGTAGATTAAACAAAAAAATTGCCAACGCTTTCAAATTCACATTGCAAAAGATTCACTCATCTATAGTCAAGACCTATCCTTGTAAATCACTCATGTCCCCAGTTGAAAATTTGATACTTGGAAAAATGTTTAATGGGCCAAGCTGAAGACTTCAACTACTCTAAGATAATGACATTTCCTGACTTTACTTTCAAAACATAGAAAAAAGAAAAATACAAAAATATAAAATTCTGCTTCAAAAGGCAAACTTGATATATTTGTTAAGGTGGTTGTGCACTACTAAGACAACCGTTTCTTAATCTAAATGTTTAGCCCTGATAAAATAAAAAAGCTTATACTTCCCTCCCGTGTCAGCGCTGTTCCTGCGATGTCTGCAATGTCTCGTTTGGTGTTATGACACGTGAGCCTGGTGCCCAATCAGCGCTGGCATCACTGGCCTCGCCTTTGTACTAATTGAACATGAAGAGGAAGTCCGGGCTGCAGCTGATCTCTGACTTCCTTTTCATGTTCAATTCGTATGAAGCTGGGTCACCCCACCGGGAAGAAGCGAGTACCAAACGCGCGTCGGGGCTTTTGGGCTACCCCAGCAGACACATGATTACACAGGTATTATCTCTGCATCTTTAACTACTGTAGTTTGCATATGCTTATAGGATAATTAGCCAAAAGCACGACAGAGTATAGCATAATATCACAAATATACTCAAAAAATCCCACAAGAAAGGGAAGACTGAAGACGGACTAGTCGCTAATACCTATAGAGCAGAAAAATGGTCCAGAGGACCAAAAAAACGACCACAGAGTCCATATATGAAAAATATGCCAAGAACAATCTTTATTAGTTTAAGAACAATATTAATAGACAACACAGAGCAAAGCAAATGGGACAGAGTACCACATGGTGTGCACATACGCCTCACCAGTGTGTAAACCACCACAGGCACACAAAGTCAGGGAAGGAGGGCACCTGCATATAGATATGTGACAGTTCACAAAAAGTACAAGGCAGGCCGCAATATGGGTCACCATCCGGCTTCATATAAGTGGCGATGCCAATCACTAGCTGAAAAAAATAAACCAAATAGCGGAGAATCCGTATCTCCCCAAATACATACAGCCTAGGGACTAAATTAATCCGAGCAAGGCGTCCGAGCCACCGCACTTAGAAAGACCATCAGATACACCAAGCGGACCTTACCTCAATGTGTGTAAAGCAGCGTGCAGCCCTTCCCGGAGTCCGTGTGCCCACCCCGACGCGCATTTCGGTCGCACACCTTCTTCAGGCCCCCTGAAGAAGGTGTGCGACCGAAACGCGCGTCGGGGTGGGCACACGTACTCCGGGAAGGGCTGCACGCTGCTTTACACACATTGAGGTAAGGTCCGCTTGGTGTATCTGATGGTCTTTCTAAGTGCGGTGGCTCGGACGCCTTGCTCGGATTAATTTAGTCCCTAGGCTGTATGTATTTGGGGAGATACGGATTCTCCGCTATTTGGTTTATTTTTTTCAGCTAGTGATTGGCATCGCCACTTATATGAAGCCGGATGGTGACCCATATTGCGGCCTGCCTTGTACTTTTTGTGAACTGTCACATATCTATATGCAGGTGCCCTCCTTCCCTGACTTTGTGTGCCTGTGGTGGTTTACACACTGGTGAGGCGTATGTGCACACCATGTGGTACTCTGTCCCATTTGCTTTGCTCTGTGTTGTCTATTAATATTGTTCTTAAACTAATAAAGATTGTTCTTGGCATATTTTTCATATATGGACTCTGTGGTCGTTTTTTTGGTCCTCTGGACCATTTTTCTGCTCTATATGCTTATAGGAGTCTGGCTCTGACACCCATACTGTGGATCTACCCCATACAGTTACTGCACAAGAACTTTATCATTATTCTGCATTGTGGATTTATTATAATCTCTGCACAAGCACTTTATTGGCTTTTACTTTGTATATGCATGTATACCTATCCATACATCGTTGCAAGCAATATGGCTATGAGCGGTATTTGAGAGTGGATGTGTATACTTACCTCTATATGAATATATATCCATACCTATTTGTGTAATACACTACTTTCAGTAATCACAATAGCATTATATTTTAGTCTTAATTATGAGTATCCACCTTTAGAGATATGTGCAGTGGCTGTACTTTTTTTTACTTTGATCAAGTTTACATGCCATACATTAAAATATTACATCCTTTTGATGTTATATCAATTGGTCACTAGATGGCACCCTGTATCATAATGATATTTGGATAAATTTTCTATATGTGGATTTACCTGCATGCTAATTACCACTCCCTGTGATTATGTCTGGGTTCGGCTTCACTCTTTTCGGAAATCTTTCTCTCCCCCCTAAAAGTGTAATATTTTATTGGAATTTAAACCAAGAGTTCAATAAAGAGTATTACATTTGACCCCTTTGGGTTTATGCACTTCCTTCTTTTTGGTTGTTCAAAGCTCTTAAATGTAGCATGTAGCAGAACTCAGTTAACCCGCCCACAACAGGATCTGTATGTACATTCTATATTGACAGTGAGCTGCTTATCATAGGAGGGGGCGTGGTCGGACCAGGGCTCATTCTCTGCTGTAGTCCTGCAGTGATATTCTCCTGGTGATAAAACTTCATTGTAGGTGAACAAGAGCACACAGCCTGATATGTGATACATTGCTGAACTCAGTGTCTCAGCTTCTACCTCATGCTGTCCTCATATTGCATAGGAAAATTTGCTGAAAAAATACATTTAAAAGTTGGGCGGGTACTATGAGGAAAGGTAAAACTCTTCTTGCGCTTGTTGGAACAAAGACTTTCACTGGTACCAACGCTTCCTCCACATTGCTGGGTGAAATCTTGCGCCTGAGCGCACAAATTGCGTCTCGCACCTGCGCGCTATGCCGTGACCTACAGGAGGTAAATGCTCACTTACATTTTCAGCTCTGCCCGCAGCAGTGCGTGGGCGCGAGCCGCAATTCCAAGGCGCAGGCTTGAAGCTTGAAACACTGCTAGACCAGGCGATTTGACTTTTATTAGGTTTATTTTTGGTCTTGACTCTTGACTTAATGAGATTTTGTTTTTTGTTGGTTATTGATCATTTGCAGGGCTCCCGTAAAGATGATTTATGTTTTGTTCATATATTGTGCTATTGATAGGTAAATAAATTAATGCGAAATGATGGATGGCTGAGCAAGGCCCACATCTTGAAAATTGGATAATGCTTATAAATGATAAGGATCATTTGAAAAATTGACATAAGGCTACGTTCACACTAGCATTCGGCTAGTGTGCGTCGCGCTAGCGTCGGGCGACGCAGCGGCGACGCACGCGTCATGCGCCCCTATGTATAACATGGGGGACGCATGCGTTTTTGCTTGTTGCGTTTTCCGACTCGTGCGTCTTTTTTGACGCTAGCGTCGGACCAAGAAAACGCAACAAGTTGCATTTTTCTTGCATCCGATTATCGTCAAAAAACGACGCACGCGTCGAAAAACGCAGCGTTTTTGCGTGCGTTTGCACGCGTTTTTCGGTGCGTTGTGCGTCGCGTCGCCGACGCAGCGGCGCACAACGCTAGTGTGAACGTAGCCTAAAAGATCTATGATAAAGAGCTATAGTATAAACAGTATAACGAAAAGAAATTCCAAAATTGCTTTACATTTATTTTATTTCTTCCCCATGGATGGGAGGAGGACAGGCTTTTGGGGGATGTTAGGATTGTTTTTATTGCACTATGTGTTATTTTTGTAATTTTGTTTGATAAAATGGTATGCAAAGATTTTAAGAGAAATATACAAACAATTGCTCATTTTGCCTTTCCACCTAGTTAATTCTTCTCTTTTCCATCAACTGATATTTTCTCTGAAAGTCCAGAAACACCCATATAAATAGTTTGGGTAATGAAATCATGCTGACAGATTCATGTTATCTTAATTCACTTAAGTGACAACTTTCTGAGAAAAGTTATCAAGCTGGCACATTATTTGTAAAGCTAAAGATGCACTCCCATCAAATATTTCATCCTCTTAATACATTGCAGTCACCATATTATACAGCACTGTGCACTTACAATTGCTCATTTTGCCTTTCTACCCAGATAATTCTTCTTTTTTTCATTAGGTCTGTGACATCACATGATTAATAACTGAAGAGCTGAATCCTTCTAAGCTCCTTGTAGCAATAGGACGTCTCTTTTCCCTTCATGAGTCATCACTGCAAAAGTCCCTGGCTGGGGTGTGGGGGGAGCAGCTGGGTCAGGAGGTAAAGAGGGGGATGATTCATGCTGGGAAAGTTGACCTCTTGTTTGTACAACGAGATTAGAAGGATTCAGTTAGTCAATTTTTAATTGCGTGATGTCATAGAACTAATGGAAAAAGAGAAGAATTATCTGGGTAGAAAGACAAAATAAGCAATTGTACGAACGCAGTGCTATATAAAATGATGCCTGCAATATAATAAGAGGATAAAATCATTGATCGGAGGAGGAGGAGGGAGAGGAGGAGGAGGGAGAGGAGAAGGAGTGCTTCTCTAATGACATCCCTTTATGATTCCAGTACTATGTACGTTATTCAATAATATGTTGTTAAGAATTTCTTGATAGGTAGAAATTTGTGTTGCTTATGTATAATCAGTTTATCGCCATTTCCTACAACTCTCTGTAAAGTAACTACTTTTTGCATTATGAGTCTTCATCGTTGCTCTATGTCATAGCTTTCTGTCAGATCCAAATTGACATTAAAGTTATCATTAAAGGAAACTTCCAGAAATACTATTTACCTGGAAATTTAGGGTTCATCTCCATATAAATGGCATTAAACTCATGTTAGGCTGCCGTACTGGAGCAACAGCTGCAATGAGAAAATGAACTTATATCCTCCCTGCAGCCGCTCGCTTCCAATCATTGGGGTGGTGCAGCGAAAGGTTACAGTCACTACTCACTATACAGTGAGAGCGATGTAATAACTTCCTGGGACTTTTAATTAACAGCCCGCTCTGCAGCATATGTGTGTGCAGCATGTTTGTGCTGCATGTGTGTGTGCAGCATGTGTGTGTGCAGAATATGTGTGTGCAGCATGTGTGTGCAGCATGGTGTGTACTGTACAGAATATGTGTGTGCAGCATGTGTGTGCAGCATGGTGTGTACAGAATATGTGTGTGCAGCATGGTGTGTACTGTACAGAATATGTGTGTGCAGCATGTGTGTGCAGCATGGTGTGTGCAGAATCTGTGTGTGCAGCATGGTGTGTACTGTACAGAATATGTGTGTGCAGCATGTGTGTGCAGCATGGTGTGTGCAGAATCTGTGTGTGCAGCATGGTGTGTACTGTACAGAATATGTGTGTGCAGCATGTGTGTGCAGCATGGTGTGTGCAGAATCTGTGTGTGCAGCATGGTGTGTACTGTACAGAATATGTGTGTGCAGCATGTGTGTGCAGCATGGTGTGTACAAAATATGTGTTTTCAGCATGTGTGCGTGCAGCATGTGTTTGTGCACAATATGTGTGTGCAGCATGAGTGTGTGCAGCATGTGTGCAGAATATGTGTGTGCAGCATGTGTGTGCAGCATGAGTGTGTGCAGCATGTGTGTGCAGAATATGTGTGTGCAGCATGTGTGTGTGCAGCATGTGTGTGCAGCATGTGTGTGCAGAATATGTGTGTGCAGCATGTGTGTGCAGCATGAGTGTGTGCAGCATGTGTGTGCACAATATGTGTGTGCAGCATGTGTGTGCAGAATATGTGTGTGAAGCATGTGTGTGCACAATATGTGTGTGCACAATATGTGTGTGCAGCATGTGTGTGCAGAATATGTGTGTGCAGAATATGTGTGTGCAGAATATGTGTGTGCAGCATGAGTGTGTGCAGCATGTGTGCAGAATATGTGTGTGCAGCATGTATGTGCAGAATATGTGTGTGCAGCGTGCGGCACATCACGGGTAATGATATCAGCTCTTGTAGCTGCTTCCCTTTTCCCCTTTACTTTTGATATATATCTTATGGGCTAGGCTTTATACAGATCAGGCTAGATGGGAAATGTGTAATATATATACATGCCCATACTTCATACTATGATATATGTCCCTGTAAGCCTATATTATTGATATATTTTATGTCCTGTGAGCGTCCTAATTTCTGCCATGTGCTAGTGGTTGTAACCCCTCTTTTTGCTTTTTGTCATCTGTACCTGGCTATTCAATAAATGTAATGTGGATTATCTAAATTATATTCGGGAGTTGTTGGTCGTGGTTTTTTCTTGTCGAGCATGTGTGTGTGCAGCATGTGTGTGTGTAGAATATGTGTGTGCACCATGTGTGTGTGCAGAATATGTGTGTGCAGCATGTGTGTGCAGAATATGTGTGTGCAGCATGTGGGTGTACAGAATATGTGTGTGCAGCATGTGGGTGTACAGAATATGTGTGTGCAGCATGTGGGTGTGCAGAATATGTGTGTGCAGCATGTGGGTGTGCAGCATGTGGGTGTGCAGCATGTGTGTGTGCAGCATGTGTGTGCAGCATGTGTGTGTGCAGAATGTGTGCAGAATCTGTGTGCAGCATGTGGGTGTGCAGAATATGTGTGTGCAGCATGTGTGTGTGCAGAATATGTGTGTGCAGCATGTGTGTGTGCAGAATATGTGTGTGCAGCATGTGTGTGCAGCATGTGTGTGTGCAGAATGTGTGCATAATCTGTGTGCAGCATGTGTGTGTGCAGAATATGTGTGTGCAGCATGTGTGTGCAGAATATGTGTGTGCAGCGTGTGGGTGTACAGAATATGTGTGTGCAGCATGTGGGTGTGCAGAATATGTGTGTGCAGCATGTGTGTGCAGAATATGTGTGTGCAGCATGTGTGTGTGCAGCATATGTGTGCAGCATGTGTGTGCAGCATGTATGTATGCAGAATGTGTGCAGAATCTGTGTGCAGCATGTGGGTGTGCAGAATATGTTTGTGCAGCATGTGGGTGTGTGCAGCATGTGTGTGTGCAGCATGTGTGTGCAGCATGTGTGTGTGCAGAATGTGTGCAGAATCTGTGTGTGCAGCATGTGTGTTTGCAGAATGTGTGTGTGCAGAATTGGTGTGCAGCATGTGTGTGCAGAATGTATGTGTAGAATGTGTGTGCACAACAAGTGTGTGCAGAATATGTGTGTGCAGCATGTTGTGTGTGCAGAATGTGTGTGCAGAATATGTGTGTGCAGCATGTTGTGTGTGCAGAATGTGTGTGCAGAATATGTGTGTGCAGCATGTGTGTGCAGAATATGTGTGTGCAGCATGTTGTGCATGCAGAATATGTGTGTGCAGCATGTGTGTGTGCAGCATGAGTGTGTGCAGCATGTGTGTGCAGAATATGTGTGTGCAGCATGTGTGTGCAGCATGAGTGTGTGCATCATGTGTGTGCACAAAATGTGTGTGCAGCATGTGTGTGCAGAATATGTGTGTGAAGCATGTGTGTGCACAATATGTGTGTGCACAATATGTGTGTGCAGCATGTGTGTGCAGAATATGTGTGTGCAGAATATGTGTGTGCACAATATGTGTGTGCAGCATGAGTGTGTGCAGCATGTGTGCAGAATATGTGTGTGCAGCATGTGTGTGCAGAATATGTGTGTGCAGCGTGTGGCACATCACGGGTAATGATATCAGCTCTTGTAGCTGCTTCCCTTTTCCCCTTTACTTTTGATATATATCTTATTGGCTAGTCTTTATACAGATCAGGCTAGATGGGAAATGTGTAATATATATACATGCCCATACTTCATACTATGATATATGTCCCTGTAAGCCTATATTATTGATATATTTTATGTCCTGTGAGCGTCCTAATTTCTGCCATGTGCTAGTGGTTGTAACCCCTCTTTTTGCTTTTTGTCATCTGTACCTGGCTATTCAATAAATGTAATGTGGATTATCTAAATTATATTCGGGAGTTGTTGGTCGTGGTTTTTTCTTGTCGAGCATGTGTGTGTGCAGCATGTGTGTGTGTAGAATATGTGTGTGCACCATGTGTGTGTGCAGAATATGTGTGTGCAGCATGTGTGTGCAGAATATGTGTGTGCAGCATGTGGGTGTACAGAATATGTGTGTGCAGCATGTGGGTGTACAGAATATGTGTGTGCAGCATGTGGGTGTGCAGAATATGTGTGTGCAGCATGTGGGTGTGCAGCATGTGGGTGTGCAGCATGTGTGTGTGCAGCATGTGTGTGCAGCATGTGTGTGTGCAGAATGTGTGCAGAATCTGTGTGCAGCATGTGGGTGTGCAGAATATGTGTGTGCAGCATGTGTGTGCAGCATGTGTGTGTGCAGAATGTGTGCATAATCTGTGTGCAGCATGTGTGTGTGCAGAATATGTGTGTGCAGCATGTGTGTGCAGAATATGTGTGTGCAGCGTGTGGGTGTACAGAATATGTGTGTGCAGCATGTGGGTGTGCAGAATATGTGTGTGCAGCATGTGTGTGCAGAATATGTGTGTGCAGCATGTGTGTGTGCAGCATATGTGTGCAGCATGTGTGTGCAGCATGTATGTATGCAGAATGTGTGCAGAATCTGTGTGCAGCATGTGGGTGTGCAGAATATGTTTGTGCAGCATGTGGGTGTGTGCAGCATGTGTGTGTGCAGCATGTGTGTGCAGCATGTGTGTGTGCAGAATGTGTGCAGAATCTGTGTGTGCAGCATGTGTGTTTGCAGAATGTGTGTGTGCAGAATTGGTGTGCAGCATGTGTGTGCAGAATGTATGTGTAGAATGTGTGTGCACAACAAGTGTGTGCAGAATATGTGTGTGCAGCATGTTGTGTGTGCAGAATGTGTGTGCAGAATATGTGTGTGCAGCATGTTGTGTGTGCAGAATGTGTGTGCAGAATATGTGTGTGCAGCATGTGTGTGCAGAATATGTGTGTGCAGCATGTTGTGCATGCAGAATATGTGTGTGCAGCATGTGTGTGTGCAGCATGAGTGTGTGCAGCATGTGTGTGCAGAATATGTGTGTGCAGCATGTGTGTGCAGCATGAGTGTGTGCAGCATGTGTGTGCACAATATGTGTGTGCAGCATGTGTGTGCAGAATATGTGTGTGAAGCATGTGTGTGCACAATATGTGTGTGCACAATATGTGTGTGCAGCATGTGTGTGCAGAATATGTGTGTGCAGAATATGTGTGTGCACAATATGTGTGTGCAGCATGAGTGTGTGCAGCATGTGTGCAGAATATGTGTGTGCAGCATGTGTGTGCAGAATATGTGTGTGCAGCGTGTGGCACATCACGGGTAATGATATCAGCTCTTGTAGCTGCTTCCCTTTTCCCCTTTACTTTTGATATATAGCTTATGGGCTAGGCTTTATACAGATCAGGCTAGATGGGAAATGTGTAATATATATACATGCCCATACTTCATACTATGATATATGTCCCTGTAAGCCTATATTATTGATATATGTTATGTCCTGTGAGCATCCTAATTTCTGCCATGTGCTAGTGGTTGTAACCCCTCTTTTTGCTTTTTGTCATCTGTACCTGGCTAGTCAATAAATGTAATGTGGATTATCTAAATTATATTCGGGAGTTGTTGGTCGTGGTTTTTTCTTGTCGAGCATGTGTGTGTGCAGCATGTGTGTGTGTAGAATATGTGTGTGCACCATGTGTGTGTGCAGAATATGTGTGTGCAGCATGTGTGTGCAGAATATGTGTGTGCAGCATGTGGGTGTACAGAATATGTGTGTGCAGCATGTGGGTGTACAGAATATGTGTGTGCAGCATGTGGGTGTGCAGAACATGTGTGTGCAGAATATGTGTGTGCAGCATGTGGGTGTGCAGCATGTGTGTGTGCAGCATGTGTGTGCAGCATGTGTGTGTGCAGAATGTGTGCAGAATCTGTGTGCAGCATGTGGGTGTGCAGAATATGTGTGTGCAGCATGTGGGTGTGCAGCATGTGTGTGTGCAGCATGTGTGCGCAGCATGTGTGTGTGCATAATCTGTGTGCAGCATGTGGGTGTGCAGAATATGTGTGTGCAGCATGTGTGTGTGCAGAATATGTGTGTGCAGCATGTGTGTGCAGAATATGTGTGTGCAGCATGTGTGTGCAGCATGTGTGTGTGCAGAATGTGTGCATAATCTGTGTGCAGCATGTGGGTGTGCAGAATATGTGTGTGCAGCATGTGTGTGTGTGCAGAATATGTGTGTGCAGCATGTGTGTGCAGAATATGTGTGTGCAGCATGTGGGTGTACAGAATATGTGTGTGCAGCATGTGGGTGTGCAGAATATGTGTGTGCAGCATGTGTGTGCAGAATATGTGTGTGCAGCATGTGGGTGTGCAGCATGTGTGTGTGCAGCATATGTGTGCAGCATGTGTGTGCAGCATGTATGTATGCAGAATGTGTGCAGAATCTGTGTGCAGCATGTGGGTGTGCAGAATATGTTTGTGCAGCATGTGTGTGTGTGCAGCATGTGTGTGTGCAGCATGTGTGTGCAGCATGTGTGTGTGCAGAATGTGTGTGTGCAGAATGTGTGCAGAATCTGTGTGTGCAGCATGTGTGTTTGCAGAATGTGTGTGTGCAGAATTGGTGTGCAGCATGTGTGTGTGCAGAATGTATGTGTAGAATGTGTGTGCAGAATATGTGTGTGCAGCATGTTGTGTGTGCAGAATGTGTGTGCAGAATATGTGTGTGCAGCATGTTGTGTGTGCAGAATGTGTGTGCAGAATATGTGTGTGCAGCATGTGTGTGCAGAATATGTGTGTGCAGCATGTTGTGTATGCAGAATATGTGTGTGCAGCATGTGTGTGTGCAGCATGTGTGTGCAGCATGTGTGTGCAGAATACTGTATGTGTGTGCAGCATGTGTGTGCAGCATGATTGTGTGCAGCATGTGTGTGCATAATATATGTGTGCAGCATGTGGGTGTGCAGAAAATGTGTGCAGAATATGTGTGTGCAGCATGTATGTGCAGCATGTGTGTGCAGCATGTGTGTGCAGAATATGTATGTGCAGCATGTGTGCAGCATGTGTGTGCAGAATATGTGTGTGTAGTATGAGTGTGCAGCATGTGTGTGCAGAATATGTGTGTGCAGCATGTGTGTGTGCAGCATGTGTGTGTGCAGCATGTGTGTGCAGCATGTGTGTGTGCAGCATGTGTGTGCAGCATGTGTGTGTAGTATGAGTGTGCAGCATGTGTGTGCAGCATGTGTGTGTAGTATGAGTGTGCAGCATGTGTGTGCAGAATATGTGCGTGCAGCATGTGTGTGTGCAGCATGTGTGTGCAGCATGTGTGTGTAGTATGAGTGTGCAGCATGTGTGTGCAGCATGTGTGTGCAGAATATGTGCGTGCAGCATGTGTGTGTGCAGCATGTGTGTGCAGCATGTGTGTGTAGTATGAGTGTGCAGCATGTGTGTGCAGCATGTGTGTGCAGAATATGTGCGTGCAGCATGTGTGTGTGCAGCATGTGTGTGCAGCATTTGTGTGTGCAGCATGTGGGTGTGCAGAATATGTGTGCAGAATATGTGTGTGAAGCATGTGTGTGCAGCATTTGTGTGTGTGTGTAGTATGAGTGTGCAGCATGTGGGTGTGCAGAATATGTGTGCAGAATATGTGTGTGAAGCATGTGTGTGCAGCATTTGTGTGTGTGTGTAGTATGAGTGTGCAGCAGGCTGTCAAAGTGTCGGGAGCAGGGACGGACTGGGACTGGAATTCAGCCCTGGCATTATAAAGCACACAGGCCCATGCTGTCCGTGTCACCGTATAATGGTAATATCCGGTCTACACCAATGCTCTGCAGACCACATAGGTGTGCACTGTTTTTTTTCCTTTGCATTTAGTCCAGACCACCATGACCACTTGTTCTATCCATAATTCTTCCGCGTAAAATATAACATAGAGACATCTTTACTGCTTTTCCAGGACTCTCCTCACATTCTGCCACCTCTACACAAACCACAAGGTATCCTGTGTGATAATAATTCCCCTGTGCCTCCCTACAGCTGTACAGCACCATACAGTAATAATGTCCCTTATACTAACTTTTAATAATTCCCCGGTGCCTCCTTTAATAATACTCACCTTGACCCCTTATATTTATGACCGTGCACCTCATTATAATAATACGAACACCCCCTGTGCTTTCTTATATTAATAATAATCATAATAATAATGCCTCCTTGCTTCCTCTATAATGATAACGACCCCCCCATTGTGCCTCCTTATAATAACCTTCAGCTCCTCTTTATTGTAATAGTGCTACTGAGCGGGGCGAACATAGAAATAACAGGCCCCATAGAAAAAGTCCAATCACGTCACAGTCAAAGAAGAGCATACCTCCCTTTAATCATCACATACAGTATGATGGTCACTACAACCCCTCACATAGTATCCCCCATAAACCTCCACACAGTATAATACCGCCACATGCCCCTATATAGTATGATGGTATTCCCATACGAGCCCTCTATGTGGTATGCATGTCTACCACACAGCCCCCATATAGTATGATAGTCCCCCAAAAAGGACCCTATATAGTATAATGGTCCCCCAAACAACCTCCTATATAGTATGGTGGTTCTCCCCAAACAGACCCCTATATAGTATGATGGTCCCCCCAAACAACCCCCATATAGTATGATGGTCCCCCACAACACCCAAAAGTAAAAACAAATCCTTATACTCACCTAATCCTGGCTTCTCATCCTTATAGATGCACCTTTTCTGAGGCGGCTGAGAGCTGATGTTTTTAGTCTGGGAGGGAGCCAATATCCATGGCCCCTTCCTAGGCTATTAATATCATCCCACAGCTGTCTGCCTAGCCTTTGCTGGTTAGTTTTTATAGGGGGAACCTATGACAATTTTTTTCCTGGGGGTCTACCTATAATCTACCCAGTAAAGGGTAAGCAAACAGCTGTGAACTTTGGAACCTTTATGGCTATTGACTCCTTTCCAGAATATAAACATCAGCCCTCAGCCATCGGCTTTCATTCTGCTGGTTATTAAAATTAGCTCACTTAATTTTTCTTTCATTTTTTTTCTTTAAAATTAACAGTTGCTGTTTGGTTACAGCCTTTGAAGGTTCATTCTGTTAATGCTCCTACATAGGCTGGTGACAATGTGTGTCTAGGTTTGTGTGTGTTTGTGTGTGTGTTTGTGTTTACTTATCGACTTAGTAATGAGGGTGTCAGCTGCTGACACCAAGCCCTAATCCCATTACCCTGATGCTACTGCATTGGCATGAAAAAAAGTGGTGCTGAACCAAGAAATTACATCACAAAACTTTTTTAACCCCTTAAGACCCGAAAGTGGTTTGCACGTTAATGACAGAGCCAATTTTTACAATTCTGACCACTGTCCCTTTATGAGGTTATAACTCTGAAACGCATAAACGGATCCTGGTGATTCTGACATTGTTTTCTCAAGACATATTGTACTTCATGATAGTGGTAAAATTTCTTTGATATTACATGCGTTTATTTGTGAAAAAAACGAAAATTTTGCAAAAATTTTGAAAATTTCGCAGGTTTCCAACTTTTAATTTTTATGCCCTTAAATCACAGAGATACGTCACACAAAATACTTAATAAGTAACATTTTCCACATGTCTACTTTACATCAACACAATTTTGGAAACAAATGTTTTTTTTATTAGGGAGTTATAAGGGATAAAAGTTGACCAGCAATTTCTCATTTTTACAACACCATTTTTTTTTAGGGACCACATCACATTTTTGTGGGGTCTATATGATAGAAAATAACCAAGTGTGACACCATTCTAAAAACTGCACCCATCAAGGTGCTCAAAACCACATTGAAGAAGTTTATTAATCCTTCTGGTGCTTCCCAGGAATTTGTGGAATGTTTAAAAAAAATGAACATTTAATTTTTTTTCACAAAAAAATTACTTCAGCTCCAATTTGTTTTATTTTACCAAGGGTAACAGGAGAAAATGGACCCCAAAAGTTGTTGTACAATTGGTCCTGAGTCCCTCGATACCCCATATGTGGGGGTAAACCACTGTTTGCGCGCATGGCAGAGCTCGGAAGGGAAGGTGTGGCATTTGACTTTTCAATGCAAAATTGGCTGGAATTGAGATGGGACGTCATGTAGCATTTGGAGAGCCACTGATGTGCCGAAACATTGAAACCCCCCACAAGTGACACCATTTTGGAAAGTAGACCCCCTAAGGAACTTATCTAGATGTGTTGTGAGCACTTTGACCCACCAAGTACTTCACAGAAGTTTATAATGTAGAGCCGTAAAAATAAAATATATTTTTTCACAAAAATGAACTTTTCGCCCCCAATTTTTTATTTTCCCAAGGGTACCAGAAGAAATTGTACCCCAAACGTTGTTGTGCAATTTGTCCTGAGTATGCTGATACCCCATATATTGGGGTAAACCCCTGTTTGGGCGCACAGGAGAGCTCGGAAGGGAAGGAGCACTGTTTTACTTTTTCAACGCAGAGTTGGCTGGAATTGAGATCGGACGCCATGTCGCGTTTGGAGAGCCCTGATGTGCCTAAACAGTGGAAACCCCCCAATTATAACTGAAACCCTAACCCAAACGCACCCCTAACCCTTTTCCCAACCACACCCCTAACCCCAACTCCAACACACCCCTAACCCTAATCCCAACCATAACCCTAACCACACCCCTAACCCTGACACACCCCTAACCCTAATCCCAACCGTAAATGTAATCCAAACCCTAACCCTAACCCTAGCCTTAACCCTAACAATAGCCCTAACCCTGGCCCTAACACTAGCCCTAACCCTAGCCCTAACCCTAACTCTAGCCCTAACCCTAGCCCTAACCCTAACAATAGCCCTAACCCTGGCCCTAACCCTAGCCTTAGTCCTAGCCCTAACCCTAACTCTAGCCCTAACCCTAGCCCTAACCCTAACCCTACCCCTAGCCCTAACCCTAGCCCTAACCCTAATGGGAAAATGGAAATAAATACATTTTTTATTTTTTTTTATTTTTCCCTAACTAAGGGTTGATGAAGGGGGGTTTGATTTACTTTTATAGCGGGTTTTTTTTAGCGGATTTTTATGACTGGCAGCCGTCACACACTAAGAGATGCTTTTTATATAGTTATAGTTTTTGCGTCTTCACATTTTGAGAGCTATAATTTTTCCATATTTTGGTCCACAATGTCATGTGAGGTCTCGTTTTTTGTGGGACGAGTTGACGTTTTTATTGTTAACATTTTGGGGCACGTGACATTTTTTGATCGTTTTTTATTCCGATTTTTGTGAGGCAGAATGACCAAAAACCAGCTATTCATGAATTTCTTTTTGGGGGCATTTATACCGTTCCGCGTTTGGTAAAATTGATAAAGCAGTTTTATTCTTCGGGTCAGTACGATTACAGCGATACCTCATTTATATCATTTATATCATTTTTCTATGTTTTGGCGCTTTTATACGATAAAAACTATTTTATAGAAAAAATAATTATTTTTGCATCGCTTTATTCTGAGGACTATAACTTTTTTATTTTTTTGCTGATGATGTTGCATGGCAGCTTGTTTTTTACGGGACAAGATGACGTTTTCAGCGGTACCATGGTTATTTATATCCGTCTTTTTGATCGCGTGCTATTCCACTTTTTGTTTGGCGGTATGATAATAAAGCGTTGCTTTTTGCCTGATTTTTTTTTTACGGTGTTTCCTGAAGGGGTTAACTAGTGGAACAGTTTTATAGGTCGAGTCGTTACGGATGCGGCGATACTAAATATGTGCGCTTTTATTGTTTTTTTTTTATTATTTAGATAAAGAAATGTATTTATGGGAATAATATATATTTTTTTTTCTTTATTTAGGAATTATTTTTTTTACACAACTAAATCTTTTTTTTTAACTTTATAACATTGCCCCATGGGGGGCATCATGTTATAAGATCAGATAGCTGATCTGACACTGCAGAGCACTGTGTCAGATCAGCGATCTGACACCCAGGGCTCCTGGCTTACCAGCGCCTGTTCTGAGCAGGCGCTTGGCAAGCCACCTCCCTGCAGGATCCAGATGCAGCCCCGTGGCCATTTTGGATCCTGGGCCTGCAGGGAGAAGGAGGTAGGAGACCCTCGGAGCAACGCGATCACATTTTGCAGAACTTTCTGCAAGCAAATACTCAACGTGTGCACATAGCCTTAAATTGCATGGCCAACTGGGATCATAACATCGGTCGCAAATTGTGCATGCTGCGATTCTGCAAGCCTGTCGGAAGAAAAAAAATAAGACATGCACTGCCACGTAGGTCCGAGTGCGATCCAATGTTCTGTCAGATTGCACTTAAACTGAAAATAAGGTCGTCTGAACGAGCCCTAAGGCAGCCAGGCAGGAATGTATTGCTATTTACTTGCAGATTAATCCTACAGGTAAATATCATTTTTGGACATGACCGGTTCCCTTTAAAGCGACTGTCAGCACAGAATGACTATGCCAACTAAGTGGTGCACCATGGCGTAGCCGATCATTTGCATGCACCTTCCCATCGCCTTGTTTTCCCTCTATCACCACGTCACCTCCTCTCCTCTCTTCTTTGATTGACAGCTGTGGCTCCATAGAGCCAGAGAAGGGCGGCGATAGATGGAAAACAAGTAGGTGGGCCGGTGCACTTGAATGTTTGGCCGCGCCTCGGTGCACCGAGCACCTGCACTTGGCTTGAACAGTCATCCTGTACTGGCAGACTCCCTTACAACAATTTGGGAATATTTTTTTAGCCTTTACAGTGACCTCGATTTGCTTTTTCCTTCTTTCCGACATCTTCTTGGCTCACCGAGATCCACACAGGTGCACAATGAACGTCTCCATATAAACTGAATTAATGAATATAAGATCTCAGACACCTTCGATATTTGTTACCTTTTTTTGCAGTAAGTCAAACACATGAATGCAAAGACAACCTCATTACAAGTATTTAATGGTGCAAAGAGGAGACATTAGAGGTGGTGATGAACGTGACTCAGCGGCTCTAATTCACCTTATTTACTAATTCTGTTGCCAAACTGTCCCAGAGCAAACGATTCACGGAACAGCAAACGATGGCGTATAGCGCACATTCTGACAAGTGGCCACTTTCACAAAGTCATATTCTGTTCGATATTTTGCATCAGGTCCAAAACATGAGAGAGATTTGCTTTATAAATCCTGATGCAAACTATTGACCTACAAGCTTCTAGAAGTCATAGAGAGGGGTAAAGTGAGAGTCCCTCTGAGCCATGCTACACTCAAGACACAGGATTAAAGGGAGTGTCAGCAGGTTTTTGCTATGAAATCTGAAGACAGCAGGGGATAGAGGCTTAAACCTTGAATTCATTGATGTGTCACTTATCAGGCTGTGTGCTGTTGTTTACTTACAGTGAAGGTTTTATTACTAGGATATTTTCATTGCCTGGTCTGATGTGCCCGTGACTGCTGGTCCAACTCCGCCCCCTTCTGTGATAAGCAGCTCACTGTCAATAGACTGTTTACATACAGAGCCTGGTGTGGGCGGAGGCAGCTTCCTCAGCTCTGCTTTATGCTGCATCTAGGAACTCTGATTGTGTCAGAACCACTGCACCCAGGAAGCCAAGTGATACGTCATTGCATTCAGGGTCTTTTTTCCTACGTGATGCTGCTCTCAGATGAGGTAGCAAAAATTTGCTGACAGATTACCTTTAAAGGATCACTCCCATCAAAATGTTGATCCTCTTATTATATTGCAATCATCATTATACTATATAGCACTGAGTACTTACAATTGATCATTTTGTCCTTCTATCCAACTAAGGGTGCGGGCACCCATTCATATGTCCCGTTGGGGCTTACGTCGAAACCCCCCCAACTGGGCCATAGACGATAATGGTGCCGACAGTGTGAACATGCGCTCTGTCATGCATCATTTTTGGGGTTGTACGCCTACTGGAGATGGATACCCAGGGGCAGTCTACTATGTCTGAGTGTCCTCCTCCAGTAGGCATCTATGTGTGACAGAGATGCATGCCATAGCTCTGATTCACTCCGTCAGCACCATTATAGTCTATGGCCCCATCGGTGCATACACCCAAATACACTGATTGGGAGTTTTCTGCCTATGCAGAGTGCATGCAGAAAGCTGCCAATCACTGATGTGGGTGGGGTTATACAGAGCTCAGCATTCAGAGAACTGCTAGACCTTCAGCAGAGAAAACAGTGATTTCATCAAAACTTTCCCAAGCAGCCAAGTAAGTGATACATCACTGGAATCAGGGTCTCTGCCCCTACATCCTGCTACCCTCAAATGGGGTAATAAGAATCTGGCTTTGAACTAGTGTAAAAGAGGAATTATTTCTATACTAAATAATCTAGTCATAGCTTCCGTTAGAAAATAGACAATGTGAAAAAAAAAAAGAACTGGACTCTCATGGGTTACCGCGGGCAACTGCTTCACTTCCCTTTCTCCATATTTTGATAAATATGCCTCATTAGGTTTTTCTCAGAAGAACCAGTTCAGATGTCCTGTTTTATATGTTTAATGGAACTCAACATTGAAAAAAAACGATCACATGGTGAAGATGAAGAGTACACCTCATTTTTCACAACTGTGCAGCAATATAACGGCCTCGTTGCCCACAGCAAACAATCACAGTGTAACCCTTCATTTTTCCAGAGCAGTTGACACAAGCTATGCTGGGATAGTTTGGGGGCTTAGCGTTATCGTAATTGTTTTCTATGTATAAAAGTGAAATTGGATAGATAATAATGATTGTCATGTTATAGCGAAGAGATTTTCTGAATACTGATGGACGTCATCTGAGAATCCCAAAATACCATAAATATAAGGACTACATGGCGCATGATGAAATCAATATTGGAAACATGTCTGCTTTATAAAAGAATTCTGTTATTCTGAGGTCAGCATGTGATTCAGACTCCCGCTGATGAGAACTAATGGGGGGAAGCCATTGAGGCTCCTAATTGGCTGCCACTGCCATCACCGACGTGACCACGCTGGGGAGGACATCTAAAGCAGACATAAGGCCGCAAGTAATTGGACACACAAACTAATCCAAGTACATGTCATACATGTCGAGCAACTCAAAGGGTGTATCGTAAAGCTTACACCTAGTGTTTGCGAGTATTTAGCAGCTAACTTCCTGCAAAATGTCAAGAAAAAGGGCAAATGTTTGTGAAATAATTAAATGGAAAAAAAAGCCAAGATTCCGACTTCTTAGATTTGCTAAATTTGATTCCAGTAAAATAGATTCCATAATCACAGCAGATTCAGCAACGCGTTTCGCCTGCGTCCTTCCTCAGGGCTCTGCTGAGCGTTTTCGAGTCCACTGTGATTACGGAATCCATTTTACTGGAATAAAATTTTGCAAATCTATAAAGCTGGAATTCCTTTTTTTCCATTGAATTTATCTGCAACTGGTTCCTTGAGCTCCATGCTTCAGGACGCCCGAGTCTGGGTGAGCTGGTTATTTTTTTAATTTTCATGAAATAATGCCAATCGTGTCCAGTTTTCATAGATCGTATGAAATTGTCTGCCACAATGTTCCTCTACAATCGTGAAACAGTCCAATATTAAGTAAAAATGAGCAATTCATCGTCTTTCTAAAAACTAGACATTATATAGACAAGAACTGATAACAACCATGGTGGGGACATCTCAGACTACTGAACCACACTGTCCATAGGGTAATCTTAGAATCAGGTGGTAATCCTACCTTAAAGATGACATTTAACTTACTCAAAAAGGTTGCGCTTAATAACTTGTAAATATCCTTGAGGTCCTGGTGTTTTCCATTTTGTGCTGCGTCGCTCCAATCCAAAGATATTCACATTGGTTGATTTTGGAGTGCAGCATGTGAAATCTCTGCTTATAGTACAACCGAGCGTTTCTTCAGAGTCTTCTTGGCTGGCTCCCTCGTAGATACTGTCAATCAAAGCTCAGCAGCATCTACGTCTGCTTGACTAATAGATTAGCTGCTAAGCTGTGATTGACTGTATCTAGGAGGGCGGGATGAAAATGCCCCCCCGAGAAAACTTAGTTGGTCTACAAGCAGGAATTTCAATATTATGGTCAAAAATCAATAAATGTGAATATTGGAGTTACATAGCACAAAATGGAAAAAGTGGCAGAAACAGGGACCTCAGAGAGGTTTACAAAGTATTGAAGGCATTTTTTTTTTTTTAAAAACCCCGAACATTTTTAAGAAACATGTGGAATTGAAGGAACCACAGTGGCCAGATGAAGATAAGGGTACTAGCTATTAACTTCAATTAATGTCTGTTTCTGACAGCCTGAAAGCTCGTTATAGAGGCTCCACAGAAAGACTTTGCACAAGCCTCTTCATTTAGCAGCTCCCAAAGGAACCCTGGGTTTAATCCTTAACCGTGATCTGGACTTACACAGGGGCCTCTGGACTATGCCCATGGAGTGGCTGCTGGCTGGTGGAGTTAAGGGTCATAGAGCTGGGTCAATATCAGTAGATCAAAGTCAGGGACATAATCATGATGCAATCAGATAAACAGAAACATGACCATTTTCCTAAAATTAAACAAGGAGATGTAGGACACAAGGGACAGACAAATCAACAGACCAAGGGTAGTACAAAATAGCTGGCAGCAAGCAGTGGCTGAGGGGGTTTAAATAGGGAGTGGTCCCACCGAAGCCTCACAGCAGAGAGCCAATAGCAACAAATAATCAAAACTCTAGAGTAAGACAAAGGCTCCCTTTCTGGGTGGGACCACAAGTCCCAGCCATGTGAATGTGAATTAGGATCCCACCTGCATCCATCGGAGCCATCAGCAGTGCCACCGAGCAGCAGAGGTTTCAAACACGGACATAACACTAACTTTATGCTCAGCAGTTAATGTGAACTGTTAATGAAGAACCATAAAGGATCAATTTACTAAATGCCACCAGAGAAATCAGATAATTGGAAGAATTTTGTGACACGAGAATGGAGTTTGCATAATTTTAAGGCACTATTTATTTTTATGGTATCAGTTCCCCGTGGGCCGGCCCTGATTTTTTTAAAGCAAAAATCATTCAGTGTGCGGTTCTACTATTGCTGTTAGAAATATTGGAATTCTGGTGAAAAAAGTTCCTTTACTTACTGGGTTTCTCCCCTGTTCACCTGTCTTTAGGATATGTGATCATTTATTATTCATTTCGGACTGATTGCTGGGACCCACACCGATCGGCAGAACATGGAGCTTTTATCCCTCTTTCAATCCAGTAGCAGTGTACATGTTTAGTCACCACTCCATTCATTCCCTCTGGGGCTACTGAATGCTGCTCTTGACTTTTACAGCAGTCCCATAGAGAATGAATGGAGCAGCGGATGGAGAAATTATTAAAGGAAATCTGTCAGCAGGTTTTTGCTACCTCATCTGAGAGCAGCCTGATGTAGACAGAGGGACCCTGAATCCAACGATGTATAACTTTGTTTTCTGACACAACCAGAGTTTTTTTATATTTAGCAATGAGGCAGAGCTGAGAAAGCTGACCCCGCCCACACCAGGCTCTCTGTGTACATTGTCTATTCACAGTGAGCTGCTAATCACAGGAGGGGGAGGAGTCAGACTAGCATGCATGCACTGCTGTAGTCCTGACAATGATAATTCACCATGTAATAAAACCTTCAGTGTAAGAAAACAACAGCACGCAGCCTGACATGTGACACATCATTAGAATCTGTGCTCTACCTCAGGTTACATAGCAAAAAGCAGCTGAGAGACTCTCTTTAACACATCTTTTAGCTCACCTGAGGGCTGGATTCACATCTATACTCTTTAGTTCTACTGCATAATTTCCTTAATGCTGCTGTTTCTGTCTGTGTGCTAAGTAAGGAATGAAGAGCAGGAATCCATTACTGTGTACTGCGCTGTGTGCAGCCTCCTCTCACAAGCTCAGAGTCAACTGCAAATTAGAGATAGAGGCCGCAGAGGGTAAAACTGGCAAAAATGCAGAGTATAAGTAATATCATGGACAAATATAGTGTTATTCCTTATGTACACACAGGACAGCTGCTAATAGATTATTGTATTGAAGAATGTAAACTATATGTAGACGTGTCAGTGTAAGCACCTGATTCGCTCATACTACCATTTCAAAAAAAGTACAACAGCATTAAACTATACTACACATATTGGTTTATACATTTTTTGTTCTGTTTTTCCAAAATTTCCATTTTTTATCTATGAAGCTGTCATTTAGTATATACAATACTTTTGTCTTTGGCATAAAAGTTTTTAACACCACATTTTGTACTTTCCTTTCACCTAAAACCTGTAGAAAAGCATGGTCTCGCTGCCTTTATCCTTTACAGTTTAAAAACTTTTGGTGCATATATCATTGTAACTTGTCCAGGAACTGTCCTGATTCGCCTGCTCTGTAACTTGGCATCCATTCTTTTTCAGTAGATTGTTTTTCTTCATCGACATTCTGCCAGCACTATAGGTACATAAACTTACTTTTCCTAAGTTCCCAACACGTGTTACCCCTGCTATTATTCGAGAGTATGCCTGAGTCAAGTTCATTGGTTTCTGTTGTCTACGTGTTGAGTTTCAAAAACAGGTTACCGGGAACCACTTCTTGGAAGCCGAGTCCAACACAGTCGACATCAAGTTACATGTAAGGTGGACTCCTAGTACTTTTTTTCAAGGGTAAAACTTCATCATTTCATATAAACTAATTGGCAGTTTTCCTATGTGCCACCATTTAAGATCACAGGTCACGATTACATGTATTACACACTTAATGTGAAGCTGAGTCACTTCGCTCGGAAGCAGTGAGGCAGGGAAGTTAACAAATGGATAGTCAAAGGCAAAGTCAAGGGTCAGGCAACAAAGTCAGAGTGCATCAAAGGCAAAAGGGGTAATCCAATTGAGTAGTATAAAAGGCAAATCTGAGGTCTGGCAACAAAGCTCATAACACAAAGCACAGAGCAACACGCCACTGGGCAAGGCTACGATTAGCAATAGTCTGAACATTGCCAGACAGATAAATAGCCAGGTAATCACCCTGAATAGGTGACAACTAGAAAAAGCCCCGCAGGCCCGACCAGATTGGGCAGATTAGCTGTCACTTACAATACTGACAGTCCAGCACACCCCTAATCCTATAGGGTGGCTGAGCTGCCACTCACGGCATCCTTAGTGAGTGTTGGAATCATGACGCTTATTGAATAAATAGGATGTAGATATTCAGAATAACAAATATCTTTGCATTACCGTCAAATTATTTTTTATAGTAGAATGAAGTTGTGAATATTTCTTTCTATTGTTTACTGAAGCAGAGCTGTGTTAAAATAAACTTCATTCTAGAAATTATATAATCTATTTTAACACATGGCTTCCCCTAATTGTATCGAGGCTCTGATTGTTCTCTAACGAAAATCAAATAAGGTTCCAGAAATAATTTCTTTATATTGCTCATTATCCTTATTGAATGAATTTTCTGACGTAACTCGCCAACAAATTGCATTTTTTTTCTTCCCAGAGATTCTTACACAGCATTAATTAGATTTTATGTGCAATTGTAACTGTACAGTGTGAATATGATCTGCCCTTAATGTACTTATTCTTTTTTTTTTTAAATAACCCTCACTTGTAAAATTATGTCTTGGTCCATTTAGATGATGAAAATCCGCAAATCATGGTTCATGAACATTTGATTAAAGTTATTTGACTGTGAAAACTTAAATAAAAATATTGCTTCATTGGGCTTAGACTCTGTTGAAATCTGCACTGGATATTTCGGCGAGAGCATAAATAATAAAGCATAGAGGATTTTTCTTCTTTTTGTGCTGACAAGCAGCAGAAAGGACATTTTCCTTTGGTTTAACCCATACAAAAAAGAAATATAACATAAAAAAAATTACTTTCAGAAAACTTTATATGAACACAAAATGCCAGAACAATGCTGTCTAGTGAACTCCTGAACTGTACGACTCTATGTTCAATTTAATAACTGTGGTTATAATACCAACCTGAAAAAATGAGAGTAATAAATAGAAAAACTCAGAGTATTAAAATGCAGATCTCATATGGGATTTAAAGAGGCAAAAAGATGTATCAAAAAAAAGTTTTTACCACCATCACAGTTTTTCCTGGTTGCTCTATGTCCTATCTAAGAGCAGCTGTTTTAGATCAGTGATATAGAATTACTGTTTTCTGCAGAGTCTTAAAGTATGCAATGTAATGTAGCTTCAGTCTATCTGTTTTCACTTTTACTTGTGATAGGTTTATCCCTGTCAGCTCTTCCAAGCAGGAGGCAGCGGAGAGCTGTATAAGAATACACTATAAATCTTGAACACAACAAAGACAGATAACATATGCAATTAGTGTGAGTTATTGATGCTTTATACTGCATTAAGCGGAGGCGTAAGAATAGTTAATGACAGCAATAACTACTGGAAAAACAGGACTGAAAAATTGATTTTTGACCATACAGAAGAACGAGTTTTGACCATACAGAAGAACATATTCCCCCATAGCCAGTTTCCTAGAATATATTTTGTGCTCCGCGTTGTCTGTTGTACCTCTAGCATAAAATCTAAGTCCCATGACAAGCCCTTATTACATTATTGATGGTTCTGATGGGTGTGGTACCTGTGTCTGTGTTAATTATTCTACAGTGGTAGACCTGACACCCAAGATGGTGCACCTCCACATTATGGGTATCAGGTCCGAGCATTCCTACATGAACAGTTTCCTGGAAAGTGGATTGGTCATCGTGGGCCAGTTGAATGGCTACCAAGGTCTCCCGATCTGACCCCCTTAGACTTTTATGCTTAGGGTCATCTGAAGGCAATTGTCTATGCTGTGAAGATACGAGATGTATATGCACAATCCTCAGATCAGAAACCGTATTTATTTTATATAGTCATACCCTCAAAATTATGATAAGGGAGGCTAAAGACATGATAAATACAAAAACGAAAAAGATTGAAAAACGTCCCAAGAATAAAATTTAATATTTATTTAAAAACACATAAAAATGACATACATAGTAAATGCAATGATATACAAAGCTATTTAGTGAATAACAGGTGTAAAGCACAAAGATCCCATGTACTAGATCTATGCTGTAAAGATACGAGATGTGCAGCATCTGAAACAATGGATACTGGAAGCCTGTGCTAGCATTTCTTCTGCGGTGTTGCTGTCAGTGTGTCAAGAGTGGGAGAAGAGAGTTGCATTGAAAATACAACACAATAGGCAGCACTTTGAACACGTTTTATAAGTGGTCATAAACTTGTAAATAACCCATGAAAGAATAAAGTTAAGTTAAAACCAAGCACACCATTGTTTTTCTTGTGAAATTCTCAATAGGTTTGATGTGTCATATGACCCTCTTCCCATTGGAAAAAATAAAGTTGGATTCAAAATGGCTGACTTCAAAATGGCCACCATGGTCACCACCCAACTTGAAAAGTTTTCCCCCTCCCATATACTAATGTGCCACAAACAGGAAGTTGATATCACCAACCATTCCCATTTTATTCCGGTGTATCCATATAAGTGGCCCACCCTGTACATTACAACCAGAGGCTTGCTGACAAATTTCTGTCTGGGGCAAGAACACAATACTAGCTCAAGAGCAGCGGGTCATACATCAGCATGTGTTACGCCTGCTTGAGGTGTGGCTGCAAAAAAGACGATTCTAGTTGCAACTTCTTTGTATTATTAGTTGCAAATGGTTTGCTTATTGATAATAGCTGCATGGTTTGCAGAAACTATTAGCAATAAGTAAATCATTTACAATTCATTTCTAAAGATTCAGCCGAAAGAGGTTGTGTCGGGATTCCGCTATTCAGCTCACTGGACAGTTCCTTGCTAAACCAGATACTAGTACCTATGAGAGTGCTTGATTATCTCGATCCTGAGTTCCTGATTGGCTCAATCTTGTGATCTCCTGGTTGAACACCCTACTTAAACCTGGCATTGCACTTCCTTCCTTGTGAGATTATTGAGCTCCCAGCCTTTAGTCTAGCTTCTTCCCACCTGCTGCTTATCCTCTCAACTATATTGCTGCTCCATGTACTGACCTCTGCCTATATCCTTACAATGATTCCTGCTTATCCTCAAGATCCTACTGCTGCTTGGTGTACCGACCTCTGGCTATATCCTGACTACAATTCCTGCATATCCTCCCAACTACACTGCTGCTCTGTGTACCGAACTCTGGCTATATTCTGACCACAATTCCAGCATATCCTCCCTACTACACCGCTGCTCCGTGTACTGACTTCTGGCTATCAACTGGACTACGATTCCTGCTTATCCTTCCAACCACAACGCTTCTCCATGCACCGACCTTTGGCTGTATCCTGACTATGATTCCTGCTTATCCTCCCAACTACACTACTGCTCCATGTACTGACCTCTGGCTATTCTTGACTATGGTAGCTGCCGGTACCGCCCCTAGTAGTTGCAATATCATTACTCCAACAAAAATTGCTATTATAAAGGTATCCCAAAAAGTAGCGCTCTATACATTAAGGCCAAAAACACCTCTAATCATTAAAGAAGTATTTTCTAGCGTAACTGCATTCATGTAAAAGAAAGACCACCACATCAAAACCCTGTCATGGGCAGCCCAATCTCCAGACCTGAACCCCATTGAAAACCTCTGGAATGTAATCAAGAGGATGATGGATAGTCACAAGCCATCAAACAAAGAAGAACTGCTTACATTTTTGCGCCAGAAGCAGTGTGAAAAACTGGTGGAAAGCTGCCAAGACGCATGAAAGCTGTGATTAACAATCATGGTTATTCCACAAAATATTGATTTCTGAACTCTGCCTGAGTTAAAAAAAAAATTAGAATTGTTATTTCTAAATGATTATGAACTTGTTTTCTTTGCATTATTTGAGGTCTGAAAAGCACAGTTTTTTTTAATTTTGACCATTTTTCCTTGTCAGAAAAAAAATACAAAATGTATTGCTTGGAACTTCGGAGACATGTTGTCAGAAGTTCATAGAATAAAAGAATAATTTACATTTTGCTCAAAAATATACCTAGAAAGAGAAAAATCAGACAAACTGAACATTTTGCAGTGGTCCCTTAATTTTTGACAGATCTGTATATATACACTGCTCAAAAAAAATAAAGGGAACACTAAAATCCCACATCCTAGATATCACTGAATGAAATATTCCAGTTGTAAATGTTTATTCATAGAATCATAGAATGATAGAGTGAGAAGGGACCTCCAGGGTCATCTTGTCCAACCACCTGCTCAAAGCAGGATTCAGTAAATCATCCCAGACAGATGTCTGTCCAGCCTCCATTTGAAGACTTCCATGGAAGTCCGTGGAAGACCGTGGTAGCCTGTTCCACTCATTGATCACCCTGTCAAAATTGTTTTTCTAATATCTGATCTGTTTCTCCTCCCATTCAGTTTCATCCCATTTTCCTTGTGCAAATAAGAATAAAGATGATCCTTCTACACTGTGACAGCCCTTGAGATATTTGTAGACAGCTATTAAGTCTCCTCTCAGTCTTCTTTTATGCAAGCTAAACATTCCTCATAGGACATGGTTTGCAGACCGGTCACCATCCTGGTCGATCTTCTCTGAACTTGCTCCAGTTTCTTGATATCAAATGTGGTGCCCAAACTGGATACAGTATTCCAGATGAGGTCTGACCAAAGAGGAGTAGAGGGAAATAATGACTTCACATGATCTAGACCGTATGCTTCTGTTAATACATCCCAGAATTGTATTTGCCCTTTTTGCTGCTGAGTCACACTGTTGACTCATGTTCAGTCTGTGATCTATTAGTATACCCAAGTCTTTTTCACACATGCTGTTGCTTAGCCCTATTCCTCCCTTTCTGTATATGCTTTTTTTTCATTTTTATTGCCCAGATGTAGTAATTTGTATTTTTACTTGTTAAAAAATATTCTGTTAGTTGCTGCCCACTGCTCCAGATTATTTATATATTTTTGAATCCTCTCTCTTCTCTAGTATTAGCTCTCCCTCCTAGCTTTGTGTCATCAGCAAATGTAATCAGTTTACCCTCAATTCCTTCATCTAAATCATTGATAAAGATGTTGAACAATACAGGGCCCAGGACAGAGCCCTGTGATACCTCACTTGAGACATTCTTTCAACTGGATTTGCAGCCATTTATGACCACTCTTTGGGTCCGATCATTAAGCCAGTTATGAATCGACTTAACAGTTGCCTTGTCCATTCAATACTTTTTTCAATAAGGGTGGTGTGAGATACAGTGGGGCAAAAAAGTATTTAGTCAGTCAGCAATAGTGCAAGTTCCACCACTTAAAAAGATGAGAGGCGTCTGTAATTTACATCATAGGTAGACCTCAACTATGGGAGACAAACTGAGAAAAAAAAATCCAGAAAATCACATTGTCTGTTTTTTTAACAATTTATTTGCATATTATAGTGGAAAATAAGTATTTGGTCAGAAACAAAATTTCATCTCAATACTTTGTAATATTATTATTATTATTATTATACATTTTATAGCGCCATTTATTCCATGGCGCTTTACATGTGAATACGGGGCAAATATAGACAATTACATTAAACATGAGCAGATAACAAGGCACACGAGTACATAAGGAGGGAGGACCCTGCCCGCGAGGGCTCACAGTCTGCAGGGGGTGGGTGAGGATACACTAGGAGAGGGAAGAGCTGGCTGTGCGGCTGTTCAGTAGGTTGAGGATCACTGCAGGCTGTAGGCTTGTCGGAAGAGATGAGTCTTCAGGTTCTTTTTGAAGGTTTCTATGGTAGGCGCAAGTCTGATGTGTTGGGGTAGAGAGTTCCAGAGTATGGGGGAATATATCCTTTGTTGGCAATGACAGAGGTCAAACGTTTTCTGTAAGTCTTCACAAGGTTGCCACACACTGTTGTTGGTATGTTGGCCCATTCCTCCATGCAGATCTCCTCTAGAGCAGTGATGTTTTTGGCTTTTCGCTTGGCAACACGGACTTTCAACTCCCTCCAAAGGTTTTCTATAGGGTTGAGATCTGGAGACTGGCTAGGCCACTCCAGGACCTTGAAATGCTTCTTACGAAGCCACTCCTTTGTTGCCCTGGCGGTGTGCTTTGGATCATTGTCATGTTGAAAGACCCAGATACGTTTCATCTTCAATGCCCTTGCTGATGGAAGGAGGTTTGCACTCAAAATCTCACGATACATGGCCCCATTCATTCTTTCATGTACCCGGATCAGTCGTCCTGGCCCCTTTGCAGAGAAACAGCCCCAAAGCATGATGTTTCCACCACCATGCTTTACAGTAGGTATGGTGTTTGATGGATGCAACTCAGTATTCTTTTTCCTCCAAACACGACAAGTTGTGTTTCTACCAAACAGTTCGAGTTTGGTTTCATCAGACCATAGGACATTCTCCCAAAACTCCTCTGGATCATCCAAATGCTCTCTAGCAAACTTCAGACGGGCCCGGACATGTACTGGCTTAAGCAGTGGGACACGTCTGGCACTGCAGGATCTGAGTCCATGGTGGCGTAGTGTGTTACTTATGGTAGGCCTTGTTACATTGGTCCCAGCTCTCTGCAGTTCATTCACTAGGTCCCCCCGCATTGTTCTGGGATTTTTGCTCACCGTTCTTGTGATCATTCTGACCCCACAGGGTGGGATTTTGCGTGGAGCCCCAGATCGAGGGAGATTATCAGTGGTCTTGTATGTCTTCCATTTTCTAATTATTGCTCCCACTGTTGATTTCTTCACTCCAAGCTGGTTGGCTATTGCAGATTCAGTCTTCCCAGCCTGGTGCAGGGCTACAATTTTGTTTCTGGTGTCCTTTGACAGCTCTTTGGTCTTCACCATAGTGGAGTTTGGAGTCAGACTGTTTGAGGGTGTGCACAGGTGTCTTTTTATACTGATAACAAGTTTAAACAGGTGCCATTACTACAGGTAATGAGTGGAGGAAAGAGGAGACTCTTAAAGAAGAAGTTACAGGTCTGAGAGAGCCAGAAATCTTGATTGTTTGTTTCTGACCAAATACTTATTTTCCACCATAATATGCAAATAAATTGTTAAAAAACAGACAATGTGATTTTCTGGATTTTTTTCCCTCAGTTTGTCTCCCATAGTTGAGGTCTACCTATGATGTAAATTACAGACGCCTCTCATCTTTTTAAGTGGTGGAACTTGCACTATTGCTGACTGACTAAATACTGTTTTGCCCCACTGTACTTTGTCAAATGCTTTGCTGAAGTCAAGATATACTATATCTACAGCTTTTCCCTGATCCACCCAGTCAGTGATTCTGTCATAGAAGGAAATTAAGTTAGTTTGACATGACTTATTAGTTACAAACCCATGCTGACTCTGGTTAATCACTTCATTGTTATCCAGGTACATTACATAGTGGGAGAACAATCAATCCTAAAAATGATCAACGTAAATCGCAACTAATATCCCACAGAGGTCTGGAGTTGAAATGATGCTCAAAATCAAAGTGGAAAATAAAGTTACAGGATGATCCAACTTCAGTGGAAATGCCTCAAGACAAGGAAATTATGCTCAGTAGTCTGTGTGGCCTCCAAGTGCCTGTATGATCTCCCCACAATGACTGGGCATGCTCCTGATGATGTGGCGGATGGTCTCCTGAGGGATCTCCTCCCAGACCTGGACCTGCATGGTGTTGGGCTGTGAGCACAACCCACATGTGTGGACGTCGGGGACTCAGATCATCCTCATGGAGTTAGTTTCTAACCGTTTGAGTAGACACATGCACATTTGTGGCCTGGAGGTCATTTTGCAGGGCTCTGGCAGTGCTCCTCCTGTTCCTCCTTGCACAAAGGCAAAGGTAGCAGTCCTGCTGCTGGGTTGTTGCCCTCCTACGCCCCCACCACATCTCCTGGTGTACTGGCCTGTCTCCTGGTAGAGCCTCCAGCCTCTGGACACTACGCTGACAGACACAGCAAACCTTCTTGCCACAGCTCACATTGATGTGCCATCCTGGATGAGCTGCACTACCTGGGCCACTTGTGTGGGTTGTAGAGTCCATCTCATGCTACCACGAGTGTGAAAGCACAGCCAACATTCAAAAGTGACCAAAAGATCAGCCAGAAAGCATTGGTACTGAGATGTGGTCTGTGGTCCCCACCTGCAGAACCTCTCTTTTATTGAGTGTGTCTTGATAATTGCCAATAATTTCCATCTGTTGTCTATTCCATTTTCACAACAGCATGTGAAATTGATTGCCAATCAGTGTTGCTTCCTAAATGGACAGTTTGATTTCACAGAAGTTTGATTTTCTTGGAGTTATAGTCTGTTGGTTAAGTGTTCCCTTTATTTTTTTTGAGCAGTGTACTTCACGTAAAGTCTAGGATATGACTGTTGATTGAGCTGTTGTCTTGTGCCGTTTCATACATGAAGTCAAACTGTGCTTTTCCATCTATCCCGTCACCAATTACGGCTACATTTTAGATACAATTTAGAAGCACTCAGTTTATAACAATTCTAAGATAGAAAGGACAACAGTTGTAAGCAAGTGGTCTGTAATCCAAACATAAATAGAGATAATTTTCCTTCCATGCTATAATGAAATCCTTGCTTCTTCTGAAGATTTGCTGGGTTTGATAAATATAATCCCACAGGGAAGAGAATTCAGGGAAAATGAGATAGTTTGCCAAGTGAAATGGCAGAATGTCAATGAAACAATCTTACATTTTATGTGAAGGCAGGATATTGCAATTATTTTTCTCAATTGCATCCATATATTCATGCTGTCATTGAGGCACTCAGTTGGCGACATTGTTTTACACTGAACACTGTATGCTTCCTTAAAATTAAAAATAATGAGATATTTATACCGTAGCAACAATTCAATAACATACAGTATATATATATATATATATATATATATATATATATATATATACACAGGAAAAAGGAAGGCAGCACTCCATATAGTTTTGAGCGAAAAAGTGGATTTTTATTCAGACCCACATGGCTCAGTGTGATGTAAAAACATTGTTATTTATCTTTTTTATGGTGTTTATGGTGTAACACAGCCGCCACCTGCCTTATATAGAGTGCGCTCTGCTCCCGAGCCTTCTCTACAGACCCGTACCCAACGCGAGATCTCCATGTGCGTCACATGTCGGGAAGGGATTAAAGTTATAGTTTATAATTGTTTGTTAGTTTACTTAATGAGAAAACATAGGTTACATACAGCAAAGACAATCCAAAGGGGAGAACCCTAAAGTGTCTACAATTATGTAATAGTGAAATGGCAGGAACAGTATACCTGGATTATTGTAAAAATGGAGTCAAAAAGTGATGATTACAAATCACAGAAAAGAAACAACCTTCCCACACCAGGTCAGATTACCAGTGCACCAGCAGACCCCAATAATAAAGGAAGGGGGCAGCACGGGTGCAAAATACTAATGGAGCAACCACTCACAAACCTACCAATACATGGAGGGGGTGGTTGTCTAGAGTTACAAATGTACACAGATGAGGCTTGCATAGGCCGCCAGTCACATATATACGTGTGATGCACAGTGTCTGTCTCACAGCCTATTAGATCAGACGGGCTGGCCAGCACTATATTAGTTCACCCCATATGACAGATACCCCAAATCACCCAACCAACAGAAAAGGGCATAAAAAATGTAAAAATGCACAATAAAATGAAGTAAAAAATACATGAGGTATTTGTCGATATTTTGGCAAAAATAAGCAAGCTCGCAACCCACGTCAGGGGGTCCCAAAACTAAACTCAAAAACGGCTCATAGAAGGATATATCTTATGTAACAACTAAAACAATTTGACAGATATTATGTTCAAATCTTAATACCTCAGTCGAGAAGTCTCATTGCTGTTGCATAAGACACGATGATATGAGTCTGTTCAGATGGACAGAATAATGGCTTCACGTGCATGCTCCCGCCTCGCTTAATATATATTTAATACCTTCAGTCATTTGTGCGATTCTACAAACACTGCGTGCATTACCTTTAGATGTTAATATCCCTTGGTCGGCCGCCTGAAAGGGTAGAAAAGACATCAGCGGAATGAGTCATTGATTGTAGAGATGTGCTCCACGACAGTTGGGCTTCCATCCTTTGTGAGTCATTTTGTCAACTTCGCGTGATGATGGAAGAACGGCAGATGTCGGAAGAGCTCAATGGAAATGATGTTTGGAGTTAATATGTCGGAGAGGTTTGGGTTAGAGAGTGAAATTTGTGAACATAATACTATAATATTCCAAGGAACACAGAAGAGGTTCCTAATATTCTATAGTGGGGTTCAGATGAAAGGATCGGAGAGAACGGCGAGTGCGGATACATAGAAGGTGATACATGTAAGATCCCTGATGATGTGATAAGAAATTACATAATTACATACAATACATCGTTAAGAAGTAAGAAAGAATAAAAAATGAGTCGTAAAAAGCCTCAATGAATTAGAGAGATCAGAGGTTCCTTTAAGAGATTTCATGAATACATAAAAGGCTTCAACATCAGACGGATGTCAATATGTGCAATTACATAATCACATACAGAGCAAGAAACAACTAGGTGAATCTGCCACTGAAAGAAACTTAGGGATAGTAGAAGAATATAAACTGAATATTACAGAAACCAATGCCAGGCAGCAGCCGCAAAAGCAGCTACAATAATGTAATGCATAAAATCACATGCATTGATGTACATGAAGAAGACTTGGGGTCCGAATCAAGATTAACACTTTTTTTTTTTTCGTGTTTTTCCATTTTTGTGTCTTATGGTATTCGCTGACATTGTTTTGGCTCCAAATTCTTCAAAATGGTGAATACATTTTGAGCCAAGTCAAAAAGGGTGCTTTTGTTTCTGTCTCAACTTCATAGTGCAAAATGTGGCAAAAAATAAGCAAACATTCTGGGGGAAGACTGGAGAACGTTTATAGTGAATGCTGCTACTTTTTGAAAAATGAAAAATGATGAATCAAGCAAAAATAGCTGGGAAGCCTCAACTCCATCCACGATGGCAAATATAGAAAAAAAACAGACGAACATCTATAACATACACTGTAAAGGCACAAAAGAAAAGTTGAACTTGGGGAAAACAAAAGAAATGAGCAATCCACTAAAAACGTAACAAAAAACAAGTGAAAATACAATAACGAATCGAGGTGCTTAGTATTACTTTTTTTATATAAATATTGCTGTTGAGACCAAAGCTAGGCACTCTTTGGTTGCCAGGGCGTAAAGACATAGTTGAAAAAGAAAGTCAAAAATATTATTTATTGGAATGTCTGATTTTGTGGTATTAACCCCTTCAAGACCCAGCCTATTTTGACCTTAAAGACCTTGCCGTTTTTTGCAATTCTGACCAGTGTCCCTTTATGAGGTAATAACTCAGGAACGCTTCAACGGATCCTAGCGGTTCTGAGATTGTTTTTTCGTGACATATTGGGCTTCATGTTAGTGGTAAATTTAGGTCAATAAATTCTGCATTTATTTGTGATAAACACGGAAATTTGGCGAAAATTTTGAAAATTTCGCAATTTTCACATTTTGAATTTTTATTCTGTTAAACCAGAGAGATATGTGACACAAAATAGTTAATAAATAACATTTCCCACATGTTTACTTTACATCAGCACAATTTTGGAAACAAAATTTTTTTTTGTTAGGAAGTTATAAGGGTTAAAATTCGACCAGCGATTTGTCATTTTTACAACGAAATTTACAAAACCATTTTTTTTAGGGACCACCTCACATTTGAAGTCAGTTTGAGGGGTCTATTTGGCTGAAAATACCCAAAAGTGACACCATTCTAAAAACTGCACCCCTCAAGGTACTCAAAACCACATTCAAGAAGTTTATTAACCCTTCAGGTGCTTCACAGCAGCAGAAGCAACATGGATGGAAAAAATGAACATTTAACTTTTTAGTCACAAAAATTATCTTTTAGCAACAATTTTTTTATTTTCCCAATGGTAAAAGGAGAAACTGAACCACGAAAGTTGTTGTCCAATTTGTTCTGAGTACGCTGATACCTCATATGTGGGGGTAAACCACTGTTTTGGCGCACGGCAGGGCTTGGAAGGGAAGGAGCGCCATTTGACTTTTTGAATCAAAAATTGGCTCCACTCTTTAGCGGACACCATGTCACGTTTGGAGAGCCCCCGTGTGCCTAAAAATTGGAGCTCCCCCACAAGTGACCCCATTTTGGAAACTAGACGCCCCAAGGAACTTATCTAGATGCATAGTGAGCACTTTGAACCCCCAGGTGCTTCACAAATTGATCCGTAAAAATGAAAAAGTACTTTTTTTTCACAAAAAAATTCTTTTAGCCTCAATTTTTTCATTTTCACATGGGCAACAGGATAAAATGGATCCTAAAATGTGTTGGGCAATTTCTCCCGAGTACGCCGATACCTCATATGTGGGGGTAAACCACTGTTTGGGCACATGGTAAGGCTCGGAAGGGAAGGAGCGCCATTTGACTTTTTGAATGAAAAATTATTTCCATCATTAGCGGACACCATGTCGCGTTTGGATAGCTCCTGTGTGCCTAAACATTGGCGCTCCCCCACAAGTGACCCCATTTTGGAAACTAGACCCCCCAAGGAACTAATTTAGATGCCTAGTGAGCACTTTAAACCCTCAGGTGCTTCACAAATTGATCTGTAAAAATGAAAAAGTAATTTTTTTTCACAAAAAAATTCTTTTCGCCTCAATTTTTTCATTTTCACATGGGCAGTAGGATAAAATGGATCATAAAATTTGTTGGGCAATTTCTCCCGAGTACGCCGATACCTCATATGTGGGGGTAAACCACTGTTTGGGCACTCGGCAGGGCTCGGAAGAGAAGGCGCGCCATTTGACTTTTTGAATGGAAAATTAGCTCCAATTGTTAGCGGACACCATGTCGCGTTTGGAGAGCCCCTGTGTGCCTAAACATTGGAGCTCCCGCACAAGTGACCCCATTTTGGAAACTAGACCCCCCAGGGAACTTATCTAGATGCATATTGAGCACTTTAAACCCCCAGGTGCTTCACAGAAGTTTATAACGCAGAGCCATGAAAATAAAAAATAATTTTTCTTTCCTCAAAAATGATTTTTTAGCCTGGAATTTCCTATTTTGCCAAGGATAATAGGAGAAATTGGACCCCAAATATTGTTGTCCAGTTTGTCCTGAGTACGCTGATACCCCATATGTGGGGGTAAACCACTGTTTGGGCGCACGGCAGGGCTCGGAAGGGATGGCACGCCATTTGGCTTTTTAAATGGAAAATTAGCTCCAATCATTAGCGGACACCATGTCACGTTTGGAGAGCCCCTGTGTGCCTAAACATTGGAGATCCCCCAGAAATGACACCATTTTAGATACTAGACCCCCAAAGGAACTAATCTAGATGTGTGGTGAGGACTTTGAACCCCCAAGTGCTTCACAGAAGTTTATAACGCAGAGCCATGAAAATAAAAAAAAAAATTATTTTCTCAAAAATGATCTTTTAGCCTGCAATTTTTTATTTTCCCAAGGGTAACAGGAGAAATTTGACCCCAAAAGTTGTTGTCCAGTTTCTCCTGAGTACGCTGATACCCCATATGTGGGGGTAAATCACTGTTTGGGCACATGCCGGGGCTCGGAAGTGAAGTAGTGACGTTTTGAAATGCAGACTTTGATGGAATGCTCTGTGGGCGTCACGTTGCGTTTGCAGAGCCCCTGATGTGGCTTAACAGTAGAAACCCCCCACAAGTGACCCCATTTTGGAAACTAGACCCCCAAAGGAACTTATCTAGATGTGTGGTGAGCACTTTGAACCCCCAAGTGCTTCATAGAAGTTTATAATGCAGAGCCGTGAAAATAATAAATACGTTTTCTTTCCTCAAAAATAATTATTTAGCCCAGAATTTTTTATTTTCCCAAGGGTAACAGGAGAAATTTGACCCCAATATTTGTTGTCCAGTTTCTCCTGAGTACGGTGATACCCCATATGTGGGGGTAAACTACTGTTTGGGCACATGCCGGGGCTTGGAATTGAAGTAGTGACGTTTTGAAATGCAGACTTTGATGGAATGCTCTGCGGGCGTCACGTTGCGTTTGCAGAGCCCCTGATGTGCCTAAACAGTAGAAACCCCCCACAAGTGACCCCATTTTGGAAACTAGACCCTGAAAGGAACTTATCTAGATGTGTGGTGAGCACTTTGAACCCCCAAGTGCTTCATAGAAGTTTATAATGCAGAGCCGTGAAAATAATAAATACGTTTTCTTTCCTCAAAAATAATTATTTAGCCCAGAATTTTTTATTTTCCCAAGGGTTACAGGAGAAATTGGACCCCAAAAGTTGTTGTCCAGTTTCTCCTGAGTACGCTGATACCCCATGAGTGGGGATAAACCACTGTTTGGGCACACGTCGGGGCTCAGAAGGGAAGTAGTGACTTTTGAAATGCAGACTTTGATGGAATGGTCTGCGGGTGTCACGTTGCGTTTGCAGAGCCCCTGGTGTGCCTAAACAGTAGAAACCCCCCACAAGTGACCCCATTTTAGAAACTAGACCCCCCAAGGAACTTATCTAGATATGTGGTGAGCACTTTGAACCCCCAAGTGCTTCACAGACGTTTACAACGCAGAGCCGTGAAAATAAAAATCATTTTTCTTTCCTCAAAAATTATGTTTTAGCAAGCATTTTTTTAGATTCACAAGGGTAACAGGAGAAATTGGACCCCAGTAATTGTTGCGCAGTTTGTCCTGAGTATGCTGGTACCCCATATGTGGGGGTAAACCACTGTTTGGGCACACGTCAGGGCTCGGAAGTGAGGGAGCACCATTTGACTTTTTGAATACGAGATTGGCTGGAATCAATGGTGGCGCCATGTTGCGTTTGGAGACCCCTGATGTGCCTAAACAGTGGTAACCCCTCAATTCTACCTCCAACACTAACCCCCCCACACCCCTAACCCTAATCCCAACTGTAGCCATAATCCTAATCACAACCCTAACCCCAACACACCCCTAACCACAACACTAACCCCAACACACCCCTAACCCTAACCACAACCCTAATTCCAACCCTAACCCTAAGGCTATGTGCCCACGTTGCGGATTCGTGTGAGATATTTCCGCACCATTTTTGAAAAATCTGCGGGTAAAAGGCACTGTGTTTTACCTGCGGATTTTCCGCGGATTTCCAGTGTTTTTTGTGCGGATTTCACCTGCGGATTCCTATTGAGGAACAGGTGTAAAACGCTGCGGAATCCGCACAAAGAATTGACATGCTGCGGAAAATACAACGCAGCGTTCCCGCGCGGTATTTTCCTCACCATGGGCACAGCGGATTTGATTTTTCATATGTTTACATGGTACTGTAAACCTGATGGAACACTGCTGCGAATCCGCAGCCAAATCAGCACCGTGTGCACATAGCCTAATTCTAAAGGTATGTGCACACGCTGCGGAAAACGCTGCGGATCCGCAGCAGTTTCCCATGAGTGTACAGTTCAATGTAAACCTATGGGAAACAAAAATCGCTGTACACATGCTGCGGAAAAACTGCACGGAAACGCAGCGGTTTACATTCCACAGCATGTCACTTCTTTGTGCGGATTCCGCAGCGGTTTTACAACTGCTCCAATAGAAAATCGCAATTGTAAAACCGCAGTGAAATGCGCAGAAAAAAACGCGGTAAATCCGCCATAAATCCGCAGCGGTTTAGCACTGCGGATTTATCAAATCCGCAGCGGAAAAATCCGCAGAGGACCAGAATACGTGTGCACATTCCTAACCCTAACCCTAACCCTAGCCCTAACCCTAGCCCTAACCCTACCCCTAACCCTACCCCTAACCCTACCCCTAACCCTAACCCTAGCCCTAACCCTAACCCTACCCCTAACCCTACCCCTAGCCCTACCCCTAACCCTACCCCTAACCCTACCCCTAACCCTACCCCTAACCCTAACCCTATTCTAACATTAGTGGAAAAAAAAAAATTTCTTTATTTTTTTATTGTCCCTACCTATGGGGGTGACAAAGGGGGGGGGGGGTCATTTATTATTTTTTTTATTTTGATCACTGAGATAGATTATATCTCAGTGATCAAAATGCACTTTGGAACGAATCTGCCGGCCGGCAGATTCGGCGGGCGCACTGCGCATGCGCCCGCCATTTTGGAAGATGGCGGCGCCCGGGAGAAGACGGACGGGACCACGGCTGGATCGGTAAGTATGATAGGGTGGGGGGGGACCACGGGGGTGGGGATCGGAGCACTTGGGGGGGAATCGGAGCGCGGGAGGGGTGGAACGGAGCGCGGGGGGGCTGGAACGGAGCACGGGGGGGTGGAACGGAGCACGGGGGGGGTGGATCGGAGTGCAGGGGGGGTGATTGGAGCACGGGGGGGTGATTGGAGCACGGGGGGAGCGGACACGAGCACGGGGGGGGAGCGGAGCACTGGACGGAGGGGAGCCGGAGCAGTGTACCGGCCAGATCGGGGGGGTGGGGGGGCGATCGGAGGGGTGGGGTGGGGGCACACTAGTATTTCCAGCCATGGCCGATGATATTGCAGCATCGGCCATGGCTGGATTGTAATATTTCACCCGTTATAATGGGTGAAATATTACAAATCGCTCTGATTGGCAGTTTCACTTTCAACAGCCAATCAGAGCGATCGTAGCCACGAGGGGGTGAAGCCACCCCCCCTGGGCTAAACTACCACTCCCCCTGTCCCTGCAGATCGGGTGAAATGGGAGTTAACCCTTTCACCCGGTCTGCAGGGACGCGATCTTTCCATGACGCCGCATAGGCGTCATGGGTCGGATTGGCACCGACTTTCATGACGCCTACGTGGCGTCAAAGGTCGGGAAGGGGTTAAGGAAAAAATTAGAAATTTCCATTACTGAGATAAGAAGATAATATAGATTAGATCCAATTTATAAATTTAAGTACATGAAAACAAAATTAAAAAAAATCATAACTGTTGGAAAAAAAGACATGGACCCCACATCCAAAATTTCTATATTATTATTATTTATTGTTATAGCGCCATTTATTCCATGGCGCTTTACATGTGAGGAGGGGTATGCATAATAAAACAAGTACAATAATCTTGAACAACACAAGTCACAACTGGTACAGGAGGAGAGAGGACCCTGCCCGCGAGGGCTCACAATCTACAAGATATTGATTGCCGCTAGGCAAAAATTTAATAAACGAACATGAGGTTCTTAGTTTAACATTCTGATCAAAATTACATCAGAATGAACCTCTCAGTGGGCCCATGGCCTAAAAGGTGCAGTACCGTGTGTGCCCACCCTCACTGCGACCAGCACTCATGGGACCCAGAGAGGTTCAATGTGACGTGGCAGTGGGCTTAATACATTTTCATCAGAATCTTAAACTAAGAACCTCATGCTCAGTTTTGTAAATTTTTGGCCTAGCCACATTAGATCAACATATAGTTTTTGGATGTGTGGTCCATGTCTTTATTTCTACAGTTTCTGGCAAAATTAAAAAATGGGACTTACAAAAAAAAAATGTGTAGTATGTCGATCTGCAAACATAAGTTAAATCATTACATTATAAGCAAAATCTAATGACTTTAGATGTGATTGTGTTATTTGTACGCCTCCGATTCTACAGGGTGGGCTATTTATATGGATACGCCTGGGTGGGCCATTTATAAAGTTGGATCCAAAATGGCCGACTTCAAAATGGCCGCCATGGTCATCACCCATCTTGAAAAGTTTTCCCCCTTCCATATACTAATTTGCCACAAACATGAAGTTGATATCACCAACCATTCCCATTTTATTTAGGTGTATCCATATAAATGGCCCACCCTGTATATAGAAGTCACTTTTCTGGTAGCTTCTACACGGAATGGAAAAAAAACAAGTGCTCAGTGTTCCTCTGGATACCCCATTTGAAGTATTACTTCTAGGGGAGAATATTTCTGTGATATAGCACCAGGCAGAGGAATTATATGAAGAGCCTTAGGGTCCACTGTGTCTGTGACTGCACATAGCTCCGTGCTTGTGACTGATACTGGTAATGAGGGATTTATGCCTAGTGCCAACAAGGAGCTCTTTCCACCTTAAATGTTAAACTATATAGTTCCTTACTGGCTGATTATTGCATGATTGCCAATAAAAGATCTTTTCTTGTTTTTTCCTCCAGCCGTTTTCATACCTCATCATCACTCTCCAAAGTCATTTGTGTCTCCCTAAGTCACAGCTTCACTTTGTACATCGTTTCTTTTTCTTTGTTTGGTTTGCGATATTATTGGTATCTTTTATGCCTTCGCAGATGAGTTTAAATCCTTCATGAGACGCTTACCCAACAGTCACTTTTTGAGCATTGGAGCCATTCACCAGCATTGGGGAAATGATTGGGAATTGCAGAATCGGTATAAACTACTACAGGGCTCGCTGGAAATACAACGACAAAAGATGCAGCATACAGCACGAAAATTATTTGGCCTTAGCTTACGCTGTCGACACAACCCCAACCACCAGCTGCCAAGAGAAAGGTAAATGGGTTCTACTACTGCACAAAATCTTATCATATTGAAGAACACAGACTTTGGTTCCAATCGGATAGACGTTGTCATAAAGTAACGCTCAATGTGGAGAGATGTTTCTGTCTATGCCAAATAAAGTTCATTATTTCTCATGATGAAGGTTTCTACTGTAATGACTTTTAACAAATTGTTGTAATACAGGTAAATAGTCATTTCCTAAATGCCTCCTTTATAAACTGAAGTCAGGTCAGACAATCACATGTAGTGATCGGGAGAAGCAACATCTGATCATTCATTAGTTGTATAATACTTAGCATTAACCTTTTGCCACAATTAATCAAGGCAAAACTATTTCGGCAAAAAGTTGAATTCGGTGACAACATTTTAAAATAACATTATAGTTCCTTTAACGTTTAATGGCTTTCTGTCCAAATCTCTGTGGCTAAGCTGAGATTGACTATCCTGATTAACCACAAAATAGCTGCTGCATTTCCTGCATCTGCTTTTATACAGGCTGTCAGAAATCCTCTTGATTAATTTTTTACTATAATATGTGATGTGACAGCTACAAGACATTATGGAGAAACCTGCCGAAGGTCATGTGATCCTGACTGGTGCAAATATGTAAAATGGCAATGGCTTTTTTTTTTCAATCAAATTCTTGTAACGTGAATCTCAAATTTTTCAAATTCTCTCGGGTTCAACAAAGTCGAAAAAATGTGCCAAAAATTCAATTTGCATCAATTTGATTTGTTTATCTCACCACCTTTCAAATGACTGTCCATCCTTGTAAAATGTAGAAGACCTGGGACCATCAGAATGAGAGACAGTCGTTATTAGTGGGTCTTGGTACCTGCTCATAAAAAATAATTGCAAATGGGGCATCCACTTTGTAATGTCAGATGTATCTAGGCCTGCGCACTCATGGCATGGGCCATAAATACCAGACACTGTGCCCCAAAGATTGAGCTGTGATGCTGTGCAGCTACATTGCCATATGATGATCATGCCTGGATGATAACGCTGTTGTTGAAATCAATGCCAGAGGTGGCCTGAATGGAGAGTTCTATAAAAAGTGCATAGCAAGCCAAGGATCACGACTACCGAGCAGGAGACCACTGCAGTCAATAATGGGCAGTTAGAAAAATGGAATATGGGAAGGTTCTTGCAGTGTCCTTCAACAAGAGAAGGTCTGGTCTAGTGACCTTATCCTCCATCTCTGGCCGTTTTGAGAACAGGAGCCTGATAGTGGGCAGACTGCACTATCAAACGGGATGCTTCAAAAAGGAGACAAACCTGTCATACCTATATAGTAAGTGCAAAACACATTTTCTGTAAGATGTTCAGGCTATATTCAGAAAGACTAAACTTATATACAGTAAGGTTGGCTTTATAGGGTCGTATTTCATGGTCTTTGTAAGGATCACAATGCCTGGACAGACCAAGGGTCTCCCGATCTAAGCTTACAATCACATAAAGTGGATACAAAAAGTCTACACACCCAGGTTAAAATGCTAGTTTTTTTTCCATGTGAAAAAATCATACCAAGAAGAATCGTCTACAAACTCTTTCCACCTTTAATGTTATGTACAATTCACAAAATTTAAATAAAAATTGAAATCTTTTGGGGATAAAAAGAAAAATAAGGAACTATGTGGCTGCATACATATGCACACCTTAAAATTAATATATTGTTGAAGTACACTTTGAATATATCGCAGCAGTCTTTTTGGGTAGGAGTCTGTCAGCATGATAAATTTAGAATAGACAATCTTTGCCCACTCTTCCTGGCAGTAACGCTCAAAAGAGATGTTACCTCCTGTGCACAGCGCCCATTTTATGACAATCCACAGATTTTCAATTGGATTTAGGTCTGGAATTTGGCTGGACCATTCCAAAACTTTCATGTTATTCCAGTGAAGTCATTTTTTGTTGATTTGGAGGTATGCTTATGATCATTGACATACTGAAATGTAAAATTCCTCTTTGTCTTCAGTTTTTATAAGACTCCTGATGGTTTTGTGGCAAAAAGTGACTGATATTTGGAACTGTTAGTAATTGCGTCCGCTTTGACTAAAACCTCAGTTCAAGCTGCTGATAAACAGCCCCAAATCATAGTTTTGCTTCCACCATGCTTTGCTGTGGGTATGGTGTTCTTTTAGTTATGTGCACTGCTGCCTTTGCATGAGACATACCTTTTGGAATTATAGCCATAGAGTTCAATCATGGTCTCATCAGACAACAACACATTTTCCCAAATGCTTTTGGTGGACTTGATGTAGGTTTTGCCAAAACATAGCTGGGTTTGAATTTTTTAATTTGTATTAAAAGATTTCCATCTTTTTACCTTAGCCCATGGGCCAGATACATAAAAAATGTGGTAAATTTTTGTAACATGCAGTACACAATCAGGACTTGCTACAAATTTGTCAAGCTCAATGAATGCTGCTGTACGCCTCTTAGCAACTTCCAATTTTCATTTTGTGTTTTCAGAAACTTTTGAGGGATGTCTAATTCTAGATAATGTCTCTATTTTGTCAAATACTGATAACATTGAACAATGATGAATCTTAGATTATACTCACCCAGGGGTGGTCCCGGTGTGGTCCGGTCCGATGGGCATCTTGGTCCAGATCCAGCGCCTCCCATCTTCATGCGATGACTAGGGTTGAGCGAAACGGATCGTTCATTTTCAAAAGTCGCCGACTTTTGGCAAAGTCGGGTTTCATGAAACCCGACCCGATCCCTGTGTGGGGTCGGCCATGCGGTACGTGACTTTCGCGCCAAAGTCGCGTTTCGTATGACGCACTTGGCGCCATTTTTTCAGCCAATGAAGGAGCGTGGGCAGAGTGATGACATAGGTCTTAGGGGCGTGGACGCCTATCGTCATCTTGTTGCTTGTGCGCTGCAGCGATTTGAAATGTGTAACACCAGCTTTTCTGTTCAGGGACGGAGGGGAGAGAGAGAGAGAGAGAGAGAGAGGGAGAGAGAGAGAGAGAAAAAAAAATCCCATTGACTTTGCATTGGGTTTCGTGTTTCGGTCGATCCCCGACTTTTCGCCATGATCGGCCGATTTCACTCGACTCGACTTTAGAGATAGTCGGGTTTCGCGAAAACTTACTCGACCCTAAAAAAGTAAAAGTCGCTCAACCCTAGCGATGACGTCCTCTTCCTTACTTCCTGTTGCGGCTCCTGCGCAGGCGTACTTTATCCTCCCTGTTGAGGGCAGAGCAAAGTACAGCAGTGCGCATGCGCTGGGAAAGGTCAGAGAGGCCCAGCGCCTGCACACTGCAGTACTTTGCTCTGCCCTCAGCAGGGAGGATAAAGTACGCTGGCGCAGGAGCTGCGGCATGAAGCAATGAAGACGACGTCATCGTATGAAGATGGGAGGCGCTGGACCCGGGCGCGACGCCCATCGGACCAGACCACACCGGGACCGGCCCCGGGGTGAGTATAATCTAACTTGCTTTTCTCCTCTTTCAGGTTACATCGGGGGCTTATCTACAGCATTACAAAATGCTGTAGATAAGCCCTTCATGCCGGTGGTTTTAGCTTATAGGCGAATCTTGGGGTGACAGATTCCCTTTAAAACTCTTTTTGATGACCATTTTTGGGCACTATAGACTTTACCAAATTCTGTATAACATTGGAAGTTCCAACAGGGAATGTAAGGTGATTTAGCAAGAGATGGTGACCTGTTCACTTGTGTAGTTGTATTACGGCAGGCTGCATGTGAATGTGCCTCATTAAAATAACTTATTATATTAAAAGAAAGCCAAAAACCGAGGATTAGAAAGTTGAACTATCAGGAAGCTTATTTCAAACTAATAGAAGGAAATAAATCAAATCCTCTTCTACATCCATTTTTTTTACAAAATAATTGAAGTCATCTCCTTGTAATATCACAATTTCCTTAATTCTACTTGTCAGTGCATTTAGCATGTATTCCTTTTTAGAAATCAATAACAATACAGCTCTGCTTTGATCTCTAAGTTTTAGCATTTGCCCAACAATTAGAATTGAAAATATCATTGCTTCTTAGGGCCTCTTAGGAGACTCTTAATGCCACTGAGATCAGAAATGAGCAAAACCGACGTTAAGTTGAAGACATGTGTTGATAGAATAAGATTTTGTTTCCATGTGTATATTTATATTTATACTCATCAACAGTGATTTTGCAACACCAAGAAGAAAAAGTTGTGGAATTATGGAATTTTCAGGATGGATAGATATGATAATCATATAATGATGAAAACATGGAAACAACATTTTCTAAATATCTCGATTTCTTTAGTATAGAGTATGGGCACCACATGCAGAAATATACACTTACACTCCTTGTCTGCTATCAATGAGGTTGTTAATGGTTGTCTGAGGATCTCAGACACTGAATTCACTTGAACAAATCATCAAAATCCTCTTCTGGCAACTACCTTTACAATTGCTGACCAATGGCATCCCAGGTGTGCACAATGGGTGACCAGTTCGCAGATCCTGCAAACCATGGTGGAATGTTTAGGATCTGCAGGCTGCTCACAGTAGCATAAACCACTTGTGGGCTGGTGTCGAGTTGAAAAACATGTCCTGCAGGCTATGGTAGCATGTATTAGGCCATGCAGGCTGCTTCCAGTATCATGAGCAACATACTGTCTGGGATTTTTGTGTTGAAGAACGGCTCATTGGACACTTTGGAAAAATGGCTGTACCCCTGGTTCCACACCCAATCAATGTAACACCAAACTGTTAGTGTACCTGGAATGAAGATTAGAGGGAAATATCAACTGTACATTACACTGATCCACATCATTCTGGAGTATAAATAGAAGTCAGTAAACAGCTGCCATAATTTAAAGTGATTCTGATTATCCCCAAATAAAGTTTAGCTCTTCTAGTTGGACTCTCATGACATGTTCTTAGTTGCATTTTACAGTAAGACCCATGATTTGTAAACAGCTTACAACACAGGAAAGCAATCTCATTGTTGAAAGTTATCAGTCAGTACAAGGTTACACATCCCTCAAAAGTTTATAAAAATGCAAGAAAAAATTGGAAGCTACTAAGATGCCTATAGTACTATTCACTGAGTGTTAGGGCTAGCGTAACGCAACAAATAATGAGAAAGATAGAGTAAGGTGCGTTCGCAGCCCGGGGTCCACCGTGCAGAGATGGAACCTGCTGCTAAGTAATGACGGACTATATGGCGGTACAATATAGATTCACACACGGGTTAACTTCACCCAGTATGAAGAAAGCGAACCCTGTTGCATCTCAGGGCCGCGGTACCGCACAAAGAGCGCAAGAAAGGAGTCACAGAACTCTACCCCTAGACTCGGGATTAGAATACAACTAGACCTCTTGTGCTCGACACCACATCTGGGGTGTCAGCGTAACCGAAATAATAATTTAAATGCATGGGAGTGCATGCGGTGCCGCTCTAGTGGACGCCACTAACCACCCTGGCTTGGGTAAGGAAAGCGCTGTGAAAGCGCACGGTGCCGCACTGGCAGTCACAGCATTTTGACGCTGTTTTGTGTGTCACGTGCTGATAGCTAAGTCGGGCGCTAGATAGCAATCATCCACCTTACGTGAGCAGTCATACACAAGGGAGGGGATAATTAATGAGCGACTTTCACACATCAACACACACACATTTACAAGTGTACACTAGCGCATGGCCGAGCGGCCATGCGAACCTTTTATAGCGGCAGTGCTACAAGACCTTCCAGATGAACCAATAGGAGCCGCAACAGGACCTCAGCATGTGACCCCCGACCTCCAATGGGAGGTCGTCCCATGGGCATGCTCAGTAAGGGAAAAGCAGGACTCAGTCCCAGAAATACCTGCTCGCTGCTGAACATTGCTGGCTACAAGGACAGAGCCTGGAAAGGCAGTAGTAACCAGTCGTCCAGTATCAGCCTGAGCTAGACATTGGGACTGACGTTTCTGCTGAGCAGACTCCACTGTGGCTGGAGAAGAATGAGAGACCGCAGCAGAGATTGTTCGAAATTCCCCCTGTGCAGAGGCGGGAATTCGACACCTAACATTACCCCCCTCAAAGACTCAAAGACAGCAATTAGCTGTGGAGCTCGAATGTGCTCAGCAGGCTCCCAGGACCTGTCCTCTGGGCCATAACCCTTCCAATCCACCAAATAGAATTTTTTGCCACGTACCACCTTGCACCCCAAAATAACGTTCACCTCGTAATCGTCCGTAGACGAACCCGATGTCCCGGCAGATGACTCGGAAAACCGGGACATGTATACGGACTTCAAGAGGGACACATGAAAGGTGTCGGTGATACCTAGGCGTGGAGGAAGGGCCAGATGGTAGACCACAGGGTTAACCTCTTCGAGGACATTGAAAGGTCCCAAGAAGAGATGTGCAAACTTAGTTGACTCAACTCGCAGCCTGATGTTACGGGCGGAGAGCCACACCAAGTCGCCAGGAGCAAAGGTCGAAGCGGGACGCCGATGTGCATAGGCGGAGGTCCTCATTCTCTTCTTGGAGGCCCGAATGGCATCCTTAGTGTGGTCCCAAATGTCCCGTGCCTCCACAGCCCAATCTTCTACCCTGGAGTCAGCGGAAGACAAGGGCATGGGCACAGGAACACGCGGATGCTGGCCGTAATTTAGGAGGAATGGAGTCTGACCGGTGGAGTCAGCTACGGCATTGTTAAGCACAAACTCCACCCATGGTAGCAAGGATGCCCAGTCATCCTGCCTGGCAGAAACAAAATGTCGTAAATATGTGACAAGGGTCTGGTTGGCCCTCTCAACCAACCCATTCATCTCGGGATGATATGCCGAGGAGAGATTCAACTCAATACTGAGTAGACGACAAAGCTCTCTCCAGAATCGAGATGCAAACTGGGGACCCCGGTCACTGACAATTTTGTTCGGCATACCGTGTAGGCGAAAGATATGCTTCATGAACAACGCTGCCAGAGCCCGTGCAGAAGGTAACAATGGAAAAGGCACCAAGTGTACCATTTTGGAAAAATGGTGGATGATCACCCAGATAATGGTGCAGCTACGAGACTTGGGTAAGCCCACCACAAAATCCATGCCGATCATCTCCCAGGGCCTGTCCCCCACCAGCAGGGGGTAAAGCAAACCAGCTGGCCATTGCTGAAGAGACTTGATCTTGGTGCAATAGACTCACACCTGAACATAGTCTGCAACGTCACAAGCCATATGCGGCCACCAGTATGTCCTCGCCAGTAGCTCAGATGTCCTTTTGGACCCAAAATGTCCACCCACCCTGGATGAGTGAGCCCAAGAGAGGACCTCTAGATGCAGGCTGGATGGTGCAAAAGTCTTGCCCAGAGGCACAGACTCTAGCGAACCTGGGGCCACAGTTCTCAGGCTCTCGGTGCGGACAATAAGCCGAGGCTCCTCTTCCTCCTCCTCAGATGATACAACGGAGCGAAAGAGAGCATCGGCATGAATGTTCTCCCCGGAAAGAACATGGAGGGTGAAATGAAACCGGGAGAAGAAAAAGGACCATCTGGCCTGGTGAGAATTTAACCGCTGGGTTCTCTGCAAGCATACCAAATTCTTGTGGTCTGTGAAGACTTGGAATGGAAAATAAGCCCCCTCCAAGAGATGTCTCCACTCTGAGAAGGCCAACTTCATGGCTAGCATCTCTCTGTCCCCGATGGAATAATTCCTCTCCGCTGGTTAGAAGGTCTTAGAAAAGAAGAAGCAAGGATGCTTCCGACCTTGAGCATCCTTTTGGAAAAGGACTGCTTCAGCACCAACGGATGAGGCATCCACCTCCATTATAAATGGCATATCTACATCCGTGCGATGTAGGATAGGAGCGCTAGCGAAGTGTGACTTAATGGAGTGAAAGGCCTTGGAGACCTCATCAGACCACAATTTGGGATTTGCTCCCTTCTTGGTGAGGGCAACCAAGGGAGCTACCAAAGTTGAGAAGTGTGGAATGAACTGGCGCTGTTAATTAATGAACCCCATAAAGCGCTGCACCTCTTTCAGAGAATGGGGTTCCTGCCAGTCCATCACAGCCTCTAGTTTGGCAGGATCCATAGCCAATCCCTGAGATAATATAGCCCAGGAAAGGTAAGGACTCCTGCTCAAACACACATTTCTCCATCTTTGCGTAGTGGGAATTTGCCTGTAAGAAGTTGAAGACTCTGCAAACATCTCTCCAGTGGGAGTCAATATCTGGAGAGTAGATGAGAATATCATCCAGATAGACTACGACCGAGGTGGAGAGCATTAACATTTGTCATTAACAAAGTCTTGGAAAACGGCTGGGGCATTACGGAGCCTGAAGGGCATCACCAGATATTCATAGTGCCCATCCCTGGTGTTAAAAGCCGTCTTCCATTCGTCCCCCTCACGGATGCGAATCAGGTTGTAAGCACCCGACAGATCTAATTTTGTAAATACCCTTGCTCCCCGAAGCCTATCAAAGAGCTCAGATGTCAGGGGCAGAGGATACTTATTTTTAACGGTGATGGCGTTAAGACCCCTTTAATCTATGCATTGACGTAGTTCCCCATTCTTCTGCATGAAGAAGAACCCAGCCCCTGCAGGTGACACTGACTTCCTAATGAATCCTCTTGCCACATTTTCCAGGATGTACTGTGACATTGCCTCCGTCTCCGGGAGAGATAACAGATAGACTCGACCCCGGGGAGGCTCAGCACCAGGCAAGAGGTCAATAGGACAGTCATAGGGGCGGTGAGGCGGAAGGGTCCCCACAGCTCTTTTGGAGAAGACGTCCGCAGAGGGCCAATATTGCTTGGGGAGAGAGGATAGATCTGCGGGTACCTCAGTAGTGGCAACCTGAACACATTCCCTCTGACATCTACCCCCACAAGATTCACCCCATCTGAAAATTCTGCCTGTGGACCATTCAATATGAGGAGAGTGGTACCGTAGCCAAGGTATCCCTAACAGGACCTCATCAATTCCCTCAGGAATGATGAGCAGAGATATAATTTCCTGATGAGATGGCGACATGGACAGAGAAAAAGGGATGGTCTGGTGTGTTATCTGTGAGGGCAGTGTCGACCCATTTACCACTCGTACGGTTACTGGTTGAGCTAACATTACCAGGGGAATTGCGTGATGTTGGGCGAAGGCAGAAGACATAAAATTGCCCTCCGCCCCAGAATCCACGCAGAACTCTACCGAGTGGGTAAATACGCATATAGTATTTGTCCCCTTAAAGGACAATTTGGAGGCAAACGTCGCTGTGTCTAGTGTACCTCCACCTACTACCGCTAGACGCTGACGTTTCCTCGACCTCTGGGGACATCTGGTGGTAAGATGTCCTGACTGCTGGCAAACATGACAAACCTGGAGTGCATGAGTGGTCCGGGACTTAGATCCCGCTCGTGACACTACCATAGCCTCATGTGACTCATGGGCCTGGACTGGAGATTCCAAAGGTTTGGCGAAGGTGGGAGCCAGCCGAAACCTCTGCCTACACTGGGCTCGCTCTATACTCTGCTCGTGAAAACGGAGGTCAATACAAGTGGACACAGCTATTAACTCTTCCAGTGTGGCAGGTATCTCCCTAGTGGCCAGAGCGTCCTTCACGTGGTCTGCCAGCACCCTCAAAAATATCGGAATAAGGGCTTTATCTGACCTCTCCAGCTCAGATGCTAGGGTGCGAAAGTGGATGGCAAAATGGCTGACCAAGGACGAGCCCTGAGTCAATGCCAACAGTTAGAGTGCCGTATCATGGTTACACGAGCTCCTAAATAGACCTGTTTCAGAGTGCTCAGGAACAACGATGCACTCTGCACCACATGATTGCCATGCTCCCACAGCGGCATAGACTACTCCAACGCCCTGTCTGACAGGAGAGACACAGTAAATCCCACCTTAGCCCGCTCTGTGGGGAAACGTGCGGCCAGAAGCTTGAGATGTATAGAGTACTGGCTCACGAAACCTCTACAAGATTTACTATCACCAGAAAATTTTTCTGGCTGTGGGAGGCGAGATAGAGTCGGAACAGGGGTGGCAGTGGACAAAGTTGCTGCAGCCACGCTAGCAGCCTGAACAGCAACTGCGGTTACATCCACAGCTGAAGTTGTGCGCTCGAGAGCCGCCAACCTACCCTCCAGCTGCTGGATTCACCGCAAGGATTGCCGTTTGTCCATCATCACTAGTCAGACACTGGCGCTAGTGTAATGTTAGGGCTAGCGGAACGCACCAAATAATTAGAAAGATAGAGTAAGGTGCGCTCGCAGCCCGGGGTCCACCGTGCAGAGATGGAACCTGCTGCTAAGTAATGAAAGACTATATGGCGGCACAATATGGATTTACACACGGGATAACTTTACCCAGTATGAAGAAAGCGAACCCTGTTGCATCACAGGGCCACGGTACCACACAAAGAGCACAAGAATGGAGTCACAGAACTCTACCCCTAGACTCGGGATTAGAGTAGAACTAGACCTCTTGCGCTCGACACCTCATCTGGGGTGTCAGCGTAACCAAAATAATAATTTAAATGCACGGGAATGCGTGCAGTGCCGCTCTGGCAGACGCCACTAACCACCCTGGCTTGGGTAAGGAAAGCGCTGTGAAAGCGCACGTTGCTGCACTGGCGGTCACAGCAATTTGACGCTGTTTTGTGTGTCACGTGCTGATAGCTAAGTCGGGCGCTAGATAGCAATCATCCACCTTACGTGAGCAGTCATACACAAGGGAGGGGATAATTAATGAGGGACTTTCACATGTCAACACACACACGTTTACAAGTGTACACTAGCGCATGGCCGAGCCATGCGAACCTTTTATAGTGGCAGTGTTACAAGACCTTCCAGATGGACCAATAGGAGCCACAACAGGACCCCCGGGAGGCATGTGACCCCCGACCTCCAATGGGAGGTCATCCCATGGGCATGCTCAGTAAGAGAAAAGCAGGACTTAGTCCCAGAAAGACCTGCTCGCTGCTGAACATTGCTGGCTACAAGGACAGAGCCTGGAAAGGCAGTAGTAACCAGTCATCCAGTATTAGCCTGAGCTAGGCGCTGGGACCGACATCTCCGCTGAGCAGACTCCACTGTGGCTGGAGAAGAATGGGAGACCGCTGCGGAGATGGTTTGGGATTCCCCCTGTGCAGAGGTGGGAACTCGACACCTAACACTGAGATGCACAATTTTCTGGCATGTTCTGATTGTGTTCTACCTGTGACAAAAATGTCCAACTTTTTTTAATGTGTCTGACCTCTGGCGTAAGATGAAAAGATAGAAACCATTTAATACAAATTAAAACATTCAAACCCAGCAATGTTTTGCCAAAGGCTGTATCAGGGCATTTGTAAAATCATGTTATTGTCTGATGAGACCATGGTTGAACTTTTTGGCCATAACTCCAAAAGGTATGTTTCATGCAAAGGCAGCACTGCTTATAACTAAAAGAACACCAGATCCACCATACCCACAGCAAAGCATAGTGGAGGCTACATTATGATTTGGGGCTGTTTATCGGCAGCTGAAACCAAGGCTTTAGTCACGGTGGAGGGAATTATGAACAGTTCCAAATATCTATCAATTTTACCACAAAACCAACAAACCATCTTATTAAAACTGAAGACGTAGAGGAATGTTACCTTTCAGCATGACAATGATGCTAAGCATACCTCCAAATCAACAAAAGAATGGTTTCACTGGAATTACATGAAAGTTTTGGAATGGTCTAGCCAAATACCAGACCTGAATCCAATTGAAAATCTGTGGATTGACATAAAAGGGGCACTTTACACAGGAGATGACCTCGCAATTTGACAGACTTGGAGAGCTACTGCCAGGAAAAGTGGGCAAAGATTTTCCATTTTAGATGTGCCATGCTGACAGACTAATACCTAAAAAAGACTGAATGCTGTAATAAATTCAAAACATAATTCAACAAAGTATTAATTTTAAGGTGTGCATATTTATACAGTCACATAGTTCCTTTTTTTTAACCCAAAAATATTTAAATTTTTACTTCAATTTTGTGAATAACATGGGTGACATCATAGATTGAAAGACTTTGCAAACAATTCTTCTTGGTATGATTTTTTCACATGGAAATTAGCTAGCATTTTAACAGGGGTGTGTAGACATTTTGTATCCACTTTATATATGACACATATGAGGCTGCAAGCTTAGATCAGGAGACCCTGGGTATGCCCAGGCATTATGGTCCTGTATGACCCTATAAAGCCAACCCTACTATACAGGTCCTTCTCAAAAAATTAGCATATAGTGTTAAATTTCATTATTTACCGTAATGTAATGATTACAATTAAACTTTCATATATTATATATTCATTATCCACCAACTGAAATTTGTCAGGTCTTTTATTGTTTTAATACTGATGATTTTGGCATACAACTCCTGATAACCCAAAAAACCTGTCTCAATAAATTAGCATATTTCACCCATCCAATCAAATAAAAGTGTTTTTTAATAACAAACAAAAAAACCAACAAATAATAATGTTCAGTTATGCACTCAATTCTTGGTCGGGAATCCTTTGGCAGAAATGACTGCTTCAATGCGGCGTGGCATGGAGGCAATCAGCCTGTGACACTGCTGAGATGTTATGGAGGCCCAGGATGCTTCAATAGCGGCCTTAAGCTCATCCAGAGTGTTGGGTCTTGCGTCTCTCAACTTTCTCTTCACAATATCCCACAGATTCTCTATGGGGTTCAGGTCAGGAGAGTTGGCAGGCCAATTGAGCACAGTAATACCATGGTCAGTAAACCATTTACCAGTGGTTTTGGCACTGTGAGCAGGTGCCAGGTCATGCTGAAAAATGAAATCTTCATCTCCATAAAGCATTTCAGCCGATGGAAGCATGAAGTGCTCCAAAATCTCCTGATAGCTAGCTGCATTGACCCTGCCCTTGATGAAACACAGTGGACCAACACCAGCAGCTGACATGGCACCCCACACCATCACTGACTGTGGGTACTTGACACTGGACTTCAGGCATTTTGGCATTTCCCTCTCCCCAGTCCTCCTCCAGACTCTGGCACCTTGATTTCCGAATGACATGCAAAATTTGCTTTCATCAGAAAAAAGTACTTGGGACCACTTAGCAACAGTCCAGTGCTGCTTCTCTGTAGCCCAGGTCAGGCGCCTCTGCCGCTGTTTATGGTTCAAAAGTGGCTTTACCTGGGGAATGCGGCACCTGTAGCCCATTTCCTGCACACGCCTGTGCACGGTGGCTCTGGATGTTTCCACACCAGACTCAGTCCACTGCTTCCTCAGGTTCCCCAAGGTCTGGAATCGGTCCTTCTCCACAATCTTTCTCAGGGTCCGGTCTCCTCTTCTCGTTGTACAGCGTTTTCTGCCACATTGTTTCCTTCCAACAGACTTACCATTGAGGTGCCTTGATACAGCACTCTGGGAACAGCCTATTTGTTGAGAAATTTCTTTCTGGGTCTTACCCTCTTGCTTGAGGGTGTCAATGATGGCCTTCTTGACATCTGTCAGGTCGCTAGTCTTACCCATGATGGGGGTTTTGAGTAATGAACCAGGCAGGGAGTTTATAAAAGCCTCAGGTATCTTTTGCATGTGTTTAGAGTTAATTAGTTGATTCAGAAGATTAGGGTAATAGGTCGTTTAGAGAACCTTTTCTTGATATGCTAATTTATTGAGACAGGTTTTTTGGGTTATCAGGAGTTGTATGCCAAAATCATCAGTATTAAAACAATAAAAGACCTGACAAATTTCAGTTGGTGGATAATGAATCTATAATATATGAAAGTTTAATTGTAATCATTACATTATGGTAAATAATGAAATTTAACACTATATGCTAATTTTTTGAGAAGGACCTGTATATGAATTTAGCCTTCTTGAGTATAGGATAGAAATCACTAGTCTTATGGAAAATGTGTTTTGCACTTACCGATATTTAAGCATCCCATTTGCTAGTGCAGTCTGCCTTCTGGATTATGGCCCCAATATTGCTCACTGACACCTTCAGTAGTTTAGAAATTCTTCTGTAACCAATGCCATCAGTATGTTTTGCAACAATAAGGTTGGGAAGGTCTTGAGACAGCTCACTGGTTTTACCCATCATGAGATGTTTCTTGTATGGCTCCTTAGAAATGAAACACTTTTTTTCTACACCATTAGTTGAACCAGCTGATATTATTTTTCATTAAGTGGCAAGATTGCATTCTAATTACTGAAGGTGTCATGACTTTCCATAGCATTTTGCACCTCTCTTTCTTCATGAGTTCAATACTTTTTCTCTGTGTCTTTCTCATTATTACACATAACTTAATTTATGGACATCTATGGTTTGATTTCTTTTCCTGTGTGGATTGAATGGGTTGTCGGGTGAGAATTTCATATTAATAGCACCTTTGGGAATATTTTTACTTTGAAATTTGGTGACGAGTTGAGTTCAATACTTATTGAACTACTTATTCAATACTTATTGCTCCCGCAGTATATTATTGCACCCGCAGTTTATGTATATACAGTACGATGTACTGGAAAATATTATACAAGGTGAAATTATTTTAATCTGTATCCAACAATCCAGAAAGACTTTTCATTCCCCATCACAAAATTGTTATATAATTTGCAATTTTAAAAGGTTAGGAACGTTATCAAGCGTAATTTATCCAATAAAACATTTAAAGGGGTCTATGTTTTTATAATGTTCCATTTTTAGTCTGCGTGGAAGTTTTTACAATCCTCGTTGCAACCATTTTTGTCATATAAAGAAAAAAAGTCTTAGTTTCTAATACCCATTAAACAGTAAAATATCGTCATTCATGTGCTACCTATATTTTTATGAGGCCATTAAATTGCTTTGGCAAGATTGATTGTGTAAAATTAAAGATAGGCAAAGGTCCTCTTTAAAAATCACCTTTTATTTTCCAGCTTCTGACTGTTGTATTTTCTTGTTTTAGATCTATTCAGCAATGGTTGGCTCGAGTGCAGTCTCTCCTTTACTGCAATGAAAATGGCTTCTGGGGCACGTTCTTAGAAAGTCAGCGTAATTGTGTTTGCCATGGAGGAAGCATGCTTTGCCAGCGACCTATTCCATGCATTATAGGAGGAAACCAAAGTTGTGCAATGTGCAGCATGGCTAACATCTCACTATGTGGCTCATGTAATAAAGGTTACAAATTATATCGAGGCCGGTGTGAGGCACAGAATGTAGATTCTGAGAGAAGTGAGCAATTCATAAGCCTTGAAACAGAGTTGGACTTCCAAGACCAAGAGCTCCGGTACCTATTGCAGAAGATGGACTCCCGTCTCCATGTGCACACAACCTTCATTAGTAACGAGATTCGATTAGACACATATTTCGACCCACGCTGGAGAAAAAGAATGTCACTCACTTTAAAAAGCAACAAAAATAGAGTAGAGTTCCTCCACATGGTCATTGGAATGTCTATGCGTATCTGTCAGGCCAGGAACACCACTCTGGATCCAAGTTTCTTTGTATATGTCAACCCATTCAGTGGCAGCCATTCTGAAGGTTGGAGTATGCCTTTTGGAGAACATGGTTATCCAAGGTGGGAGAAGACACGTCTTCAAAACAGTCAGTGTTTTAATTGGACTCTTCTCTTGGGAAACCGCTGGAAGACCTTTTTTGAAACTGTACACATTTACCTTCGCAGTCGTGCACGCCTACCTTCTCTCATGCGTAACGATACAGGACAAGGCCCAGTGGACTTGTCAGATCCTACAAAGAGGCAGTTTTACGTGAAGATTTCTGAGGTCCAGTTATATGGTTTCAGCTTGAGATTTAACCCAGATCTTCTGCGTAGTGCAGTTCAACAAGTAAATCAGTCTTACTCCCAAGGTGGCCAATTTTATTCTTCATCCTCTGTTATGTTGCTTATGTTGGACGTCCGGGAAAGAATCAACCGGTTAGCTCCTCCATCTGGACCAGGAAAACCCCAGCTGGACCTCTTTTCCTGTATGCTGAAGCATCGCTTGAAGCTGACCAATAGTGAAATCATACGGGTCAATCATGCACTGGACTTGTACAACACTGAGATTCTGAAGCAACCTGATCATATGACAGTCAAATTATGTTAACCCTCCCATGCCTTCCTCTGAGTCAAAACATTTATTTTGGAAGTCCAGAGGTGAAAACTCTGAGGGAATTAGATGAACTTTAATTACCTTAGAATCTACCTTACGACCTGACTATGATTATGCTGCAAACTATAAAAATGGAGTATATTTACATACTTCCTTTTATTACATTTTGGAGGGTGTGCTCGGTTGTCATCCATACAGGGTCTTCAGATTTTAAATCCTTTAAATTATAATTAAGTGTTATATCTTTATCAAACATTTATGATAGTTAGGTTTACCCGAGTTAAATCATTAGGCTTTTCCGTCATCGCTCTTTTTATGTTAGTGCAGCTATTTAATATTCATTTATGTCTTAATTAATGACGGCCTGAATACAACTGCAGCTTCTATGTACTTAAATAAGTGTATTTCCAACTTTAGGCCTCCTACACTAGATAATTGTTGAAATTGAAAAAAAACTTAGGTTCACTGAATCTAGCCTGTAATTCGGATGTGTCGATCCAACGAAAAAAAACCTAAACCCTCAAGAAGCAAATGCTAATGATCCCATATTAAAAAAAAATCCTTCTCAGCTCAAAACATGGCAATCAAAATAAATCCCTGGATTAATGTCCCATTTAAGAAATCTAGTACCCATAAATTTGTATTATATAATTTCAAGAAAATAATCCAGAACATTTCTAGGACTTATTCAATGAATAACCACGTAAATATATTCTTACTGCTCTTACAGTAAAGAATCCCCAACTGTGATGGTGAAACCTGACTTCTAGATGTAGAAGATGAACCCTTTTCATTGTTACAGGCCTAGGTGTGAGATTACGAGACCTCTCTATGCCTTAGAATAAACTTTGAGGTTGTAGTAGATATAAGCAACCTGTAGACTTCTATTGGTGCGATATTTGTGTTGCTTGACGCCTTAGGCTCCTAGTTAATGGAGAATCAGGAGCCCCAATTTATTTATAACTAATGAATTTCTGAACTACTATAGGTACACTTTTATGCTTTAGGTTGGGGCAACATGGTGATTTTGGTAGTGTGATATTGGTGAAAGGGGTCGTACAAGGTAGAGCGATCTTCACACGTGAGACACTAAGTATCCAACTAGCCCATTGCTTTTTTCAACGTACTTGTCACGATTCCAGTAAGTTTTGGCTTACAATGTGACCCCCAAAAATGGCAGTGAGCACATTTTTGCCAAATGACCATGCAGCCTCAGCCTTAAAATTAAACATGGCGCAACATTAGATTTTCTTCCGATTGTCTATCTTTTACCAATTTACCGATACTGCAGCGATCACATTGGTAGAGTTTCCAAAGTCTTAGTATACATGTCTCTGTAATAACTTACGTTGACAATAGGTTGTTAGAATATCCACAATGGTATCTTATAGCCAGAAACTCTTTAAGGAACCTCGTGAAATATTATTTTATTACATTCATCCCTACTTCAGCTGATTTGCTCAGTAAATGTACAGAACAGGGCTATTTTAATACAACCTAATAAATCCTATGGCAGAATAGAATCTATAAAATTATAGTTGGTGAAAAACTATTTATTTTAGACCTCATCGTATCCTTATCAAATCTATTTTCTATTGATTATATTTTATCTTTTAACCCAAGACTTGTTTTAAAGTCCATAACATGGTAGTGTATCGAAGACCGAGTCTTCCATCGTCAAGATGATAAAACATTCATTGTTGTAAGACAAGTTCTGTGCTAGGACAGAAGTTATTATGTGTCATTCAATCATATCACGCCACATTATTACCAGATCTACGCAAATAGAGCAGCGATCCCTGATATTAGACTCGCTAAGGCCTGTAAGTCTCATAGGTTTTAAGTCTACGTTTTGGGACCAACATGATTATTCTTGGATTTTTTTTTTTTTTTTGCAATTCATTGTCATTTTGCAGCCATTTTCACGAATTTTGACAAATGATAGTAAATAGATACACCAGCATCTGTGGGGGTTATGTAAAGCGAACAATGTGGAGATTATTTTAAAGTGTACGGAAGTATGTAGTCATACTCTTTGTTAGCATGCTCATTTTCAGGCAGTGCCAAATATGTACTGATGTTCTAAAAAAAAGAAAAAAAAGGGGAGAGGCACAGTACCAAAATATTCTAGACGTTTACAAAATGCACAATCCTTTTTCGCTACATAAGTGTTACGCATTATGTCTCTTTTTTTTTACCTAGATAAATTCAGCTTAAGGACATTTGACATCCAACAAGCAGCCCTCCAATCAATCCCCATGGCAGTTACCCCAACACTTTGGTCCACTGACAAAGCCTCGAAACAAGTCTACCAATCCCATAACCGTAATCACGAAGAGGGTCCACCCATACCAGAGTCAGACAATCACTGCCCTAGGAGGGGGAAGACATGAGAGAAGCACACAGCCGTGTTCAGAACACGGCAAGTAAGACTGGGGAGAGATGCTTCAGAAATTTAGTGACCTCCTGCATGAGCCTTGAAAATACCAGCAGTAAAGGGAGTAAACTGCCATAAAAAATTACCCCCCTACAAGGGAGAGAATCTTTCTTTTTCTGTATATTAAACTTGTAAAATGTAAAATATAAAATAACAATGAGGAGAATTATAAACCAAATAGGAGGATGACAAGCTACTAATTCTGCAAATGCCAGCATGTTCCTCCTTAATTATATCAAATATTGACACACCAAGCTGAGACCTGACTGCATGGGATACCGGATGGCGTGGTTGGGTGAAAGCGGATACACAAGCACATACATACTCTACAATGATAACCGAGTAGAGTGTAATGTTGAGTGAAACGTTAAAAAAAAAGTAAATGATAGAGAAGAATGGTTTGTCCCTTACGCGAAGAGCTTTCGAAAGAGCGTTAACTCCACCATATGCATTATTATAGCCGAAAATTCGTACTGTGTACATTGACTGTTGTGACATTGTAATATTCCCATGTCAGATCAGCCTAAAGCTTGATGAGTTCAGGTAAAAAAAAAAATGTATCATCAAAAATCGGGAAGATTGGTCAATTTTTTTTTTACTAATACTTTTTGGGATCTTTTAACTAAGCCAACAAACTGTCTTATTCATATTTGTTCGGCTTGATATTAATATATATTTTTTGGAGCGAGGGAGTTAAAATGTGAACAATATTGTATGCGTTTGCAGGTCTGCGGCTATTAAAATGACAATGAAGGTTTCCTGGGAACTTACGATGAAGAAAAATCCACGGGAGGTCTGTGTTAGACCGGCGTGTCGTCTGATGACTCGGCTTCTGCAGTATACAAGATAAATAATGACATTATGCAATGAGAGATGAGTTCTCACAGTATGTTAATGAAAATTCAAAGCTACACATGTTTATTGTGAAGGACATTAAAAAAATGAAAAGAAGGAAGTTAGTAAACGACATACTGTTTTTTGTTAATCATTGGTTTCATTGGATTTATTTTTTTTTATTAGAAAATGATTTACATCTCAGCCAAGGGAGAAAAGTTGTACCACCAGAGTAATTAACGTAATCTGTCATATCGAATATGAACAGACTTAATAGAGTTACACAAAGAAAGTATTAAAAAAAAGAAAAAAAACTAAAATTTAATATCAATATATATAGAAATATACATTAAACGGTGGAAGGCTTAAAAGCTGTTATCTGAAATGTGGGAGTTGTGGCTTTCTAGGAAAGTTTGCTTCAATTTGTATTTTTTTTTCCAAAATGTGAATGAATTATCGTGCCGCGTATTGCCTTTTACATTGTGTTACTCAGGAAGTCTCATTAGGGAGTTACAGAGGTAAGATTGAACTTTGGCCCTGGTGTTCGTGAAGATCCATAATACACCATTACAAATGGGGCACAATAGTTGAGTGCACCTCAAAGGATATTGGCACAAGACGTCTGTGTACCTGGAAACCACCTGAAAAAGGGCTGCAAAGCCGGCGCAATAAAAGAGCATATGCACAGCAATGAAAAAATTAAAATGCTGTGCACATGTTCAGTCTTTTGTTAAGGAAGGTTACATTCCACAATGAGTGTCACGGGGTTACCGCAGCAGAGTGGAACCAAAAGACCACAGCTTCTGATTGCTCCTACTCCTGCGCTGAAAAGAATCACCTCACCTTCTTTTTAAATGGTGTAAATTCCTTTTGGCAGTACAGGGATTGATCAGCCATGTTGAGAGCTCTGGGAGTCTAAGCTCTTAGCTGAGCTTGGCTAGCCATTTCTGTCCCCTATGTAATCTGGGTCTTGACTGACATACCATGTCAGTGCTAGCTTATGCTGCATGGCTACGAGGATAGGAGTTAGTGGTTATATTAGAAGGCACTTAGAGGGTTTATCTGTGAACGTTGCTTGGTTTAGTAAGTGTCATAATTCCCTTTCCTTCTCCTACTCGTATTTCCCCATCTTCCACTCCCCGGTGCATTCCTCTGTTATATGTGAGTGAATATTGTATGATTGGTATTTTCCATTTTCCCTATTCGTATTACCTTTTTCATCTGGTTGGTGTACTACAGTGCACAACTACTCCCCTCTTCCCTGCATGGTGGAAGGGCACAGATGGAGGGTGGAATCGAGATAAGGCAAGGTATGTGGCCCCGGCATCTTCACCTTCAGAAGTAACCTGGGGAACAGGGCCAGCTTGGGGGCCCATAGCATTAAGGAGAGTGAAGGAGCACCTGGTCCTGGGTCACCCAAAAACAGAATCATGACAGTTAGTTTTTGATACTGTGTATCTTTGTTGCCGCTTCTTACAATACTAGCAAAGTTGAGGGGATTTATATAAATCTCCTGCCCACTGTACTTTTTTTACTCAGTGTAAACTGAGCTGCGGTGCGTGTTTGACATATACAACATGCCAATTTCTCATCAGTTTTATATGCAGATTCTCCCAATAGAATTGCAATAGATGGACAGAATCTGCAGGTAAACAACACAAGTAATCCGCACATGACTGTATAAGTTAAATTTTGTCAAAGCCAAATACCTGGAAGTATAAAAAACTAAGCAGATTTAATTAAAACATGAGACTAAAACTGTAGCATAAAAAATGTGATAAAACTGCAAGTAACTTAATTTAGCTAAGAGGTGCAAAAAACCTGCAGAAAATGTGCAACATCAAAAACTCGCCAAATACTCATCGGGTGAACGTAGCCCACAATGCTCATTATTTTGGGTGGCTTCATTTGGAACACTGCCTGAATACACGTTTATCTAGGTCAATTTAACCATTTTAATCAGTTGTAGAGATGAGTGAATTGATTCAACATGAATTGAATTCATGTTGAATTCTTATGATTTTTTTGAACCCAGCAAATTAAAATAATTTGTGATTCACTCTTTGCAAATTGCTTAAAACGGCCACCACAATTTTACACATTGGAGAGGAGGCTACTATGACTTTGGGTGTGGTCAGGTGGGCTTCCCCATTATGCTTTGCAGATATTACATCACATTGTATAGCACAGCCAATCAATGTGGACTGTCATACCATGCATGAAAGCCTAAGCAGGGAATGCAGAAGCCAATTTTGAAGTAAATTTGATTGAGAGAATGTCACAGCTCACAGATTAATAGTAGAGAGAGAGAGACAAAGCCATAAAACACTGAATAAAGTGTACAGATAGAGTATGTGATATCACAGCAGTGTAGAACATTGGTGTGTAAGGAAAACGGGAATAATATAGATGCAATTCATAGGGAGAAAGGGATTGGAAAGTCATTGTGTTATTGGTTACTTACCATCCATTTACCCATGGCCATGTACAGTATGTGGATGTCACTTTGACATTACTAATGCTATGCTTCAATTATTGGCTTGAAAGTGGATGAATATAGGTCTAGGGGACCTCAGAATGTCATACAAATCTTATCAGGGCAATTGGAGGTCTTAGATTTGCTCAAATTTAATCTTTTTGAAAAAATATGGAAATTCAAATTTCAAATGATTCTTTAATCTCTAATTAATTGTATTCAAAATATGAGCTATAGATGTCCTACATAGCTACACATGCAATGCTTTGGCCATTTTTCTTGCTTTTAAGCGAACCTCTCAGCAAGATTTTGTTAAGTAAACTACAGACATTGTCAGCTTGGCAGCGTTAAACTGATGAAAATGATACCTGGGGTGAAGAAATCTGTCTTGTGGTTCTTGTGTAATCAGTATTAGAAGATTTCAGTTAATAATATGCTCATGCTTTGGTGTGGGACTGTAGCCAGAGCCTTATCTTCTTGCTCTAAGTTAGAGAAACCATGGAAAGGCCAAGGAGAAACCAAGGAAAGACCTACCCACTGGCTGCCCTAAAGCACAAACATATTCCTCATCGTATAGAAAGGGAGAGAGACAGACTGTGCTTCAGGGCGGCTGTGGTCAGGTCTTCCCTTGGTTTCTCCTTGGTCTTTCCTTGGTTGCTTTGGCTTAGAGTAGGAAGTTAAGACTCTGCTCAGAGGTCTCCCCGCAGCACAGGCATATCATTAACTGAAAACATCTAACACTGATTACACAAAAAACACAAGACAGATTTCCAACCTGACAATGCATGTAGTTTACTTAGCAAAATCCTACTGACAGGTTCGCTTTAAGGTCAGTGCCATTTTTACCAAAACTCGGCTGTTCTAGGCTGGCATTTTTCTAAATAGGTTCTCTATAAAACTTTTAAAAATAGGAGAAATAACCCATGCACAATATGTTACAAAATAAGACAAGCTACAAAATATGTAGCAATAAATTTGGTTTATGAAAAAGGAATGTATATAATGTGATTGTTATAGGTAGCTCACTGATCTGGGTCATGATGACTGAGGGAATCTAAGACTCTTCTGACACATAAGTGGTGCATACTAGATGAAAAGGTCTTGTACAGTTATTGGGTCGGGGCCCTCTACAAGAAATCCAGCTATACATCATGTACTTGTATGATTCCAAGTATTGTGAATGCAAATCAAAGTAACATTCTAAGAAATTAAATATAGTATACATAATATTAACACAAAGAAAATTATAGGAGTCTGATTTTAGAGCATTTTCACCAAAATATACAAATCTCAGTCCTATATAGTTCTTTGTACAATAAAAAATATAAAAACTAGTATATAATTTAAAAAAAAAAATGAATCCCATGTTCCCACCAAATCAATCAACAGTGAGAAATGTAATTATATGAAAACTGTTTTAATGCAGAAACCTTATATTGTTCTAAAACACCTGGTGGTGAATAATTAGCAGATTCATCGAGACGTGAAGCTAATGAATCCTGCATATACAGTACATGCCATATTTTTCACTATTGTTTTCATGGCTTAGAGTAAGTCTGTATGCCCACAATGAGTTTTTGGTGCTGCGTATTTTTGCAGTGTCGAAAATGTAGCGTCTTACAGTTCCAGCAGAGTAAAAGGGATTTCTAGAAGTCTCCTGCCCACTGGGCTTCTTTTTACTCCTCGTAAACCAAGCTGTGGTCCATGTTTTTTTAAATCCACAACATGTAAACTTCTCTTGTGGGTACACAGAGTTTTATGTGCAGATTTTCCCCATAGACTTGAATTAGATGTAGAAGATCCACAGGAAAAAAAACACATGTATTCCACACAGGACTGTATTTATAAAGTCAAATACAAGGAAGTATCAAAAACAAAGCAGCTTTAGGCCAGTCTCACACGTTCAGATAATTCCGGCACCGGAAAAATCGGTACCGGAATTATCCTTGTCCGTGTGCTTACCGTGAACATCAGTGTGGCACACGTGCGACAGCCGTGTGCCGCCCGTGTGCCAACTGGTTACCACATGGACTGTGCAGGAGACAGCGCTACAAGTAAGCGCTGTCCCCTGCATCTGGTGCTGAAGCCGCCATTCATATCTTCTTTCCAGCAGCGTTCGCTGGCTAGAAGATATGAAAAATCCTTTTTTTTTGTTTTTTTCCGTGTTTAAAATAAAGATCCCTGTCCCCAGCCCCCTCCCACCCCCTGTGCGCCCCCCCCTCCCCCCGCTATTACTAAAATACTCACCCGGCTCCCTCGCAGCGTCCTGTCCTCGCTGCACCTTCTCCTGTATGAGCGGTCACGTGGGGCCGCCCATTACAGTCATGGGAGGTGGAGCCGCATATTCCCTATGGGAGGTGGAGCCGCATATTCATGACTGTAATGGGTGGCACCACGTGACCGCTCATACAGGAGAAGGTGCAGCGAGGACAGGACGCTGCGAGGGAGCCGGGTGAGTATTTTAGTAACAGCGGGGGGAGGGGGGGGGGCGCACAGGGGGTGGGAGGGGGCTGGGGACAGGGATCTTTATTTTAAACACAGAAAAAAACAAAAAAAAGGATTTTTCATATCTTCTAGCCAGCGAACGCTGCTGGAAAAAAGATATGAATGGCGGCTTCAGCACCACGTAGGGGGACAGCGCTTACAGTGGCGCTGTCTCCTGCACGGCACACGGACTGCACACCGTGTGCGGTACGTGTTTTACACGGACCCATTGACTTTAATGGGTCCGTGTAATCTGTGCGCTCCCACGAACACTGACATGTCTCCGTGTTTTGCACACGGACACACGGTCCGTGAAAACACGCTGACATGTGCAGTGACACATTGATTTCAATGTGTCTACGTGAGTCAGTGTCTCCGGTGCGTGAGGAAACTGTCACCTCACGTACCGGAACCACTGACGTGTGAAACCGGCCTTATACAAAGCATAACACAAGAAAAAGAGACACAAAACGCAGCGCCATAAACAAGATAAAAATGCAGTAAAAAATGCACTAAAAATCGCAATGAAAAAAAAGGAAGTAGCCTAATTTACATAATAGGTGCAAAAAATCTGCAGCATCAAAAACCCACCAAAAAGTCATCATGGGAAAGTAGCCTTAGTGTATGCACATGTTATTTCTTAAGCTACCTTCCCATGATGAGCTTTTGGAGAGTTTTTGATATTGCAGATTTTCTGCAAGTATTGTGTAAACTAGGATACTTGCATTTTTTCATGTGCTTTTTTTTCCCATGGGTTTTTACTGCATTTTTGGCTCTCCTGTTTTTATCTCTTGTTGGTGTGTCGTGTTTTTTATAAAGTTGTTTTGTTTTGACACTTCCTGATATTTGGCTTTGCAACAACTTTATTGATATAGTCATGTGCGGATCATATGCATTTTTCATGCGTTTCCACTGTGAACGTCCGTTTTTTACCTGAGGTTTTTCAAGATCTAATTCAAGTCAATAAGGAAAATCTGCAAATAAAATCTAGCGTACTCACAAGAGAAATTGTCATGTTGCAGATTAGAAACTCGCGCCACAGCTCAGTTTGCACTGAGTTAAAAAAAAGTACAGTGGGCAAAAGATTTCTATGAATCCCATCCACTTTGCTGGAACTATAAGACGCTGTGTTTTCAACACTGCAAAAATACAAAGCGTCAAAAATGCACCAAAAAATTATTGTAGACACAGCCTTAGTCTGGTTTCACATGTTCTGGTATTTCCAGTACCGTAAAAAATAGTACTGGAGATGTCAGTGTCCATGTTTCTGTGTGTGTATTAGGCCGGGGTCACACTGGCGGATGCAATATGCTAATGACACTCGGCTCCTGATCGCAGCAGAGCAGGAGCCGAGTGTCATGCGTCGGTGCTCCGATTCTCTCGCACAGAGAGGATCGGAGCACAGCTGCGGAGGATGCGGAGAAATGAATTTCTCCATCTCCTCCATTGCTGGGGTCTGCTTATAGCGCACATCACTCGGATGATTTCCGAGTGCTGTGTGCTGTCTCACTCGCACCCATAGGTTTATATAGGTGCGAAAACGGCCGACAAAAAGTCGGCTGCTGGGAGCGGCCCCATATGTTAATATTGGTTCGAGTGCAATGCGATTTTTTATCGCATTGCACTCGGCCGTATTACGGGCTAGTGTGACCCCGGCCTTACTTGCAGCACACATGTGGCAACCGTGTGCTGCATCAGTAGCACACAGACTGGCGCCAGGGAAGAAGTGGTACAGTAAGCGCTGTTCCCCGGCATCAGGTGCTGAAGACGGCTTTCTTCATTCTCCCTTGCTCTGCTGGCGATCAGTACGAGCAGGGAAGAATGATGAGAGTTGTATTCAAGTGAGAACGATGAGAGCAGGTGGCGGCTGATGGGCCTATTACTCCCATCAGCCTACACCTGCTTCCACTATTAAAAGTGACAGCAGGCGACAGCTGATGGGAGTATTCATCACCCGCCGCCTGTGCTATAAATAAATGAAGAAAAAAAAATGGCGTGGGTTCACTTGTATTTTTGTTAACCAGCCAGGCAAAACTCACAGTTGGGGACTGCAATCCTCAGCTGTCAGCGTTAGCCAGGCTGGTTAGCAAGAATAGAGGGGTCCCCACACTGTTTTTTTTTAAATTATTTAAATAAATTATTTAAAAATGGCATGAGGTCCCCCCATTTTTGACAACCAGCTTTGCTAAAGCTGACAGCTGGGGCTGATATTCTCAGGCTGGTAAGGGACCATGGATATTGCCCCCCCTAGCCTGAAAGTATCAGCCTGCAGCCGCCCAGAATAGGCCTATCTATTAGATGTGCCAATTCTGGCACTTTGCCCAGCTCTTCCCACTTGCCCTGTAGCCCTGTAATGGTGGCTAGTGGGATTCATATTTGTGGGGTTGATATCACATATGTATTGTCCGGTGACATCAAGATAAGACACCCATTCATTACTAATCCTATAGTTGTATTGTAAATAAACACACAGCAAGAATAAAGTCTTTTATTTGAAATAAAACAAAACACACTTTTCCATTTTTATTTAAAAATAACGCACACAGTTATACTCACCTAACGCCCATTCCATTGAAGCCCTCGTCTCCTGTAATAAAACAAAAATTAAATACCAATAATGTCCCTCACCTATCCATCATTCTGTTCCACGTCGTAATCCATATCTGTGGATAAACAGTTTTCAACGTGGACGGTGCCAAGATGCAACCATCCAGGCAGAAAACCACTGGTGAATGAGCTTCTGCGAGCGCAGCCTCAGTGACTAGCGGTGACATCATCGAGGTTACATCCGGTTACTGAGACTGTGCTTCCAGTTGGGTCAATGAACTGTGGTGACCTCGGTGTGATCCCTGCTAGCAGAGCGAGAAACTGCTAGATTTGCAGCAAAGAAAACAAGTTTTAATAAAAAAACCTTATGATAGATTCCTTTTAGGCTGTGTGCCCACGTTGCATTTTTTATGCGTTTTCACCGCGTTTTTTTGCCCCAGCGGAAATGCTTAAAAAACGCTTAAAATGCATTTCCATGCAATCCTATGGGATTCCGCAGTTGCTGTGCCCATGCTGCGGATTTTCCCGCTGTGGAATCGCATAGCGGTAAAATCCGCAGCGTGTTCATTATTTCTGCGGAATCACGGCGATTCCGCCGCCATAGGTTTGCATTGATACGCTCACTTTATGCATGTGGCTATGCCCACCATGCGTACAGTGAGTGCTTCATGTGCAGATGGTACCCAGTCTGCAGGAGAGGAGACTCTCCTTCAGGTCCTGGGTACAATATTTTTGTTAAAAAAAAAGAATTAAAATAAAAAATATGGTGATTCTCACCTTCCGACGGCCCCCGATCTCTTCAGGGGTGCACGCAGTGGCTTCCGTTCCCAGGGATGCATTGTGCGAATCACCTTAGATGACATCGCGGTCATGCGACCATGACGTCACAAAGGTCCTTCGCGCAAAGCATCCCTGGGAACGGAACAGACCAGGAGCGCCGCTGAGGAGATCGTGGGCCGTCGGAAGGTGAGAATAACCATATTTTTTTTTTATTTTTTTTTATTTTTAACATTCTATCTTAGGCAGCATAATTAGTAAAAAGTTGGTCACACTTGTCAAGCACTATGCTTGACAAGTGTGACCAACCTGTCAATCACTTTTCCAAGCAATGCTTCAAATCGCTTGTAAAGCTCAAGCATTCTGCAAGATAAAGACGCTTGCAAAACACTTGTGTTTTGGGGGAAAATGCATGCAGAATTCACACGGCAGGGAGTTGCGGAAATTCTGTGGACATTTCCGCAGCATTTCCGCAACCTGGGCACATAGCCTTAAGCCATATTGCTGAATTTGATTGCAAATTCCTTTAAATCATCTTGGATACAAAGAATGATACATTATAATAATAATGTTAATTGAGAACTGAAATGCTCAAGTGCTCTGTAATTGAATTGAGAGTGCCAGGCGCTCGGAATTGCTCGTCTCGAGTAGCGAGCATGATAGAATTAAATGGCAAACTAGAGCATTTGTTCCGGAGGACAGAAAAATTCTCTCTCTACTTTCTCACTCTCATATTCCCCCGCCTGGCTCAGATAATTCACTTATGGGAATCCGAACACCACGGGACAATCGGTACTGCTTGCTACTCACATAAGTGCCTGATGCTTCATCGACTATCGGCACTACTCGAGGCTCGTTAGAGCATCTGACAGCTCGATGAGTTCGGCACTCGATTGAATATCCGGGTACTCGCTTGCCATGCTCAAATCCCAGGCCGGCATGTTTAGCACCTGAGTTTGAGCCACTGAACCTGCGGGAATTGCCTGCCAATCACTGTAGTGCCATAGCCATTGATGACAGCATGGAAAACACCTGATGTTCGGGGTGCCAAACCCAAACAGTAACATAGACTTTCTGGAGAAGTCTGTGCCCGAACAGTAGGTGTTCAGTACAGACCCTGAACTTTACGGTTCGTGTTCGCACATTACTAACTGCCACTTATAAGAAACTAGATGGTAGCCCAATTCTAACGCATCGGGTATTCTAGAATATGTATGTAGTTTATTTATGAAGATTTTAGAATAATACATTGAATACACAGAATTCAGCCGGCCGCGACCAATTAGCGAAGCGTGGTTCAAATTCCGCGCCAATTTGCGGCCGGACTGCTGTCGCTGATTGTTCGCAGCCGGCCATGTAGTATATAGCACAGCCACGCAGTATATAACAGCCCACGTAGTATATTGCAAAGCCACGAAGTATATTGCACAGCCCACGTAGTATATTGCACAGCCACGTAGTATATTGCACAGCCCACATAGTATATTGCACAGCTCACGTAGTATATTGCACAGGCAACCTAGTATATTGCACAGCCCACGTAGTATATTGCACTGGCCACATAGTATATTGCACAGCTCACGCAGTATATTGCACAGCCTATTGCACAGCCTATTGCACAGCCCACGTAGTATATTGCACAGCCCACGTAGTATATTGCACAGTGCACGCAGTATATAGCAATGTGGGCATCATATCCTTGTTAAAAAAAGAATTAAAATAAAAAATAGTTATAAACTCACCTTCCATTGGCCCCCAGATCATGGCAAAGCGGTTACCGACGCTCTTCGCGCGCTGCGGTCTCAAGTGTGCATTGCGGTCTCGCGAGATGATGACGTAGCGGTCTCGCGAGACCACTACATCATCATCTCGCGAGATCGCAATGCATGGAGCGGTCACAGGAATGTCGCGAGGAGTGGGAAAGGCCTGTTGTGGATCCGAGGTGCCGACAGACGGTGAGTATATAACGATTTTTTATTATTATTTTTTACATTAGATCTTTTTACTATTGATGCTGCATAGGCAGCATCAATAGTAAAAAGTTGGTCACACAGGGTTAATAGTAGCATTAACGAAGTGCGTAACACCACGGCATAACACGGTCCATTAGCGCTGCCATTAACCCTGTGTGAGCACTGACTGGAGGGGATTTTGGAGCGGGCACTGACGGCGGGGAGGAAGGAGCGGCTATTTTGCCGCCGGACTGTGACCATCGCTGATTGGTTGTAGCTGTTTTGCCGCAACCAATCAGCGACTTGGATATCCATGACAGACAGAGGCCGCGACTAATGAATATCCACGACAGACAGAAGGACAGACGGAAGTGACCCTTACCTTTCCATTTATGGCTTCTTCTGGCCTGTCAACATGCAAGTTTCAAGAGGGACATGAGTAGATCTTACGCACTGATGCCCAAATATTTAAGCAGCCACAGCCAGAAGAAGACCACGGTTGTGAATGTCAATTAAAGTCTCAAGAGGTGGATGATGATGAGACACAGTTGCCAACAAGTCACCGCTGACAAGTCACCACTGGTCAATGATGCTGTGCTCGTAGCAGCTCATTCACTAGTGGTTCTCAGCCTGGACGGTCGCATCTTGGCACCTTCCAGGTTGAAAACTATTTAGCCCCCAGACATGAATTACAGTGTGGGACAGAACAACGGACAGGTATGGTATATTGTTGTTGTTTTATTTTACTTTTATTACAGGAGATCGAGGGCTTTGGTGGAATTAGACGAGGTCATAAGTATGGTTAAATTGAGATTATGAAAGGAGTCTGTGTCATTTTTTCAATTAAAGGACTTTATTCTGGCTGAGTCTTTATTTACCGTACAACTATAGGATTAGTAATGGATAGGTGTCTTATAGACACTTCTCCATTACTAAGCCATGGCCTTGATATCACCTGACAATACAAAGGTGACACCAACCCCATAAATATGAACTCCACTTGCCACTGCTACAGGGCAAGTGGGAAGAGCCGGGCAAAGTGCCAGAATTGGTGCATCTAATAGATGTGCCTTTTCTGGGCAGCTGCGGGTTGCTGTTTTTAGGTTTAGGGGGCCTATATCAATGGCCCCTTACCAGCCTGAGAATACCAGCCCCCAGCTGTGAGCTTTAGCAAGGCTGATTGTCAAAAATTGGGGGGACACCACAGTTTTTTTAAATTATTTATTTAAATATTTAAAAAAACAACATGGGGACCCCTCTGTTATGAAAGGTAATTCAGTACCACAATGGACATAGAGGTCAGCGCACATACAGTGACCTGGCAATAACCCAAAAAACAAGAACGAGCTCTGAGACGTGGGAACTCTGTTGACCGAGGGGTTGAGTCGAGGGGTTCAAGAGAGGCCTGGATGTCTTCCTGGAGCAGAACAGTATTGTATCATACAATTATTAGGTTCTGTAGAAGGACGTAGATCTGGGGATTTATTATGATGGAATATAGGCTGAACTGGATGGACAAATGTCTTTTTTCGGCCTTACTAACTATGTTACTATGTTACTATGTTACTATGTTACTATGACCGCAATCCCTAATCCTCTCCAACCACACTAAAGGCAGCCGTGGATTGCGCCTAACGCTCCCTATGCAACTCGGCACGGCCTGAGAAACTAGCTAGCCTGAAGATAGAAAATAAGCCTACCTTGCCTCAGAGAAATACCCCAAAGGAAAAGGCAGCCCCACATATAATGACTGTGTTAAGATGAAAAGACAAACGTAGAGATGAAATAGATTTAGCAAAGTGAGGCCCAACTTTCTGAACAGAGCGAGGATAGGAAAGGTAACTTTGCGGTCAACACAAAACCCTACAAAAACCACGCAAAGGGGGCAAAAAGACCCTCCGTACCGAACTAACGGCACGGAGGTACACCCTCTGCATCCCAGAGCTTCCAGCAAGCAGAAAAAAACAAATTGACAAGCTGGACAGAAAAAAACAGCAAACAAATAGCAAAGAGGAACTTAGCTATGCAGAGCAGCAGGCCACAGGAATGATCCAGGAGGAAACAGGTCCAATACTAGAACATTGACTGGAGGCCAGGATCAAAGCACTAGGTGGAGTTAAATAGAGCAGCACCTAACGACTTCACCACATCACCTGAGGAAGGAAACTCAGAAGCCGCAGCACCACTTTCCTCCACCAACGGAAGCTCACAGAGAGAACCAGCCGAAGTACCACTTATGACCACAGAAGGGAGCTCTGCCACAGAATTCACAACAGTACCCCCCCTTGAGGAGGGGTCACCGAACCCTCACCAGAGCTCCCAGGACGACCAGAATTAGCCATATGAAAGGCACGAACAAGATCGGGAGCATGGACATCAGAGGCAAAGACCCAGGAATTATCTTCCTGAGCATAACCCTTCTACTTAACCAGATACTGGAGTTTCCGCCTTGAAACACGAGAATCCAAAATCTTCTCCACAATATACTCCAACTCCCCCTCCACCAAAACCGGGGCAGGAGGATCAACAGATGGAACCATAGGTGCCACGTATCTCCGCAACAATGACCTATGGAATACGTTATGTATGGAAAAAGAATCTGGAAGGGTCAGACGAAAAGACACAGGATTAAGAACCTCAGAAATCCTATACGGACCAATAAAACGAGGTTTAAACTTAGGAGAGGAAACCTTCATAGGAATATGACGAGAAGATAACCAAACCAAGTCCCCAACCCGAAGTCGGGGACCCACACAGCGTCTGCGATTAGCGAAACGTTGAGCCTTCTCCTGGGACAAAGTCAAATTGTCCACCACATGAGTCCAAATCTGCTGCAACCTGTCCACCACAGTATCCACACCAGGACAGTCCGAAGACTCAACCTGCCCAGAAGAGAAACGAGGATGGAACCCAGAGTTGCAGAAAAACGGTGAAACCAAGGTAGCCGAGCTGGCCCGATTATTAAGGGCGAACTCAGCCAAAGGCAAAATGGACACCCAGTCATCCTGATCAGCAGAAACAAAGCATCTCAGATATGTTTCCAAGGTCTGATTGGTTCGTTCGGTCTGGCCATTAGTCTGAGGATGGAAAGCCGAGGAAAAAGACAAGTCAATGCCCATCCTACCACAAAAGGCTCGCCAAAACCTCGAAACAAACTGGGAACCTCTGTCAGAAACGATATTCTCTGGAATGCCATGTAAACGAACCATATGCTGGAAAAACAATGGCACCAAATCAGAGGAGGAAGGCAATTTAGACAAGGGTACCAAATGGACCATCTTAGAGAAGCGATCACAGACCACCCAAATGACTGACATCTTTTGAGAGACGGGAAGATCTGAAATAAAATCCATAGAGATATGTGTCCAAGGCCTCTTCGGGACCGGCAAGGGCAAAAGCAACCCACTGGCACGAGAACAGCAGGGCTTAGCCCGAGCACAAATCCCACAGGACTGCACAAAAGTACGCACATCCCGCGACAGAGATGGCCACCAAAAGGATCTAGCCACTAACTCTCTGGTACCAAAGATTCCAGGATGACCAGCCAACACCGAACAATGAACCTCAGAGATAACTTTATTCGTCCACCTATCAAGGACAAACAGTTTCTCCGCTGGGCAACAATCAGGTTTATTAGCCTGAAATTTTTGCAGCACCCGCCGCAAATCAGGGGAGATGGCAGACACAATTACTCCCTCTTTGAGGATACCCGCCGGCTCAGATACACCCGGAGAGTCGGGCACAAAACTCCTAGACAGAGCATCCGCCTTCACATTTTTAGAGCCCGGAAGGTATGAAATCACAAAGTCAAAACGGGCAAAAAACAACGACCAACGAGCTTGTCTAGGATTCAACCACTTGGCGGACTCGAGATAAGTCAAGTTCTTATGATCAGTCAAGACCACCACGCGATGCTTAGCTCCTTCAAGCCAATGACGCCACTCCTCGAATGCCCACTTCATGGCCAGCAACTCTCGATTGCCCACATCATAATTTCGCTCAGCAGGCGAAAACTTCCTGGAAAAGAAGGCGCATGGTTTCATCACCGAGCAATCAGAACTTCTCTGCGATAAAACAGCCCCTGCTCCAATCTCAGAAGCATCAACCTCGACCTGGAACGGAAGCGAAACATCTGGTTGACACAACACAGGGGCAGAAGAAAAACGACGCTTCAACTCCTGAAAAGCTTCCACCGCAGCAGAAGACCAATTGACCAAATCAGCACCTTTCTTGGTCAAATCGGTCAATGGTTTAGCAATACTAGAAAAATTGCAGATGAAGCGACGATAAAAATTAGCAAAGCCCAGGAACTTTTGCAGACTTTTCAGAGATGTCGGCTGAGTCCAATTATGGATGGCTTGGACCTTAACAGGGTCCATCTCGATAGTAGAAGGGGAAAAGATGAACCCCAAAAATGAAACCTTCTGAACACCAAAGAGACACTTTGATCCCTTCACAAACAAAGAATTAGCACGCAGGACCTGAAACACCGTTCTGACCTGCTTCACATGAGACTCCCAATCATCCGAGAAGATCAAAATGTCATCTAAGTACACAATCAGGAATTTATCCAGGTACTCTCAGAAGATGTCATGCATAAAGGACTGAAACACTGATGGAACATTGGCAAGTCCGAATGGCATTACTAGATACTGAAAATGGCCCTCGGGCGTATTAAATGCAGTTTTCCACTCATCGCCTCGCTTAATACGCACAAGATTATACGCACCATGAAGATCTATCTTGGTGAACCAACTAGCCCCCTTAATCCGAGCAAACAAATCAGATAACAATGGCAAGGGGTACTGAAATTTAACCGTGATCTTATTTAGAAGGCGGTAATCTATACAAGGTCTCAGTGAACCATCCTTCTTGGCTACAAAAAAGAACCCTGCTCCTTATGGCGACGATGACGGGCGAATATGCCCCTTCTCCAAAGACTCCTTCACATAACTCCGCATAGCGGCGTGCTCAGGCACAGATAAATTAAACAGTCGACCTTTTGGGAATTTACTACCAGGAATCAAATCGATAGCACAATCACAATCCCTATGCGGAGGTAGGGTATCGGACTTGGGCTCATCAAATAAATCCTGGTAATCAGACAAGAACTCAGGAACCTCAGAAGGGGTGGATGACGAAATAGTCAGAAATGGGACATCACCATGTACCCCTGATAACCCCAGCTGGACACAGACATGGATTTCCAATCTAATACTGGATTATGGACTTGTAGCCATGGCAACCCCAACACGACCACATCATGCAGATTATGCAACATCAGAAAGCGAATAACCTCCTGATGTGCAGGAGCCATGCACATGGTCAGCTGGGTCCAGTACTGAGGCTTATTCTTGGCCAAAGGCGTAGCATCAATTCCTCTCAATGGAATAGGACACTGCAAGGGCTCCAAGAAAAACCCACAACGCCTAGCATACTCCAAGTCCATCAAATTCAGAGCAGCGCCTGAGTCCACAAATGCCATGACAGAATACGATGACAAAGAGCAGATCAAGGTAACAGACAGAAGAAATTTTGACTGTACCGTACCAATGGTGGCAGACCTAGCGAACCGCTTAGTGCGCTTAGGACAATCAGAGATAGCATGAGTGGAATCACCACAGTAGAAACACAGCCCATTCAGACGTTTGTGTTCTTGCCGTTCAACTCTGGTCAAAGTCCTATCGCACTGCATAGGCTCAGGTTTAAGCTCAGGTAATACCGCCAAATGGTGCACAGATTTACGCTCGCGCAAGCGTCGACCGATCTGAATGGCCAAAGACATAGACTCATTCAGACCAGCAGGCATAGGAAATCCCACCATGACATCCTTAAGGGCTTCAGAGAGACCTTTTCTGAAAATAGCTGCGAGCGCACCTTCATTCCACTGAGTGAGTACGGACCACTTTCTAAATTTCTAACAATATACCTCTATTTCATCCTGACCCTGACACAGAGCCAGCAAATTCTTCTCTGCCTGATCCACAGAATTAGGCTCATCGTACAGCAATCCGAGCGCCAGGAAAAATGCATCGATATTACTTAATGCAGGATCTCCTGACGCAAGAGAAAATGCCCAGTCCTGAGGGTCGCCACGCAAAAAAGAAATAACGATCCTAACTTGTTGAACTGGGTCACCAGAGGAGCGAGGTTTCAAAGCCAGAAATAGTTTACAATTATTTTTGAAACTCAGAAATTTAGTTCTATCTCCAAAAAACAAATCAGGAATAGGAATTCTCGGTTCTAACATAGAATTCTGAACCACAAAGTCTTGAATACTTTGTACTCTTGCCGTGAGCTGATCCACACATGAAGACAGACCTTTAATGTCCATTGCTACACCTGTGTCCTGAACCACCCAAATGTCTAGGGGAAAAAAAAGGCAAAACACAGTGCAAAGAAAAAAAAATGGTCTCAGAACTTCTTTTTTCCCTCTATTGGGAATCATTAGTTCTTTGGGCCTCCAGTACTGTTATGAAAGGTAATTCAGTACCACAATGGACATAGAGGTCAGCGCACATACAGTGACCTGGCAATAACCCAAAAAACAAGAACGAGCTCTGAGACGTGGGAACTCTGTTGACCGCAATCCCTAATCCTCTCCAACCACACTAAAGGCAGCCGTGGATTGCGCCTAACGCTCCCTATGCAACTCGGCACGGCCTGAGAAACTAGCTAGCCTGAAGATAGAAAATAAGCCTACCTTGCTTCAGAGAAATACCCCAAAGGAAAAGGCAGCCCCCACATATAATGACTGTGAGTTAAGATGAAAAGACAAACGTAGAGATGAAATAGATTTAGCAAAGTGAGGCCCAACTTTCTGAACAGAGCGAGGATAGGAAAGGTAACTTTGCGGTCAACACAAAACCCTACAAAAACCACGCAAAGGGGGCAAAAAGACCCTCCGTACCAAACTAACGGCACGGAGGTACACCCTCTGCGTCCCAGAGCTTCCAGCAAGCAGAAAAAAACAAATTGACAAGCTGGACAGAAAAAAACAGCAAACAAATAGCAAAGAGGAACTTAGCTTTGCAGAGCAGCAGGCCACAGGAACGATCCAGGAGGAAACAGGTCCAATACTAGAACATTGACTGGAGGCCAGGATCAAAGCACTAGGTGGAGTTAAATAGAGCAGCACCTAACGACTTCACCACATCACCTGAGGAAGGAAACTCAGAAGCCGCAGTACCACTTTCCTCCACCAACGGAAGCTCACAGAGAGAACCAGCCGAAGTACCACTTGTGACCACAGGAGGGAGCTCTGCCACAGAATTCACAACACCCCTCTATTCTTGATAACCAACCCACCTGAAGCTGACTGCTGAGGGTTGCCCCCAGCTATGAGTTTTGCTTGGTTGGTTCAAGAAAATAGGGGGGAAGACACACCGGGTTTTTCATTCATTTATTTTGTTATATCGCAGGCGGTGGGTGAGTGATACCCCCGATCATCCGCTCCTGCTGTCACTGTTATTAGCGACAGTAGGTGTCGGATGATGGGAGTAAGAATCCCAAAAGTCTACACCTGCTGTTATCATTCTGACTTTAATATAGCTCTCATCATTATCCTCTGCTCAAGCTGATCGCCGGCAGAGCAGGGGAGAATGATGAGAGCCGTTTTCAGCACCTGTTGCCGGGGAACATCACTTACCGAAGCACTTCTTTCCCAGTGCCGATGCTTGTCACATGGATGACATCAATTTGTATTTTCCATGTGCACGTGTGTGGGACATTTTTGCCGTCCGTGCTGACAGTAAAAAAATGTACATGGACATGTCTAGGTGTGGGGCACACGGACACACGGTCCGTGGAAGCACACCGACATGTGCACAGACCCATTCATTTGAATGGGTCTACATGTGTCAGTGTCTCTGGTACTTGTGAAAACTGTCACCACACGTACTGGAGACACAGATGTGTGAAAGAGGCCTAACAGCAAGTCCGCTATTAAAGAGAAATGAATATTCACTGCTTTTCAATCCCAAGGGTGTGGAATGCAGTGAAGATTCATTTCTCTTTAGCAGCGGGCATAGAAGTAATCCACAGCCGCCGGCTCCTGCCTCCTGTGACGCGCTGCTATGCCGCTGCAGCTCCCCATTTCCAAGTCTGCAGCCAGAGCAGGTGCACCTGGACTACAAGATGCACCCCCCATTTTTCTTCACATTTTTGGAGGAAAAAAGTGTGTCTTATAGTCCAAAAAATACGGTATCTAAATACCCCCAGGAATAAATGTTTTTCAGCCCTTGCACACATGAAGTGGAGAGGGTCGTAGTGTTGACGAGGAGCTGCTGTGTCCCAGTACCCTGGCACCCCACAAAAGAACCACGATGTCCCATCTGTTGTATGTGAAATGTGCGAAGCAGGACACTTACATTAGACACTGAGATTCCCTCTGGTTCCATATTCTTAGTTCCAGATACAGGTTTTACACAAACAATTCCAGACTCCGTATTCTTACTCAACAGTTCAACTTCACTGGAAAACAGGGGTTCTGGTACAGACGTAACACAGTCACATCCAATTTATTCCATGAGCTCGTTCTGGTACAGCGGTAACAAAGTTCACATCCAGTCATATTCCACTAGCTCTCCCTGCTTCTCTTCTCACAACATCCGTCTCACAGACGCTCCTTTTACTTCTGCGGCTTCCATGCCCCCAAGTCCGCCATCTTCCTCCAATTCCCCCTGTCTGGTTTCAATTGGAAAAGTTAAAAGGCGCGCTCAGCTCTGCCTAGTCCCGGCCGTAGGCCCTGGATCCTCTTTGGAATGGTTTCTTCATTAGATGGTGACCACTCGCACGCTGTTTAGCCTGGGGTCCCTCGTTGCCTCAGTATTCCTCACCCGCAGGGTAATCCGTTTGCCCACTCTCTCTGCTGCATCACTTTTCCTCACTTTTCCCAGAAAGTGTCTCCAGTATATCTCACTGCTCTGTACTGCACCCATCTCTAACTCCTCCCAACCTGGAAAACCCCTTATTCTAGCAAGGCTTATTCTGGCACTCTCATTTTTTACCGCTATTGTGCCCCACTAATCTATTCCCAATACTGTCCTATCCTATCTTCTATATCTTTCCCTAATCTTGTAAAAAGCAGATGTGAAACACATAGACGTTATAATAATATTAAACGAATACAGCAATGTACATAAAACTCTAGGAAACATATCTGATGCCAGCACTGTTCAACAATGGAGATGTACATGGCGGCCTCTGTCACCAACCACATGCATTGGCTTTACCTGTGTACGAATCCAAAATCCCAGGGTGCATCACAAGGCCTCCTTCTAATTTTTGTCAGGCTTTGCAAATACTGATTTGGCTTTATCATTCTAGGAGTACCACTCATTATTACCAAGGTTAAAACAATGTTTTCTGAGGCCCATCTTTACGTCTCTTCCAGGGTGTACTGCTATCAATCCTTTAACCCTTTTCCGACATCAGGCTTAATAGAATGCCAATGTCGCTGAGCTCACATCTTTTCCGGCACATGTCAGCTGTTTTGAACAGCTGACATGTGCCCTTAACACCCACGGGTGGAATTGCGATCCTCCTGTGGTTGTTAATCCATTAAATACCTCTGTCAAACTCTGACAGTGGCATTCAACATGTGCTTCTGGCAAGCACGCCGGAAATCCGCCCATCGGTGACCCCGCCACATGATTGCGGGTCACCGATGGGTTGGCATGACAACCAGAGGTCTCCTGCAGACCTCTATGGTAGTCACTGCTGGATTGCTATGAGTGTCGCCCGATGGTCAGCGCTCATAGCAAGTGAGTACTTCTGCTACATACAGGTGATCTGATCATCGCCTGTATGTAGCAAAGCTGATTGGGTTATGGAAGCTTCTAGCTTCCCATGGAGACTATTGAAGCATGCCAAGAGTAAAAAAAAGTTTTAAAAATATGAAAGAATACAAAAATATAAAAGTTAAAAAGTTTCGCCCCATTCAAAATAAAACAATAAAAAAAATCAAACGTACACATATTTGGTATCAGAATTGCCTGATCTATCAGTAAAAAAAAAGGATTAACCTGATCGGTAAATGGTGTAGCGAGAAAAAAAGTCAAAACTCCAAAATTACGTTGTTTTTTTTTTGTCGCTGCGACATTGCATTAAAATGCAATAACGGGCGATCAAAAGATCGCATCTGCACAAAAGTGGTATAAATAAAAACATCAGCATGGCACGCAAAAAAATAAGCCCTCACCCAGCTCGGGATCACGAAAAATGGAGACGCTAAGGGTATCGAAAAGTGGCACAATTTTTTTTTAAAACAAAGTTTGGAATTTGTTTTCACCACTTAGATAAAATAGAACCTAGACATGTTTGGCATCTATGAACTTGTAATGACTTGGAGAATCATAATGGCAGGTCAGTTTTAGCATTTAGTGAACATAGAAAAAAATCAAAACAAAAAACAACTGTAGGATTGCACTTATTTTGCAATTTCACCACACTTTGAATTTTTTTCCCTTTTTCCAGTACGCAATATGTTAAAACCAATGGCGTCATTCAAAAGTACGACTCATCCCGCAAAAAAACATAACTTTACCTGGCCATTCTGACCAAAAAACAAAAAAGTTATGGCTCTTGGAAGAAGGGGAGCAAAAAATGAAAATGCAAAACCAAAAATACCTCTGGTCGTTAAGGGGTTAAATATTTACTAAGACTTGCTTTAAGTGCACAAGCTTTAGTAGTGTAGGAGTCCCACTGTTTTCAAAATTCTCACTCCTAATTTTGAAAGGTCCAGCATATCCACCAGATCACTGTAGCAACACAATTCTGGTGTGACAAGCATTGGGACAGGATGCAGCTCCAGTGAGGAGCAATGTCCGCTTCTGTGGGTGTCATTGTAATACAGCCTCCGTGCACCAGGCTGTGAGTGAACTTTTCAATACCCAGTGTTGCTTTTTTTAAAAGCTGTAATGAAAGTAGGAACCATTTTCTGGCACATTAGTTTACGGGTTTTAAAGTTTTTGCTCCATTTTTGGAAATTTTAGCATCAGAATTTCTAAAGTGTTAGCAGCGCCTTTACTTGTTGTAACAGATGCTAATTCTTTGCTTCTTTTCCCGTTTGTGTCGTTGTTCTCATTAACTCTATGTGACTGTTTATTTGAACCTTTCCATATGGATAAAGTAAAGGATGAGGTTAGTTTCCTGACTTGAGAAAATTTTCTTTTACAGGGACTCTTCCACAGCCCACAACATGAGACCTTCTTTCCGTGCATTCACTGCCAATTCTGTCTCTTTAATGGTCATATGTAGACAGAAATTCCCAAAACAACGCAATCCAATTGACAATCTTTTTAAAGTGAACCTGTCACCCCCCCAGGCATTTGTAACTAAAAGAGCCATCTTGTGCAGCACTAATGCTGCATTCTGTCAAGATGGCTCTTTTAGTTTGTGTCCCTGCCAACGCTGAAATAATCGTTTATATAATTTGTCCCTCATAACTCGAATTTGACAGGGGGCAGGTCTTTCCCTCTTACACAGCCATCAGTTATTTCCTCATTTCTCTTGGGCGCCGCCTCCTCAGCGTTTAGGCATTTTCCCGGTGCCTGCGCTGTAATCTTTGTCCTTGGGCATGCGCAGTTAGCGCTGCCCATCCACTGACATCCCATGATGTCTTCCTTCTTGTGCCTGCGTGGACGCGCGGCCCGAAATCCCTCCCTGCTGTCTCTTCTGATTTATTCACACTGCGGGGCTAGGAATCTTGGGCATGCACAGTACTTATATGCGGCTCTCCCTCATCTCCCTCCACCTCTTTCCTACTGTGCAGCGTCATAGGAATCGTCAGCTATCGTCAGATTCCTATGACGCTGCACAGTAGGAGGAAAGCGGAGGGAGATGAGGGAGAGCCGCATATAAGTACTGCGCATGCCCAAGATTCCCAGCCCCACAGTGTGAAAAAATCAGAAGAGAGTGCGGGGCGGGATCTTGGGCCGCGCGTCCACGCAGGCGCAATAGTTTAGTTTAGTTACAAACGCTTGGGTGGGGTGACAGGTTCCCTTTAAAATTGTCCAAAAATTGTATTCTTCATCCATCTGCCAGAGTCCCAACAGCCAAGACTTCCCTGTTCCCACTAGGAGGAAAGTCTCTATCTCCTCCTCCCTCCCTTCCCCCTCCTAACAGTTCAGCATTGTTGCTGGCCAAAAATATTTTTAAAATTTAGCAAAATGTCTGTTAAGTAGTTAATGATTGCAACACTGTGAACTGCTGATCTGCCAGAAAATGATTCCTGCAGAAATTAGAGCTTTTTTTATTTTTATTAAGTGAGTTATGAGTGGAGGCGAGTGAATGAGGAGTCAAGTTGAGAGTCAAATGTGTGAGGCAGTTCTGAGGAAGTGCTAGATAATGATGGTGCCAATGGGTTTTAAGAAAGCGGATGCAGCAGAGGTCTCCTAACAGATTCGTGTGGATGCCAGGGCATTCTTGGGCCTAAGACTCGTATTGGTATTGTAGAGGTAGAGCAGGGGCATAACTACCATGTACGCAGCAGTCGCCACGGTGACTGGGCCCGGCGTGTCAGGGACTCAGTGGGTCAGATGCACGCCAACTCGAGCAAAATTTAACATCTGTTGCTGTGCAGGAGATTCCTAACGCATGGCAACAGACAGACCTGCCCTCCAAGCAGAAGCGTAGCTACCAGGGGTGCAGAGGGGGCGATGGTCCAGGGCCTTGTGCTCGGAGGGGGCCCACCCGGAGCTACGCTATGTAACTGTATTGGCATGCCCAGTGCACCGATACACTTACATTCTGCAGCAGAGCAGGGAGACACGATCTCCCTGCTCTGCTGCTATGGGCCTCTGAGGAGGTGGTGGGGGGCCCTGTGCCACCAGTGGGTACCTGTCTGTCATCACAGGGTCAGCTTGATGAGAGAGGGGTTATGCTCCTTCTCCCATCATCCCCTGTTAGCATCTGACATCATTGACGCTGACACTGACATGGGGTAGCGATGATGTCAGTACCCGGCGCTCGCTGTCAGGAGATGAGCGGGTGCTCAGAACACCATGGGAACAAGGAGGCAGAAAGGTGCGTATTGGATTTTTTTGATCTGGAGCATTATACTATACAGGCTGCCTAATGAGGGTGCATTATATAATACTAACTTCCTAATGAGGGTGCATTATATAATACTGGCTTCCTAATGGTGGTGCATTATACTGTACTGGCTGCCTATGGGGGTGCATTATACTATACAGGATGAATAATGGGGGTGCATTATACTATACAGGCTGCCTATGGGGGTGCATTATGCTATACAGATTGCCTAATAGGGAGTGCATTATACTATACTGGCTGCCTTTGGGGGTGCATTATACAATACTGGCAGCCTAATGAGGATTGCATTATACTATACTGGCTGCCTATGGGGGTGCATTATACTATACAGGCTGCCTAATGGGGGTGCACTATACTATACTGGCTGCCTATGGGGGTGCATTACACTATACAGGATGCCTAATGGGGAGTGCATTATAGTATACAGGCTGCCTATGGGGGTGCATTATACTTTACAGGCTGCCTATAGGGTTGCATTATACTATGCAGGCTACCTACTGGGGAGTGTATTATAATATACTGGCTGCCTAGTGGGGAGTGCATTACACTGTACTGGCTACCTATGGGGGTGCATTATACTTTACAGGCTGCCTATGGGGATGCATTATACTATACTGGATGCCTAATGGGGAGTGCATTATAGTATACAGGCTGCCTATGGGGGTGCATTATACTTTACAGGCTGCCTATAGGGGTGCATTATACTATGCAGGCTGCCTACTGGGGAGTGTATTATAATATACTGGCTGCCTAGTGGGGAGTGCATTACACTGTACTGGCTGCCTATGGGGGTGCACTATACTTTACAGGCTGCCTATGGGGATGCATTATACTATACTGGATGCCTAATGGGGAGTGCATTATAGTATACAGGCTGCCTATGGGGGTGCATTATACTTTACAGGCTGCCTATAGGGGTGCATTATACTATGCAGGCTGTCTACTGGGGAGTGTATTATAATATACTGGCTGCCTAGTGGGGAGTGCATTATACTGTACTGGCTGCCTATGGGGGTGCATTATACTGTACAGGCTGCCAATAGGGGTGCATTATACTATACTGGCTGCCTATGGGGGTGCATTATGCTATACAGGATGCCTAATGAGGCTGCATTATATTATACTGGCTGCCTTATGGAGGTGCATTATACTCTACTGGCTGCTTATGAAGGTGCATTATACTATGCAGGCTGCCTAATGGGGAGTGCATTATACTATACTGGCTGCATATGGGGGTGCATTATGCTATACAGACTGCCTAATGGAGATTACATTATACTATACTGACTGCCTATGGGGGTGCATTATACTATACAGGCTGCCTATGGGGGGTGCATTATACTATACAGATTGCCTAATGGTGAGTGCATTATACTATACTGGCTGCCTATGGGGGACATTACACTATACAGGCTGCCAATGAGGGTGCATTATACTATACTGGCAGCCTATAGGGGTGCATTGTGCTATACAGGATGCCTAATGGAGGTGCATTATATTATACTGGCTACCTATGGGGGTGCATTATACTCTACTGTCTGCCAATGGGGATGCATTACACTATACAAGCTGCCTACTGGGGGTGTATTATACTATACTGGCTGCCTATGGTGGTGCATTATACTATAGAGGCTGCCTAATGGGGAGTGCATTATACTATACTGGCTGCCTATGGGGGTGCATTATACTATACAGGCTGCCTAATGGGGGTGCATTATAGTATGCAGGCTGCCTATGGGGATGCATTATACTATACAGGATGCCTCGGGGGTGCATTATACTTTACAGGCTGCCTTAGGGGGTGTATTGTACTATATTGGCTGCCTATGGGGTGCATTATACTATACAGGCTGACTAATGGGGAGTGTATTACATTATACTGTCTGCCTATGGGGGTGCATTACACTATACAAGCTGCCAATGAGGGTGCATTATACTATACTGGCAGCCTATGGGGGTGTATTATGCTATACAGGATGCCTAATGGAGGTGCATTATATTATACTGACTGCCTATGGGGTGCATTATACTCTATTGGCTGCCAAGGGGGGGAATTATACTATACAGGCTGCCTACTGGGGTGCATTACACTATACTGGCTGCCTATGGTGGAGCATTATCCTATAGAGGCTGCCTAATAGGGAGTGCATTATACTATACTAGCTGCCTATGGGGGTGCATAATGCTATACAGGCTGCCTAATGGGGAGTGCATTATACTATACTGGCTGCCTATGGGGGTGCATTATACTATACAGGCTGCCTTATGGGGGTGCATTATAGTATACAGGCTGCCTAATGGGGGTGCATTATAGTATACATGCTGCCTATGGGGGTGAATTATACTATGCAGGCTGCCTATGGGGGTGCATTATACTATACTCGATTCCTATGGGGGTGCATTATGCTATACAGACTGCCTAATGGAGATTGCATTATACTATACTGGCTGCCTATGGGGGTGCATTATACTATACAGGCTGCCTATGGTGGGGTGCATTATACTATACAGATTGCCTAATGGTGAGTGCATTATACTATACTGGCTGCCTATGGGGGACATTACACTATACAGGCTGCCAATGAGGGTGCATTATACTAAACTGGCAGCCTATAGGGGTGCATTATGCTATACAGGATGCCTAATGGAGGTGCATTATATTATACTGGCTACCTATGGGGGTGCATTATACTCTACTGTCTGCCAATGGGGATGCATTACACTATACAAGCTGCCTACTGGGGGTGTATTATACTATACTGGCTGCCTATGGTGGTGCATTATGCTATAGAGGCTGCCTAATGGGGAGTGCATTATACTATACTGGCTGCCTATGGGGGTGCATTATACTATACAGGCTGCCTATTGGGGGTGGATTATAGTATACAGGCTGCCTATGGGGATGCATTATACTATATAGGATGCCTCTGGGTGCATTATACTTTACAGGCTGCCTTTGGGGGTGTATTATACTATATTGGCTGTCTATGGGGTGCATTTTACTATACAGGCTGACTAATGGGGAGTGTATTACATTATACTGTCTGCCTATGGGGGTGCATTACAATATACAAGCTGCCAATGAGGGTGCATTATACTATACTGGCAGCCTATGGGGGTGTATTATGCTATACAGGATGCCTAATGGAGGTGCATTATATTATACTGACTGCTCATGGGGTGCATTATACTCTACTGGCTGCCAAGGGGGGGAATTATACTATACAGGCTGCCTACTGGGGGTGCATTACACTATACTGGCTTCCTATGGTGGAGCATTATCCTATAGAGGCTGCCTAATGGGGAGTGCATTATACTATACTGGCTGCCTATGGGGGTGCATTATGCTATACAGGCTGCCTAATGGGGAGTGCATTATACTATACTGGCTGCCTATGGGGGTGCATTATACTGTACAGGCTGCCTAATGGGGGTGCATTATAGTATACAGGCTGCCTATGGGGGTGAATTATACTATGCAGGCTGCCTATGGGGGTGCATTATACTATACTGGATGCCTATGGGGGTGCATTATACTATACTGGCTGCCTAATGGGGAATGCATTATACTATACTCGCTGCCTATGGGGGTGCATTATACTAAACAGGCTGCCTAATGGGGGTGCATTATATTACACTGGCTGCCTATGATGGTGCATTATACTATACAGGCTGCCTAATGAGAGTGCGTTATATTATACAGGCTGGGGGGGGTGCATTATACTATACTGGCTTCTATGTAAGCCTCTGATGAGTATAATGGTTTATTTTATTTTATACATTACAGAACAACGGCAGTACGGGAGACAAATATATATCAGGATGGGGCACCGGATAGTTACGCCACTGAGGTCAGACTATACAACATTGCAACAAAGCTATAGTGTGCAAAATGAATAGGGAAAATGTGAATTTGGGTGGAAAATATTTTGGCATGGGGGCCCCATTTGAAAGTTTGCACCGGAGCCTATAACTTTGTAGTTACGCCATTGAGGTAGAGGTAGGACTCATAGTGGTATTGAGTGCCATATCTCTGTATGGTCAGTGCAAAAAGGAAATATTGTGGGCTTTAGGAAAACTGTTAACCTGGATTGGAAGCTCCTGGGACCAGCAGAAGAAGTTGAGGAGGGGCAGGTCAGTAATAACCGAGTCAAGGACTGATAGTACGCAGAACAAAGAGAACATCACCAACAAGGGACTCTGTCTCAATATATATGCTGCAAGTTCTTGTATCCATAAAGCCAAACCTGTTGTACCTGAACTATGGTCTCCTGTCATATCTCTAAGCTGGATCCGGTCCCATGGACGGGGAGATAAAAAGGACTCCCAAACAATAACTGAGTAAAGAACAAACTCCACAGCACCTCACACATCTGTCTGACTCCTGTTTAGAAGAAGGGTTTCAGGGCAAAAAGAACTCAATTCCCACCCACAATTAACCCTCTCCTGTATGTAGTGGCCACTAGCTGCACATAGGATCACATGCAGCAGTGGCCGGCAACATACAGGACAGGGAGTTAGGAGCTCATACATACTGACATTGAGTGCGTTTTTATCTCCATCTTCTGTCAGCATTGCCTACTCACTGCTTAGTGATCCTTTGTGCAACAAGTGGCCACTACACACAGGAGATGGATGAGTAGGGGCCAGCACCCTGAAACAAGCAGCCACTACACACAGGAGATGGATGAGTATGGGCAGCACCATAAAACAAGCGGCTACTACACACAGGAGATGGATGAGTAGGAACCAGCACCCTGAACCAAGCAGCAACTATACACAGGAGAGGGATAAGTAGGGTCCAGCATCCTGAAACATGAAGCCACTACATACAACAGATGGATGAGTAAGATCCAGCACCCTGAAACAAGCTGCAACTACATACAGGAGATGGATGAGTAGGGACTAGCTCCCTTAAACAAGCGGCCAATACACACAGGAGAGGGATGAGTTGTGACCAGCATCCTGAAACAAGCGGCCACTACACACAGGAGATGGATGAGTAGGGACCAGCATCCTGAAACAAGCGGCCATTACACACTGGAGATGGATGAGTAGGGACCAGCACCATGAAACAAACAGCCACTTCACACAGGAGATGGATGAGTAGGGACCAGCACCCTGAAACAAGTGGCCACTGCACACAGGAAAGGGATGAGTAGTGACCAGCACCCTGAAACAAGCGGCCACTACACACAGGAAAGGGATGAGTAGTGACCAGCACCCTGAAACAAGCGGCCACTACACACAGGAGAGGGATGTGTAGGGACTAGCATCCTAAAACAAGTGGCCACTGCACACAGGAAAGGGATGAGTAGTGACCAGCACCCTGAAACAAGCGGCAACTACACACAGGAGAGGGATGAGTAGTAACCAGCATCCTGAAACAAGCGGCCACTACACACAGGAGATGGATGAGTAGGGACCAGCACCCTGAAACAAACGGCCACTACACACAGGAGAGGGTTGAGTAGGGACCAGCATCCTAAAACAAGCGGCCACTACACACAGGAGAGGGATGATTAGGGTCCAGCACCCTGAAACAAGCGGCCACTGCACAGGAGAGGGATGAGTAGTGACCAGCAACCTGAAACAAGCGGCCACTACACACAGGAGAGGGATGGGTAGTAACCAGCACCCTGAAACAAGCGGCCACTATACACAGGAGAGGGATGGGTTGTAACCAGCACCCTGAAACAAGCGGCAACTACACACAGGAGAGGGATGAGTAGGGTCCATCATCCTGAATCAAGCGGCCACTACACACAGGAGAGGGATGAGTAGGGTCCAGCATCCTGAAACAAGCGGCCTCTACACACAGGAGAGGGATGAGTAGGGACCAGCACCCTGAAACAAGCGGCCACTGCACACAGGAGAGGGATGAGTAGGGACCACCACCCTGAAACAAGCGGCCACTACACACAGGAGAGGGATGAGTAGTGACCAGCACCCTGAAACAAGCGGCCACTACACACAGCAGAGGGATAAGTAGGGTCCAGCATCCTGAAACAAGCGGCCACTACACACAGGAGAGGGATGAGTAGGGTCCAGCATCCTGAAACAAGCGGCCACTACAAACAGGAGAGGGATGAGTAGGGTTCAGCACCCTGAAACAAGCAGCCACTACACACAGGTGAGGGATGAGTAGTGACCAGCACCCTGAAACAAGCGGCCTCTGCACACAGGACAGGGAAGAGTAGGGACCAGCACCCTGAAACAAGCGGCCACGACACACAGGAGATGGAAGAGTAGTGACCAGCACCCTCAAACAAGTGGCCACTACACACAGGAGAGGGATGAGTAGTGACCAGCACCCTGAAACAAGCGGCCACTTCATATAGGAGATGGATGAGTAGGGACCAGCACCCTGAAACAAGCGGCCACTGCACACAGGAGAGGGATGAGTAGGGACCAGCACCCTGAAACAAGCGGCCACTACACACAGGAGAGGGATGAGTAGTGACCAGCATCCTGAAACAAGCGGCCACTACACACAGGAGAGGGATGGGTAGTAACCAGCACCCTGAAACAAGCGGCCACTACACACAGGAGAGGGATGAGTAGGGTCCAACATCCTGAAACAAGCGGCCACTACACACAGGAGAGGGATGAGTAGGGTCCAGCATCCTGAAACAAGCGGCCTCTACACACAGAAGATGGATGAGTAGTGACCAGCACCCTGAAACAAGGGTCCACTACACACAGGAGATGGATGAGTAGGGACCAGCACCCTGAAACAAGCGGCCACTGCACACAGGAGAGGGATGAGTAGTGACCAGCACCCTGAAACAAGCGGCCACTACACACAGGAGAGGGATGAGTAGTGACCAGCACCCTGAAACAAGCGGCCACTACACACAGGAGAGGGATGAGTAGTGACCAGCATCCTGAAACAAGTGGCCACTACACACAGGAGAGGGATGAGTAGGGTCCAGCATCCTGAAACAAGCGGCCACTGCACACAGGAGAGGGATGAGTAGGGTCCAGCATCCTGAAACGAGCGGCCACAACACACAGGAGAGGGATGAGTAGTGACCAGCACCCTGAAACAAACGGCCACTACACACAGGAGAGGGATGAGTAGTGATCAGCACCCTGAAACAAGCAGCCACTACACACAGGAGATGGATGAGTAGTGACCAGCATCCTGAAATAAACGGCCACTACACACAGGAGAGGGATGAGTAGTGATCAGCACCCTGAAACAAACGGCCACTACACACAGGAGAGGGCTGAGTAGTGACCAGCACCATGAAACAAGCGGCCACTACACACAGGAGAGGGATGAGTAGTGACCAGCACCCTGAAACAAGCGGCCCCGGCACACAGGACAGGGAAGAGTAGGGACCAGCACCCTGAAACAAGCGGCCACTACACACAGGAGATAGATGAGTAGTGACCATCACCCTCAAACAAGTGGCCACTACACACAGGAGAGGGATGAGTAGGGACCAGCAACCTGAAACAAGCGGCCACTTCACATAGGAGATGGATGAGTAGTGACCAGCACCCTGAAACAAGGGGCCACTGCACACAGGAGAGGGATGAGTAGGGACCAGCACCCTGAAACAAGCGGCCACTACACACAGGAGAGGGATGAGTAGTTACCAGCATCCTGAAACAAGCGGCCACAGGGATGGGTAGTAACCAGCACCCTGAAACAAGCGGCCACTACACACAGGAGAGGGATGAGTAGGGTCCAACATCCTGAAACAAGCGGCCACTACACACAGGAGAGGGATGAGTAGGGTCCAGCATCCTGAAACAAGCGGCCTCTACACACAGAAGATGGATGAGTAGTGACCAGCACCCTGAAACAAGGGTCCACTACACACAGGAGATGGATTAGTAGGGACCAGCACCCTGAAACAAGCGGCCACTGCACACAGGAGAGGGATGAGTAGTGTCCAGCACCCTGAAACAAGCGGCCACTACACACAGGAGAGGGATGAGTAGTGACCAGCACCCTGAAACAAGCGGCCACTACACACAGGAGAGGGATGAGTAGGGTTCAGCACCCTGAAACAAGCGGCCACTACACACAGGAGAGGGATGAGTAGGGTCTAGCATCCTGAAACGAGCGGCCACAACACACAGGAGAGGGATGAGTAGTGATCAGCACCCTGAAGCCAACGGCCACTACACACAGGAGAGGGATGAGTAGTGATCAGCACCCTGAAACAAACGGCCACTACACACAGGAGAGGGATGAGTAGTGACCAGCATCCTGAAATAACCGGCCACTACACACAGGAGAGGGATGAGTAGTGATCAGCACTTTGAAACAAACGGCCAGTACACACAGGAGAGGGATGAGTAGTGACCAGCACCCTGAAACAAGCGGCCACTACACACAGGAGAGGGATGAGTAGTGACCAGCATCCTGAAACAAGCGGCCACTACACACAGGAGAGGGATGGGTAGGGACCAGCACCCTGGAACAAGCGGCCACTACACACAGGAGTTGGATGAGTAGTGACCAGCACCCTGAAACAAGCGGCCACTACACACAGGAGAGGGATGAGTAGGGTCCAGCATCCTGAAACAAGCGGCCACTACACACAGGAGAGGGATGAGTAGGGACCAGCACCCTGAAACAAGTGGCCACTACACACAGAAGAGGGATGAGTAGCAACCAGCATCCTGAAACAAGCGGCCACTACACAGGAGTGGGATGAGTAGGGACCAGCACCCTGAAACAAGCGGCCACTACACACAGGTGAGGGATGAGTAGTGACCAGCACCCTGAAACAAGCGGCCACTACACACAGGAGAGGGATGAGTAGGGTCCAGCATCCTGAAACAAGCGGCCACTACACACAGGAGAGGGATGAGTAGGGACCAGCACCCTGAAACAAGCGGCCACTACACACAGGAGAGGGATAAGTAGAGTCCAGCATCCTGAAAAAAGCGGCCACTACACACAGGAGAGGGATGAGTAGGGTCCAGCATCCTGAAACGAGCGGCCACTACACACAGGAGAGGGATGAGTAGTGATCTGTTATGAAAGGCAATTCAGTACCACAATGGACATAGCGGTCAGAGCACATACAGTGATCTGACAATAACCCAAAATCATAGAACGAGCTCTGAGACGTGGGAACTCTGCAGACCGCAATCCCTAATCCTCTCCAAACAACACTAGAGGCAGCCGTGGTTTGCGCCTAACTCTGCCTATGCAACTCGGCACAGCCTGAGAAACTAACTAGCCTGAAGATAGAAAATAAGCCTACCTTGCCTCAGAGAAATACCCCAAAGGAAAAGGCAGCCCCCCACATATAATGACTGTGAGTTAAGATGAAAAGACAAACGTAGAGATGAAATAGATTCAGCAAAGTGAGGCCCGACTTTCTTAACAGAGCAAGGATAGAAAAGATAACTTTGCGGTCTACACAAAACCCTAAAGAAAACCACGCAAAGGGGCAAAAAGACCCTCCCTACCTAACTAACGGCACGGAGGTACACCCTTTGCGTCCCAGAGCTTTCAGCAACAAATAGACAAGCTGGACAGAAAAAATAGCAAACAAATAGCAAAGAAGAACTTAGCTATGCAGAGCAGCAGGCCACAGGTATGATCCAGGGAAAAGCAAGTCCAACACTGGAACATTGACAGGAAGCCAGGATCAAAGCATTAGGTGGAGTTAAGTAGAGAAGCACCTAACGACCTCACCAGATCACCTGAGGGAGGAAACTCAGAAGCCGCAGTACCACTTCCCTCCACCAACAGAAGCTCACAGAGAGAATCAGCCGAAGTACCACTTGTGACCACAGGAGGGAGCTCTGCCACAGAATTCACAACAGTACCCCCCCCTTGAGGATGGGTCACCGAACCCTCACCAGAGCCCCCAGGCCGACCAGGATGAGCCACATGAAAGGCACGAACAAGATCGGGAGCATGGACATCAGAGGCAAAAACCCAGGAATTATCTTCCTGAGCATAACCCTTCCATTTAACCAGATACTGGAGTTTCCGTCTAGAAACACGAGAATCCAAAATCTTCTCCACAATATACTCCAATTCCCCCTCCACCAAAACCGGGGCAGGAGGATCAACAGATGGAACCATAGGTGCCACGTATCTCCGCAACAATGACCTATGGAATACGTTATGTATGGAAAAAGAATCTGGAAGGGTCAGACGAAAAGACACAGGATTAAGAACCTCAGAAATCCTATACGGACCAACGAAACGAGGTTTAAACTTAGGAAAGGAAACCTTCATAGGAACATGACGAGAAGACAACCAAACCAGATCCCCAACACGAAGTCGGGGACCCACACGGTGTCTGCGATTAGCGAAACGTTGAGCCTTCTCCTGGGACAAGGTCAAATTGTCCATTACATGAGTTCAAATCTGCTGCAACCTGTCCACCACAGTATCCACACCAGGACAGTCCGAAGACTCAACCTGTCCTGAAGAGAAACGAGGATGGAACCCAGAATTGCAGAAAAATGGCGAAACCAAGGTAGCCGAGCTGGCCCGATTATTAAGGGCAAACTCAGCCAAAGGCAAAAAGGACACCCAGTCATCCTGATCGGCAGAAACAAAGCATCTCAGATATGTTTCCAAGGTCTGATTGGTTCGTTCGGTCTGGCCATTAGTCTGAGGATGGAAAGCCGAGGAAAAAGACAAGTCAATGCCCATCCTACCACAAAAGGCTCGCCAAAACCTTGAAACAAACTGGGAACCTCTGTCAGAAACGATATTCTCTGGAATGCCATGTAAACGAACCACATGCTGGAAGAACAATGGCACCAAATCAGAGGAGGAAGGCAATTTAGACAAGGGTACCAGATGGACCATCTTAGAAAAGCGATCACAGACCACCCAAATGACTGACATCTTTTGAGAAACGGGAAGATCAGAAATAAAATCCATAGAGATATGTGTCCAAGGCCTCTTCGGGACCGGCAAGGGCAAAAGCAACCCACTGGCACGAGAACAGCAGGGCTTAGCCCGAGCACAAATCCCACAGGACTGCACAAAAACACGCACATCCCGCGACAGAGATGGCCACCAAAAGGATCTAGCCACTAACTCTCTGGTACCAAAGATTCCAGGATGACCAGCCAACACCGAACAATGAACCTCAGAGATAACTTTATTGGTCCACCTATCAGGGACAAACAGTCTCTCCGCTGGACAAGGATCAGGTTTATTAGCCTGAAATTTTTGCAGCACCCACCGCAAATCAGGGGAGATGGCAGACACAATTACTCCTTCCTTGAGGATACCCGCCGGCTCAGACAAACCCGGAGAGTCGGGCACAAAACTCCTAGACAGAGCATCCGCCTTCACATTTTTAGAGCCCGGAAGGTACGAAATCACAAAGTCAAAACGGGCAAAAAACAGCGACCAACGAGCCTGTCTAGGATTCAACCGCTTAGCAGACTCAAGATAAGTCAAGTTCTTATGATCAGTCAATACCACCACGCGATGCTTAGCTCCTTCAAGCCAATGACGCCACTCCTCGAATGCCCACTTCATGGCCAGCAACTCTCGGTTGCCCACATCATAATTTCGCTCAGCAGGCGAAAACTTCCTGGAAAAAAAAGGGCATGGTTTCATCACTGAGCAATCAGAAGCTCTCTGCGACAAAACAGCCCCTGCTCCAATCTCAGAAGCATCAACCTCGACCTGGAACGGAAGAGAAACATCTGGTTGACACAACACAGGGGCAGAAGAAAAACGACGCTTCAACTCTTGAAAAGCTTCCACAGCAGCAGAAGACCAATTGATCAAATCAGCACCCTTCTTGGTCAAATCGGTCAATGGTTTGGCAATACTAGAAAAATTGCAGATGAAGCGACGATAAAAATTAGCAAAGCCCAGGAACTTTTGCAGACTTTTCAGAGATGTCGGCTGAGTCCAATTATGGATGGCTTGGACCTTAACAGGATCCATCTCGATAGTAGAAGGGGAAAAGATGAACCCCAAAAATGAAACCTTCTTCACACCAAAGAGACACTTTGATCCCTTCACAAACAAAGAATTAGCACGCAGGACCTGAAAAACTGTTCTGACCTGCTTCACATGAGACTCCCAATCATCCGAGAAGATCAAAATGTCATCCAAGTACACAATCAGGAATTTATCCAGGTACTCTCGGAAGATGTCATGCATAAAGGACTGAAACACTGATGGAGCATTGGCAAGTCCGAATGGCATCACTAGATACTCAAAATGACCCTCGGGCGTATTAAATGCAGTTTTCCATTCATCTCCTCGCCTGATTCGCACCAGATTATACGCACCACGAAGATCTATCTTGGTGAACCAACTAGCCCCCTTAATCCGAGCAAACATATCAGATAACAATGGCAAGGGGTACTGAAATTTAACCGTGATCTTATTTAGAAGGCGGTAATCTATACAAGGTCTCAGCCAACCATCCTTCTTGGCTACAAAAAAGAACCCTGCTCCTAATGGTGACGATGAAGGGCGAATATGCCCCTTCTCCAGGGATTCCTTCACATAACTGCGCATAGCGGCGTGCTCAGGCACGGATAAATTAAACAGTCGACCTTTTGGGAATTTACTACCAGGAATCAAATTGATAGCACAATCACAATCCCTATGCGGAGGTAGGGCATCGGACTTGGGCTCATCAAATACATCCCGGTAATCAGACAAGAACTCTGGAACCTCAGAAGTAGTGGATGACGAAATTGACAGAAATGGAACATCACCATGTACCCCCTGACAACCCCAGCTGGACACCGACATGGATTTCCAATCTAATACTGGATTATGGGCTTGTAGCCATGGCAACCCCAACACGACCACATCATGCAGATTATGCAACACCAGAAAGCGAATAACCTCCTGATGTGCAGGAGCCATGCACATGGTCAGCTGGGTCCAGTATTGAGGCTTATTCTTGGCCAAAGGCGTAGCATCAATTCCTCTCAATGGAATAGGACACTGCAAGGGCTCTAAGAGAAACCCACAACGCTTAGCATACTCCAAGTCCATCAAATTCAGGGCAGCGCCTGAATACACAAATACCATGACAGAATACGATGACAAAGAACAGATCAAGGTAACGGACAGAAGAAATTTTGACTGTACTGTACCAATGGTGGCAGACCTAGCGAACCGCTTAGTGCGCTTAGGACAATCAGAGATAGCATGAGTGGAATCACCACAGTAGAAACACAGCCCATTCAGACGTCTGTGTTCTTGCCGTTCAACTCTGGTCAAAGTCCTATCGCACTGCATAGGCTCAGGTTTAAGCTCAGGAAATACCGCCAAATGGTGCACAGATTTACGCTCATGCAAGCGTCGACCGATCTGAATGGCCAAAGACATAGACTCATTCAAACCAGCAGGCATAGGAAATCCCACCATGACATCCTTAAGGGCTTTAGAGAGATCCTTTCTGAACATAGCTGCCAGCGCAGATTCATTCCATTGAGTGAGCACGGACCACTTTCTAAATTTCTGACAATATACCTCTATCTCATCCTGACCCTGACAAAGAGCCAGCAAATTTTTCTCTGCCTGATCCACTGAATTAGGTTCATCGTACAGCAATCCGAGCGCCAGGAAAAACGCATCGATATTACTCAATGCAGGATCTCCTGGCGCAAGAGAAAACGCCCAGTCCTGGGGGTCGCCGCGCAAAAAAGAAATAACAATCAAAACCTGTTGAACTGGATCACCAGAGGAGCGAGGTTTCAAGGCCAGAAACAATTTACAATTATTTTTGAAACTCAGAAACTTAGTTCTATCTCCAAAAAACAAATCAGGAATAGGAATTCTTGGTTCTAACATAGATTTCTGATCAATAGTGTCTTGAATCTTTTGTACACTTGCCGAGAGCTGATCAACAAATGAAGACAGACTTCTAATGTCCATCACCACACCTGTGTACTGAACCACCCAAATGTCTAGGGGAAAAAAAAGGCAATACACAGTGCAAAGAAAAAAAAATGGTCTCAGAACTTCTTTTTTCCCTCTATTGAGAATCATTAGTACTTTGGGCTTCCTGTACTGTTATGAAAGGCAATTCAGTACCACAATGGACATAGCGGTCAGAGCACATACAGTGATCTGACAATAACCCAAAATCATAGAACGAGCTCTGAGACGTGAAAACTCTGCAGACCGCAATCCCTAATCCTCTCCAAACAACACTAGAGGCAGCCGTGGATTGCGCCTAACTCTGCCTATGCAACTCGGCACAGCCTGAGAAACTAACTAGCCTGAAGATAGAAAATAAGCCTACCTTGCCTCAGAGAAATACCCCAAAGGAAAAGGCAGCCCCCCACATATAATGACTGTGAGTTAAGATGAAAAGACAAACGTAGAGATGAAATAGATTCAGCAAAGTGAGGCCCGACTTTCTTAACAGAGCGAGGATAGAAAAGATAACTTTGCGGTCTACACAAAACCCTAAAGAAAACCACGCAAAGGGGCAAAAAGACCCTCCGTACCGAACTAACGGCACGGAGGTACACCCTTGCGTCCCAGAGCTTCCAGCAACAAATAGACAAGCTGGACAGAAAAAATAGCAAACAAATAGCAAAGAAGAACTTAGCTATGCAGAGCAGCAGGCCACAGGTATGATCCAGGGAAAAGCAAGTCCAACACTGGAACATTGACAGGAAGCCAGGATCAAAGCATTAGGTGGAGTTAAGTAGAGAAGCACCTAACGACCTCACCAGATCACCTGAGGGAGGAAACTCAGAAGCTGCAGTACCACTTCCCTCCACCAACAGAAGCTCACAGAGAGAATCAGCCGAAGTACCACTTGTGACCACAGGAGGGAGCTCTGCCACAGAATTCACAACAGTGATCAGCACCCTGAAACAAACGGCCACTACACACAGGAGAGTGATGAGTAGTGATCAGCATCCTGAAACAAGCGGCCACTACACACAGGAGATGGATGAGTAGTGACCAGCATTCTGAAACAAGCGCCCACTACACACAGGAGAGGGATGAGTAGTGATCAGCACCCTGAAACAAACGGCCACTACACACAGGAGAGGGATGAGTAGTGACCAGCATCCTGAAACAAGTGGCAAATACACACAGGAGAGGGATGAGTAGGGACCAGCACCCTGAAACAAGTGGCCACTACACACAGGATAGGGATGAGTAGGGACCAGCACCCTGAAACAAGTGGCCACTACACACAGAAGAGGGATGAGTAGCAACCAGCATCCTGAAACAAGCGGCCACTACACAGGAGAGAGATGAGTAGGGACCAGCACCCTGAAACAAGCGGCCACTACACACAGGTGAAGGATGAGTAGTGACCAGCACCCTGAAACAAGCGGCCACTACACACAGGAGAGGGATGAGTAGGGTCCAGCATCCTGAAACAAGCGGCCACTACACACAGGAGAGGGATGAGTAGGGACCAGCACCCTGAAACAAGTGGCCACTACACACAGAAGATGGATGAGTAGTGACCAGCATCCTGAAACAAGCGGCCACTACACATAGGAGAGGGATGAGTAGTGATCAGCACCCTGAATCAAATGGCCACTACACACAGGAGAGGGATGAGTAGGGACCAGCACCCTGAAACAAGCGGCCACTACACACAGGAGAGGGATGAGTAGTGACCAGCATCCTGAAACAAGCGGCCACTACATACAGGAGATGGATGAATAGTGACCAGCATCCTGAAACAAGCGGCCACTACACACAGGAGAGGGTTGAGTAGTGATCAGCACCCTGAATCAAGCGGCCACTACACACAGGAAAGGGATGAGTAGTGATCAGCACCCTGAATCAAACAGCCACTACACACAGGAGAGGGATGAGTAGGGACCAGCACCCTGAAACAAGCGGCCACTACACACAGGAGAGGGATAAGTAGAGTCCAGCATCCTGAAAAAAGCGGCCACTACACACAGGAGAGGGATCAGTAGGGACCAGCACCCTGAAACAAGCGGCCACTACACACAGGAGAGGGATAAGTAGAGTCCAGCATCCTGAAACGAGCGGCCACTACACACAGGAGAGGGATGAGTAGTGATCAGCACCCTGAAACAAACGGCCACTACACACAGGAGATTGATGAGTAGTGATCAGCATCCTGAAACAAGCGGCCACTACACACAGGAGATGGATGAGTAGTGACCAGCATCCTGAAACAAGCGACCACTACACACAGGAGAGGGATGAGTAGTGATCAGCACCCTGAAACAAGTGGCCACTACACACAGGAGAGTGATGAGTAGTGATCAGCACCCTGAAACAAGCGGCCACTACACACAGGAGAGGGATGAGTGGGGTTCAGCACCCTGAAACAAGCGGCCACTACACACAGGAGAGGGATGAGTAGTGATCAGCATCCTGAAACAAGTGGCCACTACACACAGGAGAGGGATGAGTAGTGATCAGCACCCTGAATCAAACAGCCACTACACACAGGAGAGGGATGAGTAGGGACCAGCACCCTGAAACAAGCGGCCACTACACACAGGAGAGGGATGAGTAGTGACCAGCATCCTGAAACAAGTGGCCACTACACACAGGAGAGGGATGAGTACTGACCAGCATCCTGAAACAAGTGGCCACTACACACAGGAGATGGATGAGTAGTGACCAGCATCCTGAAACAAACGGCCACTACACACAGGAGAGGGATAAGTAGAGTCCAGCATCCTGAAAAAAGCGGCCACTACACACAGGAGAGGGATCAGTAGGGTCCAGCATCCTGAAACGAGCGGCCACTACACACAGGAGAGGGATGAGTAGTGATCTGCACCCTGAAACAAACGGCCACTACACACAGGAGAGTGATGAGTAGTGATCAGCATCCTGAAACAAGCGGCCACTACACACAGGAGAGGGATGAGTAGTGATCAGCACCCTGAAACAAACGGCTACTACACACAGGAGAGGGATGAGTAGTGATCAGCACCCTGAAACAAACGGCCACTACACACAGGAGAGTGATGAGAAGTGACCAGCATCCTGAAACATGCGGCCACTACACACAGGAGAGGGATGAGTAGTGATCAGCATCCTGAAACAAACGGCCACTACACACAGGAGAGGGATGAGTAGTGACCAGCATCCTGAAACAAGCGGCAAATACACACAGGAGAGGGATGAGTAGGGACCAGCACCCTGAAACAAGCGGCCACTACACACAGGAGAGGGATGAGTAGGGTCCGGCATCCTGAAACAAGCGGCCACTACACACCGGAGAGGGATGACTAGTGACCAGCATCCTGAAACAAGCAGCCACTACACACAGAAGAGGGATCAGTAGCGACCAGCATCCTGAAACAAGCGGCCACTACACAGAGGAGAGGGATGAGTAGTGACCAGCACCCTGAAACAAGCGGCCACTACACACAGGATAGGGATGAGTAGTGACCAGCACCCTGAAACAAGCGGCCACTAAACAAAGGAGAGGGATAAGTAGGGTCCAGCATCCTGAAACAAGCGGCCACTACACAGAGGAGAGGGATGAGTAGGGTCCAGCATCCTGAAACAAGCGGCCACTACACAGAGGAGAGGGATGAGTAGGGTCCAGCATCCTGAAACGAGCGGCCACTACACATAGGAGAGGGATGAGTAGTGATCAGCACCCTGAAACAAACGGCCACTACACACAGGAGAGGGATGAGTAGGGACCAGCACCCTGAAATAAGGGTCCACTACACACAGGAGAGGGATGAGTAGCGACCAGCATCCTGAAACAAGCGGCCACTACACACAGGAGAGGGATGAGTAGTGATCAGCATCCTGAATCAAGCGGCCACTACACACAGGAGAGGGATGAGTAGTGATCAGCACCCTGAATCAAACGGCCACTACACACAGGAGAGGGATGAGTAGGGACCAGCACCCTGAAACAAGCGGCCACTACACACAGGAGAGGGATGAGTAGTGATCAGCACCCTGAATCAAACGGCCACTACACACAGGAGAGGGATGAGTAGGGACCAGCACCCTGAATCAAACGGCCACTACACACAGGAGAGGGATAAGTAGGGTCCAGCATCCTGAAACAAGCGGCCACTACACACAGGAGAGGGATGAGTAGTGATCAGCACCCTGAAACAAACGGCCACTACACACAGGAGAGGGATGAGTAGTGATCAGCACCCTGAAACAAACGGCCACTACACACAGGAGAGGGATGAATAGTGACCAGCACCCTGAAACAAGCGGCCACTACACACAGGTGAGGGATGAGTAGTGGCCAGCACCCTGAAACATGCGGCCACTGCACACAGGAGAGGGATGACTAGGGTCCAGCATTCTGAAACAAGCGGCCACTACACACAGGAGAGGGATGAGTAGTGACCAGCACCCTGAAACAAGTGGCAACTACGCACAGAAGAGGGATGAGTAGCGACCAGCATCCTGAAACAAGCGGCCACTACACACAGGAGAGGGATGAGTAGTGACCAGCACCCTGAAACAAGCGGCCACTACACACAGGAGAGGGATGAGTAGTGAACAGCACCCTGAAACAAGCGGCCACTGCACACAGGAGAGGGATGAGTAGGGTCCAGCATCCTGAAACAAGCGGCCACTACACACAGGAAAGGGATGAGTAAGGACCAGCACCCTGAAACAAGTGGCAACTACACACAGAAGAGGGATGAGTAGCGACCAGCATCCTGAAACAAGCGGCCACTACACACAGGAAAGGGATGAGTAGGGACCAGCACCCTGAAACAAGTGGCAACTACGCACAGAAGAGGGATGAGTAGCGACCAGCATCCTGAAACAAGCGGCCACTACACACAGAAGAGGGATGAGTAGTGAACAGCACCCTGAAACAAGCGGCCACTGCACACAGGAGAGGGATGAGTAGGGTCCAGCATCCTGAAACAAGCGGCCACTACACACAGGAAAGGGATGAGTAAGGACCAGCATCCTGAAACAAGTGGCAACTACGCACAGAAGAGGGATGAGTAGCGACCAGCATCCTGAAACAAGCGGCCACTACACACAGGAGAGGGATGAGTAGCGACCAGCATCCTGAAACAAGCGGCCACTGCACACAGGAGAGGGATGAGTAGGGTCCAGCACCCTGAAACAAGCGGCCACTGCACACAGGAGAGGGATGAGTAGGGACCAGCATCCTGAAACAAGTGGCAACTACGCACAGAAGAGGGATGAGTAGCGACCAGCATCCTGAAACAAGCGGCCACTACACACAGAAGAGGGATGAGTAGCGACCAGCATCCTGAAACAAGCGGCCACTACACACAGAAGAGGGATGAGTAGCGACCAGCATCCTGAAACGAGCGGCCACTACACACAGGAGAGGGATGAGTAGTGAACAGCACCCTGAAACAAGTGGCAACTACACACAGAAGAGGGATGAGTAGCGACCAGCATCCTGAAACAAGCGGCCACTACACACAGGAAAGGGATGAGTAGGGACCAGCACCCTGAAACAAGTGGCAACTACGCACAGAAGAGGGATGAGTAGCGACCAGCATCCTGAAACAAGCGGCCACTACACACAGGAGAGGGATGAGTAGTGACCAGCACCCTGAAACAAGCGGCCACTACACACAGGAGAGGGATGAGTAGTGACCAGCACCCTGAAACAAGCGGCCACTACACACAGGAGAGGGATGAGTAGTGACCAGCACCCTGAAACAAGCGGCCACTACACACAGGAGAGGGATGAGTAGTGACCAGCACCCTGAAACAAGCGGCCACTACACACAGGAAAGGGATGAGTAGCGACCAGCATCCTGAAACAAGTGGCAACTACGCACAGAAGAGGGATGAGTAGCGACCAGCATCCTGAAACATGCGGCCACTACACACTGGAGAGGGATGAGTAGTGAACAGCACCCTGAAACAAGTGGCAACTACACACAGAAGAGGGATGAGTGGCGACCAGCACCCTGAAACATGCGGCCACTACACACTGGAGAGGGATGAGTAGTGAACAGCACCCTGAAACAAGTGGCAACTACACACAGAAGAGGGATGAGTAGCGACCAGCACCCTGAAACATGCGGCCACTACACACTGGAGAGGGATGAGTAAGGACCAGCACCCTGAAACAAGTGGCAACTACGCACAGAAGAGGGATGAGTAGCGACCAGCATCCTGAAACAAGCGGCCACTACACACAGGAGAGGGATGAGTAGTGACCAGCACCCTGAAACAAGCGGCCACTACACACAGGTGAGGGATGAGTAGTGACCAGCACCCTGAAACAAGCGGCCACTACACACAGGTGAGGGATGAGTAGTGAACAGCACCCTGAAACAAGCGGCCACTGCACACAGGAGAGGGATGAGTAAGGACCAGCACCCTGAAACAAGTGGCAACTACACACAGAAGAGGGATGAGTAGCGACCAGCATCCTGAAACATGCGACCACTACACAGTAGAGGGATGAGTAGGGTCCAGCATCCTGAAACGAGCGGCCACTACACACAGTAGAGGGATGAGTAGTGATCAGCACCCTGAAACAAACGGCCACTACACACAGGAGAGGGATGAGTAGTGACCAGCATCCTGAAACAAGCGGCCACTACACACAGGAGAGGAATGAGTAGTGATCAGCACCCTGAAACAAACGGCAACTACTCACAGGAGAGGGATGAGCAGGGACTAGCACCCTGAAACAAGCGGCCACTACACACAGGAGAGGGATGAGTAGTGATCAGCACCCTGAAACAAACGGCAACTACACACAGGAGAGGGATGAGCAGGGACCAGCACCCTGAAACAAGCGGCCACTACACACAGGAGAGGGATGAGTAGTGTCCAGCACCCTAAAACAAGGGGCCACTACACACAGGAGAGGGATGAGAAGTGACCAGCACCCTAAAACAAGGGGCCACTACACACAGGAGAGGGATGAGTAGGGACCAGCACCCTGAAACAAGCGGCCACTACACACAGGAGAGGGATGAGTAGTGTCCAGCATCCTAAAACAAGCGGCCACTACACACAGGAGAGGGATGAGAAGTGACTAGCACCCTGAAACAAGCGGCCACTACACACAGGAGAGGGATGAGTAGTGTCCAGCATCCTAAAACAAGCGGCCACTACACACAGGAGAGGGATGAGTAGTGACCAGCACCCTGAAACAAGCGGCCACTACACACAGGAGAGGGATGAGCAGGGACTAGCACCCTGAAACAAGCGGCCACTACACACAGGAGAGGGATGAGCAGGGACTAGCACCCTGAAACAAGGGGCCACTACACACAGGAGAGGGATGAGTAGTGTCCAGCACCCTAAAACAAGGGGCCACTACACACAGGAGAGGGATGAGTAGGGACCAGCACCCTGAAACAAGCGGCCACTACACACAGGAGAGGGATGAGCAGGGACTAGCACCCTGAAACAAGCGGCCACTACACACAGGAGAGGGATGAGCAGGGACTAGCACCCTGAAACAAGGGGCCACTACACACAGGAGAGGGATGAGTAGTGTCCAGCACCCTAAAACAAGGGGCCACTACACACAGGAGAGGGATGAGCAGGGACTAGCACCCTGAAACAAGGGGCCACTACACACAGGAGAGGGATGAGTAGTGTCCAGCACCCTAAAACAAGGGGCCACTACACACAGGAGAGGGATGAGTAGGGACCAGCACCCTGAAACAAGCGGCCACTACACACAGGAGAGGGATGAGTAGTGTCCAGCATCCTAAAACAAGCGGCCACTACACACAGGAGAGGGATGAGAAGTGACTAGCACCCTGAAACAAGCGGCCACTACACACAGGAGAGGGATGAGTAGTGTCCAGCATCCTAAAACAAGCGGCCACTACACACAGGAGAGGGATGAGTAGTGACCAGCACCCTGAAACAAGCGGCCACTACACACAGGAGAGGGATGAGCAGGGACTAGCACCCTGAAACAAGCGGCCACTACACACAGGAGAGGGATGAGTAGTGTCCAGCATCCTAAAACAAGCGGCCACTACACACAGGAGAGGGATGAGAAGTGACTAGCACCCTGAAACAAGCGGCCACTACACACAGGAGAGGGATGAGTAGTGTCCAGCATCCTAAAACAAGCGGCCACTACACACAGGAGAGGGATGAGTAGTGACCAGCACCCTGAAACAAGCGGCCACTACACACAGGAGAGGGATGAGCAGGGACTAGCACCCTGAAACAAGCGGCCACTACACACAGGAGAGGGATGAGTAGGGACCAGCATCCTAAAACAAGCGGCCACTACACACAGGAGAGGGATGAGAAGTGACCAGCATCCTGAAACAAGCGGCCACTACACACAGGAGAGGGATGAGTAGTGTCCAGCATCCTAAAACAAGCGGCCACTACACACAGGAGAGGGATGAGTAGTGATCAGCACCCTGAAACAAGCGGCCACTACACACAGGAGAGGGATGAGTAGTGTCCAGCATCCTGAAACATGCGGCCACTACACACCGGAGAGGGATGAGTAGGGACCAGCACCCTGAAACAAGCGGCCACTGCACACAGGAGAGGAATGAGTGGGGTTCAGCACCCTGAAACAAGCGGCCACTACACACAGGAGAGGGATGAGTAGTGACCAGCACCCTGAAACAACCGGCCACTACACATAGGAGAGGGATGAGTGGGGTTCAGCACCCTGAATCAAACGGCCACTACACATAGGAGAGGGATGAGTAGGGACCAGCACCCTGAAACAAGTGGCCACTACACACAGGAGATGGATGAGTAGTGACCAGCACCCTGAAACAAGCGGCCACTACACACAGGAGAGGGATGTGTAGTGACCAGCATCCTGAAACAAGCGGCAAATACACACAGGAGAGGGATGAGTAGTGACCAGCATCCTGAAACAAGTGGCCACTACACACAGGAGAGGGATGAGTAGTGACCAGCATCCTGAAACAAGTGGCCACTACACACAGGAGATGGATGAGTAGTGACCAGCACCCTGAAACAAGCGGCCACTACACACAGGAGAGGGATGTGTAGTGACCAGCATCCTGAAACAAGCGGCAAATACACACAGGAGAGGGATGAGTAGTGACCAGCACCCTGAAACAAGCGGCCACTACACACAGGAGAGGGATGAGTGGGGTCCAGCATCCTGAAACAAGCAGCCACTACACAGGAGAGGGATGAGTAGGGACCAGCACCCTGAAACAAGCAGCCACTACACACAGAAGAGGGATGAGTAGGGTCCAGCATCCTGAAACAAGCGGCCACTACACACAGGAGAGGGATGAGTAGTGACCAGCACCCTGAAACAAGCGGCCACTACACCCAGGTGAGGGATGAGTAGTGACCAGCACCCTGAAACAAGCGGCCACTGCACACTGGAGAGTGATGAATGGGGTTCAGCACCCTGAAACAAGCGGCCACTACACACAGGAGAGGGATGAGTAGTGATCAGCATCCTGAAACAAGTGGCCACTACACACAGGAGATGGATGAGTAGTGACCAGCACCCTGAAACAAGCGGCCACTACACACAGGAGAGGGATGTGTAGTGACCAGCATCCTGAAACAAGCGGCAAATACACACAGGAGAGGGATGAGTAGGGACCAGCACCCTGAAACAAGCGGCCACTACACACAGGTGAGGGATGAGTAGGGTCCAGCATCCTGAAACAAGCGGCCACTACACAGGAGAGGGATGAGTAGGGACCAGCACCCTGAAACAAGCGGCCACTACACACAGAAGAGGGATGAGAAGGGTCCAGCATCCTGAAACAAGCGGCCACTACACACAGGAGAGGGATGAGTAGGGTCCAGCATCCTGAAACAAGCGGCCACTACACAGGAGAGGGATGAGTAGGGACCAGCACCCTGAAACAAGCGGCCACTACACACAGAAGAGGGATGAGAAGGGTCCAGCATCCTGAAACAAGCGGCCACTACACACAGGAGAGGGATGAGTAGTGACCAGCACCCTGAAACAAGCGGCCACTGCACACTGGAGAGGGATGAGTAGTGATCAGCACCCTGAAACAAACGGCCACTACACACAGGAGAGGGATGAGTAGGGTCCAGCATCCTGAAACAAGCGGCCACTACACAGGAGAGGGATGAGTAGGGACCAGCACCCTGAAACAAGCAGCCACTACACACAGGAGAGGGATGAGTAGGGACCAGCACCCTGAAACAAGCGGCCACTACACACAGGAGAGGGATGAGTAGTGACCAGCACCCTGAAACAAGCGGCCACTACACACAGGAGAGGGATGAGTAGTGACCAGCACCCTGAAACAAGCGGCCACTGCACACTGGAGAGTGATGAATGGGGTTCAGCACCCTGAAACAAGCGGCCACTACACACAGGAGAGGGATGAGTAGTGACCAGCATCCTGAAACAAGTGGCCACTACACACAGGAGAGGGATGAGTAGTGACCAGCACCCTGGAACAAGTGGCCACTACACACAGGAGATGGATGAGTAGTGATCAGCATCCTGAAACAAGTGGCCACTACACACAGGAGAGGGATGAGTAGTGACCAGCATCCTGAAACAAGTGGCCACTACACACAAGAGATGGATGAGTAGTGACCAGCACCCTGAAACAAGCGGCCACTACACACAGGAGAGGGATGTGTAGTGACCAGCATCCTGAAACAAGCGGCAAATACACACAGGAGAGGGATGTGTAGTGACCAGCACCCTGAAACAAGCGGCCACTGCACACTGGAGAGTGATGAATGGGGTTCAGCACCCTGAAACAAGCGGCCACTACACACAGGAGAGGGATGAGTAGTGATCAGCATCCTGAAACAAGTGGCCACTACACACAGGAGATGGATGAGTAGTGACCAGCACCCTGAAACAAGCGGCCACTACACACAGGAGAGGGATGTGTAGTGACCAGCATCCTGAAACAAGCGGCAAATACACACAGGAGAGGGATGAGTAGTGATCAGCACCCTGAAACAAGCGGCCACTACACACAGGAGAGGGATGAGTAGGGTCCAGCATCCTGAAACAAGCGGCCACTACACAGGAGAGGGATGAGTAGGGACCAGCACCCTGAAACAAGCGGCCACTACACACAGAAGAGGGATGAGAAGGGTCCAGCATCCTGAAACAAGCGGCCACTACACACAGGAGAGGGATGAGTAGTGACCAGCACCCTGAAACAAGCGGCCACTGCACACTGGAGAGGGATGAGTAGTGATCAGCACCCTGAAACAAACGGCCACTACACACAGGAGAGGGATGAGTAGTGATCAGCACCCTGAAACAAGCGGCCACTGCACACTGGAGAGTGATGAATGGGGTTCAGCACCCTGAAACAAGCGGCCACTACACACAGGAGAGGGATGAGTAGTGACCAGCATCCTGAAACAAGTGGCCACTACACACAGGAGAGGGATGAGTAGTGACCAGCATCCTGAAACAAGTGGCCACTACACACAGGAGAGGGATGAGTAGTGACCAGCACCCTGAAACAAGCGGCCACTGCACACAGGAGAGGGATGAGTAGTGACCAGCATCCTGAAACAAGTGGCCACTACACACAGGAGAGGGATGAGTAGTGACCAGCATCCTGAAACAAGTGGCCACTACACACAGGAGAGGGATGAGTAGTGACCAGCATCCTGAAACAAGTGGCCACTACACACAGGAGATGGATGAGTAGTGACCAGCACCCTGAAACAAGCGGCCACTACACACAGGAGAGGCATGTGTAGTGACCAGCATCCTGAAACAAGCGGCAAATACACACAGGAGAGGGATGTGTAGTGACCAGCATCCTGAAACAAGCGGCCACTACACACAGGTGAGGGATGAGTAGTGACCAGCACCCTGAAACAAGCGGCCACTGCACACTGGAGAGTGATGAATGGGGTTCAGCACCCTGAAACAAGCGGCCACTACACACAGGAGAGGGATGAGTAGTGATCAGCATCCTGAAACAAGTGGCCACTACACACAGGAGATGGATGAGTAGTGACCAGCACCCTGAAACAAGCGGCCACTACACACAGGAGAGGGATGTGTAGTGACCAGCATCCTGAAACAAGCGGCAAATACACACAGGAGAGGGATGAGTAGTGATCAGCACCCTGAAACAAGCGGCCACTACACACAGGAGAGGGATGAGTAGGGTCCAGCATCCTGAAACAAGCGGCCACTACACAGGAGAGGGATGAGTAGGGACCAGCACCCTGAAACAAGCAGCCACTACACACAGAAGAGGGATGAGAAGGGTCCAGCATCCTGAAACAAGCGGCCACTACACACAGGAGAGGGATGAGTAGTGACCAGCACCCTGAAACAAGCGGCCACTGCACACTGGAGAGGGATGAGTAGTGATCAGCACCCTGAAACAAACGGCCACTACACACAGGAGAGGGATGAGTAGTGATCAGCACCCTGAAACAAGCGGCCACTGCACACTGGAGAGTGATGAATGGGGTTCAGCACCCTGAAACAAGCGGCCACTACACACAGGAGAGGGATGAGTAGTGACCAGCATCCTGAAACAAGTGGCCACTACACACAGGAGAGGGATGAGTAGTGACCAGCATCCTGAAACAAGTGGCCACTACACACAGGAGAGGGATGAGTAGTGACCAGCACCCTGAAACAAGCGGCCACTGCACACAGGAGAGGGATGAGTAGTGACCAGCATCCTGAAACAAGTGGCCACTACACACAGGAGAGGGATGAGTAGTGACCAGCATCCTGAAACAAGTGGCCACTACACACAGGAGAGGGATGAGTAGTGACCAGCATCCTGAAACAAGTGGCCACTACACACAGGAGATGGATGAGTAGTGACCAGCACCCTGAAACAAGCGGCCACTACACACAGGAGAGGGATGTGTAGTGACCAGCATCCTGAAACAAGCGGCAAATACACACAGGAGAGGGATGTGTAGTGACCAGCATCCTGAAACAAGCGGCCACTACTCACAGGTGAGGGATGAGTAGTGACCAGCACCCTGAAACAAGCGGCCACTGCACACTGGAGAGTGATGAATGGGGTTCAGCACCCTGAAACAAGCGGCCACTACACACAGGAGAGGGATGAGTAGTGATCAGCATCCTGAAACAAGTGGCCACTACACACAGGAGATGGATGAGTAGTGACCAGCATCCTGAAACAAGCGGCAAATACACACAGGAGAGGGATGAGTAGGGACCAGCACCCTGAAACAAGCGGCCACTACACACAGGAGAGGGATGAGTAGGGTCCAGCATCCTGAAACAAGCGGCCACTACACAGGAGAGGGATGAGTAGGGTCCAGCATCCTGAAACAAGCGGCCACTACACAGGAGAGGGATGAGTAGTGACCAGCACCCTGAAACAAGCGGCCACTACACACAGGAGAGGGATGAGTAGTGACCAGCACCCTGAAACAAGCGGCCACTGCACACTGGAGAGTGATGAATGGGGTTCAGCACCCTGAAACAAGCGGCCACTACACACAGGAGAGGGATGAGTAGTGACCAGCATCCTGAAACAAGTGGCCACTACACACAGGAGAGGGATGAGTAGGGTCCAGCATCCTGAAACAAGCGGCCACTACACAGGAGAGGGATGAGTAGGGACCAGCACCCTGAAACAAGCAGCCACTACACACAGAAGAGGGATGAGTAGTGACCAGCACCCTGAAACAAGCTGCCACTGCACACTGGAGAGTGATGAATGGGGTTCAGCACCCTGAAACAAGCGGCCACTACACACAGGAGAGGGATGAGTAGTGACCAGCACCCTGAAACAAGCGGCCACTACACACAGGAGAGGGATGAGTAGTGACCAGCACCCTGAAACAAGCGGCCACTACACACAGGAGAGGGATGAGTAGTGACCAGCACCCTGAAACAAGCGGCCACTACACACAGGAGAGGGATGAGTAGGGTCCAGCATCCTGAAACAAGCGGCCACTACACACAGGAGAGGGATGAGTAGTGACCAGCATCCTGAAACAAGCGGCCACTACACACAGGAGAGGGATGAGTAGTAACCAGCATCCTGAAACAAGTGGCCACTACACACAGGAGATGGATGAGTAGTGACCAGCACCCTGAAACAAGCGGCCACTACACACAGGAGAGGGATGAGTAGTGATCAGCATCCTGAAACAAGCGGCCACTACACACAGGAGTTGGATGAGTAGTGACCAGCATCCTGAAACAAGCGGCCACTACACACAGGAGAGGGATGAGTAGTGATCAGCACCCTGAAACAAACGGCCACTACACACAGGAGAGGGATGAATAGTGACCAGCATCCTGAAACAAGCGGCAAATACACACAGGAGAGGGATGAGTAGGAACCAGCACCCTGAAACAAGCGGCCACTACACACAGGTGAGGGATGAGTAGGGACCAGCACCCTGAAACAAGCGGCCACTACACACAGGTGAGGGATGAGTAGTGACCAGCACCCTGAAACAAGCGGCCACTACACACAGGAGATGGATGAGTAGTGATCAGCACCCTGAAACAAGCGGCCACTGCACACAGGAGAGGGATGAATAGTGACCAGCATCCTGAAACAAGCGGCAAATACACACAGGAGAGGGATGAGTAGGAACCAGCACCCTGAAACAAGCGGCCACTGCACACAGGTGAGGGATGAGTAGGGACCAGCACCCTGAAACAAGCGGCCACTACACACAGGAGATGGATGAGTAGTGATCAGCACCCTGAAACAAGCGGCCACTACACACAGGAGAGGGATGAGTAGTGACCAGCACCCTGAAACAAGTGGCAACTACGCACAGAAGAGGGATGAGTAGTGACCAGCACCCTGAAACAAGCGGCCACTACACACAGGTGAGGGATGAGTAGTGAACAGCACCCTGTAACAAGCGGCCACTGCACACAGGAGAGGGATGAGTAGTGATCAGCACCCTGAAACAAGCGGCCACTGCACACTGGAGAGTGATGAATGGGGTTCAGCACCCTGAAACAAGCGGCCACTACACACAGGAGAGGGATGAGTAGTGACCAGCATCCTGAAACAAGTGGCCACTACACACAAGTGATGGATGAGTAGTGACCAGCACCCTGAAACAAGCGGCCACTACACACAGGAGAGGGATGTGTAGTGACCAGCATCCTGAAACAAGCGGCAAATACACACAGGAGACGGATGAGTAGGGACCAGCACCCTGAAACAAGCGGCCACTACACACAGGAGAGGGATGAGTAGTGACCAGCACCCTGAAACAAGCGGCAAATACACACAGGAGAGGGATGAGTAGTGACCAGCATCCTGAAACAAGTGGCCACTACACACAGGAGAGGGATGAGTAGTGACCAGCATCCTGAAACAAGTGGCCACTACACACAGGAGATGGATGAGTAGTGACCAGCACCCTGAAACAAGCGGCCACTACACACAGGAGAGGGATGTGTAGTGACCAGCATCCTGAAACAAGCGGCAAATACACACAGGAGAGGGATGAGTAGTGACCAGCACCCTGAAACAAGCGGCAAATACACACAGGAGAGGGATGAGTAGTGACCAGCATCCTGAAACAAGTGGCCACTACACACAGGAGAGGGATGAGTAGTGACCAGCATCCTGAAACAAGTGGCCACTACACACAGGAGAGGGATGAGTAGTGACCAGCACCCTGAAACAAGCGGCCACTACACACAGGAGAGGGATGTGTAGTGACCAGCATCCTGAAACAAGCGGCAAATACACACAGGAGAGGGATGTGTAGTGACCAGCATCCTGAAACAAGCGGCAAATACACACAGGAGAGGGATGAGTAGTGACCAGCATCCTGAAACAAGCGGCCACTACACACAGGAGAGGGATGAGTAGTGACCAGCATCCTGAAACAAGTGGCCACTACACACAGGAGAGGGATGAGTAGTGACCAGCATCCTGAAACAAGTGGCCACTACACACAGGAGATGGATGAGTAGTGACCAGCACCCTGAAACAAGCGGCCACTACACACAGGAGAGGGATGTGTAGTGACAAGCATCCTGAAACAAGCGGCCACTGCACACTGGAGAGTGATGAATGGGGTTCAGCACCCTGAAACAAGCGGCCACAACACACAGGAGAGGGATGTGTAGTGACAAGCATCCTGAAACAAGCGGCAAATACACACAGGAGAGGGATGAGTAGTGACCAGCACCCTGAAACAAGCGGCCACTACACACAGGAGAGGGATGAGTAGGGACCAGCATCCTGAAACAAGCGGCCACTACACACAGGAGAGGGATGAGTAGTGACCAGCACCCTGAAACAAGCGGCCACTGCACACTGGAGAGGGATGAATGGGGTTCAGCACCCTGAAACAAGCGGCCACTACACACAGGTGAGGGATGAGTAGTGACCAGCACCCTGAAACAAGCGGCCACTGCACACTGGAGAGTGATGAATGGGGTTCAGCACCCTGAAACAAGCGGCCACTACACACAGGAGAGGGATGAGTAGTGATCAGCATCCTGAAACAAGTGGCCACTACACACAGGAGATGGATGAGTAGTGACCAGCACCCTGAAACAAGCGGCCACTACACACAGGAGAGGGATGAGTAGTGACCAGCATCCTGAAACAAGCGGCAAATACACACAGGAGAGGGATGAGTAGGGACCAGCACCCTGAAACAAGCGGCCACTACACACAGGAGAGGGATGAGTAGGGTCCAGCATCCTGAAACAAGCGGCCACTACACAGGAGAGGGATGAGTAGGGACCAGCACCCTGAAACAAGCAGCCACTACACACAGAAGAGGGATGAGAAGGGTCCAGCATCCTGAAACAAGCGGCCACTACACACAGGAGAGGGATGAGTAGTGACCAGCACCCTGAAACAAGCGGCCACTGCACACTGGAGAGGGATGAGTAGTGATCAGCACCCTGAAACAAACGGCCACTACACACAGGAGAGGGATGAGTAGGGTCCAGCAACCTGAAACAAGCGGCCACTACACAGGAGAGGGATGAGTAGGGTCCAGCATCCTGAAACAAGCGGCCACTACACAGGAGAGGGATGAGTAGGGACCAGCACCCTGAAACAAGCAGCCACTACACACAGAAGAGGGATGAGAAGGGTCCAGCATCCTGAAACAAGCGGCCACTACACACAGGAGAGGGATGAGTAGTGACCAGCACCCTGAAACAAACGGCCACTACACACAGGAGAGGGATGAGTAGGGACCAGCACCCTGAAACAAGCAGCCACTACACACAGAAGAGGGATGAGTAGGGTCCAGCATCCTGAAACAAGCGGCCACTACACACAGGAGAGGGATGAGTAGTGACCAGCACCCTGAAACAAGCGGCCACTACACACAGGAGAGGGATGAGTAGTGACCAGCACCCTGAAACGAGCGGCCACTGCACACTGGAGAGTGATGAATGGGGTTCAGCACCCTGAAACAAGCGGCCACTACACACAGGAGAGGGATGAGTAGTGACCAGCATCCTGAAACAAGTGGCCACTACACACAGGAGAGGGATGAGTAGTGACCAGCATCCTGAAACAAGTGGCCACTACACACAGGAGATGGATGAGTAGTGACCAGCACCCTGAAACAAGCGGCCACTACACACAGGAGATGGATGAGTAGTGACCAGCATCCTGAAACAAGCGGCCACTACACACAGGAGAGGGATGTGTAGTGACCAGCACCCTGAAACAAGCGGCCACTACACACAGGAGAGGGATGAGTAGGGTCCAGCATCCTGAAACAAGCGGCCACTACACAGGAGAGGGATGAGTAGGGACCAGCACCCTGAAACAAGCAGCCACTACACAAAGAAGAGGGATGAGTAGGGTCCAGCATCCTGAAACAAGCGGCAAATACACACAGGAGAGGGATGAGTAGGGACCAGCACCCTGAAACAAGCGGCCACTACACACAGGAGAGGGATGAGTAGGGTCCAGCACCCTGAAACAAGCGGCAAATACACACAGGAGAGGGATGAGTAGGGTCCAGCATCCTGAAACAAGCGGCAAATACACACAGGAGAGGGATGAGTAGGGTCCAGCATCCTGAAACAAGCGGCCACTACACAGGAGAGGGATGAGTAGGGACCAGCACCCTGAAACAAGCAGCCACTACACACAGAAGAGGGATGAGTAGGGTCCAGCATCCTGAAACAAGCGGCCACTACACACAGGAGAGGGATGAGTAGGGTCCAGCACCCTGAAACAAGCAGCCACTACACACAGAAGAGGGATGAGTAGGGTCCAGCACCCTGAAACAAGCAGCCACTACACACAGAAGAGGGATGAGTAGGGTCCAGCACCCTGAAACAAGCAGCCACTACACACAGAAGAGGGATGAGTAGGGACCAGCACCCTGAAACAAGCAGCCACTACACACAGAAGAGGGATGAGTAGGGTCCAGCACCCTGAAACAAGCGGCCACTGCACAATGGAGAGGGATGAGTAGTGATCAGCACCCTGAAACAAGCGGCCACTGCACACTGGAGAGGGATGAGTAGTGATCAGCACCCTGAAACAAACGGCCACTACACACAGGAGATGGATGAGTAGTGACCAGCATCCTGAAACAAGTGGCCACTACACACAGGAGATGGATGAGTAGGGACCAGCACCCTGAAACAATAGGCCACTACACACAGGTGAGGGATGAGTAGTGACCAGCATCCTGAAACAAGCGGCCACTGCACACTGGAGAGTGATGAGTAGGGACCAGCATCCTGAATCAAACAGCCACTACACACAGGAGAGGGATGAGTAGGGACCAGCATCCTGAAACAAGCGGCCACTACACACAGGAGAGGGATGAGTAGTGATCAGCATCCTGAAACAAGTGGCCACTACACACAGGAGAGGGATGAGTAGTGACCAGCATCCTGAAACAAGTGGCCACTACACACAGGAGATGGATGAGTAGTGACCAGCACCCTGAAACAAGCGGCCACTACACACAGGAGAGGGATGTGTAGTGACCAGCATCCTGAAACAAGCGGCAAATACACACAGGAGAGGGATGAGTAGTGACCAGCACCCTGAAACAAGCGGCCACTACACACAGGAGAAGGATGAGTAGGGTCCAGCATCCTGAAACAAGCGGCCACTACACAGGAGAGGGATGAGTAGGGACCAGCACCCTAAAACAAGCAGCCACTACACACAGAAGAGGGATGAGTAGGGTCCAGCATCCTGAAACAAGCGGCCACTACACACAGGAGAGGGATGAGTAGTGACCAGCACCCTGAAACAAGCGGCCACTACACACAGGTGAGGGATGAGTAGTGACCAGCACCCTGAAACAAGCGGCCACTACACAGAGGAGAGGGATGAGTAGTGATCAGCATCCTGAAACAAGTGGCCACTACACACAGGAGAGGGATGAGTAGTGATCAGCATCCTGATACAAGTGGCCACTACACACAGGAGAGGGATGAGTAGTGATCAGCATCCTGAAACAAGTGGCCACTACACACAGGAGATGGATGAGTAGTGATCAGCATCCTGATACAAGTGGCCACTACACACAGGAGAGGGATGAGTAGTGATCAGCATCCTGAAACAAGTGGCCACTACACACAGGAGATGGATGAGTAGTGATCAGCATCCTGATACAAGTGGCCACTACACACAGGAGAGGGATGAGTAGTGATCAGCATCCTGAAACAAGCGGCCACTACACACAGGAGAGGGATGTGTAGTGACCAGCATCCTGAAACAAGCGGCAAATACACACAGGAGAGGGATGAGTAGGGACCAGCATCCTGAAACAAGCGGCCACTACACAGGAGAGGGATGAGTAGGGTCCAGCATCCTGAAACAAGCAGCCACTACACACAGAAGAGGGATGAGTAGTGATCAGCACCCTGAAACAAGCGGCCACTACACACAGGAGAGGGATGAGTAGTGACCAGCACCCTGAAACAAGCGGCCACTACACACTGGAGAGGGATGAGCAGTGATCAGCACCCTGAAACAAACGGCCACTACACACAGGAGATGGATGAGTAGTGACCAGCATCCTGAAACAAGTGGCCACTACACACAGGAGATGGATGAGTAGGGACCAGCACCCTGAAACAATAGGCCACTACACACAGGTGAGGGATGAGTAGTGACCAGCACCCTGAAACAAGCGGCCACTGCACACTGGAGAGTGATGAGTGGGGTTCAGCACCCTGAAACAAGCGGCCACTACACACAGGAGAGGGATGAGTAGTGATCAGCATCCTGAAACAAGTGGCCACTACACACAGGAGAGGGATGAGTAGGGACCAGCACCCTGAAACAAGTGGCCACTACACACAGGAGAGGGATGAGTAGTGATCAGCATCCTGAAACAAGTGGCCACTACACACAGGAGAGGGATGAGTAGGGACCAGCACCCTGGAACAAGTGGCCACTACACACAGGAGATGGATGAGTAGTGATCAGCATCCTGAAACAAGTGGCCACTACACACAGGAGATGGATGAGTAGGGACCAGCACCCTGAAACAATAGGCCACTACACACAGGTGAGGGATGAGTAGTGACCAGCACCCTGAAACAAGCGGCCACTACACACAGGAGAGGGATGAGTTGTGATCAGCATCCTGAAACAAGTGGCCACTACACACAGGAGATGGATGAGTAGGGACCAGCACCCTGAAACAATAGGCCACTACACACAGGTGAGGGATGAGTAGTGACCAGCACCCTGAAACAAGCGGCCACTGCACACAGGAGAGTGATGAGTGGGGTCCAGCACCCTGAAACAAGTGGCCACTACACACAGGAGAGGGATGAGTAGGGACCAGCACCCTGAAACAAGTGGCCACTACACACAGGAGAGGGATGAGTAGTGATCAGCATCCTGAATCAAGTGGCCACTACACACAGGAGAGGGATGAGTAGGAACCAGCATCCTGAAACAAGTGGCCACTACACACAGGAGAGGGATGAGTAGTGATCAGCATCCTGAAACAAGTGGCCACTACACACAGGAGATGGATGAGTAGGGACCAGCACCCTGAAACAAGCGGCCACTACACACAGGAGAGGGATGAGTAGTGATCAGCATCCTGAAACAAGTGGCCACTACACACAGGAGAGGGATGAGTAGGGACCAGCACCCTGAAACAAGTGGCCACTACACACAGGAGAGGGATGAGTAGTGATCAGCATCCTGAAACAAGTGGCCACTGCACACAGGAGAGGGATGAGTGGGGTTCAGCACCCTGAAACAAGCGGCCACTACACACAGGAGAGGGATGAGTGGGGTTCAGCACCCTGAAACAAGCGGCCACTACACACAGGAGAGGGATGAGTAGTGATCAGCATCCTGAAACAAGTGGCCACTACACACAGGAGAGGGATGAGTAGGGACCAGCACCCTGAAACAAGCGGCCACTACACACAGGAGAGGGATGAGTAGTGATCAGCATCCTGAAACAAGTGGCCACTACACACAGGAGAGGGATGAGTAGGGACCAGCACCCTGAAACAAGCGGCCACTACACACAGGAGAGGGATGAGTAGTGATCAGCATCCTGAAACAAGCGGCCACTACACACAGGAGAGGGATGAGTAGTGATCAGCATCCTGAAACAAGCGGCCACTACACACAGGAGAGGGATGAGTAGTGACCAGCATCCTGAAACAAGTGGCCACTACACACAGGAGAGGGATGAGTAGTGACCAGCATCCTGAAACAAGCGGCCACTGCACACAGGAGAGGGATGAGTGGGGTTCAGCACCCTGAAACAAGCGGCCACTACACACAGGAGAGGGATGAGTAGTGATCAGCACCCTGAATCAAACAGCCACTACACACAGGAGAGGGATGAGTAGTGATCAGCACCCTGAATCAAACAGCCACTACACACAGGAGATGGATGAGTAGGGACCAGCACCCTGAAACAAGTGGCCACTACACACAGGAGATGGATGAGTAGTGACCAGCATCCTGAAACAAGCGGCCACTACACACAGGAGAGGGATGAGTAGTGATCAGCATCCTGAAACAAGTGGCCACTGCACACAGGAGATGGATGAGTAGTGACCAGCATCCTGAAACAAGCGGCCACTACACACAGGAGAGGGATGAGTAGTGATCAGCATCCTGAAACAAGTGGCCACTACACACAGGAGAGGGATGAGTAGGGACCAGCACCCTGAAACAAGTGGCCACTACACACAGGAGAGGGATGAGTAGTGATCAGCATCCTGAAACAAGTGGCCACTGCACACAGGAGAGGGATGAGTGGGGTTCAGCATCCTGAAACAAGCGGCCACTACACACAGGAGAGGGATGAGTAGTGATCAGCATCCTGAAACAAGCGGCCACTACACACAGGAGAGGGATGAGTAGTGATCAGCATCCTGAAACAAGCGGCCACTACACACAGGAGAGGGATGAGTAGTGACCAGCATCCTGAAACAAGTGGCCACTACACACAGGAGAGGGATGAGTAGTGACCAGCATCCTGAAACAAGCGGCCACTGCACACAGGAGAGGGATGAGTGGGGTTCAGCACCCTGAAACAAGCGGCCACTACACACAGGAGAGGGATGAGTAGTGATCAGCACCCTGAATCAAACAGCCACTACACACAGGAGAGGGATGAGTAGTGATCAGCACCCTGAATCAAACAGCCACTACACACAGGAGATGGATGAGTAGGGACCAGCACCCTGAAACAAGTGGCCACTACACACAGGAGATGGATGAGTAGTGACCAGCATCCTGAAACAAGCGGCCACTACACACAGGAGAGGGATGAGTAGTGATCAGCATCCTGAAACAAGTGGCCACTGCACACAGGAGATGGATGAGTAGTGACCAGCATCCTGAAACAAGCGGCCACTACACACAGGAGAGGGATGAGTAGTGATCAGCATCCTGAAACAAGTGGCCACTACACACAGGAGAGGGATGAGTAGGGACCAGCACCCTGAAACAAGTGGCCACTACACACAGGAGAGGGATGAGTAGTGATCAGCATCCTGAAACAAGTGGCCACTGCACACAGGAGAGGGATGAGTGGGGTTCAGCACCCTGAAACAAGCGGCCACTACACACAGGAGAGGGATGAGTGGGGTTCAGCACCCTGAAACAAGCGGCCACTACACACAGGAGAGGGATGAGTAGTGATCAGCATCCTGAAACAAGTGGCCACTACACACAGGAGAGGGATGAGTAGGGACCAGCACCCTGAAACAAGCGGCCACTACACACAGGAGAGGGATGAGTAGTGATCAGCATCCTGAAACAAGTGGCCACTACACACAGGAGAGGGATGAGTAGGGACCAGCATCCTGAAACAAGCGGCCACTACACACAGGAGAGGGATGAGTAGTGATCAGCATCCTGAAACAAGCGGCCACTACACACAGGAGAGGGATGAGTAGTGACCAGCATCCTGAAACAAGTGGCCACTACACACAGGAGAGGGATGAGTAGTGACCAGCATCCTGAAACAAGCGGCCACTGCACACAGGAGAGGGATGAGTGGGGTTCAGCACCCTGAAACAAGCGGCCACTACACACAGGAGAGGGATGAGTAGTGATCAGCACCCTGAATCAAACAGCCACTACACACAGGAGAGGGATGAGTAGTGATCAGCACCCTGAATCAAACAGCCACTACACACAGGAGATGGATGAGTAGGGACCAGCACCCTGAAACAAGTGGCCACTACACACAGGAGATGGATGAGTAGGGACCAGCACCCTGAAACAAGTGGCCACTACACACAGGAGATGGATGAGTAGTGACCAGCATCCTGAAACAAGCGGCCACTACACACAGGTGAGGGATGAGTAGTGATCAGCATCCTGAAACAAGTGGCCACTGCACACAGGAGAGGGATGAGTGGGGTTCAGCACCCTGAAACAAGCGGCCACTACACACAGGAGAGGGATGAGTGGGGTTCAGCACCCTGAAACAAGCGGCCACTACACACAGGAGAGGGATGAGTAGTGATCAGCATCCTGAAACAAGTGGCCACTACACACAGGAGAGGGATGAGTAAGGACCAGCACCCTGAAACAAGTGGCCACTACACACAGGAGAGGGATGAGTAGTGATCAGCATCCTGAAACAAGTGGCCACTGCACACAGGAGAGGGATGAGTGGGGTTCAGCACCCTGAAACAAGCGGCCACTACACACAGGAGAGGGATGAGTGGGGTTCAGCACCCTGAAACAAGCGGCCACTACACACAGGAGAGGGATGAGTAGTGATCAGCATCCTGAAACAAGTGGCCACTACACACAGGAGAGGGATGAGTAGGGACCAGCACCCTGAAACAAGCGGCCACTACACACAGGAGAGGGATGAGTAGTGATCAGCATCCTGAAACAAGTGGCCACTACACACAGGAGAGGGATGAGTAGGGACCAGCATCCTGAAACAAGCGGCCACTACACACAGGAGAGGGATGAGTAGTGATCAGCATCCTGAAACAAGCGGCCACTACACACAGGAGAGGGATGAGTAGTGACCAGCATCCTGAAACAAGTGGCCACTACACACAGGAGAGGGATGAGTAGTGACCAGCATCCTGAAACAAGCGGCCACTGCACACAGGAGAGGGATGAGTGGGGTTCAGCACCCTGAAACAAGCGGCCACTACACACAGGAGAGGGATGAGTAGTGATCAGCACCCTGAATCAAACAGCCACTACACACAGGAGAGGGATGAGTAGTGATCAGCACCCTGAATCAAACAGCCACTACACACAGGAGATGGATGAGTAGGGACCAGCACCCTGAAACAAGTGGCCACTACACACAGGAGATGGATGAGTAGTGACCAGCATCCTGAAACAAGCGGCCACTACACACAGGAGAGGGATGAGTAGTGATCAGCACCCTGAAACAAGTGGCCACTACACACAGGAGATGGATGAGTAGGGACCAGGACCCTGATTCTGCAGCCGCTCTTGGCCCCTGCAGTGTCAGTATGTGCAAGGCTGTGGATTTTAATCAGGCAGCGCATCAAATCAAGCCCTGACAATCACCATCATTTGAGAGAATAAAACAGTGTACCGAGACCCTGGCTGTGCCAAGGGTGCACCAAAGCCATTCATTTACCTATTTAACCAAAAAAAAGTATATGAAACTGAATTACTACAGTCTACAGTACGTGATTTTTTTTTATAGGGGATGAGTCTTTCATGAATGTCTATTATGTTAATTCCCGTTTTGTTGGCGTCAGGCTCCCTTTAATTTGGTTTCCTCCCACCCCACCAAAAATGCTGCTCTTCTTACTGTCCTCTTACCGATTTTTTTCTACACTTAGAACAAAAGATTATGCCACAAAAAATGGAAATCAAAGGAATTGTATGTTTTAAAAAGAGTAAAAATCATCATGCCAACGTTTGTAAATATGAGCTCATGTTTATTTATTTCTGAATAATTAGGACACTGACGAGCTGATATCTTTTTTTTCACGCTTCCTCCTCCTTCCTGTTCTGTAGCTACTTTGACAACATTTTAGACTAGAATATAAATGTAGGCATGTGGACTGCCCAGGGATAGCCATGGGCAGTCCAGTAATAACCTCTTGATAGTCTTCCACGTGACGGTACCGACTGCTGATACCTGCATGTCCCTTATCTGTTATTCTTTTTTAGAAAAGCTCAAAGGAAAGACCTTCAAAGTTCTATTTGCTGGAGTATTGCCTGTCTCATATGCAACATAGGAAAATCAGCAAGAACCTAAGAATATAAATGAAACGCAAGGTTTAAAGGAGACCTCTCACGAATCATTAACTTCCCTTATTATTTATGAAACTAATGGGTAGCCCCAGATTAGTAATTTTAACAATTAATTACCATCAGCTAAAAAGAATTTCTGACAAGTGTCGCTAATGGCCCTCTAAAGGATCAGACTTTCTAACAAAATTGGGTCAAAATTTTTGGGTTGTGGGATCCCGGCAGAGCAGGGTGCCACCATCCTCCACAGCTCCTCTTGCTGGGGACATCACAAGATCTCCCATGTTGGTATATGATCTTGAGGATTGAACTAAACAAGCTCTTCTACATCCTTAACTGAGCAATTCCGAACAATAGCCACTTTAAATTTGTCAAATATGTAGAATTGAGAGTCCTCAGTGGTTGATACCTTTTAATGGCTAACTGAAAAGACGGTAACAAATTGCAGCTTTCGAGACTACACAGGTCTCTTCATCAGGCAAAGACACAAGACCTGTGTAGTCTCGAAAGCTTGCAATTTGTTACCATCTTTTCAGTTAGCCATTAAAAGGTATCAACCACTGAGGACTCTCAATTCTTAATATTTTTCTATCTACTGGCTAACACGGTACCGAGATATATTTCTGTCCTGTATTTAAATATGTCAGCACTCAGTAACTTTTCAGTGGAGGATGTAGAAAAGCAAATTTAGTTTAAACAGCGAAGTCTCACTCTTTCAGTGCAAGAAGGGCCATGAAGGGTTGTGCACAACTCAGAAGTTCGAACTCGACTTTTGCTAGAAAGTCAGGTCCTTTAGGCGGTCATCAGTGATACTTGACAGCAATTTTTCAAATAGATGTTAATTAAAAAAAAAATCACTATTTATTTCTTAAAGGGGTTATCCACTACTTGGACAACCCCATCGGAATCCCTATGTTTCCCCCTTGTACAATAATCACACTTATACTCATCTGCGGTGCTGGTGCCATTCCAGTGGTTTCACCACTGGCTCTCACGGTGATTGCATGGCATTGCTATGTCATATGATCCCTGCGGCCAAGCACATACATCCAGAGAAGTGAGCGCTGATGCTCTCTCACTTTCTTCAGATGTATTGAATTGTCTGAAGGAGGGGAGAGTGAAGCCAGCAATGACAGGCTGCAGGGATTGTGTGACATAACAGTGTCACGCAATCCCAGGGAGATGATGCTGGCAAAATTTCAAGAAATAACAATGGACATCCCATTAATGCCGTTTTCCTGTGCTGTAATTTTTTTCTGCTGCTTCTTTCTGTTCAGAAAATCTGTATTTAACAGTTCAAGAGAAGTGGATGTGCAGCGCCCCAGAGTCCTGGTTCGTTGCAGTAATGTTATTCTTCCAAGTTGGGGGAGTGATGTTATGTCTGAAGGAAATGAAGGAGATCTGCTGTCCAGGTATCACAGCCACACACACACTTCACACGCCAGTCCACCAGGGGGAGCTAAGGGTTTTATCTATTAGGCCACTCCTCATATAGGGTAAAACTGGAGGGTTGGTTAGGAAGTTAGTCAGTTTTCGGAAGGAGGAGAGGAGAGTTCCTGGCTGGGGACCGACGAGGAAAGGTCTCCCGGTCGAGCTGGCTGGGGTGATCCCTGGTCAGATCCAGACTGAAATCTGAGGAAGAGAAAGGAAAGAAGGACACGGAGCTGCACCTGCAACTCATGCGGCAGCATCCTAAGAAAGGACACAAAAGGAATTGTGCTGTAGTGAATGAGAAAAGAAGTCATAGCCACAGGAGTGAAATATCAGTGGGAGACCAGCTAGAAGTAGGCTGCCTCCATCTGAAGCGCAGATCCGGTGGCCAGAATACCGAGGGAGTAAAGAGCTCTATGCCGTTACTTCAGAGACTGGCAGGGCAGTTGATTCCAAGTTGGCTGTCCAACCTTTATACCTATGAAGACACAGTGGCAATTTGTGGGGGTCGGGGCGTCTCTAGGGTCCCTATAAACAAGCCTCAGGCCATCAGTCATACGGGTTGTGTCCTATCCGTACCATCTGGAGGACAGAGAGAGAAGTAACAAAAGTGAGGACCTTATGGTAGCTTATGCAAGTAGGGACCTACTACGTTACTGTGTGCAAGGGGAAGGAATTCCTCCTGGACATGGAGACTCTGGATTTGCCTTCAGACCGGCTGGACTCTGCCTACCCTGTGGTCCCTATCCTGGACTGTGGATGCCAAACCTTCAGTAAAAGGTAAAGAGACTGCAACCTTGTGTCCTCGTTATTCACTGCGACTCACACCATCCATCATCTACACTCTGGTAAGCCCTGGGGACATACTTCACCTGTGGGAAGGTATACCATATAGCTGCCATAACATCACCCCAGCGGACCCCTAAGCAGCGTCGGTCACCCTGACAGAATACCACAGGTTTCGTCACGAACACTATCTCTATAAACTGTTTACCTTTTATTGGACGCCCCTCAAAGGGCCACGGAACGGGTCAGGCCACCATGACATCCCATTCCCCCCCCGAACCGAGGGACCCGGTACCAAGTACCCCATTGCCCTGACGTGGGGGCGCTCCAGATGTGATTTCATGAAACTTATGCCCTGTGTGTGTGTTTGTTGTGCATTTTTTCATTTCTTTTTACCTCTTTGGGGAACCAGAAAAAAAGCAAGTAATCCTAGCATTGATGCCTTGATGGAAACTATCTTCATCATTTAGCATGATGGCCCAGCTTGAGGAAGTAAAGCTCTGTTAGATCCAGTCACTTTTTGTAATGCAGCTTATGGCAACAGTGACCATAAACCTTCATTGTTCTAAAATTTTACCTAAATTCCCAAAAACAAAGTCAAGCTGGGAGGGCAAATATATAGTTAATGAGTATTGATGACTAAAAGATTAAGAAAATCAGTGGAAATACAAAATGAAAGGCAGCAGACAAATAGCTAAAGAAAGCTAATCAAATCCTCCAAATTCTGTCCTGGATGTAGATACCTTTGATGCATTTTTTCTTAGTTCTTTCTTTTTTTAAAATTCTTTAGCATCTACAGCCTCTATGCTTTACAGTACATAGCTAGCTGCAGAATGATATAATAGCAAATCTGTCAGTGAGCTTGTCTGACGACAGGGTGTGTACCTCTTATCTTTCCTTGTCTAAATTTTTCTTAGGACCCCTTCACACATGCACATAAAAACAAATCAAGGTTGGGACGTTCCTTTTACACCAAATATATGCTTTTTTTCCATTCTTGGCTTTTCGAAGTTACTGCTTATAGGCAGGAACTTGATCATGCTGTTGTATATATATCAAACCAGAGCACCCCAAACATGCTCAATGGGTGACATGTCAGGTGAGTATCCTGGCCATGCAAGAACTTTGCCCAGTCATCGAAGAACAGTGGGCCAACATGATCAAATGTTGGTCACACCAGATACTAACCACAGGAAAAAAAAGGGGAAGTCCAGCTCACCATAGTAGTAATCCCAGAAGGCTCGGAGCACGGAGACGCTGTATCAAGCGTGAGGAGACCAGAAATGAAGAAAAAATTCCAGCTCAACGAGGCGTGAAAAGTAAAAACTAAATACTTTATTCACTTCAATCAGAAGCAGAGGATGAAACATCAGCACAATACAATAAAAACACTATCTACGCGTTTCAGGTGACAGGGCACCCTTAATCACCCTTAATCACCCTTAATGGCTTTCTGACATCCCCCCGGGACCCACAATACTGTAAAACTGCACATTTTAGAGTTACCATTTATTGTGGCCAGCCTAAGGCATCTGTGCAATAATCGAGTATCTTTTCAGCATCTGGATATGCCACATCTGTGAGGCGGAAGGATTATCTCGGCAAGGGAAGAAATCTCACTAACACAAATTTAGACACATTTGTGAACAATATTTGAGAGGGGCATTTTGTGTACCTAGAATAAGTCTTAGGTCTTTGAGCTCAGCGTATGAAAAACTGGAGCAAAAACAAAAAAACTGTTGCGTTTAAATTTTTGTTCAGTATTAGTGATGAGCGAGTATATTCGTTGCTCGGGTTTTCTCGAGCACCCTTGGGTGGTCTCCGAGTATTTGTGAGTGCAATTTGTGAGGGATATTTTGTTTTTGTCAACTGCAGCTGCATGATTTATGGCTGCTAGCCAGGCTGAGTACATGTGTGGGTTGCCTGGTTGCTAGGGAATCCCCACATGTATTCAAGCTGTCTAGCAGCCGTAAATCATGCATCTGCGGGTGGACAAAACTAAATCTCCCAGCACTTACAAATACTCAGAGACCACCCAAGCGTGCTCGGGAAAACCCGAGCAATGAGTATACTCACTCATCATTATTCGGTATAGATGTTGCCTTACAAGTGATTCATAGAGAGGTAACAATACGTTGGAATCATTGGGTTTTATCTCTTTGTTTCTACGCCCTAAAATCTTGTTTGTTTATGCAGTTGCTGCCTGACATTGAGTACTACTGTTCAGCTTAAGGTACCGTCACACTGAACGATATCGCTAGCGATCCGTGACGTTGCAGCGTCCTGGCTAGCGATATCGTTGACACGCAGCAGCGATCAGGATCCTGCTGTGCCATCGTTGGTCGGAGCAGAAAGGCCAGAACTTTATTTCGTCGCTGGACCTCCCGCAGACATTGCTGAATTGGCGTGTGTGACGCCGATTCAGCGATGTCTTCACTTGTAACCAGGGTAAACATCGGGTTACTAAGCGCAGGGCCACGCTTAGTAACCCGATGTTTACCCTGGTTACCAGTGTAAATGTAAAAAAAAACAAACACTACATACTTACATTCCGGTGTCTGTCCCCCGGCGCTGTGCTTTTCGGCCAGCCGCCGCTCAGTGCAGGAAAGCACAGCGCCGGGGGACAGACACCGGAATGTAAGTATGTAGTGTTTTTTTTTTTTTACGTTTACGCTGGTAACCAGGGTAAACATCGGGTTACTAAGCGCGGCCCTGCGCTTAGTAACCCGATGTTTACCCTGGTCACCAGGAGAGCGGCATCGTTGGTCATTGGAGAGCTGTCTGTGTGACAGCTCTCCAGCGACCACACAGTGACGCTGCAGCGATCGGGATCGTTGTCTAGATCGCTGCAGCGTCACTAAATGTGACAGTACCTTTACTTGTACCCCAATACCCAAGTCCTTCTCCTGTTCTATGGACTACAGAGCCGGGAGCGCGGTTGATCGCATATGACGTACTATCCCGTCCATGGGAATTAAGTCCCAGGTCACATGGACGGGATAGTACTTCTGATGGCAGAAAGGGGTGAATGGCAGTAAAAAAGTGGGACCGTGCCACGTCTACCATTGTGCAGCATCCCTACTTCTTTTTAAAACTGTCAGTAAATATTAGGGAAGTGAGGAGACAATTGCTGGAGTTTGGGGAAAGGAATGTTGTTTCATTCTTGTCTGATCTAGGATTCTCGCTGATCCATAGTCCGGGGTCATCTTTGCAGGATGTTTTCTATCCTTTTGATTTTCACTGAAATCTTCTCAGTGGCCATCATTTCTTCATGTGATCGGCCTTTTCTCCGCTTTCATCTAAGGTTCTCACTTACCCAGTTCCCATGTCTACATCACCACTGACCTACTTTTTCACACCTAGATCACCACTGAGCTACTTTCCCACACCTGCCTCCACACTGTACTACTTTCCCACACCTACCTCCCCCTGACCTACTTTTCCACACCTACATCACCACTGACCTACTTTTCCACCTACATCACCAATGACCTACTTTCCCACACCTGCCTCCACACTGACCCAGTTTCCATGTCTACATCACCACTGACCTACTTTTCCATGCCTAGATCACCACTGAGCTACTTTCCCACACCTTCCTCCACACTGACCTACTTTCCCACACCTGCCTTGCCACTGACCTAGTTTTCCACACCTACATCACCACTGACCTAGTTATCCACACCTACATCACCACTGACCTACTTTTCCACACCTACATCACCACTGACCTACTTTTCCACCTGCATCATCACTGACCTACTTTTCCACCTGCATCATCACTGACCTACTTTTCCACACCATATACAAAAGAAGGTTGCACTCTATCATGCTAAAGCATGTCTATGTGAAATATATGAAATAAGAATAGCAATACGACTTTTGAATATTAGGAAAAAAAATGAGATGCTTTGCATAAAATTTGGCCAAATTTTATCTGCCCATCGACCAATGTCATGGTGGTCTCAATCACTGATGGGTCCCTACGTGTGTGAATACCTCTCTTAGGCTGATGTCTGAATTGCTGGGTGAATGTGGACACCTCTCTCAGCAATGCCTGCATTTATGGGTAAGTAGGAACCTGTTGTAATTAAAATCACTGCCTACTTACCCATAAATGCAGGCATTGCTGAGAGAGGTATCCACATTCACCCAGGAATTCAGACATCAGGCTAAGAGAGGTATTCACACACGTAGGGACTCATCAGTCTTTGAGACTACTTTCCCACACCTATATCACTTCTGACCTACTTTCCCACACCTACATCACACCTGACCTACTTTCCAACACCTACATCACCACTGATCTACTTTCCCACACCTACATCACCCCTGACCTACTTTCCCACACCTACATCACCCCTGACCTACTTTCCCACACCTACATCACCCCTGACCTACTTTCCCACACCTACATAGATGAAAGCTATGACTGGGCAGTTAACTTACAGGGTTACAGTCTGTTTAGAAAGGATCGTAAAAATCGGAGAGGAGGAGGGGTTTGTCTCTATGTAAAGTCTTGTCTAAAGTCCACTTTAAGGGAGGATATTAGCGAAGGAAATGAGGATGTCGAGTCCATATGGGTCGAAATTCATGGAGGGAAAAATGGTAACAAAATTCTCATTGGGGTCTGTTACAAACCCCCAAATATAACAGAAACCATGGAAAGTCTACTTCTAAAGCAGATAGATGAAGCTGCAACCCATAATGAGGTCCTGGTTATGGGGGACTTTAACTACCCGGATATTAACTGGGAAAGTGAAACCTGTGAAACCCATAAAGGCAACAGGTTTCTGCTAATAACCAAGAAAAATTATCTTTCACAATTGGTGCAGAATCCAACCAGAGGAGCAGCACTTTTAGACCTAATACTATCTAATAGACCTGACAGAATAACAAATCTGCAGGTGGTTGGGCATCTAGGAAATAGCGACCACAATATTGTACAGTTTCACCTGTCTTTCACTAGGGGCACTTGTCAGGGAGTCACAAAAACACTGAACTTTAGGAAGGCAAAGTTTGACCAGCTTAGAGATGCCCTTAATCTGGTAGACTGGGACAATATCCTCAGAAATATGAATACAGATAATAAATGGGAAATGTTTAAGAACATCCTAAATAGGCAGTGTAAGCGGTTTATACCTTGTGGGAATAAAAGGACTAGAAATAGGAAAAACCCAATGTGGCTAAACAAAGAAGTAAGACAGGCAATTAACAGTAAAAAGAAAGCATTTGCACTACTAAAGCAGGATGGCACCATTGGAGCTCTAAAAAACTATAGGGAGAAAAATACTTTATCTAAAAAACTAATTAAAGCTGCCAAAAAGGAAACAGAGAAGCACATTGCTAAGGAGAGTAAAACTAATCCCAAACTGTTCTTCAACTATATCAATAGTAAAAGAATAAAAACTGAAAATGTAGGCCCCTTAAAAAATAGTGAGGAAAGAATGGTTGTAGATGACGAGGAAAAAGCTAACATATTAAACACCTTCTTCTCCACGGTATTCACGGTGGAAAATGAAATGCTAGGTGAAATCCCAAGAAACAATGAAAACCCTATATTAAGGGTCACCAATCTAACCCAAGAAGAGGTGCGAAATCGGCTAAATAAGATTAAAATAGATAAATCTCCGGGTCCGGATGGCATACACCCACGAGTACTAAGGGAACTAAGTAATGTAATAGATAAACCATTATTTCTTATTTTTAGGGACTCTATAGCGACGGGATCTGTTCCGCAGGACTGGCGCATAGCAAATATGGTGCCAATATTCAAAAAGGGCTCTAAAAGTGAACCTGGAAATTATAGGCCAGTAAGTCTAACCTCTATTGTTGGTAAAATATTTGAAGGGTTTCTGAGGGATGTTATTCTGGATTATCTCAATGAGAATAACTGTTTAACTCCATATCAGCATGGGTTTATGAGAAATCGCTCCTGTCAAACCAATCTAATCAGTTTTTATGAAGAGGTAAGCTATAGGCTGGACCACGGTAAGTCATTGGACGTGGTATATCTCGATTTTTCCAAAGCGTTTGATACCGTGCCGCACAAGAGGTTGGTACACAAAATGAGAATGCTTGGTCTGGGGGAAAATGTGTGTAAATGGGTTAGTAACTGGCTTAGTGATAGAAAGCAGAGGGTGGTTATAAATGGTATAGTCTCTAACTGGGTCGCTGTGACCAGTGGGGTACCGCAGGGGTCAGTATTGGGACCTGTTCTCTTCAACATATTCATTAATGATCTGGTAGAAGGTTTACACAGTAAAATATCGATATTTGCAGATGATACAAAACTATGTAAAGCAGTTAATACAAGAGAAGATAGTATTCTGCTACAGATGGATCTGGATAAGTTGGAAACTTGGGCTGAAAGGTGGCAGATGAGGTTTAACAATGATAAATGTAAGGTTATACACATGGGAAGAAGGAATCAATATCACCATTACACACTGAATGGGAAACCACTGGGTAAATCTGACAGGGAGAAGGACTTGGGGATCCTAGTTAATGATAAACTTACCTGGAGCAGCCAGTGCCAGGCAGCAGCTGCCAAGGGAAACAGGATCATGGGGTGCATTAAAAGAGGTCTGGATACACATGATGAGAGCATTATACTGCCTCTGTACAAATCCCTAGTTAGACCGCACATGGAGTACTGTGTCCAGTTTTGGGCACCGGTGCTCATGAAGGATATAATGGAACTAGAGAGAGTACAAAGGAGGGCAACAAAATTAATAAAGGGGATGGGAGAACTACAATACCCAGATAGATTAGCGAAATTAGGATTATTTAGTCTAGAAAAAAGACGACTGAGGGGCGATCTAATAACCATGTATAAGTATATAAGGGGACAATACAAATATCTCGCTGAGGATCTGTTTATACCAAGGAAGGTGACGGGCACAAGGGGGCATTCTTTGCGTCTGGAGGAGAGAAGGTTTTTCCACCAACATAGAAGAGGATTCTTTACTGTTAGGGCAGTGAGAATCTGGAATTGCTTGCCTGAGGAGGTGGTGATGGCGAACTCAGTCGAGGGGTTCAAGAGAGGCCTGGATGTCTTCCTGGAGCAGAACAATATTGTATCATACAATTATTAGGTTCTGTAGAAGGACGTAGATCTGGGGATTTATTATGATGGAATATAGGCTGAACTGGATGGACAAATGTCTTTTTTCGGCCTTACTAACTATGTTACTATGTTACTATGTATGTTACATCACACCTGACCTACTTTCCCACACCTACATCACCCCTGACCTACTTTCCCACACCTACATCACCACTGATCTACTTTCCCACACCTATATCACCCCTGACCTACTTTCCCACACCTACATCACCCCTGACCTACTTTCCCACACCTACATCACCCCTGACCTACTTTCCCACACCTACATCACATCTGACCTACTGTGTGTGTGGCCTCCAAGTGCCTGTATGACCTCCCTACAAGGCCAGGCATGCTCCTGATGAGGCGGCGGATGGTCTCCTGAGGGATCTCCTCCCAGGCCTGGACTAAAGCATCCGCCAACTCCAGGGGGCGAAGCATTTCATTGCGAAACGCGTCGGGTGTGGTGGACTCCTGGTTCCTCTCCATTACTCGGGTAAATATATGTCTATGTAGATACTGTAGCGGCTATATGTAGGCTCTGGCGGTTTTTGGACATCATGCATATTGGAAGTACATGGCTTATTTTAGCTTCATTTATTAATATTACAATGTATGTTAGTCCTGCCTATAACTATGTGTAGTAATATATCTGGAGCTACTTATACTCCAATATCATTATACCTTTATATTTGAGCAGTGACTATGACACTGCCTATGAGTAATTATATCCATGCAATTTTTTGCCTCATCGCTACATATACTATGCCTGTTATGTAATGTAAGTTATATTGTCACACCAAGTGCGTATACATACTGTTTTGCATTTACTACCAGGTTTTGTTCATCATTGTTCTGTGTCTGTTATGTCTCGTTTTTGCCTGCTTTGGCTTTTTAATGACCATGTTGTGGTCTTTTTTTCTACTAATAAAGTAATCTTTTATATCATTGGTGCGTGGTGCCTTTGTCTATAGGTGTTTATTCAATATTTGGCTAACCACGTAAGGATACATTATAGGCGTTGCAGTGTACATACTTATCAACACAGTGTCCTCTAGTTTTTCCTGCATTCCATGTCCACATACATTTTTCTCTCACCCAAGTATTATATTTACTCTCTACTTTCACCTGTCCACTCTAGCTCACCACAATACATGCACGCTATATTAGTCTATCTTCCTCAACAACACAGGTTGAGTCCATTTTCCAACATTTCAATAATATCCTTAATTCCTCACACATTCTCATATATTATAGATGGTCTCTATTTTTATTCTTTTACAATTAAAAACATATATTTTTATATTCAAGGTTTCTTGCGCTACTATATAACACCACTATGTTTTTTATTCCTGTTTTGTTTTTTGTTGTTTTTCATTTAATGAATTTAATTTGAAATGGCGCCTTTATTTGAATTTCATCCTATTTAAGGCTGTCATCATGTGTATATGTTCTTACTTTGAAACGCATAGATAATAAACTGCATTCCTGCTATCGGTTTTACTGGATTATTCCTGTGTATCTCCATTATCCCAGTGGATCCCTATTCTGCTTTTTAGCTCCCCAGTTCTCCGTCCTATTATGTTATTGTGCATGCAGTAAGATTTTATTCAGGTCCTTCAATGTTAAAAAAATTGCCTTTTGATGGGCAGCACGGTGGCTCAGTGTTTAGTTTTGTATCGCTCCAGGACTGTGGTCCTGGGTTCAAATCCCACCAAGGACAACATCTGTAAGGAGTTTATGTTCTCCTTGTGTTTGATTGGGTTTCCTTCAATACACCAAAGACATCCTGATTTGGATTGTGAGCCCTAATGGGAGCAATTGTAATGCTGCTGCAGTGCAGTATAGAGCAACCTTCACCAGGGGATGCTGGTGAGGGAAGAGAGGTTGCACACACTACGTAACACTACTAGGCAGCAGCACCAGGCGCCACCAAGTGGCAAAAGAGTAGACAGACAGGCCGAGTCAGAAACAGTCAGGAGCAGAAGTACCAGAGATCACAGCAATACACATAGTCAAATACAAGCCAGAAGTCAGAGCCAGACGGGAGCAGAGATAACCGAGACATGAGACAGTAAAACAGGTCAGAAGACAAGCCGGGTCAAATACCTAGAGGTCCAAGCACAAGGAGCAGGGTGTCAGGAAAGGGAAGTCAGGGGAACAGAGTAAACGGGGAGAGGACAAAACACGGTTTCAAGGGGTCTGCTGCTCTAGCCTGGGAGCATGAACTATCACTGACATTGGTCTGCAGGCCACAGCAGACTAAAATAGCCACACAAAACCCAAAACGAGACAGAGAAGGTTAACCCCAGCATGACCGGACCGGGGATAGCAAGAAACCAACCTCGGCCTAAATCATGACAATGTTGATGTCTGTAAAGCACTGCCAAATATGATTGCGCTACATAAACAAAGCATAATAAATACATCAATATCTTTTAAATGCGGAAATAAAAAACTATTTCAGCACATGTAGGTACCCTAAATAATAGTAACAGGGAGTTGGTCAACTGAGATTAAGAAAAAAAACAGAGTTATTAAATGTTTTCTTTTATAATTATGTTTATAAAAGCTAAGAGAGTTGCTGATGCAAAGTCAGCACCGGTGATACCTCAACTAATATACTTAATTGGCTCAATGCAAACATGATCCAACCGAGTTAACTAAAATAAATGTGATCGAGGTTCCAAGACCAGATGGATTGCAACCAAATATTTGTGAAGACCTTGAATTCTGCTGTGTTCCTGTTTTATAGATTTCAAGATTCTTCATTGTTTGACAATGTCAGGGGATTGGTAAAAACCAAATGCGGTGTATATTTCCCCAGGTAATCATTGACCACTACACTTAACAGCCATTATGAGTGACGAAAAATGTAAGGGTCTCTTAAAGGATTATATGCAAGAATGCCAGAATTTGTGAAAATAGAACATAATTATGTACCTACTGGCAATGTTAACAATAAAAAAACACGTTTTTAATTATGTAAATATGCTAAAAACAGACAAAAAACAGCATTTAGAGATATCAAGGTAATAAATATACTATTAGGCCTTAATTCTCGAAGGAATAAAAAAACTGCACATAGGAAAACAATATGCCAATAATAACCTATACAAGCTGACAACAAACAATGACTATGTCCACCATGGACAATCATCAGTAAAGAGAATTAAAAAAAATAACTGGAAAGGTCTTGTGTTCAACACCAGGCATGGGCATTGTAAGGAGGAAGGCCGGGTTGTGGGCACCTGTACTGCGATGGGTCCGGAACTGTCGAGGCTGTGTCCCAGGTTGTTTAGGGAAAGAATAGGATATAGGACAGACCTCTTCATCCGGAAGCAAGGGGCATCGCAAACAAAAAAGCACGTGCAGCGATGGGCAGTTTCCCGCCAGCAGAGGCAGAGCAGGCGCGTGCGCAGCGGGCTCCGGGTTCCAGGCATCAGCGCCGTGACGGACTGCGGCTGACACCCCAGGATCACTACATCGGGACTGTGAGCAGAGACAGGGCTGTGGGCTCAGGTAAATTTGGGGTCGCGCTTGTGCATAGGAGCGTGGGCCGTGTACAGGACCCGACACTGCGATCCCCTTTGCTGACCAGCACACCAGAGACCTCACTTGATACTGGGGCTTTTGCAGCACCCTTGAATTTGGCTGCATGAGTTTATGAATTAGGAGCCCAACAGGTGAGACCAGAGACTGCCCGTTGCCACCAGAAGCCGGACCGCAAGCTGTGAAGCCTCCTCTGAGGACATTTCATTGGCCATTGCTGGAACTACAACCCACACCGGATCATCTGCGGCTGAGTAAACTAAGGACACGATAAGTTTATTAAGTGAACTGTTGCTGCATTGCCATTGTTTCCCTTTCCTTCATTTTCTATTTAACTGTTAATCTCCCTGCGAGGAGTACCTTCACTGTTAAATTAAATTGCTAACCATTGCTCTGCCTTTCTTGGCCACTGCATCCCACAACCTGCTTACAGGACTCACGGATAGAAGGGGGAATTTTTTCCAAATGATTGGATAATAGTTTTACAAAAGTTGTACAAAACGGACAAAATTTGCGAGACCAATCTGATTTTGTTTTCATGAAGAGGTGAGTAGAAGCCTAAACAAGTGGCAATATATGTATTGCTTTGGACTTTGGTGTTGTACTTTTCCAAGGTGTTTGACAGATACAGTGGGGAAAAAAAAGCATTTAGTCAGCGACCAATTGTGCAAGTTCTCCCACTTATAAAGATGAGAGAGGCCTGTAATTGACATCATAGGTAGACCACAACTATCAGAGTCACAATGAGAAAACAAATCCAGAAAATCACCTTGTCTGATTTGGCAAGATTTATTTGGCAAATTATGGTGGAAAATAAGTATTTGGTCACCTTAAAACATGCAAGATTTCCGTCTCTCACAGACCTGTAACTTCTTCTTTAAGAGGCTCCTCTGTCCTCCACTCATTACCTGTAGTAATGGCCCCTGTTTGAACTTGTTATCAGTATTAAAGACACCTGTGCACAACCTCAAACAGTCACACTCCAAACTCCAACTTGCACAATTGGTCGCTGACTAAATACTTTTTTTTTCCCCACTGCAAAAACCTTGCGAGAAGATTAAATTCTATGTATTTACAAAATTTTGTATAGTTTGTGGTTGAACCGAAAAACTGGATCACAGACTGTATTCAGAGAGTTGTCCTAATATTTCTATTCTTTCTCAGTTATATGAGGAATAGCCATAAGATAAATGCTGTCTCTGCTTCATTTAACCTATTAATAGACAGATTCTTGAATGACATGTGGTGTATGGCAGAGGTGTCAAACTGCATTCCTCGAGGGCTGCAAACAGGTCATGGTTTCAGGATTTCCTTAGTATTGCACAGGTGATGGAATCATTCTGTGCAGGTGATTAAATTATCACCTGTGCAACACAAGGAAATCCGTAGAGAAGGATCTGGTTGTATTTGTAGATAACAGACTAATAGCACAATGTCAAGCTGCGTCTCCTAAGCCCAGGAAGATATTGTCATGTTTTAACATGGACTCGAGGCACTGAGAAAAAATATTATTACCGTTTTATAAAGCATTAGTGCTGCACTAACTGGTACATGCAGGTTAGTCCCGGGAACCCGTTGATAGAAAGGATGCCCATTTGGAAAAAGTAAAAGGAAGAGACACAAATCAGATAAGAGGCCTGGAGGATCTTAGTCAAGAGGAAAAAGCAAAATAATGAAACGTATTTGGTCTTTAGAAGGGACAAGAGATACATAATTAATTTGTACTTGTGAGTATATAAATAGCCCCTACAAAAAATATTGTGACAGGCAAAACAAGGGGACTGAACACAAAACTTCACATTTCAGAGGCAATGTGGCTTTGTTACCATGTGAACTGTGAATCAGTGGCATATCTGCTTTAGTTACATTTCTTGCAGCAAAATAAAATCAAAACTCGTGTAAATGTATAGAATTATTGCTCTTAATGTTGATCCAGGCGGATCGAAAAGGAATATTTTCCCTTTTAGGACAGACTGGTTCAGGCATTATCGATTTTTACTATTTTCTAGATCAATAAGAGGCAGCACATTTTCGGTTTACCCGTTCCGCTTCCATTCATCCGCAGCCTTTACCTTCCCTCGGTTAAACTTTCTGGACATACGGGGTTTTTTTTTCAGCTGTGCTACATGATTTAGCTTTCCTGTCGGTGAACTACTGTACGCGTGTGCGCTTCATGTAATCTCGTATGTCAGAAGTGGCACTTGTTCACACTTTAGCTAAGTAGATAATGGAAAACATAGAAAGGGTTATACGTCAGGCTTGTTTCTTTGACTTTGGGGAAGAGCAACGTATGACGCTTAATGTCACATATCAATGCTCTGGCCAGAGAAACTGAGCAGGTAATTGATATGTAATCCGAGAGCAGCGTAATGTAGACATAGAAAGACTGATTCCAGAAATGCTTGCTGTTGTTTCAATATAATCAATGTTTTATCAGCTGGAGATTATCATTATAAGAGTAGGTGTCATTATAAGACTAGCAGTCTAAAAGCTCAATAAAAGACACTTTTTATACAAAAACCATACAAAATTACTGCCATCATTTTTTTTTTGTTTTTTGTCATTTAGTGATTTTATTTAAACTTTTTTATACTTTTTTACTTTGTCCTTTTATGGGACTTCAATTTTTATTTTTCTGATCACTGGTCTCATGCATTGCAATACACTTGTATTGCAGTGCATGAGACCTGTCAGCTTTACACTGGCAGATCACCTGTAAGTCTATGCTGCTGGCTGGGATTAACAGGCCACTGTAGCTGGCAGACCCAGAGGTCATTATTTGACATCCGGCTGCCATGACAACCTTCAGCTTCTCTGTGATCACGTCACCGGAGTGCCTGAGGGGTGAGAGAAAGAGACCTGTCCCTCCCACCAACTTCTAAAACCCACAATCACTATTGATAGTGGCGTCTAAAAGATAACACAGGGTTAACATCATTGTAACCTGAGCCAATCAGGTCCTGATGATGTCGCCAGTGGAGAGCTAGCAATCTACATCAAAATCCCAATGCTTCGAGGTGTGCGTTAATTATTTTAAGTCTACGTGGGCATTACCAGAGAGATTTCACTGGGGGTGTAAACTGATTCTTTAACCCCTTTCCGACGATGGGCATAATAGTACGCCCATATCGTAATCCCTCCCTTTGATGTGGGCACCAGTGCTCAGCCCACATATTTCCCGCCACATGTCAGCTGTTCTGAACAGCTGACATTGGCCTCTAACAGCTGCAGGTGGAATTGCGATCCATCAGCAGCTGTTTACTAGTTAAATGTTGCTGTCCATCTCTGACAGCGGCATTTAACTCTTCACTTTCCAGGAAGCATGCCGAAATCCTGTCCATCGGTGACCCCGTCACTTGATTGCAAGTAACCGATGGGCTGGCATGACAACCAGAGGTGTCCAGCAGACCTCTATGGTTGTTAAAGCCAGATTGCTATGAGCGCCACCTGCTGGCCAGCGCTCATAGCGAATGAGCATTTACGCTACGAACAGGCAATCTTATCATCGCCTGTATGTAGCAGCGCCAATCAAAGTACTGCAGCTTCTTGTCTCCCATGGAGACTATTGAAGCATGCAAAAAGTAAAAAAAAGGTTAACAAATATTTAAAAAAAATAAAAGTTCCAATCGCCTGCCCTTTCGCCCCATTCAAAATAAAAAAATTAAAAAAAATCAAATATACACAGTTTTTTGCAATTTCATTCACCACACTTGGAATTTTTTTCCCGTTTTCCAGTACATGATATGTTAAAGTTCAAAAGTACAACTCATCCCACAAAAAGAAAGCCTTCATATGGCCAATTTTACCGAAAAAAAAAAAAAAAAATATGGCTCTGTGAAAAAGGGGAGTAAAAAACGAAAAAGCAAAAATGAAAATACCTCCAGTCGTTAAGGGGTGAATTAAAATAGTTTTTTCTTTTTGAAAAGCGGAAAAGGATAGTAATTAGGTTAAAGCTAATTTTATTACCAACTATGATAATGGATATGCCCAGATTAAAAATATACTAAATAAGACTTGGAAATTACTCATGAAGGATACAATCCTTAAAAAATGTATACCAATAATTCAAGAAATGTAACTTCATAAGAACATCGAATATATCACTGCACCTATCCATCTGAATTTAGTACCACTGAAAGAGGTTTAAGATATACAAATATAGGTGTTTTTAGATGCAATAAAAAACAATGTCTTTGTTACAAAACCACTTTTGGAAGCAAAATAGAAAGAAAATCAAACAGTTCTACTGGGATATTCAGATTCCATCATTTGTCTTGTTAATCAGGTTTTGTTATTTACGTCGTAGACTGTGCATGCTGACTCCGATATATATGGGCAGTACCAGCCAATATTCTGAGAGCTGGGATAAATGGGCTCAGACATAAAACAAAATGGGAATTCTCCAAACAAAGCCCGACATCTCAATGTCCAACAAGGGAGTGAAATAAAAATCATTCCAATTGAACAAATAAGAAAAAGTCATCCAAATAGACATCTGACGTTAAATAAAAGAGTCATTCTGGATCTATCAACTACAGACTCGCTCTCCAGATGGTTTGAATGAGGTGACTGAGAATGAATACTGCAACTTCACATTGTTTGAAGCCTTAACTTTTGCTTGTAGTCTTACTGTTTGTGGAGCGCCCGCTAGGACGGTACTCGGTACCGGGCTGGTTCTTAAAGGGGACATGTTACGGCGGCAGTGACCCTGTCCATGGCCCTGGACGTCCAATAAAAGAATAATAAACTTTATGGGATTAAATGTTCGTGACGCCACCTGTGGTACTCGGCAAATATGAGATGTTAGCCAACGCTGCTCCACAGGTGGAGCTAAACCCGAGGGCAGCTGTAGCGTTAAAGGTGAAAGTGGTGCTTGTGGCAGTTGTAGTAGCTGTGGTGCAGGGTGGATGGCGCAGTAAATAAATGTGAGGACACAGCAAGATGCAGTTTCCAATGCTTTACTCACAGTTCTTAGTTGCCCAAGCTAGGATGCTTTGTCCTCCGAGTAAGTGATCCAGCCAGCTCTCAAGCAATTTGGGTGCACTTTCCAGAACCCTCTTTCTTATGTTCCTTTCTCTGGCCATCTTTCTGTGCTGCCTCTCGCCCTCCTGCCCTGCGCCTGCCACACAGTGTCCCATGCCAGCAGCCACGGATCCTGCCGAGCGGTGAGTGCTAAGTCCTCCCTGAATCCTATACGGCTGGCCTTTCAGCGAATGTGTGCAGATGTCACTGTGCTTCTTGCAAAAGCCACAGCCTCTGGATAGCTAGCTGAGTTCTTAGTATCTCCACTAGTTTGAGGGCCAGTCCCTCACTGCGACCTGGTCCCTTCACCCGATGATGGTCAGCGTGGATACAAGCCCCACGGGTGAATTTCTCACTACCCGTGCCTCTAGGACCCCTCCCTTCGGTTCTTTCTGTCATTTCTCTTTCCTTCACTTCCCTCACTTTTGGGGAACTCCTTTCTGTCTGCCAGGAGTTGCAGACCCCCACGCATGCTCAGCTCCACTTCTCTCTCAATCTCCACCTAAGCTGATGTTTCTAACAATCTCCTCCCCTACTCTACCTACCCCACCCACTCCTCCCACACCCTTTCCTATCCAGCCTGGCCCTGACTGAATTGTCTAGTGTTGGATGCAGGTGTAGGGTTCTGTGTCGTGCCCCCTCCTTACCTGAGAACAGAATCCCACACCTCTGGGTGAGGTGCAGTACTCTGTGGCAACTAGACCCTCAGGGGCACCACATTTGTCTGCTACTTTACTTTTACCCTCCTCTCTTCAATCTTCCAATGGTTTCTTCACATACAAGAGACTTACTAGAGAACATATTACAGGGAATCTGTCACCAGGTTTCTGATACTTAATCTGTAGGAAAAAGACCCTGATTCCAGGGATGTGCCACTTACTCGGCTGCTTGCTGTCGTCTTATTAAATCACAGTTTTATTAGCAGTAGATTTTCACTAGAGGACTAGTAATCCTGCTGCCATGTAGTGATCCTGCTTTGTAAAATCCCTCACTGAGTGGCAGCTTTCTACGTATGCACAGTGTACACAGAAATCTGTGGTGTAGGCGGGGTTATACAGAGCTCAGCATTCAGAGCACTGCTAGATCTGCAGCAGAGAAAACAGGGATTTTATCAAATCTACTGCAAGCAGCCCAGTAAGTGACACATCATTGAAATCATAGTCTTTACTCCTACGTCATGCTGCTCTCAGATGGAGTAGTAAAAACTTGGTGACTGATTCCACTTCCTGCATAATCTGGATGTATTTCATTTCCAGTATATTTTTTCACACTTGAAAACCCACTATTCTTGGCCACTGATTTATCTTTCATCCACAAATATTCACAGGTGTTTTCTGAATACAATAGTGATGTACCTAAATATACAGATACATCAAGTTACATATCTCTCCTGCACGTTTCATGTTGCATCTTTCTTTATTTTCAGATTGCCCTTTATAGTCTGTCCACTAATCATCCACTGCAAAAAAGTGGTCACTATCCTCCGCCCCCTCTTTTTTATTTTTTACTTTTTTATTTCTGTTCAGGACAAATCGCAGTCTATTTTCCACTCTGATCATCTAATTATTTACAACATGATGATGTCATACATTTTTATGCAACATTTGTTTTAATAGTGAATCAAAAAGTTCCGATAGACATCTTATGAATGAATCAGATTACTTTTTAAACATATTTCATTTTTTGTAACATTATACTCATGAACGTGTATATTTCAATTTGATTGGAAAATGTAATAAGTATTTACTTTTATCTGTACATCCACATTTATGTTTTTAGCAAATACAACAATAGATTTGTGCACGAACCCTGATTCCTTTCCACATTTTCATGTACAAATGTCTGTGCACTTACAGTCGTGGCTGAAATAGTTGACACTTGAAATTTTTCCAGAAAATGAACTATTTCTCCCAGAAAATGATTGCAATTACACATGTTTTGTTAGACATGTTTCCTTTTTGGGTACTGGAATAACATAAAAACAGAGAAAAAAAAGGCAAATTGGAAAACATTTACAACTCATGGTACTGCTAATCTCCCTCGATGTGAATGGAAGAGAAAAACGAATCAAAGGTTGCAACGCAGAATATTCTGGATGGTGGATAAGCAGCTACAATCAAGTTCCAAAGAAATTAACCCCTTTCCAACATTGGTCACAATAGCATGCCCACATCGGAATCTCTCCCTTTGATGTGTGCTCCGGCGCTGAGCCCACATCTTTCCTGGCACATGTCAGCTGTTTTGAACAGCTGACATGTGCCTCTAATAGCCATGGATGGAATCACGATCCACCCGCGGCTGTTAACATGTTAAATGTCACTGTCAGTCTCTGACAGTGGCATTTAACTCGAGCTTCCTGGTAAGGGCGCCGGAAATCCCACCCATTGGTGACCCCATCACGTGATCACAGGTTACCAATGGGTTGGCATGACAACCAGAAATCTCCAGCAGACCTCTATAGTTGTCATGGCCGGATTGCTGTGAGCGCCGCCCAGTGATCGGTGTTTATAGCAAGTGAGCATTTCTGCTACATACAGGCAATCTAATCATCGCCTGTATGTTGCAGAGCCGATCAGGTTATGGCAGCTTAAAGGGTACCATGGAGACTATTGAAGCATGCCAAAAGTAAAAAAAAAAATATTTAAAAAAATTAAAATAAATAAAAGCTCAAATCACCCCCCTTTCGCCCCATTCAAAATAAAACAATAAAAAAAATCAAACAAATTCAAAACGCCAGAATTACTTTTGTGGTCGCCACTGCATTGCAATAAAATGCAATAACGGTTGATCAAAAGATCGTATTGAACCAAAATGATATAATTAAAAACGTCAGCTCAACACGCAAAAAAATAAGCCCTCACTTAACCCAAGATCACGAAAAATGGATATACCACAGGTCTCAGAAATGGCGCCATTTTTTTTTTTTTAGCAAAGTTTGGATTTTTTTTTAAAAAAGAACCTAGACATGTTTGGTGTCTATGAACTCGTAATGACCTGGAGAATCATAATGGCAGGTGAGTTTTAGCATTTAGTGAACATGGTAAAAGAAAAAAAAAACAACTGGGGAATTGCACTTTTTTTGCAATTTCACCACCCTTGGATTCTTTTTCCCGTTTTCCAGTGCACGATATGTTAAAACCAATGATGCCATTGCAAATTTCAACTTGTCCCACAAAAAACAAGCCCTTATATGGCCATTTTGACTCAAAATAAAAAAATATGGCTCTGGGAAGAAGGGGAGCAAAAAATGAAAATGCAAGAAACGAAGAGGGGGTTAAAGCTGTCCTGCAGGTTCAGGGTCCATCAGTGGAATTGCAAACTATCCATCTACATTTGAATAAAATCTGAAGATTAACAAAGGATTTTGTATCACAATGCAGTGCCCAGTGTCAGAAAGCTGGGTTTGCGTCCTATGTCATAGGTCATCCAAAAGAGCAATGACACAAAGAGCTGGAATGTTCTGAAGTGGCAGCAATAAATCTCATTGATCACTTCTGGAGAAATCCTAAAATTGCTGATGGGAGAAGGCGCCTTCACATATGAGAGATCTGGAGCAGTTTGCAAAAGATGAAGAGAGCTCCAAAATTCCATTTGAGAGGTGTAAGAAACTTGTTGATGTCATAGGAAGCAATTGATTTCTGTTATTTTTTTTCAAAGGGTGCAACCAAATATTAAGTTGAGGGTGACAACAATTTTGACCGGCCCAGTTTTAAGGTTTTTGTGTGAAATTATGTCCAATTTTCCTTTTTTCTCTCTATTTTCTGCTGTTCCAATACAAACAAATGAAGTAAACATGTGTATAACAAAACATAAGTGCAATCATTTTCTGGGAGAAATGCTTCACTTTCTGGAACAATTTCAAGGATGCCAACACTTTCGGTCATGGCCGTATCTGTTTTATTAGTGCCTGATGAAGGCTGTAGTTCACAGATGAAATATGTTGAATATTTCAATGAAAAGCAACATTATAAAGTTTACCTCCTTTTCCCTCCACCAACGAAACCGTGCTGGTGTGACATCACCCCGGTGGCGGCATCCTGGGTCTCACCCATGGGCTTTACTTGCCTGTACCTCAAAAGGGTTATCTGGATTAACCCCATGGGCGAAGTCTTAGTTAATAAATGGGGTCTTCCACCATTCAGTAGAAAGTCCACTAACCATGAAGTACGGTAGCTGTCAAGTGTTTGTAACATATCGGTTATAATGAGAACTGGGCAGTGTAACGCATTAATATTCTTCATTTCCCTCTCTTTATCCGTTATCCCATTTCTCCTCGTCTTCCGCTCCCCTGCTCTTTGCTCTTTCTAGCACCATATACTGTTGCATTGATTCATTATCTAAAATAAAAGATCATGTACATAGGTGAGAATTTGGCAGCTGACCTTTCACCATGCACATTTACTTCTTTAATTAGCTACTTTTGGATGCCAGGAGCAATTCGGCTATCTAATTGCAAAGACTGGGCATGTTGATCTGTCAGACTGTAAGGTCAACTATCCAACCAGCCAATGTCCAAGAAAGGAAACCGGAGAAGTTTCAAGGTATTTTTATTGTTTTAGAAACACTGATTGTCTAGATCTTATTTCTAGGTAATACTTTGTTGACATCTGTGCTGCAAGTCTGCACCATGGATCTATGGAGATTTCCGTTATTATTGATGGCAAGAAAAGCACAAAATGTAAAATCTCAAAGGAACCCCAACGTCAATAAAGCAGACATGAACCAAGCCTTACAGACGATTGTTTGTATAGAAATATCTATTAATACAGATTTTTACTCTAAGAAAATACAACAATCTTCTAACTAATGTACATTATGGTTCATTTCATTATTAATTTTATAATGTAGAATAAAATCTAAGGCTGGACTTGCCAAAAAAGGAATCAAAATTGATGGACAAATCATCAACAATGTTAAATACGCAAATGATACATCATTGAGAGCAAAAAGCGTAGATGGAATGAAGGACTTATTATGGAGTGTCAAGATGGAAAGCTCAAGCATGGGACTGCTACTCAACACAAAGAAGGCAAAGATATTGTTTCCTGCCAGGTACGACCGAGAATCATTTGAGAAGGACGGCAACGAGTTGTAAAGGACATCAACCTACTCGGATCAATGGTCACTTAAGATGCAGCAACGACACCGGAAGTCAATAGGAGAAGAGCTATGGGCAAATCAACAATGAAGTCACTGGACAAGGTCTTCAAATCGAGGAACATTTCACTGATGACAGACACAGCTCATACAGTACATAGTTTGGTCTTTTCTGTAGTCCCATACGGATGCAAAACCTGGGCGATAAAGAAATGATATAGAAGAAGAATTGATGCCTTCAAAATGTGGTGCTGGAGATGAATGTTACCAATACTTTGGATGGCAAGAAGAACAAACAAATCAACCAAGACGTGTCACTCTAAGCAAGGATCACCAAGCTTCGACTTGCCTACTTTGGATACATCAAATGAAGAGAGCAATCACTGGAGAAAGACATCATGGTCGGAAAAATAGAAGAAACAAATCGAAGAGGAAGATCAGCAATATAATGACTTGATACTATCAAGATAATGATGGAGAAGACCCTGGTGGACCTATCAAGGCTTGCGAAAAATCGATCTAATTACAGATCGCTCATTCATCAAGTCTCCATGGCTTGAGATCGAGCCAAATGCCATTAAAAATATAAATAAAAAAAATAATATTGTGGTACATAGAATTGTTAAATAAGTGGCGTCATTCAAAATTATAACTCATCCTGCAAAAAAATATTTATCATACGCCTATGTGAAAGGAAAAATAAAAACGTCATGGCTCTTGGAAGAGGTGGAGCAACAAAAAATGAGCAAAAATAAAAATTGGTTACAGAGGGAAGGAGTTAAAGATAAAAAAACCATATCACTTTTTCGGAAAAGGAAAAAATAATCATAATATAATCATAACCAGTTACAAATTGGTCAGTTACTTCACAGCTAAGTGCAAGGATATATTCTTGTAAAATAAGGTGAGAGATGACACCTCTTCATTCAGTCTCTTACATATACACTGCGCTGATTAATCTGCTAGAAGCAATAATTCATACTGTCATTATAAGACATGTGATGGAAAGTATCAGGTTTGTTCTTGTAGAAGGTACCTAGGTCCATAGTTTTTATGGGCAGAGAATTATGGATCCACACGACATAGATGGTTCTGTCGTGTGCTGGAGATGTGTGATTTTCACTAATAATTCTCAGATTGACTTTAGTGGCAATTCTTACCATGATTAGGAGTATAGAACCAATTATCAAAGAGACTTGTCATCGGAATATATAAAGAGAAGTATCTAATGTAAATGGAAATGGCGACGTAGAGTTTCACATTATCTTACAGATATCACCGGTAACCCTTAATTTGTAAGGTTATTTGACATAATTCCTTATCTGGTGAGGACTTTTAAATTACATATTAGTCTAATTTAGACACTATTACCGTAAGACACGTTCCCTTAATACCGTCAGTTTCAAGTAACAGATTGGTCATTTAAAAAAAAAAGACTCGTGCTACGAAAGAGAATGGTGACAGTAATGATAATACTGACACACATGTTGGTTTTATCTACATTAGATGTGGAATCCTAATTAGTGAGCCACAGCTGTAATTTGATCCCAGATATTGTCAGGAATTTTTTACTAAATGGCCAGCTGTACAATCCACATCCAGTTCTCCTTTACTCCATGAATGTCGGATCACATAGCCAAGGGCATGATTATAATGAGCCCTGGAGTCCAAAAGGTCCCTTTGGCCCATATCAAAAGACTTTCACTATTAAAGATTTAAGATAGTTGGGGGTCCTGTTTGGATATTTTGCATTGGAACCCACGAGCTTCAAGCTACGATACTTCGCATAATAATAATTAAATTGTGTAGGCTACCCGTGTTGACTTGATGAATACAGTGCGACAATTGTCTTCTGTTGATTTTGCCACAGTGTGAACACATCTGTCACAAAGACATTTTTGCAAACATCGCTGACTGTCATGATGGCGTCAGGATCTGGGGAATCTCTAGGTTCTTACCCTCTTCCTTGCAACTTCATTAATGGCTGTAATCATCAAAGGGAGACTTGGGTGTCGACACCATGAGTTAAATCTCTGCTAGGTTGTTAATTCTCCTTGGTCACATGCTCTGGGAGAACCAGTGATATGTTTTCTCACCCTATATGTGTGTGCTGGACTCTTCAGGTAGGGTAGTGCCAGCAGTAGCTTGTCTAAACCTGGTCAGGAGCGGTGGAGCTATCCAGGCATTTCTGGTGGTTGCTCTGTGATAGCTGTGCATGGTTTTTGGTGAAAACCATTTCCTTCCCCATTGGTGTTACATATAGTGTCTTTGCCTCATTGGCTTTTTAGTCCCTTTCCTTAGTATTTATTCCTTTGTGAGTTCTGTGTAACTGAGCTTCTGTTTTCCCCTGTCTGTCTTGTCTTTGTTAACCATTTCACTTCTACAGCTTCTTACCTGGGTAGGGGAGAGTATCAAATTAGTTTGGTGCAGGATGATAGCAAGGCACAAGATCCAGGCATCCCCACCATCAGGGGTAATCTTAGGGACAGAGATAGACTAGGGCCCCTTTAGCTTTAGGGACTAAATTAGAAACCACTGTCACATTGTGAAAACAACAAGAAGATTTAAAGTATCTGAACCCCAAGTATTCAGAAAACTGTGCAAACACATGTCTATTGAATGGAGGTCCATTATCTGTTTTGACTAGGGTTAAGCGACTTTTACTTTTTTAGGGTCGAGTCGGGTTTCGCGAAACCCGACTAGATCAAAAGTCGAGTCGAGTGCAATCGGCTGATTATCTCGAAAAGTCGGGGATCGAACGAAACCCAAAACCCAATGCAAGTCAATGGGGAAGCATAGTCGGCAGTGAGTGGGGGCCAGGAAAACACCTACAGTGCCCATTTTAATGGCAAAAACATCCATTCTTGTTACTGAAGCTTGTCAATCTTAATTTACCTTATAATAATAGTTAGGCATTGGAAATTGGGGGTCATTTGGCTAAAGTTGTGGGGGGTAGGGCTGGTTCAAGTATTTAGTGGGCCAAGGAAATGTGGACCACGTCACAGCAGTGGAGCAGGGAGAGGTAAGTATTTCAACTTTGCAAGTGCTGTGATCCTGAGCAAGCAGGGGGGGCCTACTCGTTGGCATTGCCACTGGCACAGGGCCCCTCAAAGTACGGTGGTGTGTTTGTACAGCGGGGGCACCTCCCACCGGCAGCGACACTTTTGCGTACTATGATGGGCCCTGTGCCAGTGACGTCGCCAACGATTATTCCCCCCACCTGATGAAGGAACCAGCACTTTCATCTGCACCTTCCTCTTTGTCCCCGTGAAAGGTGGTATGGTATGCGGGAAGGGGAACCTGACATTCAGCAGGGTCACATTCTGGCTGTGTAGCGTGCACGGGGAATGTAGCGTTCTGGGTCAATGTACCAGCAGACTCATCTATCACTGGCTGGGTAATGGGCAAGATGAGGAGGAAATACAGATATAGGCCCAAATAATAAAGCGGGCTAAATGCAGTTCAAAATTGGTAACAGGACTAACCAGGAGGCATTGTTTTTTTCAGTGGAGGACAATTGTAATGAGAGGCTGACACAGTGAGTAGGCCCAAATCAGTAGGTAGGCTAAATGCAGTTCAAAATTGGAAACAGAAGTAAACAGGTGGCACTGGTTTGTTCAGTGGAGGAGAACAGCAAGGAGCGGCAGACACCGTTAGTAGGGCCAACAAAACAAGTAGGCCAAATGCAGTGTTATATTAAAAACAATTTAACGAGAGCATCAAGATTGAAGCTAAGGAAAGGCAACCTGGAGAACACCTTGGAGCGGCAGACACCGTTTCTAGAACCCAAACCCAACTTGTAGGCCTAATGCAGTGTTATATTACCAACTACTTAACGAGAGCCTCAAAATTGAAGCTAAGGAAAGGCAACATGGAGAACACCTTGGAGTGGCAGACACCGTTTCTAGAACCCAAGCCCAACTTGTAGGCCTAATGCAGTGTTATATTACCAACTACTTAACGAGAGCCTCAAAATTGAAGCTAAGGAAAGGCAACCTGGAGAACACCTTGGAGCGGCAGACACCGTATCTAGAACCCAAACCCAACTTGTAGGCCTAATGCAGTGTTATATTAGCAAATACTTAACGAGAGCCTCAAAATTGAAGCTAAGGAAAGGCAACCTGGAGAACACCTTGGAGCGACAGACACCGTTTCTAGAACCCAAACCCAACTTGTAGGCCTAATGCAGTGTTATATTACCAACTACTTAACGAGAGCCTCAAAATTGAAGCTAAGGAAAGGCAACCTGGAGAACACCTTGGAGCGGCAGACACCGTATCTAGAACCCAAACCCAACTTGTAGGCCTAATGCAGTGTTATATTAGCAAATACTTAACGAGAGCCTCAAAATTGAAGCTAAGGAAAGGCAACCTGGAGAACACCTTGGAGCGGCAGACACCGTTTCTAGAACCCAAACCCAACTTGTAGGCCTAATGCAGTGTTATATTACCAACTACTTAACGAGAGCCTCAAAATTGAAGCTAAGGAAAGGCAACCTGGAGAACACCTTGGAGCGGCAGATACCGTATCTAGAACCCAAACCCAACTTGTAGGCCTAATGCAGTGTTATATTAGCAAATACTTAACGAGAGCCTCAAAATTGAAGCTAAGGAAAGGCAACCTGGAGAACACCTTGGAGCGGCAGACACCGTTTCTAGAACCCAAACCCAACTTGTAGGCCTAATGCAGTGTTATATTACCAACTACTTAACGAGAGCCTCAAAATTGAAGCTAAGGAAAGGCAACCTGGAGAACACCTTGGAGCGGCAGACACCGTTTTTAGAACCCAAACCCAACTTGTAGACCTAATGCAGTGTTATATGAACAACTACTTAACGAGAGTCTCAAAATTGAAGCTAAGGAAAGGCAACCAGGAGAACACTTTGGAGCTGCAGACAGTTTGTAGACCCCAACCAAACTTGTGGCCCCAATGCACTTTTAAAATTCCGACAGGCTGAAAACCTGACAATTGCAGCTCACTTTTTTTAAGAGGAGGACAGCTGTATTGAGTGGCGCAGACAGACACTGCTAGTAGACCTTACACCACAAAGTTTGCTCGCTGCAGGTTTAAAAAAGGTTACATGGGTACACGGGCAGCATTGGTGTGGTCAGCGGAGGGCAATTTGAAGAATGGACCGCAGACAGACTTAGTAGGCCTAAAATAAAAAATAGGCTCAATGCAGGTTCAATTATGTGGCAGGGGTGCACAGGCAGCATTGGTGCGGTCAGCGGAGGACAATTTGAAGGATGGACCACAGACAGACTTAGTAGGCCTAAAATTAAAAAATAGGCTCAATGCAGGTTCAATTATGTTGCAGGGGTGCACAGGCAGCATTGGTGTGGTCAGCAGAGGACAATTTGAAGGATGGACCACAGACAGACTTAGTAGGCCTAAAATAAAAAAATAGGCTCAATGCAGGTTCAATTATGTTGCAGGGGTACACAGGCAGCATTGGTGTGGTCAGCGGAGGACAATTTGAAGGATGGACCGCAGACAGACTTAGTAGGCCTAAAATTAAAAAATAGGCTCAATGCAGGTTCAATTATGTTGCAGAGGTGCACAGGCAGCATTGGTGTGGTCAGCGGAGGACAATTTGAAGGATGGACTGCAGACAGACTTAGTAGGCCTAAAATGAAAAAATAGGCTTAATGCAGGTTCGATTATGTTGCAGGGGTACACAGGCAGCATTGGTGTGGTCACCGGAGGACAATTTGAAGGATGGATCGCAGACAGACTTAGTAGGCCTAAAGTTAAAAAATAGGCTCAATGCAGGTTCAATTATGTTGCAGGGGTGCACAGGCAGCATTGATGTGGTTAGCAGAGGACAATTTGAAGGATGGACCGTAGACAGACTTAGTAGGCCTAAAATAAAAAAAATAGGCTCAATGAAGGGTTCGATTATGTTGCAGGGGTACACAGGCAGCATTGGTGTGGTCACCGGAGGACAATTTGAAGGATGGACCGCAGACAGACTTAGTAGGCCTAAAATAAAAAAATTGGCACAATGCAGGTTCGATTATGTTGCAGGGGTGCACAGGCAGCATTGGTGTGGTCAGCGGAGGACAATTTGAAGGATGGACCGCAGACAGACTTAGTATGCCTAAAATAAAAAAATAGGCTCAATGAAGGGTTCGATTATGTTGCAGGGGTACACAGGCAGCATTGGTGTGGTCACCGGAGGACAATTTGAAGGATGGACCGCAGACAGACTTAGTAGGCCTAAAATAAAAAAATTGGCACAATGCAGGTTCGATTATGTTGCAGGGGTGCACAGGCAGCATTGGTGTGGTCAGCGGAGGACAATTTGAAGGATGGACCGCAGACAGACTTAGTAGGCCTAAAATAAAAAAATAGGCTCAATGAAGGGTTCGATTATGTTGCAGGGGTACACAGGCAGCATTGGTGTGGTCAGCGGAGGACAATTTGAAGGATGGACCACAGACAGACTAAGTAGGCCTAAAATAAAAAAATAGGCTCAATGCAGGTTCAATTATGTTGCAGGGGTACACAGGCAACATTGGTATGGTCAGCAGAGAACAATTTGAAGGATGGACCGCAGACAGACTTAGTAGGCCTAAAATAAAAAAATAGGCTCAATGAAGGGTTCGATTATGTTGCAGGGGTACACAGGCAGCAATGGTGTGGTCAGCGGAGGACAATTGAAAGGAGTGTCTGACACAGTTAGTACTCCAAAATAATAAATAGATGTTAATGTCTCTCAAAAAAAAACCAAAAAACAGGTGGCATACTTAGGTACAGGGGTGGGCTCCTTTGTTGACTTTCAGACATTGTTATTTGGCGCAAAGTATTTACTGGTGTAAATGTAGGACAGGGCCTCTGAATATTTCAACTAGCATCATACATGTCAACAATTTGGTATTGTCCGTGCCAGGCATTGAAGGATTTCACCGCATAGACTCATTTTGATAGTGGCAGAGCACTGTTTGATAGTGGCAGAGCACTGCTGGGGGGGGACACTCTCTCGTGGCCGGCGGTACTGGCCCAGGGCCCCTCATGTTACAACGGTGTGTCTGACGTTGGGTGCGCGCCACCACCGTCAGAAACACTTCATTGTACTATGAGGGACCCACTGCCAGTGCCATCGCCCAAAAGTGTGCACACCCATCTCTTCAGACAAATGGCACTCTCACGGGTGCTTGCGCTAAGTGACGACCACGGCCCCGTGGGGGGAGTCAGCCCATTTTGGGAGGTGTAAACATGTCGTATGCTGGACCTACAGCAGCTGCAAAATATGAGATTGGAACAGTGAGTAAAACCTGTCCGAAAGCAAGACCTTTTTACAGGAAAGCTAGGTGTCAGCCGGGAAAGGTGGGGCAAAATAATTAGAAATCCATGAGTGGTTCATTTTAATGAAGGTTAGATCATCTACATTTTGGGTAGCCAGACGAGTCCTGTTTTCGGTCAGTATTGAACGAGCAGCACTGAATACTCTTTCTGATAGCACACTAGCTGCTGGGCAAGCAAGCTCCTGCAATGCATATTCGGCCAATTCAGGCCTGGTGTCTATTTTGGATGCCCAGTAATCAAATGGGAATGACAGTTGAGGGAGAACATCGATAAGGGAGAAAAATTAGTTTGTAACCATACTGGACAAATGTTGTCTCCTGTCACTTTGAATTGATGCTGCAGTACCTGTCCTGTCTGCGGTCATTGCAAAATCACTCCACAACCTGGTCAGAAAACCCCTCTGTCCAACGCCACTTCTGATTTGTGCACCCCTAACACCTCTGCCCTGTTGCCCCCTGCAGCTCGTGTGAGAACCATCACTGGTGCTGTGTGCTGGGAATGCCTGAATCAAACGGTCTACAAGAGTTGCTTGTTTTGTTGCCAAGATTTGTTCAAGGTTCTCATGTGGCATGATATTTTGCAATTTCCCTTTATAGCGTGGATCCAGGAGGCAGGCCAACCAGTAATCGTCATTGGTCATCATTTTTACAATGCGTGGGTCCCTTTTGAGGATACGCAAGGGATAATCCGCCATGTGGGCCAATGTTCCAGTTGTCAAATCACTGCTTGTGCTGGGTTGAGGAGCACTTTCGGGCAAATCAATGTCACTTGTCTCCCTCAAAAACCCTGAACCTGGCCTTGCAACGCCAGCAGTTTCTATTGCCCCCTGAGAAGCTTCCTCATCCAAAAAATGCTCTTCCCCACCATCCTCCTCATCCTCCTCCTCCTCGCCCGCCACCTCGTCCAGTAGAATACCCTGACCAGACAATGGCTGACTGTCATCAAGGCTTCCCTCGTCCTCGGCTGCAGACGCCTGCTCCTTTTTGTGCGTCAAACTTGGCATCAGCAGACGCATTAGGGGGATGCTCATGCTTATTATGGCGTTGTCTGCACTAACCAGCCGTGTGCATTCCTCAAAACACTGAAGGACTTGACACGGGTCTTGTAGCGTCGACCACTGCACACCTGACAACTCCATGTCTGCCATCCAACTGCCTGCCCGTGTATGTGTATCCTCCCATAAATACATAACACCATGCCTCTGTTCGCACAGTCTCTGAAGCATGTGCAGTGTGGAGTTCCACCTTGTTGCAACGTCGATGATTAGGCGATGCTGGGGAAGGTGCAAAGATCGCTGATGGTTCTGCATACAGTTGGAGTGTACGGGCGAACGGCGGATGTGCGAGCAAAGTGTGCGCACCTTGAGGAGCAGGTCGGGTAACCCCGGATAACTTTTCAGGAAGCACTGCACCACCAGGTTTAAGGTGTGAGCCAGGCAAGGAATGTGTTTCAGTTGTGAAAGGGCTATGGCAGCCATAAAATTCCTTCCGTTATCACTTACTACCTTGCCTGCCTCAAGATGTACAGTGCCCAGCCATGACTGAGTTTCTTGCTGCAAGAACTCAGACAGAACTTCTGCGGTGTGTCTGTTGTCGCCCAAACACTTTATTGCCAATACAGCCTGCTGACGCTTGCCACTAGCTGTTCCATAATGGGACACCTCGTGTGCAACAGTGGCAGCTGCGGATGGAGTGGTCGTGTGACTGCATTCTGTGGATGAGCTCTCGCTTCTGCTGGAGGACGAGGAGGAGGAGGAGGGGGGCAAACGCCTACAGCCAACTGTTTCATAGACCGTGGGCTAGGCAGAACTGTCCCAATATTGCTGTCCCCTGTGGACCCTGCATCCACCACATTAACCCAGTGTGCCGTGATGGAGACGTAACGCCCCTGGCCATGCCTACTAGTCCATGCATCTGTTGTCAGGTGCACCTTTCTACTCACAGATTGCCTGAGTGCATGGACAATGTGGTCTTTTACATGCTGGTGGAGGGCTGGGATGGCTTTTTTCGAAAAGAAGTGTCAACTAGGTAGCTCGTAGCGTGGTACAGAGTAGTCCATCAGGGCTTTGAAAGCTTTGCTTTCAACTAACTGGTAGGGCATCATCTCTAACGAGATTTGTCTAGCAATGTGGGCGTTCAAACCCTGTGTACGCGGATGCGAGGATGAGTACTTCCTTTTCCTAATGAGAGTCTCTTGAAGGGTGAGCTGGACTGGAGAGCTGCATATGGTGGAACTAGCGGGGGTGCCGGTGGACATGGCAGACTGAGATAGGGTTGGTGATGGTGTTCTTGCTGTTGCCCTACATACAGTGTTTCCTACCACGAACCTGGTGATTCCCTGACTGCTTTGGCCTTGTGAAGAAACCTCCACATTTACTGCAGGTGGTGTGGTAAACGGTGGGCTTACAGTGAGGGAAGGAATGTAGCATTGCTGACTAGCTTCATTGTGAGAGGGTGCAACAACGTTAAGGGACGTTTGGTAGTTAGTCCAGGTGTTGTGAATTCTGCTCTTGAGCTCCCTCCGGTGGTTATGAGTGGTAGTGCTGCGGTAGTTGGATCGCAGCATTTATCAGGTGTATCTATTTTTTGCAATTTGGGCTGGGCTATATAGCCTTGCTTGATCCTTTAGTCAGTGCCAGTTGTCCATTGTTTTTGGAGGATTCACATCCCTTCTGGTCTCTCCTGTTTGCTGTGCTTTTCTTCAAAGATAAGTCCTGGCTTTGTTTTTGCTGTCCACCTGCTGTGGACCTTATAGTTCTGTGCATTTTCATGTTTTTGTCTTGTCCAGCTTAGTCTGTGAAGGATTTTTTGCAGCCTAGCTACTTCTCTGGAGATGCAGATATACCCTCCATGTCTTTAGTCAGATGTGGTGTTTTGTATTTTCTGTGGTGGATATTTTCTAGTGTTTTAATACTGACCGCATAGTACTTTGTTCTATTCTTTCTTTTTAGCTAGTATGGCCTCCTATGCTAAATCCTGATTTAATTTCTGCGTATGTTATTTCCCTCTCCTCTCACAGTCAATATTTGTGGGGGCTGTCTTTCCTTTGGGGATTTTCTCTGAGGCAAGATAGGTTTTCTGTTTCTGTCTTTAGGGGTAGTTATTTCTTAGGCTGTGTCGAGGGGTCTAGGGAGTTTTAGGTACCTCCCACGGCTACTTCTAGTTGCGCTGTTAAGTTCAGGGTTTGCTGTCAGTACAGGTTCCACCTTCTCCAGAGTACGTCTCATGCTGCTCCAAGGCCACCAGATTATAACATCCAGGCTTGCAAGTGCATGGTAGTTAAATGTCTATGCATGCAACTTGTATTTAGATTTTTTACATTCTGACATCTGCTGAAGGTCCTTGAGCATTTCTTACAGATGACTTTGCACTGATCATTTGGATCTTGGTTAAAAAAAATGCCAGACTGCACTCTTCCTACTTTCGGATACCTTTTCAGGCATTGCACACAGAGCTACTTTAACCGGATGGCCACGGTGTCCTACAACTGTTTTTGGTTTTGCCACACGTTTTTGGCTAGATACAGGCCTGCCAGATGGAACCTGTTGCGATGTTGATGCCTGCTGCAGCTCCGCTTCAGAACTACTGCCGGCGGCACCCTGTTCCCCCAATGGCTGCCAATCGGGGTCAACAACTGGGTCATCTATGATCTCCTCTTCTATGTCCTGTGCACCTTCCTCTGTGTCACCGTGTAAGCCGGTGCTATAGCGTTCGTGACGGGGCTCCATAGTCTCATCAGGGTCAGATTCTGGCTAAGTACACAGCGAGGGCAATGTTGTGATCCGAGTCAACGGAACAGCATAATAATCTGGCTGTGGCTGTGCATCTGTGCACTCCATGTCCGATTCATCCAGTAATGGGCATGGCCTGTTAACAATTTCCCTTTCTAACCCAGGCATGGTATGTGTAAAGAGCTCCATGGAGTAACCCGTTGTGTCGCCTGACACATCCTTCTCTGTTGTTCTGGGTGAAGAACACAAGGAAGCGACTTGTCCCTGACCGGGAACATCCACTGACGACGTGCTGCTTTTACATTTTGCACTTTCCGAAGAGGAGGCGAAAGAGCTAGAGGCAGAGTCAGCCAGGAAAGCCAAAACTTGTTCCTGCTGCTCTGGCTTTAAAAGCGGTTTTCCTACTCCCAGAAAAGGGAGCTTTCGAAGCCTTGTGTAGCCAGACGATGACACTGGCTCAACAACTCTAGACTTAGGTGCTATATTGCTTTTCCCATGACCATCTGATGCTCCACCACCACTACCATCATTACCAGCTGGCAATGACCGCCCACGGCCACGACCTCTTCCAACAGACTTGCTCATTCTTTGAAAAATGTCACCAAACAAAAGGGTATTTGGTACTGTAAAACCAGTTAGAAGGTGTACTCAAACTTGTGGTGAATTTAAATCTCACTTTATAGGTGTGTGAGACTGCAGGCAAAATCAGGCCCACTGTATAACAGTACACAGCTTCAGTGGCAGACAGTGGCTGACAGATATGCCACTAACAGGACTGACACAGATGCACACACTGGCAATAACAATCTCCCCCTTTTTTATATGGGAGACTAGTGAATAAATCTGGCCCACTGTATTGCAGTATAGTTTCTGTAGCAGAAAATGACAGACAGATGCCACAGACAGGACTGGCACAGATGCAGATTTGCCAATTTTAATCTCCCCTTATTTTTTTTAATGGGAGACTAATGAATAAATTAGGCCCACTGTATTACATTATAGTTTCTGTGGCAGAAAATGACTGACAGATACCACAGACAGGACTGGCACAGATGCACAGATTAGGCAATATTAATCTCCCCTTATTTTTTTTTTATGGGAGACTAGTGAATAAATCAGGCCCACTGTATTACAGTATAGTTTCTGTGGCAGAGAATGACTGACAGAGATACCGCAGACAGGACTGGCACAGATGCACTGATTGGCAATATATATCTCCCTTTTTAGGTGTGGGACAGTGCAGAAAAATACAGGCCCACTGTTTTACACTACACAGTTTCAGGGGCAGAAACTGGCTTGAAGATATATATACTGTATATATATATATATATATATATATATATATAAGGGACTGTACTACAATTACTATCTCCCCACAATAATCTCAGAAAAGTATGGCAGGCAGCAATAAAAAGGACTGCTGCACACAAAAGTGTGGACAAACAAACAAGATAGCTGTGCAGAAAGGAAGGAGCAACAGGATTTGTGCTTTGAAAAAAGCAGTTGATTTGCACAGCGGCATACAAACAGCAATGCAGCTATCAGGGAGCCTTCTAGGGCAGCCCAATAAGCTACAGAGCTGATTAAGAAAGATCTAGCCTCCACTGTCCCTGCAAAGAAAAGGTGGTGTTGGACAGTGGAAATCGCTACAGCACAAGCGGTTTGGGGGTTAATGTACCCTGCCTAACGCTATCCCTGCTTCTGACGAAGCTGCAGCAACCTCTCTCTATGCTCAGATCAGCAGCAGTAAGATGGCGGTCGGCGGGAACGCTCCTTTATAGCCCCTGTGACACCGCAGAAGGCAAGCCAATCACTGTAATGCCCTTCTCTAAGATGGTGGGGACCAGGAACTATGTCATCACGCTGCCCACACTCTGCGTCCACCTTCATTGGCTGAAAAATGGCACTGAACGCGTCATATGAAACGCAACTTTGGCGCGAAGGTCGCCGACCGCGTGGCCGACCTCACACAGGGATCGGGTCGGGTTTTATGAAACCCGACTTTGCCAAAAGTCGGCGACTTATGAAAATGACTGAGCCGTTTTGCTCAACCCTAGTTTTGACCACTCTTGGAATGCCATATGCAGAGAATGTGTCGTCCAGTTCTGGTATGACACTATTAGCAGACGTTGAAGAGATGAATAAAATGACAGGGTATCTAGAATATTCATCAATTGTTACTAGAACGTATTGGCCATTTGGTAATGGTCCATATATGTCGACTGCCACTTCCTCCCATACAGCAGTGGGTAACGGAGACATTTGTAATGGCTCTAGAGTTGATGATGGAGCAATTAATTGACAAGTGGAGCAATATCTAATCTTCTCTTCCACCAATTTATCCATATTTGTGAACCACACTTTTTCTCTGAGTGACTTTTTTGAGCCAACAATTCCTAGATGACCTTCGTGTGCTATCTGTATGACTAGGTTGCGCAAGGCCTTAGGTACAACCAGTTTGGAACCACGAAGGATGAGTTGGTCTTCAGTGACTGATAATTCCTTACGTACATTTGAAAATAGTTTTAACTCCTTCAGATCAATCCCATCATCAGGAAATTGTTTCTTTTGAATTTCATGCCACCTTCTATTTTGGATAATTTGTATTAAGGCACAGAGTGTCTTGTTACTTGTTGTTGTATTCACAAACTTATCAACAGAAACTGCTTTTGGCACGGCATGAGCTGCAACAAAGTGGATGTATTCTTCAATGGAGGAATGCCCAGGTAAATCATCATTCGTAGGATGTCTTGAGAGGTAATCAGCTGGATTGCAGTATTTTCCAGGTTTGTGAACAATTTTGTAATTATAGTCCTGTAGACGTAGACCCCATCGTTCCATCCATGCCGGCATTTTAGCTCTGGGATTTCCAAAAATTGTAAGGAGGGCTTGATGATCTGTGACAATAGTGAAGGGAGCTCCATAGGGCAATAGGTGAAAGTGTTTACATCCCCAGACGACTGCCAAGCTTTCTTTTTCAGGTTGCAAATACTTTCTTCCAGTGCTTGTTAAGCTTTTACTTACATAAGAAATGATGTGGGGACTTTCATTGTCATCCTTGAATTGTGCTAAAATAGAACCCAGTCCCACGGGACTGGCATCCACAATCAGTTAGGTTCGAAGAGCTGGATCAAATAGGCCATGGTGGTTGTTCAGCAGAGTTCGTTTTTAATTGTTTCAAAAGAGGCCTGACAGTCTTGGGACCATTGAAAAACACAATTTTGTTTCGTAAGTTTCCTTAATGGAGTGCTGATTGTCGAAAAATTTGGAATGTATCTATCACAGTAGCTTGCCATTCCAAGAAAAGAGTGCACTTCACTGGCATTCTGTGGAATTGAAGCTGCTCTGATTAGTGTTGAGCGATACCTTCCGATATCGGAAAGTATCGGTATCGGTTTGGATCGGCCGATATTCAAAAAATATCGGATATCGCCGATACCGATACCCGATCCCAATGCAAGTCAATGGGACCAAAATATCGGAATTAAAATAAACCCTTTCTTTCCTTGTAGGTTCATTCTACATGAAGGAAAACAACTAAGAATAATGTAGGATGTATGGGGGAGGTGGCGGAGACATTAAAGGCAATGAGGATTAGTCCAATCAAATAGAATAGCATGATTTTTTTTTTTTTTAAAGACGTTCGGATTGAAAAAGATATTGACTATGTAAATTTTTTTTTATTTTGTCAGATATTGATGTTTCACTATTCCACGACCTTCCCCTTTTTTTTTTTCCTTTTCCCACACTTTCATCTTCATCATCATCAGCATCTTTGACATCAACTTCTTCACCTTATTCATCTTCTTCTTCATCTTCTACCTATTTTTTTTTTTATTACATTCTTCATATTCATTTTCTTCAACTATTATTATTCTTCCTATTCTACATATTCTTTTTATTCCACTGTTATTATTCTTCCTATTCTACTTCTTCATCATATTCTCATTTGTGACAGGCATTCCCGTAGTTGTTATCTATAAAAGTTGGAAGATTACACCTTCCGTTCTGCCAGTCACAAAAGTTACATTTGTCCGCGTTCAGTTTGGCCTGCAGCATCAGGCTTTATCCAGGGGCACCACGAGGAGGAACGGACTCACCCCCATACACTGCTTAGTCTTCTTCTGCATATAATTTAGATAATATCTTTTGCTCTGATATTAAGTGTTATGCTTAATGTTCTTCTGCTCTTTGTTCTGCAGCCTCTTGTTCTTCTGCTTCTCGGTCTTCCATGTCGTCGTCTCCAGGGTCGTCGTCTTCAATGTCGTCATCTCCGCCGTCGTCGTCTCCGCCGTCGTCGTCTCCGTCGTCGTCTCCGCCGTCGTCGTCGTCGTCATCGGGGTGGTCTTCCGGGTCGTCGTCGTCGTCGTCATCGGGGTGGTCTTCCGGGTCGTCGACTTTAGGGTCTTCAACTTGGAAATGTAGCAGAAGGTACAAGAAGGCTGAGAAAATGCCAAGAACCAGCTGATGGAACTGGAACTCGGATGGCTACCCGAAGGTTCAAGAGCCTATGGAACTACCGAGGACCAGCTGATGTTACTGGAACCCGGTTACTAAGCAGGAGGTACCCGTGCTAAAAAGCACTACCAAGGACCGCCTGACGTTGGCGGAACTCGGATACCCAGAAGGAGGCACCTAAGCCAAAGGCTCTGCCCGGAACCAGCTGACGTTACTGGAACCAGGATGGGGAGCAGAAGGTACAAGAGCAAAAGACACTGCCGAGAACCAGCTGACGGTACTGGAACCCGGATGGGTAGCCGAAGGTCCAAGAGCCAATGGAACTACCGAGGACCAGCTGACGTTACTGGAACCCGGTTACTAAGCAGGAGGTACCCGTGCCTGAAAGCACTACCAAGGACCACCTGACGTTGGTGGAACTTGGATACCCAGAAGGAGGCACCTAAGCCAAAGGCTCTGCCCGGAACCAGCTGACGTTACTGGAATCAGGATGGGGAGCAGAAGGTACAAGAGCAAAAGACACTGCCTAGAACCAGCTGACGGTGCTGGAACCAGGTGGTGGACCCGAAGGCCCACAGGAGAGGAGAGAACAGCTAGGCCGCGAGGCAGCCGCAGTTACCGAACCCCAACAGTCCTACAGGGGGAGCTGGGCCTACTGGCACTACAGAACCAGCCTTGACTACCAGTTCACGCAGCCCACATAGGAAGCTCCTAAACTGGAGGCACCCTGGAGTTGGCTAACTCGACCGCACCACGACGGGGCAAGCATAGGCGTCTCAGTGAAGTTGACACAACCCGAAAACAGCTGACGGTGCTGAAACCAGGCTTGGCACGAGGGAGTACCTGTGACAAGAACACTGCCGAGAACCAGCTGGCGGTGCTGGAACCCGGATGCGTTGCCCCAGTGTGCAAGAGCCAATGGCACGACCGAGGACCAGCTGACGGTGCTGGAACCCGGTTACTAAGCTGTAGGTGCCCGCGCTTAAAAGCACTACCAAGGACCGCCTGGCGTTGGCGGAACTCGGTTACCCAGGAGGAGGCACCTAAGCCAAAGGCTCGGCCCGGAACCAGCTGACGGTGCTGGAACCAGGTGGTGGACCCGAAGGTCCACAGGAGAGGAGAGAACAGCTAGGCCGCGAGGCAGCCGCAGTTACCGAACCCCAACAGTCCTACAGGGGGAGCTGGGCCTACTGGCACTACAGAACCAGCCTTGACTACCAGTTCACGCAGCCCACATAGGAAGCTCCTAAACTGGAGGCACCCTGGAGTTGGCTAACTCGACCGCACCACGACGGGGCAAGCATAGGCGTCTCAGTGAAGTTGACACAACCCGGAAACAGCTGACGGTGCTGAAACCAGGCTTGGCACGAGGGAGTACCTGTGACAAGAACACTGCCGAGAACCAGGTGGCGGTGCTGGAACCCAGATGCGTTGCCCCAGTGTGCAAGAGCCAATGGCACGACCGAGGACCAGCTGACGGTGCTGGAACCCGGTTACTAAGCTGTAGGTGCCCGCGCTTAAAAGCACTACCAAGGACCGCCTGGCGTTGGCGGAACTCGGATACCCAGGAGGAGGCACCTAAGCCAAAGGCTCGGCCCGGAACCAGCTGACGGTGCTGGAACCAGGTGGTGGACCCGAAGGTCCACAGGAGAGGAGAGAACAGCTAGGCCGCGAGGCAGCCGCAGTTACCGAACCCCAACAGTCCTACAGGGGGAGCTGGGCCTACTGGCACTACAGAACCAGCCTTGACTACCAGTTCACGCAGCCCACATAGGAAGCTCCTAAACTGGAGGCACCCTGGAGTTGGCTAACTCGACCGCACCACGACGGGGCAAGCATAGGCGTCTCAGTGAAGTTGACACAACCCGGAAACAGCTGACGGTGCTGAAACCAGGCTTGGCACGAGGGAGTACCTGTGACAAGAACACTGCCGAGAACCAGCTGGCGGTGCTGGAACCCGGATGCGTTGCCCCAGTGCGCAAGAGCCAATGGCATGACCGAGGACCAGCTGACGGTGCTGGAACCCGGTTACTAAGCTGTAGGTGCCCGCGCTTAAAAGCACTACCAAGGACCGCCTGGCGTTGGCGGAACTCGGATACCCAGGAGGAGGCACCTAAGCCAAAGGCTCGGCCCGGAACCAGCTGACGGTGCTGGAACCAGGTGGTGGACCCGAAGGTCCACAGGAGAGGAGAGAACAGCTAGGCCGCGAGGCAGCCGCAGTTACCGAACCCCAACAGTCCTACAGGGGGAGCTGGGCCTACTGGCACTACAGAACCAGCCTTGACTACCAGTTCACACAGCCCACATAGGAAGCTCCTAAACTGGAGGCACCCTGGAGTTGGCTAACTCGACCGCACCACGACGGGGCAAGCATAGGCGTCTCAGTGAAGTTGACACAACCCGGAAACAGCTGACGGTGCTGAAACCAGGCTTGGCACGAGGGAGTACCTGTGACAAGAACACTGCCGAGAACCAGCTGGCGGTGCTGGAACCCGGATGCGTTGCCCCAGTGTGCAAGAGCCAATGGCACGACCGAGGACCAGCTGACGGTGCTGGAACCCGGTTACTAAGCTGTAGGTGCCCGCGCTTAAAAGCACTACCAAGGACCGCCTGGCGTTGGCGGAACTCGGATACCCAGGAGGAGGCACCTAAGCCAAAGGCTCGGCCCGGAACCAGCTGACGGTGCTGGAACCAGGTGGTGGACCCGAAGGTCCACAGGAGAGGAGAGAACAGCTAGGCCGCGAGGCAGCTGCAGTTACCGAACCCCAACAGTCCTACAGGGGGAGCTGGGCCTACTGGCACTACAGAACCAGCCTTGACTACCAGTTCACGCAGCCCACATAGGAAGCTCCTAAACTGGAGGCACCCTGGAGTTGGCTAACTCGACCGCACCACGACGGGGCAAGCATAGGCGTCTCAGTGAAGTTGACACAACCCGGAAACAGCTGACGGTGCTGAAACCAGGCTTGGCACGAGGGAGTACCTGTGACAAGAACACTGCCGAGAACCAGCTGGCGGTGCTGGAACCCGGATGCGTTGCCCCAGTGTGCAAGAGCCAATGGCACGACCGAGGACCAGCTGACGGTGCTGGAACCCGGTTACTAAGCTGTAGGTGCCCGCGCTTAAAAGCACTACCAAGGACCGCCTGGCGTTGGCGGAACTCGGATACCCAGGAGGAGGCACCTAAGCCAAAGGCTCGGCCCGGAACCAGCTGACGGTGCTGGAACCAGGTGGTGGACCCGAAGGTCCACAGGAGAGGAGAGAACAGCTAGGCCGCGAGGCAGCCGCAGTTACCGAACCCCAACAGTCCTACAGGGGGAGCTGGGCCTACTGGCACTACAGAACCAGCCTTGACTACCAGTTCACGCAGCCCACATAGGAAGCTCCTAAACTGGAGGCACCCTGGAGTTGGCTAACTCGACCGCACCACGACGGGGCAAGCATAGGCGTCTCAGTGAAGTTGACACAACCCGGAAACAGCTGACGGTGCTGAAACCAGGCTTGGCACGAGGGAGTACCTGTGACAAGAACACTGCCGAGAACCAGCTGGCGGTGCTCGAACCTGGATGCGTTGCCCCAGTGTGCAAGAGCCAATGGCACGACCGAGGACCAGCTGACGGTGCTGGAACCCGGTTACTAAGCTGTAGGTGCCCGCGCTTAAAAGCACTACCAAGGACCGCCTGGCGTTGGCGGAACTCGGATACCCAGGAGGAGGCACCTAAGCCAAAGGCTCGGCCCGGAACCAGCTGACGGTGCTGGAACCAGGTGGTGGACCCGAAGGTCCACAGGAGAGGAGAGAACAGCTAGGCCGCGAGGCAGCCGCAGTTACCGAACCCCAACAGTCCTACAGGGGGAGCTGGGCCTACTGGCACTACAGAACCAGCCTTGACTACCAGTTCACGCAGCCCACATAGGAAGCTCCTAAACTGGAGGCACCCTGGAGTTGGCTAACTCGACCGCACCACGACGGGGCAAGCATAGGCGTCTCAGTGAAGTTGACACAACCTGGAAACAGCTGACGGTGCTGAAACCAGGCTTGGCACGAGGGAGTACCTGTGACAAGAACACTGCCGAGAACCAGCTGGCGGTGCTGGAACCCAGATGCGTTGCCTTGCCTATTAAAGATTGTCTTCCTAGAGCCCCAACTAGCGGTGTTGGAGCAAAGGGTAAGCAGGGGGAGATGAGTGTAGGCCGAAGCCTGCACTGGAGGCAGCTTTGTGTCTGCGTTGCGTTTGCAGGACACTTTGCCGGCTACACACTGGGGGAACAGCTGGCGTTGCTGAACCCCACTAACACAATGGCGTGTGTTTTTCTCTGTGCAGCTAGCACTTGCGGGCAAAAACTAGCGATGTTAGAGCCCGTGTTGAAGCAGGAGGAGGAGGAGAGGAGAAGAGTGTAGGCCGAAGCCTAGTTGAACCAATTTCAAAGGAAACCTTTAACCCCCCCCTCAGGTGTTACAAAGTACAAGAGACACACCTTGTGCAGTATTAATGCTGCACAAGTGAAAGGTTGCTCTATTAATTTGTCTACTTGCACACGCTGAATGAACGACATACACAATTTACCCCATTCTACAGTCAAACTGTAGTGGATGCGTGACTTGGTTTTTTGATGAGACGCAGCACAGGTGTCCAAAATAACGCCTTGGTGCTTGGCGCAGCTTCCTGAGCGTTGTTATTTGCTGTACAGGAGTCTGCGCTCTTGTGTTATCCCTTGGCAATGCCCTGTTAGCGCTGCCCATCTTATGACATCATTTCATGTTGGCCGGTGCGGTTAACGATGGCCATAAATCCCAGACCCACAGTGTCTTTTCATAAAGCCACACTGCGGTGCTGGGATTCGTGGCCTTGAGCAGTAAATATTTTGGCCGCTCACACACGTCCTTACACCTGCTTCAGACTGGGCGGCCTCTGCTGATCCCTTCTCGCATGCCGCGGCCATGAGGCTGCACAGTCTGAAGAAGGCGGAAGGAGATGAGTTAAGACAGGCGAAGATATGCACTGCTCGTGCCCATCAATCACACCCTCGCAGTCAAAATAATTAAGACAACGAGGAGCATTTTATTCAGGCAGGGCGGACGAACAGGCGCAAGTAGCCAACCAATGATGTCAGAAGACGGGAAGCGCTACCAAGGGGGGTGCTGCGTATCATTAGAAAGGAAAGTCACACCTCAGGGACAGTGGAATGGTCTCAAAGAGACACATTTTGTACGTGTTGAGTTCCACGTGGGCAAGGAGAAAACATCAGCCACCTTGTACAAATGCAGCAGTACTGCTGTACAAGGTGGCTGTTATACATAGAAACACCTGGGGGTGGGGGGCAGGCTCCCTTCAATTTCAGTTCATGTGCCTGCGTGGCGTTTGCAGGTCACGTTGCAAGCTGCACAGCAGGGGAACAGATGGCGTTGCTGAACCCCACTAACACATTGGCTGGTGTTTTTCTCTGTGCAGATCGCATGTCCGGGCAAAAACTGGCGGTGTTTGAGCCCAGGGTCAGCAGGAGGAGGAGAGGAGCAAAGTGTAGGCCGAAGCCTGCACTGGTGGCAGCTTTTGGTCGGTTGTGCCAGCGTGGCTTGTGCTGGACACGATGCCGGCTACACAGCGGGGGAACAGCTGGCGGTGCTGAACCCCACTAACACATTGGCTGGTGTTTTTCTCTGTGCAGCTAGCATTTCCGGGCAAAAACTAGCGGTGTTTGAGCCCAGGGTCAGCAGGAGGAGGAGGAGAGGAGCAAAGTGTAGGCCGAAGCCTGCACTGGTGGCAGCTTTTGGTCGGTTGTGCCAGCGTGGCTTGTGCTGGACACGATGCCGGCTACACAGCGGGGGAACAGCTGGCGGTGCTGAACCCCACTAACACATTGGCTGGTGTTTTTCTCTGTGCAGCTAGCATTTCCGGGCAAAAACTAGCGTTGTTAGAGCCCAGGGTCAGCAGGAGGAGGAGAGGAGCAGAGTGTAGGCCGAAGCCTAGTTGAACCAATTTCAAAGGTTACCTTTAACCCCCCCTCAGGTGTTACAAAGTACAAGAGCCACTCCTTCTGCAGCATTAATGCTGCACAAGTAAAAGGTTGCTCTATTAATTTGTCTACTTGCACAAGCTGAATGCAACACGTACACTATTTAGCCCATTATACTGTTAAACAGTAGTGGAGGCGTGACTTGTCTTTTTAAAGAAAAGCAGCACAGGTGTCGAAAACAACACCTTTTTGCATGGGCGCAGCTTCCTGAGCGTTGTTAGTTGCTGTACAGGAGTCTGCGCTCTTGTGATCCTTTGGCCATGCGCTGTGAGCGCTTCCTGTCTTATGACCTCATTTCATGTTGGCCGTTGCGGTTAGCGGTGGACATGAATCCCAGACCCACAGTGTGTTTTCAAAAAATCACACTGCGTGGCTGGGATTCGTGGCCTTGTGCAGTAAATATTTTTGACGCTCACACATGTCCTTACACCTGCTTCAGACTGGGCGGCCTCATCTGATCCCTTATCGCCTGCCGCGGCCATGAGGACACCCAGTCTGAAGAAGGCGGAAGGAGATGAGTGAACACAGGCAAACATATGCACTGCACATGCCCATCAATCACACCCTCGCTGTCCAAAAAAATAAGACACCGAGGGGCGTTGTTTCGAGCAGGGGAGATGCACAGGCGCAGCCAGCTAACCAATGATGTCAAAAGACGGGCAGCGCTAACAAGGGTGGTGCTGCGTGTCATTACAAAGGAAAGTCACACCTCAGGGACAGTGGAATGGTCTCTAATGAGACACATTTTGTACGTGTTGAGTTCCACGTGGGCAAGGAGAAAAAGTCAGCCACCTTGTACAAATGCAGCAGTACTGCTGTACAAGGTGGCTGTTATACATAGAAACACCTGTGGGTGGGGGGCAGGCTCCCTTCAATTTCAGTTCATGTGCCTGCGTGGCGTTTGCAGGTCACGTTGCAAGCTACACAGCAGGGGAACAGCTGGCGTTGCTGAACCCCACTGACACATTGACTGGTGTTTTTCTCTGTGCAGATTGCATGTCCGGGCAAAAACTAGCGGTGTTAGAGCCCAGGGTCAGCAGGAGGAGGAGGAGAGGAGCAAAGTGTAGGCCGAAGCCTGCACTGGTGGCAGCTTTTGGTCGGTTGTGCCAGCGTGGCTTGTGCTGGACACGATGCCGGCTACACAGCGGGGGAACAGCTGGCGGTGCTGAACCCCACTAACACATTGGCTGGTGTTTTTCTCTGTGCAGCTAGCATTTCCGGGCAAAAACTAGCGGTGTTTGAGCCCAGGGTCAGCAGGAGGAGGAGAAGAGCAAAGTGTAGGCCGAAGCCTGCACTGGTGGCAGCTTTTGGTCGGTTGTGCCAGCGTGGCTTTTGCTGGACACGATGCCGGCTACACAGCGGGGGAACAGCTGGCGGTGCTGAACCCCACTAACACATTGGCTGGTGTTTTTCTCTGTGCAGCTAGCATTTCCGGGCAAAAACTAGCGTTGTTAGAGCCCAGGGTCAGCAGGAGGAGGAGAGGAGCAGAGTGTAGGCCGAAGCCTAGTTGAACCAATTTCAAAGGTTACCTTTAACCCCCCCTCAGGTGTTACAAAGTACAAGAGCCACTCCTTCTGCAGCATTAATGCTGCACAAGTAAAAGGTTGCTCTATTAATTTGTCTACTTGCACAAGCTGAATGCAACACGTACACTATTTAGCCCATTATACTGTTAAACAGTAGTGGAGGCGTGACTTGTCTTTTTAAAGAAAAGCAGCACAGGTGTCGAAAACAACACCTTTTTGCATGGGCGCAGCTTCCTGAGCGTTGTTAGTTGCTGTACAGGAGTCTGCGCTCTTGTGATCCTTTGGCCATGCGCTGTGAGCGCTTCCTGTCTTATGACCTCATTTCATGTTGGCCGTTGCGGTTAGCGATGGACATGAATCCCAGACCCACAGTGTGTTTTTAAAAAATCACACTGCGGTGCTGGGATTCGTGCCCTGGTGCACTAAATATGTTTGCCGCTCACACATGTCCTTACACCTGCTTCAGACTGGGCGGCCTCATCTGATCCCTTATCGCATGCCGCAGCCATGAGGACACCCAGTCTGAAGAAGGCGGAAGGAGGTGACTTAAAACAGGCGAACATATGCACTGCACATGCCCATCAATAACACCCTCGCATCCAAAATATGAGACAACGAGGGGCGTTGTGTCGGGCAGGGCGGACGCACAGGCACAGGCAGCCAACCAATGATGTCAGAAGACGGGCAGCGCTAACAATGGGGGTGCTGCGTGTCATTAAAAAGGAAAGTCACACCTCAGGGACATTAGCATTGGTCTCTAATGAGACACATTTTGTATGTGTTGAGTTCCACGTGGGCAAGGAGAAAACATCAGCCACCTTGTACAAATGCAGCAGTACTGCTGTACAAGGTGGCTGTTATACATAGAAACACCTGGGGGTGGGGGGCAGGCTCCCTTCAATTTCAGTTCATGTGCCTGCGTGGCGTTTGCAGGTCACGTTGCAAGCTACACAGCAGGGGAACAGCTGGCGTTGCTGAACCCCACTGACACATTGACTGGTGTTTTTCTCTGTGCAGATTGCATGTCCGGGCAAAAACTAGCGGTGTTATAGCCCAGGGTCAGCAGGAGGAGGAGGAGAGGAGCAAAGTGTAGGCCGAAGCCTGCACTGGTGGCAGCTTTTGGTCGGTTGTGCCAGCGTGGCTTGTGCTGGACACGATGCCGGCTACACAGCGGGGGAACAGCTGGCGGTGCTGAACCCCACTAACACATTGGCTGGTGTTTTTCTCTGTGCAGCTAGCATTTCCGGGCAAAAACTAGCGGTGTTTGAGCCCAGGGTCAGCAGGAGGAGTAGAGGAGCAGAGTGTAGGCCGAAGCCTAGTTGAACCAATTTCAAAGGTTACCTTTAACCCCCCCTCAGGTGTTGCAAGGTACAAGAGCCACACCTTGAACAGCATTAATGATGCACAAGTCAAAGGTTGCTCTATTTAATTTTGCTCCTTGCACACGCTGAATTAAACACGTACACTATTTAGCCCATTATACTGTCAAACAGTAGTGGAGGCGTGACTACTAGTCTTTTTAAGGAGACGCAGCACAGGTGTACAAATTTACACCTAGGTGCTGTGCGCAGATTCCTTACCGTTGTTATTTGCAGTACAGGAAACTGCGCTCTTGTGTTATCCCTTGGCAATACCCTGTTAGTGCAGGCCGTCTCATGACCTCATTTCATGTTGGCCGGTGCGGTTAACGATGGCCATAAATCCCAGACCCACAGTGGCTTTTCCTAAAGTCACACTGCGGTGCTGGGATTCGTGGCCTTGTGCAGTAAATATGTTCGCCGCTCACACATGTCCTTACACCTGCTTCAGACTGGGCGGCCTCAGCTGATCCCTTATCGCATGCCGCGGCCATGAGGCCGCACAGTCAGAAGAAGGCGGAAGGAGGGGAGTGAAGACAGGGGAACATATGCACTGCTCGTGCCCATCAATCACACCCTCGCAGTCAAAATATATGAGACAACGGGGGGCGTTGTGTCGGGCAGGGGGGACGCACAGGCACAGCCAGCCAACCAATGATGTCAGGAGACGGGCAGCGCTAACAATGGGGGTGCTGCGTGTCATTAAAAAGGAAAGTCACACCTCAGGGACATTGTAATGGTCTGTAATGAGACACATTTTGTACTTGTTGAGTTCCACGTGTGCAAGGAGAAAAAGTCAGCCACCTTGTACAAATGCAGCAGTACTGCTGTACAAGGTGGCTGTTATACATAGAAACACCTGGGGGGGTGGGGGGCAGGCTCCCTTCAATTTCAGTTCATGTGCCTGCGTGGCGTTTGCAGGACACGTTGCCAGCTACACAGCAGGGGAACAGCTGGCGGTGCTGAACCCCACTAACACATTGGCTGGTGTTTTTCTCTGTGCAGCTAGCATGTCCGGGCAGAAACTGGCGTTGTTTGAGCCCAGGTTCAGCAGGAGGAGGAGAGGAGCAAAGTGTAGGCCGAAGCCTGCACTGGTGGTAGCTTTTGTTCTGTTGTGCCAGCGTGGCTTGTGCTGGACACGTTGCCGACTACGCAGCAGGGGAACAGCTGGCGTTGCTGAACCCCACTAACACATTGGCTGGTGTTTTTCTCTGTGCAGCTAGCAGTTCCTGGCAAAAACTAGCGGTGTTTGAGCCCAGGGTCAGCAGGAGGAGTAGAGGAGCAGAGTGTAGGCCGAAGCCTAGTTGAACCAATTTCAAAGGTTACCTTTAACCCCCCCCTCAGGTGTTGCAAGGTACAAGAGCCACACCTTGAACAGCATTAATGATGCACAAGTCAAAGGTTGCTCTATTTAATTTTGCTCCTTGCACACGCTGAATTAAACACGTACACTATTTAGCCCATTATACTGTCAAACAGTAGTGGAGGCGTGACTACTAGTCTTTTTAAGGAGACGCAGCACAGGTGTACAAATTTACACCTAGGTGCTGTGCGCAGATTCCTTACCGTTGTTATTTGCAGTACAGGAAACTGCGCTCTTGTGTTATCCCTTGGCAATACCCTGTTAGTGCAGGCCGTCTCATGACCTCATTTCATGTTGGCCGGTGCGGTTAACGATGGCCATAAATCCCAGACCCACAGTGGCTTTTCCTAAAGTCACACTGCGGTGCTGGGATTCGTGGCCTTGTGCAGTAAATATGTTCGCCGCTCACACATGTCCTTACACCTGCTTCAGACTGGGCGGCCTCAGCTGATCCCTTATCGCATGCCGCGGCCATGAGGCCGCACAGTCAGAAGAAGGCGGAAGGAGGGGAGTGAAGACAGGGGAACATATGCACTGCTCGTGCCCATCAATCACACCCTCGCAGTCAAAATATATGAGACAACGGGGGGCGTTGTGTCGGGCAGGGGGGATGCACAGGCACAGCCAGCCAACCAATGATGTCAGGAGACGGGCAGCGCTAACAATGGGGGTGCTGCGTGTCATTAAAAAGGAAAGTCACACCTCAGGGACATTGTAATGGTCTGTAATGAGACACATTTTGTACTTGTTGAGTTCCACGTGTGCAAGGAGAAAAAGTCAGCCACCTTGTACAAATACAGCAGTACTGCTGTACAAGGTGGCTGTTATACATAGAAACACCTGGGGGGATGGGGGGCAGGCTCCCTTCAATTTCAGTTCATGTGCCTGCGTGGCGTTTGCAGGACACGTTGCCAGCTACACAGCAGGGGAACAGCTGGCGGTGCTGAACCCCACTAACACATTGGCTGGTGTTTTTCTCTGTGCAGCTAGCATGTCCGGGCAGAAACTGGCGTTGTTTGAGCCCAGGGTCAGCAGGAGGAGGAGAGGAGCAAAGTGTAGGCCGAAGCCTGCACTGGTGGCAGCTTTTGGTCAGTTGTGCCAGCGTGGCTTGTGCTGGACATGATGCCGACTACACAGCAGGGGAACAGCTGGTGGTGCTGAACCCCACTAACACATTGGCTGGTGTTTCTCTCTGTGCAGCTAGCATGTCCGGGCAGAAACTGGCGGTGTTTGAGCCCAGGGTCAGCAGGAGAGGAGCAGAGTGTAGGCCGAAGCCTAGTTGAACCAATTTCAAAGGTTACCTTTAACCCCCCTCAGGTGTTGCAAGGTACAAGAGCCACACCTTGTGCAGCATTAATGCTGCACAAGTAAAAGGTTGCTCTATTTGTTTTGCTCCTTGCACACGCTGACTAAAACACGTACACTATTTAGCCCATTATACTGTCAAACAGTTGTGGAGGCGTGACTTGTCTTTTTAAGGAGACGCAGCACAGGTGTCAAAATTTGCACCTAGGTACTGGGCGCAGATTCCTGAGCGTTGTTATTTGCTGTACAGGAGTCTGCGCTATTGTGATCCCTTGGCCATGCGCTGTGAGCGCTTCCTGTCTTCTGACCTCATTTCATGTCGGCCGTTGCGGTTAGCGATGGACATGAATCCCAGACCCACAGTGTGTTTTCAAAAAATCACACTGCGTGGCTGGGATTCGTGGCCTTGTGCAGTAAATAGGTTTGCCGCTTACACATGTCCTTACACCTGCTCCAGACTGGGCGGCCTCAGCTGATCCCTTATCGCCTACCACGGCCAGGAGGCCGCACAGTCTGAAGAAGGCGGAAGGAGATGAGTTAAGACAGGCGAACATATGCACTGCTCGTGCCCATAAACCACACCCTCGCTGACAAAATAAATATGACAACGAGGGGCGTTGTTTCTAGCAGGGCGGATGCACAGGCGCAGCCAGCTAACCATGATGACAAAAGACGGGAAACGCTACCAAGGGGGGTGCTGCGTATCATTACAAAGGAAAGTCACACCTCAGGGACAGTGGAATTGTCTCAATGAGACACATTTTGTACGTGTTGAGTTCCACGTGGGCAAGGAGAAAAAGTCAGCCACCTTGTACAAATGCAGCAGTACTGCTGTACAAGGTGGCTGTTATACATAGAAACACCTGGGGGGGTGGGGCCAGGTTCCCTTTAATTTCAGTTCCTGTGCCTGCATGGCGTTTGCAGGTCACGTTGCCGGCTACACAGCAGGGGAACAGCTGGCGTTGCTGAACCCCACTAACACATTGGCTGGTGTTTTTCTCTGTGCAGCTAGCACTTCCGGGCAAAAACTAGCGGTGTTTGAGCCCAGGGTCAGCAGGAGGAGGAGAGGAGCAGAGTGTAGGCCGAAGCCTGCACTGGTGGCAGCTTTTGTTCTGTTGTGCCAGCGTGGCTTGTGCTGGACACGTTGCCGACTTCACAGCAGGGGAACAGCTGGCGGTGCTGAACCCCACTGACACATCACCTAGTGTTTTTTCTGTGTAGACAACACTTCCAGGTGGCAACTGACAGTGTTGAAACCCAGGGAATCAAAGAGGAGCAGAGTGTAGGCCGAAGCCTGCAGTGGAGCAAGTTGAAAGGGAACCTTTAACCCCCCCCCCCCCAGGCATTTGTTGCTGAAAGAGCCATCTTGTACAGCAGTAATACTGCACATGGAAAATGGTGGCTCCGAAAATTATGCTCCTTGCAAACGCTGAAGTACACACTCATATAATGTGTCCCCTCACACCGTCAAACCATCCCGGAAGTGGGACTTTCCTTTGTAATGTGACACAGCACAGCCGTCATTCCAACCCCCTTGGTGCCGGGCGCCACCTCCTCAACGTTGTTTGGTTCTGTCACGGAGCCCGCGCTGTAATGTTATCCCTTGGCCATGCACAGTTAGCGGTGTCCGTCTTCTGACATCATGTAGGTGTCAGGCTGGCAGTGCCTGTGCGTCCAAGCTGCCCGAGATCCAACCTTGCAGTGTCATCTAATGTAGTCCCACTGCGGGCCAGGGATCCATGGGCATGCGCAGTGCATATCATCGCCTCTCACTCACCTCCTTCCTGCTTCTTCAGACTGTGCGGCGTCACGGCCGTGGCATGCTATTAGGGATCAGCTGACGCCGCCTAGTCTGAAGAAGCGTGAAGAAGGGGAGTGAGAGGCTAGTATATGCACTGCGCATGGCCATGGATACCAGGCCCACTGTGGGATCACATTAGACGACACTGCGAGGTGTGATTTCGGGCAGCGTGGACGCACAGGCGCAGCCAGGACGACAACAAATGATGTCAGAGGACGGGCAGCGCAAACTGTGCATGGCCAAGGGATAACATAACAGCGCAGGGTCCATGACGGAATCAAACAACGCTAAGGAGGCAGCGCACGGTGCCAAGGGGGTAGCAATGACGGCTGTGCTGCATCACATTACAAAGGAAAGTCCCACCTCCGGGACGGTTGGACGGTGTGAGGGGACACATTACATGAGTGTGTAGTTCATCGTTTGCAAGGAGCATAATTTCAAGAGCGACCTTTCCCTTGTGCAGTATTAGTGCTGCACATGGTGGCTCTTTCAGTAACAAACGCCTGGGGGGGGGGGACAGGTCCCCTTACATTTTAGTTGTGCCAGCGTGGCGGTCGCATGACACATTGCCGGATACACAGCTGGGGATCAGCTGATGTTACTGAACCCCAATAACAGAGGAGCGACTGTTGACTGTGCACACAGCACTTCCAGGCACCAACTGGCGGTGTTAGAGCCCAGGGACAGCAGGAGGAGCAGATTGGAGGTATTGCCGCACACACAGCTGGGGATCAGCTGACGTTAATGAACCCCAATAACAGAGGAGCGACTGTTGACTGTGCACACAGCACTTCCAGGCACCAACTGGCGGTGTTAGAGCCCAGGGACAGCAGGAGGAGCAGATTGGAGGTATTGCCGCACACACAGCTGGGGATCAGCTGACGTTACTGAACCCCAATAACAGAGGAGCGACTGTTGACTGTGCACACAGCACTTCCAGGCACCAACTGGCGGTGTTAGAGCCCAGGGACAGCAGGAGGAGCAGAGGAACAGAGTGTAGGCCGAAGCCTGATTGGAGCAAGTTGAAAGGAAACCTTTAACCCCCCCCCCCAAGACGTTTGTAGCTGAAAGAGCCATCTTGTGCAGCACTAAGGATGCAAAAGGAAAAGGTTGCTCTTTTAATTATGCTCCTTGCAAACACCGAAGTAAACACTAAAAATGTGTCCCTTTATACCGTTAAACCGTTCCGGAGGTGCGAATTTCCTTCGTAATGGGACACAGCACAGCTGTCATTCCTATCCCCTTGATGCCGTGCGCTGCCTCCTCAGCGTTGTTTTAAGCTGTCACGGAGCCTGCGCTGTTCTGTTAGCCCTTGGCCATGCCCAATTAGCGCTGCCTGTCTTCTGACATAATTTGGTGTCAGGCTGTCAGTGCCTGTGCGTCCACGCTGCTCCAGATCCCACCTCGCAGTCTCATCTAACGTAATCCCACTGCGGGCCTTGGAACCATGGGCATGCACAGTGCATAACCTCGACTCTCACTCCCCTCCTTCCCTCTTCTTCAGACTGTGCGGTGTCACGGCCGTGGCATGCTAGGGATCAGCTGACGGCGCACAGTCTAAAGAAGGCGGAGGGAAATGAGCGAGAGCCCGAGGGGAAGATATGCACTGCGCATGCCCATGGATCCCAGGCCCGCAGTGTGACTCAATCAGAAGACACTGCGAGGCGGGATCTCGGGCACCGCGGCCGCACAGGCGCAGCCAGCCTGACACCAAATTATGTCAGAAGACAGGCAGCGCAAATGGGGCATGCCCAAGGGATAACAGAACAGCGCAGGCTCCGTGACAGCTTAAAACAACGCTGAGGAGGCAGCGCATGGCACCAAGGGGGTAGGAATGACGGCTGTGCTGCGTCACATTACGAAGGAAAGTCCCAGCTCCAGGACGGTATAACGGTATCAGTGAACACATTTTATAAGTGTTAAATTCTGCGTGTGCAAAGAGCTAAAAAAAAAGAGCTACCTTTTCCTTGTGCAGCATTACTGCTGCACAAGATGGCTCTTTCAGTAACAAACGACGGGGGGGGGGGGGGGGGGACAGGTTCCCTTACATTTAGGTTGTTGTGCCAGCGTGGCGGTCGCAGGACACATTGCCGGCTACACAGCTGGGGATCAGCTGACGTTACTGAAACCCAATAACACTGGGTCGTATGTTTTTACTGTGCAGCCTGCACTTCTGAGCCGCAACTGGCGGTGTTGGAGCCCAGGAATAGCAGTTCAGGTGGTAGAAAGATGAACACAGCAGGAGACCTGGATGACACCCAATTACTTAATCAGGCAGAGGAGTGGCAAATTCCTGCGAGATCCAGGCCTGGTTCATTTTCAGGAAAGTAAGCCGGTCAACGTTATCGGAGGATAGTCGCATGCGACGGTCTGTTAGTACACCACCTGCGGCACTAAAGACACGTTCCGATAAGACACTAGCCGCAGGGCAAGCCAGCACCTCCAATGCATACTGGCTTAGCTCTGGCCATGTATCCAGCTTAGAGACCCAAAACTTGAACGGGGAAGAGCCGTCTGGGAGTACAGTAAGAGGGCAAGCCATGTAGTCTGTCACCATCTGACGGAACCGTTGCCTCCTGCTGACTGGAGCCGCCGGTGATGGTGTAGACATTTGGGGCGGGCACACAAAAGTGTGCCAGAGTTGTGCCATACTGGGCTTGCCTTGGGCAGAGGCACTGCTTCTGCTCCCTCTTTGGGCAGAGCCTCCCCCACTGCCTCGATGCACTGAGCTGCTTTGTAAAGCACTAGCAGCACTCCTCTCAGTTGGACAGGAGAAGATGATGGAATTCACCAGTGTGTCGTGGTACTCCCGCAATTTACGCTCCCGGGTCAACGCAGGGATGAGGTTTTGGACGTTGTCCCGGTAGCGAGGATCGAGGAGGGTGAACACCCAATAATCAGGCATGTTGAGAATGTGGTCGATGCGGCGGTCGTTTCTCAGGCACTGCAGCATGAAATCCACCATGTGCTGCAGAGTGCCAACTGGCCCAGAAACGCTGTCCCCTGCTTGAGACATGATCTCTGCCCGCTCGTCATCACCCCACCCTCGCTGTACACACTGACCACTGGACAATTGTGTCGCTCCCTCCTCTGGACGGAGCTCTTCCTCCTCCATTGACTCCTCCTCATCCTCCTCACAAATTGGCCCCTGCGTACCCCTTTGTGAGGAACCACGTGGCGCTGACTCTCCAGAAGCTGATGGAAAAGGTGACTCCTCATCCTCCACCTCTTCCACCACATCATCCCTTAACCCTTGCAAAGTTTGCTGAAGCAGGCAGATAAGGGGGACAGTCATGCTGACTAGTGCATCATCTGCACTTGCCATCCGCGTGGAATAATCAAAAGGACGCAAAACCTGGCAGACGTCCTTCATAGTGGCCCACTCTGTGGTTGTGAAGTCTGATCGGCGCTGACTGCGACTTCTTTGCGCCTGATGCAGCTGGTACTCCATAACTGCTTGCTGCTGCTCACACAACCGCTCCAACATATGTAACGTGGAATTCCACCGGGTAGGTAGGTCACATATGATGCGGTGTTCCGGAAGGCGGAATCGGCGCTGCAGAGCAGCAATGCGGGATCTGGCCAAGCTGGAACGTTGCAAGTGAGCACACTCTAGGCGGACCTTGTGCAGCAGGGCATCAAGATCCGGATAGTCCCTCAGAAAACTCTGCACAACCAAATTGAGCACATGTGCCAGACATGGGATGTGAGTGAGGTTGCCAAGGGCCAAAGCTGCCACCAGATTTCGGCCATTGTCACACACTACCATGCCTGGCTGGAGATTCGCTGGCAGTAACCACACATCGCTCTCCTGCTTTATGGCATTCCAGAGCTCCTGCGCTGTGTGGCTTCGATGCCCCAATGAAACTAGTTTCAAGACGGCCTGCTGACGTTTGGCCACGGCTGTGCTCATGTCGGTCATAGGTAAACGTTCACGGGTCTATGTGGGGGTGGACTGTGACGGATCCTGCAGAAAGGAATCAGAGGAACTGGTGTAAGAGGAGGAGTCGATGCGTACAGACTGGATTCCTGCAATCCTTGGAGTGGGCAGGACACGTCCTGCGCCACTCGCACGATCTGTACCTGGCTCAACAACATTAACCCAATGGGCAGTGAGGGAAACATATCGCCCCTGTCCATGCTGACTGGTCCACGCATCGGTGGTGAGGTGGACCTTGCTACTGACGGCGTTCAGTAGCGCATGTATTATGTTTGCCTCAACATGCCTGTGCAGGGCAGGGACAGCCTGCCTGCTGAAGTAAAAGCGGCTGGGCACCTTGTACTGTGGGACTGCCAATGCCATCAAGTCACGGAAGCTGTCAGTCTCCACCAGCCTGAACGAGAGCATTTCCAGGGACAACAGTTTGGCAATGCCTGCATTCAGAGCCTGTGCTCGGGGGTGGTTGGCCGAGAATGCCCGCCTTTTCTCCCATGCCTGTACTACCGATGGCTGTAGAGTAGACTGGGAGTGTGAGGATGACTGGGAAGGTGGTGCTGTGGGTGGAATTACACAAGGTCTCTGGGAGGAAGCCAAACCAGCTGTGCGTGAGCTGGAGGAAGAGGCAACACGAGCTGAAGAGGTGGTAGCTGCCGCTGTTGGTTGGCCTACATCTTCAGTGTGTTTCTGTAACTCCACCGCGTGCCTGGTCCGCACATGTTTCCACATATTTGTGGTATTGAGGTTGCTGACATTTTTCCCTCTTTTTACTTTATGATGACACAGCTTGCATTTGACAAAACAAATGTCATCTGCAACTGTGTCAAAAAAGGACCAGGCACTGCAAGTCTTGGGAGCGCCCTTTTTGGCTTTGGAAAGAGACAGGCTCCTAACGGGTGCCAAAGTGGAGGCTACAGGCTCCGCAGTCTTCCCCCTCCCTCTCCCTCTTTGGCCCGTAAGAGGAAGCTCTTCCTCTGAGCTGCTCCCACCACCTTCCTGTTCCTCACGCCACGATGGGTCAAGGACCTCATCATCTCCACTACCCTCTGCCACCAACTGCTCCTCCTGGGTAGTCTCAGCAGCACAGTACGCACGAGAAAGCGGCACCTGAGTTTCATCATCAGATGCGTACTGCGCTGTGGTCACCGGAGGCACTGGCCCACCTGCCTCTTCAGAGTCAGAGAGAAAAAGGTGTTGGGCATCACTGCACACTGCCTCTTCTTCCATTTCTCCAATGCTGCTTGGCTGGCCCCCTGTTTCCAAGCCAAGAGATTCAGAGAACAGAAGTAGAGACGGCTCCTGTCCTGGGCTCTCTGACTGCCTGGCCAATTTGGCAGGTGGTGAAGAGACAGATGGCTGCTCTCCAGTGCTCTGTGCCTGAGAGGATGTGGCACTAACTGAAGTCGATGCCGAGGCGTTAGCTGCCATCCACCCGACAACGGCTTCAATTTGGTCTTCACGCAGCAGCGGTGCACGGCGCTCTCCGACAAAGCTGTGCATGAAGGACTGTTCCCTGCTGAAACTGAGTGACGACGAGTCACCGGCGCCCGCAGCAGGCACAGAATCACCACGTCCTCTCCCTGCTCCTCTCCCTGCTCCGCGCCCACGCCCACGTGCCTTACTCCCTGCCCTCTTCATCTTGGTTGACAGATAAAGATAAGCAGAAAAGTACTAAGGCCTTAGTGTGCTTATTCCTGTAATGCTCCTCCTAACAGGTGTAAGAAACACTAATGTTGTAAATTGTGGACTAAACTTTATTATTTTTCAAATGTGGCCTACACAAGTGTTAAGTTATGTTTGGTGAACTTAACTTTTTTTTTGGTGCAGATCGGGCTACAGAGCAAGTTTAAATCACACGGAGACCATGCAGACAGCCGTAAACGGTGCTGCAAGGCCAAAAAACCCTCCTCTAGGTTATCCTATATAGTGTTTTTCCACTATTTAGCTGGATACAAGTGGAAAGACACTAATAGGAATTTTTTTTTTCAAATTTTAAACTGGCTGCACTATTTGAAAAAAAGGAAATTGTTTTTCAAGGTATGAGGCAGTAACGCACCCTGAGCTGAATCCAACCGGCTATGGCTGCACACAGACTACAGGGCGAGCTGCGCTCACACAGAGACCGTGCAGACAGCCGTAAACGGCGCTGCAAGGCCCCAAAAAAAACCTCTAGGTTATCCTATGTAGTGTTTTTCCACAATTGAGCTGGAGACTGGTGGAAAGACACTAATAGGAATTTTTTTTTTTTCAAATTTTAAACAGGCTGCACTATTTCAAAAAAAGGAAAATTTTTCTCAAGGTAGGAGCCAGTAACGAACCCTGAGCTGAATCCAACCGGCTATGGCTGCACACAGACTACAGGGCGAGCTGGGCTCACACGGAGACCGTGCAGACAGCCGTAAACGGCGCTGCAAGGCCAAAAAACCCTCCTCTAGGTTATCCTATATAGTGTTTTTCCACTATTTAGCTGGATACGAGTGGAAAGACACTTATAGGATTTTTTTTTTCAAATTTTAAACAGGCTGCACTATTTGAAAAAAAAGGAAAATTTTTCGCAAGGTATGAGCCAGTAACGAACCCTGAGCTGAATCCAACCGGCTATGGCTGCACACAGACTACAGGGCGAGCTGGGCTCACACGGAGACCGTGCAGACAGCCGTAAACGGCGCTGCAAGGCCAAAAAACCCTCCTCTAGGTTATCCTATATAGTGTTTTTCCACTATTTAGCTGGATACGAGTGGGAAGACACTAATAGGAATTTTTTTTTTCAAATTTTAAACAGGCTGCACTATTTGAAAAAAAGGAAAATTTTTCTCAAGGTATGAGCCAGTAACGAACCCTGAGCTGAATCCAACCGGCTATGGCTGCACACAGACTACAGGGCGAGCTGGGCTCACACGGAGACCGTGCAGACAGCCGTAAACGGCGCTACAAGGCCCAAAAACCCCCCTCTAGGTTATCCTATGTAGTGTTTTTCCACAATAGAGCTGGAGACTGGTGGAAAAACACTAATAGGAAATTTGAGAAAAAATGTGCAGCAGGCTGCACTAAGAGCAAAAAAGAACAACTGTGTGAGGCAGTGTGAACCCCCCCGAGCTGAATACAACCGGGTATATGGCTGCACACAGACTACAGAGTGAGCTGCACACACACACACACACAGAGACCTTGCAGAACGCTGTTAAAACAGCGCTGCAAGGCAAGAGCAAGGTGAACAGTGAAGAACACACAGCGTTTTGCTAAATTAGCCTTTGGAAAGGAAAATAAAGCAATTAGCAAGCTCAACTGGCCCTCAGTTAGAACACAGCGTCCTGTCCCTAACTGAAATCACAGCAGAGTGAGCGCAAAATGGCGGCAGCGCTTTTTTATAGTGCAGAGTGACATCATTTCAGCAGCCAATCCCAGCCTTGCCAGTACTTACATGCCCACCATGCTAAACAGGATGTGCCCACACTTTCATTCATTCCTCATTGGCTGCTGCGTTCAATTTGAATTCTGGGAACTTCCGATTCCGGTATCCGATACGCGGGAAGTATCGGAATTCGGTATCGGAATTCCGATACCGCAAATATCGGCCGATACCCGATACTTGCGGTATCGGAATGCTCAACACTAGCTCTGATGGATTCCACCTTCTTGGGATCAGGTCGTACTCCTGCCGAGAAAATGTGACCATAAAACTCCAATTAATTTTTATCAAATTAGAATTTTTCTTTGTTTAAAGTGAGTCCAGCAGAAAGCAGACATTCAAAGATAGCATATAGAGCACGATTATGTTCAGCTTGAGTTTTCCCAAAAACTAGTATGTCATCACTGTAATTAAAGGCATTTGGAATGTGTTGAATGACGCTCCTTATCGTATCTTGAAAAATTTCCGCTGCTGAGCAGACCCCAAACGTAAATCTTTTGTATCTTCTGAGACCCACATGGGTGGAAAATGTTGTTAAGTATCTGGATTCTGGGCTCAATTCTAATTGATGATAGCCCTTATTGAGGTCGAGCTTTGAAAAAATGGTTGCTCCATTTAATAAATGAATAATGTCATCAATTGTGGGTGAGATACGTCTTTCCCTCTGAATAACAGTTTTCGTCCTTCTTTCTCAGATGAAATGGAATACGCCTGTGAGCCTGGGCAACTGGACGAACACTGTCATCCACATGAAGATGCAATTGAGAGTCCTTTAATTTTCTCAATCCACTAAATAGGGAGGGAAAACTGTTCACCATGGCTTGTACATCCAGGTCCGCAGGGTCGGTTATGGTATGAATAATCTGGATGAGTCCTAGCTTCAAGGCAGTGTGATAGCTGAGAAGACAGCCTCCCCATCCTTGTAATGTGTGAAAAGTGGTTTTCTGCCTATTTTCTATATTCCTATTTTCTTTCTAGCTAAGTTCAGCAGCAAATTGTCCCATTGTATCTAGAGGTGTTTTAGATCCATATGGAAAGATTTTAGTATGCACTTGCTGTAAGACTGGCTTTATTTTCAATTGTTCATAAGCATTGCTGTCTATGATATCCAACGAAGCTCTGAGCCAGTGACAGAAGTCGTGAACACATAGTTCTCAGCCACAGACATTTCTTCTATATCTTGATTTACCATTTTTATATTTGCAGGCTTTGTCATTGGCAGAGGAGACTCGTTGGGCGCTGACTTGCAGACAACTGCAAAATGGTTCCCTTTTCCACATTTACTGCAAGTTTGTCCTATACCTTGACATTTGTTCAAGTGGTGAGGGAAATCTTGTCCACATATATAACATTTCTTCTGTTTCGAGGCTTGCTTGCCTTGTGCACTTTTATGTTTGAGATTATGCACATGTAAATTTTCCCCATTCTCCATTGCAGTTGCCTTATGATCTGCTATCTCTATAGCACGGGCCATCTTGAGTAAATCATGCAGAGAGAGATCCTGCTGCAGAGCTTTACGCCTTATGTTATTAGACAAGCAGGTGACAATTACTTGAGTTAGGATTTCATCATCTACGTCAGTAAATGCACACCCATGTGCTAGTTCTTTTAGCCGGGTGACATAGGTGTCTATGGATTCTTCTGGAAGCTGCTTAGCAATCCTGAACTTGTACCTTTCATACCTGATGTTTTGTTTAGGGTTGAAGTAGTCAGTGAGAGCTTTAGAGCAGCTGCTGTATGTGTCTGTCTCTGCTGCCGGTAATGTGCTGTATATGTCATAGACTCCTGTGCCCGCGCAATGCAGGAACACAGCTCTCTTTCTTTTCTCTTCTTTTATGTCCATTGCTTCCAGGAAATTCTCAAACCAGTTTAGCCATTTTCTCCTGTTTTGAGAGAGATTAGTGCCATCAGTCATATCAAACTGTGGGAACGTGTACAAGTATTCAGCCATGATGGAGTCTCTCAGTGGCGCTGGCGTGTGAAGCAGTAAAGCAGGGGTCGGTACTCACAGCAGCAGGTGATTGAATCCTATCCTCGTCGCCAGTTGTAATGTCCACATGGTGCAAGGAATTTAAGAGAGTAAGCTTTAACTGTAGTTTATTCGTCTCCTCTTTTCCTCCAGCACACAGCATAACATTTTCTCCTCAGGCTAGAACTGAAACTGAAAATAAACTCCCGCCCTCAATTTCTTAATCATTATAAATTACAATCATCATCCCTGATTTCGTTGACAATTGCCTTTGTGTTTTTGAAAACTTTATTATTACCCCTGATGAAAAAACTTAACCCAAAATGTTAATTTTTTTTGTTAGAAATACACACAAGGTTGTTAAATTCAACTATAGAAACAGTGTTTAAATCTTTTATTAAATTAAGTTTCCCCTTAAAAAAAAAATGCAACGTAACCCAAAACGCTATGCTGCAAAATAGTAACACAAATGTTCACACCTAAAAACAAAAGAAGAGCCGCAGCATGTGTTATGGTCAAGGGGTATATGGTTAATAACATTTAAAAAAAAAAAAATGTAAATGTATCCCTTATATAAAAGATTTTTTAAATAATACACCCCCCATACTTTACAAAAAAAGAACAAGACAGAAATACATGTAGCATGTAAATTTGGCATCCCAAAAGCAAGCACCCGCAATATATGTGTAAATGAGGGAGTGTACAAGTTTAGTATTAGACTACTACAGGAGTGAGCAAAAAAAAATAACATTTTCAACAACATAAACACTTTATCAGGTATACAGTTGTTTTTAAATTTTTGGACTCTGCAGATTTGTTATTTGTATTAAAAAAAAAATAAATAATTACCTTTATAACTTCCCTGCCTGTGACACAAGCCTAGGATTCAGGATTCGTCTTTACTATAAAAAATTAGGACACAGAGTATTAAACTGCCCTCCTGGCTTACAATGTCAGTGTGCTAAGATCATAAAAAGTGCTGTTTTGAGGTGATAAGCTGTTATTGCAGTATACCACAGATCAATGATTTCAATCACACGGACTATGCAGGTGCAGCCCTTCCCAATCTCACTTGAAGCTTTGGATTATTATTTGACTAGCACTCTAATTTTCAGTGTGCTTCAGCTGTAGTATACACTAGGGCACAAGTACTACACAATCCAATTTAGACCTTTTTCTATCCCTATGTGGAATGACCTGTTTGTTCTGTCCTCCTATCACCATGCTATAAAGTCCTTCGCAGGCCCCATCTATCTTTTATACTGGACTAGATGGTGGCCCGGTTCTAAAGCATTGGTGATTCTAGAATATGTATGTAGTTTATTTATGAAGTTTTCAGAATAATGCAATTTATGCACTGGATTCGGCCGGCTGGGCGCGACCAATTAGCGAAGCGTGGTTCAAATTCTGCACCAATTCACGGCTGGACTGCGCCTGTTGCTGATTGTTTGTGGATGGCCAGGCGTGACCAATCAGTGAAGCCAGGGCCGGCTCCAGGTTTTTGAGGGCCCCCGGCGAAAGAGTCTCAGTGGGCCCCCCTCTTTAACACATACCACGATTCATGATGCACAGATACAGCAGAGAAATATACCACAGCCAAGTAGCATATAACACAGTATATAGCACAGCGATGTAGTATATAGCACAGCCCACATAGTATACAGCACAGAGACATGGTATATAACATAGCTCACGCAGTATATAACACAGCCCACGTAGTATATAACACAGCCCACGTAGTATATAGCAATGTGGGCACCATATCCCTGTTAAAAAAAGAATGAAAATAAAAAATAGTTATATACTCACCTTCCGGCAGCTCCCAGATCCAGGCGAAGCGTTTAGCGATGCTCCTCACGACGCTCCGGTCCCAAGAATGCATTGCGGTCTCGCGAGATGATGACGTAGCGGTCTCGCGAGGAGTGGGAAAGGCGCCGGAAGGTGAGTATATAATGATTTTTTATTTTTTTTAATTATTTTTAACATTAGATCTTTTTACTATTGATGCTGCATAGGCAGCATCAATTGTAAAAAGTTGGTCACACAGGGTTAATAGCAGCGTTAACGGACTGCGTTACACCGTGGCATAACGTGGTGTAACGCAGCCATTAACCCTGTGTGAGCGCTGACTGGAGTGTGGAGTATGGAGGGGGCGAATTTGCGGCTGGACTGTGCCCATCGCTGACCAATCAGTGACGTGGGATTTCCGTGACAGACAGACAGACAAGCAGAGAGACAGAAAGACAGACGGAAGTACCCCTTAGACGATTATATATATACATGCGACAATCCCCCTGATTGGTTGCACTAGACTATGTGATGTGATAGCTGCAGGGAATTATGTGGACTCCTACGCGGCCTCCCAGAAAGTCACTAGCCCATTTTGTGACTCTTCTGCAGTGCGTCAAATGGCACCGATGATATTTTAAAATTGTTTTCCAATCTTCGTGAATTGAATTGCAAACTGAATTTCTGGAGACATGTGGACCTTGCAAAATTTCACTCAAAGTCAAGTCTTACCAAATGACTCTTCAGTACGATCAACGGATTTCTTTAACAAGCAAGCCATGAAACATTATGCAGACAGAAGGCGAGGGGCACAGCCATGTGCCATCAAAAGAGGTGATATCGTTATTGTGCATCAAAAATCAACCAACAAAACCTCAGCTGTATATAGTCCTGCAAAATATAATGTTACTGAGAGAGAAGGCAATATGGTCACGGCTGAGCGGGACGGACACTCCATCACTCGAAATTCCTCACATTTTAAAATCATACCGCAGAACAATGGTAATGAACTCCCACCAGTGGAAGATTTGATACCCAACGGTGGAGAGGACCAACAGGAGGTGGCTGATCCGTTAGCAGCGGACACCCCCAATGAACCCAGACATTACCCTACACGGGAAAGAAGGCCTCCATCGAGACTTATTGAAGAGATATAATTAAAAAAAAGGAATAAGATAATACAGACATAAGGTTTCTCTTGGACATTTTCGTGTTGTTGCATTGTCAATATTTGTTTTAGGTTGTTAGTATACATACATAAAAAAGGGGAGATGATGTAATGTATAATGATTAGTGTTGAGCATTCCGATACTACATCCGAATTCCGATACCGAGTTCCGATACTTTTACGATATCGGATACCGGAATCAGAAGTTCCCATAGTGCAATGATGCACTATAATGGAATGTGGGCGGTGCATGGGCGGAGACTGTGTGTCTGTGTGGGCGGGGTCTGCTGCCCGGAAGTGCTGTTTGCACAGAGCCAAACACCTCACTAATGTGTTAGTGGGGTTCAGTAACGTCTGCTGCTCCCCTGCTGTGTATCCGGCAATGTGTCATGCGACCGCCACGCTGGCACAATAACTGACATTCAAATGCCTCCAATGCAGGCTTAGGCCTACTCACTGCTCCTCTTGCTGTCCCTGGGCTCCAACACCGCTGGTTGCTGCCCGGAAGTGCTGTTTGCACAGAGCCAAACACCTCGCCAATGTGTTAGTGAGGTTCAGTAACGCCTGCTGCTCATCTGCTGTGTATCCGGCAACGTGTCATGCGACCGCCACGCTTGCACAATAACTGACATTCAAATGCCTCCAATGCAGGCTTTGGCCTACACACTGTTCCTCTTGCTGTCCCTGGGCTCCAACACCGCTGGTTGCTGCCCGGAAGTGCTGTTTGCACAGAGCCAAACACCTCGCCAATGTGTTAGTGGGGTTCAGTAACGCCTGCTGCTCCCCTGCTGTGTATCCGGCAACGTGTCATGCGACCGCCACGCTGGCACTACAACAGCAATTAAAGGGAACCTGTCTTCTCCTCTCAAGCATTTGTAACTGTAAGAGCCACCATGTGCAGCAGTAATGCTGCACAAGGAACAGGTGGGTCTTTTCGTTATGCTCCTTGCAGACGTTGCACTTAACACTTATAAAATATGTGTCCCCTCATAACGTGAAACCGTCCCGGAGGTGGGACTTTCCTTCGCAATGAGATGCAGCACATCCTGCATTCATACCCCTTTGGCGCCAGCGCTGTTGTGTTAAACCTTGGCCATGCGCAGTTAGCGCTACCCATCTTCTGAAATCTTTTGTTGTCAGGATGACTGCGCCTGTGTGGCCGCGCAGCCCGAGATCCCGCCATGCAGTGTCTTCTGAGTTACTCACACTGCGGAGCTGGGATTCATGGGAATGCGCTGTGCATATATTCGCCTCTTTATCATCTCCTTCCGCCTTCCTATGACTGTGCGGTGTCACGGCCGTGGCATGTGATTTGGGATCAGCTGACGCCGCACACTCTGAGGAAGGCGTAAGGAGATGAGTGAGTTGCGAAGACAGGCACTGCGCAAGGCCATGAATCCCAGGCCCGCGGTGTCTTCTGAGTTACTCACACTGCGGGGTTGAGATTCATGGGAATGCGGTGTGCATATCTTCGCCTCTTTATCATCTCCTTCCGCCTTCCTATGACTGTGCGGCGTCACGGCCGTGGCATGTGACTTGGGATCAGCTGACGCCGCACACTCTGATGAAGGCGTAAGGAGATGAGTGAGTTGCGAAGACAGGCACTGCGCAAGGCCATGAATCCCAGGCCCACAGTGTCTTTTGAGTTACTCACACTGCGGGGCTGGGATTCATGGGAATGCGCTGTGCATATCTTCGCGTCTTTATCATCTCCTTCCGCCTTGCTCTGACTGTGCGGCATCACGGCTGTGGCATGTGATTAGGGATCAGCTGACGCCACACACTCTGAAGAAGGCGGATGTAGAGGAGTGAGAGGCAAAGATATGCACTGTGCATGCCCATGAATCCCAGGCCCACAGTGTGACTAAATCAGAAGACACTGTGTGGCGGGATCTTGGGCTGCGTGGCCGCACAGGCGCAGTCATCCTGACACCAAAAGATGTCAGAAGATGGGCAGCGCTAATTGTGCATGGCCAAGGTTTAACACAACAGCGCGGGCTCTGTGACAGATTCAAACAACGCTGAGGAGGCAGCGGCTGGCGCCAAAGGGGTATGAATGCCGGCTGTGCTGCGTGTCATTACAAAGGAAAGTCCCACTTCCGGGACGGTTTCATGGTGTCAGGGGACACATTTTATAAGTGTTGAGTTCAGCGTGTGCAAGGAACATAATTTTAAAGAGCCACCTTTTCCTTGTGCAGTGTTAGTGCTGCACAAGGTGGTTCTTTCAGATACTAATGCCTGGGGGGTTAAAGGTTCCCTTTCATCTTGCTCCAATTAGGCCTCAGCCTACACTCTGTTTGTCATGCAATCCCTGGGCTCCAACACCACCAGTTGCTGCTCAGAAGTCTCTTTGGCACGGGTGCTCCCTCCTGCCCAGCCTGGTTCCAGCACTGTCAGCTGGTTCCAGGTAGTGTCAAGGTCACTTAGACTCCAATACGTTGTCCTGTCGTGTTGCGGTCGGGTTAGCCGACTCCATGGTGCCTCCAGTTTAGGAGCATCCTATGTGGGCTGCGGCAATTGGTAATCAAGGCTGGTTCTGTAGTGCCAATAGGACAAGCTCCCCCTGTAGGACTGTTGGTTTTCAGTAACTGCGGCAGCCTCGCGGCCTAGCTATTATTTCTTTTCCTGTGGACCTTCTGCTCCACATCCTGGTTCCAGCACCGTCAGCTGGTTCCGGGCAGAGCCTTTGGCTTAGGAGCCTCCTTCTGGGTATCCGAGTTCCACCAACGTCAGGTGGTCCTTGGTAGTGCTTTGTGGCATAGGTACCTCCTGCTTAGTAACCGTGTTCCAGCACCGTCAGCTGGTCCTCGGTCATGCCATTGGCTCTTGCATCCTTGGGCAACGCATCCGGGTTCTGGTACCGTCAGCTGGTTCTCGGCAGTGTCTTTGTCAAGGGTACTCCCTCTTGCCCAGCCTGGTTCCAGCACCGTCAGCTGGTTCCGGGTAGTGTCAAGGTCACTTAGACTCCAATACATCGCCCTGTCGTGTTGCGGTCGGGTTAGCCGACTCCATGGTGCCTCCAGTTTAGGAGCTTCCTATGTGGGCTGCGGCAATTGGTAATCAAGGCTGGTTCTGTAGTGCCAATAGGACAAGCTCCCCCTGTAGGACTGTTGGTTTTCAGTAACTGCGGCAGCCTCGCGGCCTAGCTATTATTTCTTTTCCTGTGGACCTTCTGCTCCACATCCTGGTTCCAGCACCGTCAGCTGGTTCCGGGCAGAGCCTTTGGCTTAGGAGCCTCCTTCTGGGTATCCGAGTTCCACCAACGTCAGGTGGTCCTTGGTAGTGCTTTGTGGCATAGGTACCTCCTGCTTAGTAACCGTGTTCCAGCACCGTCAGCTGGTCCTTGGTCATGCCATTGGCTCTTCTACCTTCGGGTACCCATCCGGGTTCCAGTACCATCAGCTGGTTCTCGGCAGTGTCTTTTGCTCTTGTACCTTCTGCTCCCCATCCTGGTTCCAGTACCGTCAGCTGGTTCCAGGCAGAGCCTTTGGCTTAGGTGCCTCCTTCTGGGTATCCGAGTTCCACCAATGTCAGGTGGTCCTTGGTAGTGCTTTGTGGCACAGGTACCTGCGGCTTAGTAACCGGGTTCCAGCACCGTCAGCTGGTCCTCGGTCGTGCCATTGGCTCTTCTACCTTCGGGTAGCCATCTGGGTTCCAGTACCGTCAGCTGGTTCTCGGCAGTTCCTCGGCCTTCTTGTACCTCCTGCTACAGTTCCAAGTTCAAGAGCCTAAGCATGACGACCCTGAAGGCCGAAAAGCAAAAGAACAAGAAGCTGCAGAACAAAAAGCAGAACATTAAGCATAAGACTAAAAATCAGAGCAAAAGATATTATCTAAATTATACGGAGAACAAGACTAAGCAGTGTATGGGGGTGAGTCCGTTCCTCCTCGTGGTGCCCCTGGAAAAAACCTGCTGCTGCAGGCCAAACTGAACGCGGACAAATCCTGTTTTAAATCTTTTGTGACAGGCAGAACGGAAGGTGTAATCTTCAAACTTTTACAGATAACAACTACAGGAATGCCTGATTGTCACACATAAGATTTTGATGAAGAAGAGGAATATGAAGGAGATGATGAAGTTGAATATGAAGAAGAAGAAGAGTTGAATGAGAAGAATATGAGGAATTTTAAAAAAAAGGATAATAGGAAGAAGGTGAAGAAGAAGATGAATAAGGTGAAGAAGAAGTTGATGAAAAATATGCTGCTGGTGAGGATGATAAAGAAGAAAGTGTGGTAGAAGTAAAAAAAAGTGCAGAGCATGGAAGTAGAGAAACATAAATTTCTGACAAAATCTAAAAAACCTAAACATAGTCAAAATCTTTTGGACTCCAAACGTCTTAAAAAATTTATAATTCCTGCTATTCCATTTGAATGGGCTAAACCTCTATGCCTTTAATGTCCCCTCTACCTGCTCCGATACATGCTACGCTATTCTTAGTTGTTTTCCTTCATCTGGAATTAGGTTACAAGGAAATAAAGGGTTTATTTTAATTCCGATATTTTGCTCCCATTGACTTGCATTGGTATCGGGTATCGGTATCGGCGAGATCCGATATTTTGCCGATATCGGCCGATCCAATCCGATACCGATACTTTCAAATATCGGAAGGTATCGCTCAACACTACTATTAAGTCTGTGAAGCTTTTGAGTACACTCCTGATGACTAGTTCATAGAATGTGTGAACAGTTCTTCAGACTCACCCATCTGTGTTTCCGTACAGTCAGTTGTTCGGTTGGAGATTTGGGACACAGGGGGATGCAAGGGGAATTTGGATGCCACCTCTGTGGACTGTACTGGCTGTGATGTTGAGGTGGAGGAAGGGGAAGAGTGGCCACTTGAAGCTGCTATTGCCATCCAATCGAGCACACGCTCTTTCTGGGTCTCATCAACAAGGTGTACCACTGTGCGTCTGCTAAAGAAAGGTAGTGGAGTAGCCCGTCCAGTAACAGAAATTGCCAGTTGTCTTTGCATAGGACGTGATGTTGTTTCACTAGTGCTTTCACAAACATTACCACCTACCCCACGTACACCTTGAACACCAAGCCTAATTCCCCTTGCACCACGACCTCGCTTTTTCCCAGTCATGTTGCTCAGATAGTTTAGTAGGAGCACAGCATTAGCAATAAAAAATAGATTTTAAACACTGCATCACCTTTGCAAACAGCTGAATTTCAGCGACATTAAATTCAAAGGTGAAATATGGCGTGCTGTATCATGTGTTATGACCTGGTAGTCAGGACAATAATGGACCTGGTGGTTAAGAGCACATGGAATGACCTGATAGTTACTGATAATAAGGACGAGCTCTGGGACGTGGGAACTCTGCTGACCGCAATCCCTAAACCTATCAAACACACTAGAAATAGCCGTGGATTGCGCCTAACACTCCCTATGCAACTCGGCACAGCCTAAGAAACTAGCTAGCCCTGAAGATAGAAAAATAAAGCCTACCTTGCCTCAGAGAAATTCCCCAAAGGAAAAGGCAGCCCCCCACATATAATGACTGTGAGTAAAGATGAAAATACAAACACAGAGATGAAATAGATTTAGCAAAGTGAGGCCCGACTTACTGAACAGACCGAGGATAGGAAAGGTTACTTTGCGGTCAGCACAAAAACCTACAAAAAGACCACGCAGAGGGCGCAAAAAGACCCTCCGCACCGACACACGGTGCGGAGGCGCTCCCTCTGCATCCCAGAGCTTCCAGCAAGCAAGACAACAAATTAAATAGCAAGCTGGACAGAAAAATAGCAAACCAAAGAAATACAAGCTGGAACTTAGCTTCTGATGGGAAGACAGGTCACAAGAACGATCCAGGAATGAACTAGACTAATACTGGAACATTGAAAGGTGGCCTGGAGCAAAGATCTAAGTGGAGTTAAATAGAGCAGCAGCTAACGAATTAACCTCGTCACCTGTGAAACTCAGAAACACCCACCAAAGGAAGTCCATGGACAGAACCAGCCGAAGTACCATTCATGACCACAGGAGGGAGCCCGACAACCGAATTCACAACAGTACCCCCCCCCTTGAGGAGGGGTCACCGAACCCTCACCAGAGCCCCCAGGCCGACCAGGATGAGCCAAATGAAAGGCACGAACCAGATCGGCAGCATGAATATCAGAGGCAAAAACCCAGGAATTATCTTCCAGACCATAACTCTTCCACTTGACCAGGTACTGGAGTTTCCGTCTCGAAACACGAGAATCCAAAATCTTCTCCACCACATACTCCAACTCCCCCTCAACTAACACCGGGGCAGGAGGATCAACGGATGGAACCACAGGCGCCACATATCTCCGCAATAACGACCTATGGAACACATTATGGATGGCAAAAGAAGCAGGAAGGGCCAAACGAAATGACACAGGATTGATAACCTCAGAAATCTTATACGGACCAATGAAACGAGGCTAAAACTTAGGAGAGGAAACCTTCATAGGAACATAACGAGACGACAACCAAACCAAATCCCCAACACGAAGTCGGGGACCCACACAGCGCCGGCGGCATCTCAGATATGTTTCCAAAGTTTGATTAGTTTGTTCGGTTTGGCCATTTGTCTGAGGATGGAAAGCCGAGGAAAAAGACAAATCAATGCCCATCCTAGCACAAAAGGATCGCCAAAACCTTGAAACAAACTGGGAACCTCTGTCAGAAACGATGTTCTCCGGGATACCATGTAAACGAACCACATGCTGGAAAAATAATGGCACCAAATCAGAGGAGGAAGGCAATTTAGACAAAGGTACCAAATGGACCATCTTAGAAAAGCGATCACAAACCACCCAAATGACCGACATCTTTTGAGAGACGGGGAGATCCGAAATAAAATCCATAGAAATATGCGTCCAGGGCCTCTTCGGGACCGGCAAGGGCAAAAGCAACCCACTGGCACGAGAACAGCATGGCTTAGCCCGAGCACAAGTCCCACAGGACTGCACAAAAGAACGCACATCCCTATGAGGAGGTAGGGCACTGGCTTTGGGCTCATCAAATACATCCCGATAATCCGACAAAAACTCTGGAACTTCAGAAGGAGTGGAAGATGAAATAGACAAAAATGGAACATCACCATGTACTCCCTGGCAACCCCAGCTGGACACAGACATAGATTTCCAGTCCAATACTGGATTATGAGCCTGTAGCCATGGCAACCCCAAAACGACCACATCATGCAGATTATGCAACACCAGAAAGCGGATATCCTCCTGATGTGCAGGAGCCATGCACATGGTCAATTGGGTCCAGTACTGAGGCTTATTCTTGGCCAAAGGCGTAGCATCAATTCCTCTCAATGGAATAGGATACTGCAAGGGCTCCAAGAAAAAACCACAGCGCCTAGCATACTCCAAGTCCATCAAATTCAGGGCAGCGCCTGAATCCACAAATGCCATAACAGAATAGGATGACAAAGAGCAAATCAGAGTAACAGACAATAGAAATTTAGACTGTACCGTACCAATGGTGGCAGACCTAGCGAACCGCTTAGTGCGCTTAGGACAATCGGAGATTGCATGAGTGGAATCACCACAGTAAAAACATAGCCCATTCCGACGTCTGTGCTCTTGCCGTTCAGCTCTGGTCAAAGTCCTATCACATTGCATAGGCTCAGGCCCATGCTCAGATAGTACCGCCAAATGGTGCACAGCTTTGCGCTCACGCAAGCGTCGATCGATCTGAATGGCCAAGGACATAGACTCATTCAGACCAGCAGGCATGGGAAACCCCACCATGACATCCTTAAGGGCTTCAGAGAGACCCTTTGTGAAGATTGCTGCCAGGGCGCATTCATTCCACTGAGTGAGCACAGACCACTTTCTAAACTTCTGACAATATATCTCCGCTTCATCCTGACCCTGACACAGAGCCAGCAAGATTTTCTCTGCCTGATCCACTGAATTAGGTTCGTCATAAAGCAATCCAAGCGCCAGGAAAAACGCATGAACATCACGCAATGCCGGATCTCCTGGCGCAAGGGAAAATGCCCAGTCTTGAGGGTCACCACGTAACAAAGAAATAATGATCTTTACTTGTTGAACAGGGTCACCTGAGGAGCGAGGTTTCAAGGCAAGAAACAATTTACAATTATTTTTGAAATTCAAGAACTTAGATCTATCACCAAAAAACAAATCTGGAATTGGAATCCTAGGCTCTGACATCGGATTCTGAACCACAAAATCTTGAATGTTTTGTATCGTTGTAGTGAGATTATCCATCCAAGAGGACAGACCTTGAATGTCCATGTTTACACCAGTGTCCTGAACCACCCAGAGGTAATGGGGAAAATAGAGACAAAACACACTGCAAAGAAAAAAAAATGGTTTCAGAACTTCTCTTATCCCTCTATTGAGATGCATTAGTACTTTGGGCCACCTGTACTGTTATGACCTGGTGGTCAGGACAATAATGGACCTGGTGGTTAAGAGCACACGGAATGACCTGTTAGTTACTGATAATAAGGACGAGCTCTGGGACGTGGGAACTCTGCTGACCGCAATCCCTAAACCTATCAAACACACTAGAAATAGCCGTGGATTGCGCCTAACGCTCCCTATGCAACTCGGCACAGCCTAAGAAACTAGCTAGCCCTGAAGATAGAAAAATAAAGCCTACCTTGCCTCAGAGAAATTCCCCAAAAGAAAAGGCAGCCCCCACATATAATGACTGTGAGTAAAGATGAAAATACAAACACAGAGATGAAATAGATTTAGCAAAGTGAGGCCCGACTTACTGAACAGACCGAGGATAGGAAAGGTTACTTTGCGGTCAGCACAAAAACATACAAAAAGACCACGCAGAGGGCGCAAAAAGACCCTCCGCACCGACTCACAGTGCGGAGGCGCTCCCTCTGCGTCCCAGAGCTTCCAGCAAGCAAGAAAAACAAATTAAATAGCAAGCTTGACAGAAAAATAGCAAGCCAAAGAAATACAAGCTGGAACTTAGCTTCTGATGGGAAGACAGGTCACAAGAACGATCCAGGAATTAACTAGACCAATACTGGAACATTGAAAGGTGGCCTGGAGCAAAGATCTAAGTGGAGTTAAATAGAGCAGCAGCTAACGAATTAACCTCGTCACCTGTGAAACTCAGAAACACCCACTAAAGGAAGTCCATGGACAGAACCAGCCGAAGTACCATTCATGACCACAGGAGGGAGGCCGACAACCGAATTCACAACAATCGTGTTAGTCACAAAAGAAAGAATTGTTTGAGTGTGGATGAGGCCTGTATGACAAAGAAGATATCCTACAAATAATTTGAAAGTCAGATGTGCCCTACTGTATGATGATAGGAACAGAAGAATGTTTTGGTGGCCTCCGGATAAGACCTATATAACACACTAGATGCTACAAACTATTTTACAGTCAGGTCCCCTACTGTATGACACTAGGAACAGAAGGATTTTTGTGGTCTCTGGATCAGGCATTTACAGCTTAATTTCAACCCAACAAAATGACAGTGTGATACGGCGGGATATCTAACTTTTTGTAACTGAAAAATTATATATTTTTTAATGTGCCTTAAGTCTGCAGACAGTTTCGTATCACCACAGCACTAAATGACAACATGGGATATGGCGAGCTGTACCATATTCAGCAATGGAAAAATTATATATTTTTTTAATCGCGTTAGGTCTGCAGACAGGTTTATATCACCACCACAAAATGACAACGTGGGATACAGCAGGCTATTTCATATTTAGCAACAGAAAAAATTATAATTTTTTTTTTGTGCCTTAGGTCTGCAGACAGTTTCATATCACCACAGCACAAAATGACAAGGTGGGATACAGCATTCTGTTTCACATTTAACTGAAAAAATATTATTTAGAATTTTGTACTCGTGCAAGGAGCACAATAGAAGCAGTGCGCTTGTAGGACATGTGCCCTGCAGGTTTTGTCTGTGGACCTCAGTAATGGCAAGAAAAATGCTGGAAGGTAAATTTAACAGCCACACCAGACACTAGTTATCTGACAGATATACAGCCGCCTAGCTAACTAGCTAAAATTTTGCTGCTAACAGTGCCAGCGTCAGGAGCAGCCTCTCTGCGCTGTTACAGTGTCAAAATGGCGCTAAAACAAGATGTCTGCTCTTTATATGGAGAGGGACATGTGATTTCAGCAGCCAATAACACAAGCTGTTGTGTCAGGACATTGTGGGTGTTTCCTGCGCCCTGATTGGCTAGCTGCAATGTGCACACATAAAGTTAGGAAAAAAAATTACTGTTAACAAGAACACCGCGCCTCTGTACTCTGCAAACCCTTCCCCTCATCAAACACGCGCCAAATGCTCATGATACCCCACCATTATCATTGCTAAAGTGCTGATAATACGTTTTTGGAAACGCCAATATTTTCCTGCACTTTTTACTGAATGTTACCTACTTTTTCCAATTTTATAACATTTTGCTTGTGTTTCTGATCACGACTCCGAATGTGCCATACTCGTTTCGAATTTATGTTTGGCAATCATTTTCCGAGCAAATTCGTTCATCGCTATTCTCTATATGTAAAGCTAATCGTTTAGAGTTGAGTACATTTTGTGCACAGCTTACAGAATTCAGTTTGTGGAAAGGACAAAATAAGTTCAACCAGGTGAAAAAAATAGAGAGACAAGGTAAGGACTAATGATGAGTGAGTATACTCGTTGCTCGGGTGGTCTCCGAGTATTTGTTGTGACTGCTCCGAGATTTAGTTTTCCTTGCCGCAGCTGGATGATTTACCGCTGTTAGCCTTCCTGAGTACATGTGGGGGTTGCCTGGTTGATAGGGAATCCACACATGTAATCAAGCTGTCTAGTAGCCGCAAGTCATCTAGCTGCGGCAAGGAAAACGAAATCTCCAAGCACTAACAAATACTCGGAGACCACCTGAGCGTACTCTGGAAAACCCAAACAACGAGTATACTCGCTCATCACTAGTAAGGACGTTTGGAAGAAAGAATGTATTTTTGCAGTAGGTGGGAAGAATTAGTCTATGACCCTATTATTGGGTGAGTGTAAGAAGACGTTATGGGGTGAAAGGGATTTCTGGTTGAAGAAGACGGTTATACTCAATAGGACGGGATCTCTGAGTTAGATACAGTAGACTTGTATCAATGACACTATATGAGTTACCATAGAATGGCCTCATGCATTCTAATAGAAGGAAATGTGTCAGATTGCTGGAGGCATGTTATCATGTGATAAGTTATTTGAGCAATTTTACTGGACTGTGTTCACTTATAATTGGCCATGATTTTTTTCTCTCTTTCTTGATGTTGCAGCGATCTATCTTCCAAAAGCAACAAAATCATATATGAAGATTTCACCGGGTTGCTTACGAGAATACATTTCTTATCTCAGTTGAACACTTCTGTTTGTAATAATATCCAATAAATTACTTTAAAATGGCCAGTGATACCAGGGTAAGTTTTGCTTGGCTTGCACAATCCCTTATGACAGTTGGAGTCACTGCAACAGTGGCTAAGTATTATTTCTATATATAGTAAGCTATTTATACCCAGGCAGAAAACTGAGCTGAATCTGCAATGTGAGGAGGAAGGAGCAGAAGATAACCGTATGCATCCAGATGCTCACTATGCAGCACAGTATGGTTGCTAATTCACATACAACCTTACTGTGTATTACTGGGCAGAAATCATTACTGCCTACAATGCATTATGATAATAAACTGCAAACATAGACAATACAAATCTATTACACTTTAATTTAAAAAATTTTAAAAAATATATGAATTATCGAAACAATCTAGCAGGACACCTAAAGTTACAGGCATTTCTTAAACAGTTTTAAAGGTCAGGTTGAAGGATTGTCAAGCAGACAACCATTTAATATTCACCATTCTTCATAAAATAGAAAGCATATTTCTATGACGAAGTCATCAATATCACATCGGTGGGGTGTGACACCTGCCATTTCCATTGATCAGCTGTTCTGGTTGCTGGTGGCGGCCGAATAAGGTCAGTTGCGGAGCTGCACAACACTGCTGTATAGTGGCCATGGCTGGGTACTGCACACGCGCACCTATTGTAATGACACCTGGCACCCAATCAATTCTTTTACATTTGATTCAAATAATATATTTTCTGTATACAAGGTATTTAAAAAAAATCGCTGTGTAATTTGGGGTGTATTATTCCGCCAAGGTTTTCTTGTTTTTACAGCTCCAGAGATCAATGTTAAAAGCAATTGCATTTCACAATTGCCATGTTAATTGAACAGTGACTAGCACTACATATATTCTTGTCAGCTTTGATTTTTTATGGAAAACGAGGTTTTGTTGTTATTTCACTACACCTTTTTGGAAATGCAGTAAACTGAGTTTTCCTACAAGAGTAAACTCTGTGTCCTTTTCTTACTCTTATCATTTCATAATCATCCTCCTTCCTAGAGCTAAATTAGTTGTATACCCCATGAGCCCCATCCTTACTAATCGAATCTGACGTATACGGAAAGTCTTAAACTTTCTGACTTCCAGATGCCTAGAAGTGGGTGTTCTGCTTTATCACCGATTGAACACAACAAGCAATTCTGAAAAATGTCACAGGTGAGGATGTTACCTTTAGTAGCCATTCAAACCCATTTATACAAACTTCTGTACATGTTATCAGGCTAAAATCACCATGGTATGTAAACTTTTGATCAGGGCAGGGCCGTATTTGCCTCTAGGCACTTGAGGGCATGTGCTAGGGCGCCAGGATGCGGGGGTCGGCACCTGAGCAAGTTTTTTTTTTTTTTTTAAAGTCCGGGGTCGGCTGCTCGCCCACCTCCCCACCTTCTTGAAGACATCATACTCACCCTCTTCCAGCAGTGCCTGCAACTCTGTTGGTCTCAGCACCGAAAGTTTTCCTGTGCTCAGCAGTCACATGGTACCGCTCATTAAGGTGATGAATATGGATGCGTCTCCACTCCCATAGGCATGGAGCACATATTCATTACCTTAATAAGCGGTACCACGTGACTGCTCACAGAGGAAGAAGATGCCGGCGCCTGAACAACAGAAAGATATGCAGGGATCGCACAAGGATTTGGAGGGTGAGCCCAGCCAGAGGCATATCTAAGGGAGTGCAGCCAGCTGGGGGCACAGCCTAATGCAGCGGTCCGCATTGTCTCCACCGGCGGCGGCATTCTGTCGAACCAGACTGAGAGTCAGCTGTTCTCTGTGCTGACTGTCAGGCTGACAGCTGGCACAGAGAAGCTGCAGAGTGCTGGCTCTATCCTGCTTCCTGCCCGTGCTTCCTCTCACACAGAAAGCATCGCTGCTGGATGATGTCATCATTCAGCAGCGGCTGTGCCAGAGAAAGGAAGGTGACGAGATGGTGTGGAAGAGCGGTGAGTGAGTGTGTGTTGTGTGTGTGTGTAGCATTGCGGGGGAATGTGCAGAGAGGTAAATGGTGTTGTGTGTGTGTAGGGGAGGAGAGGGCAATGATGGGGCTGATGGGGAGAAGGCAATGATGGAGTGATGGGGATAGTGGGGGAGGAGGAAATAATGGAATAGGTGGAATTGGCAAGGATGGGGTGATGGGGCAGGAGGAAATGATGGATGTGGGGGAAAGGACAATAATGGGGGTGGTGGGGAGAAGGAAATAATGGAGGTGGTGGAATGGGCAATAATGGGGGTGTGGGGAAGGAGAAGGCATTGATGGAGGTGGTGGAATGGGCAATGATGGTGGTGGGGTGAATGCAATGGTGGTGGTGGGGGAGGAGGAAATTATGGAGATGTGGAAAGGGCAGTATTGGGGGGTGGAGGGGGGAAGAAATGATGGAGGTGGTGGAATGGGCAATAATGGGGGTGGTGGGGGAGAAGGAAATAATGGAGGTGGTGGAATGGGCAATGATGGGGGTGGAGGAGAATGCAATGGTGGTGGTGAGGGAGGAGGAAATGATGTAGGTGGTGGAAAGGGTAATAATGGGGGGTGGGGGGAGGAAATGATGGAGGTGGTGGAATGGGCAAGGATGCTGGTGGTGGAAAGGACAATGATGATGGTGGAAGGGGGGAGAAAATGATGGAGGTGGTGAAATGGGCAAGGATGGTGGTGGTCGAAAGGACAATGATGGTGGTGGTGGAAAGGGCAATGATGGGGATGGTGGAGGAGGAGGAAATGATGGATGTAGTGAAAAGGGCAATGATGGGGATGGTGGGGGAGGAGGAAATGATGGAGTTGGGGAAGAAGGCAATAATGGTGTTAGTGGATAAGACAATGATGGGAGTGGTGGGGAAGGAGGCAATGATGGGGTGGTGGAGGAGAAGGCTGTGATGGAGGTGGTGGAAAAAGCAATGATGGGGTGGTGGGTGAAAAAGCAATGATGGTGGTGGAGAAGGCAATGATGGAGATGGTGGAAAGAACAATGATGGGGTAGTGGGGGAGAATGCAATGATAGTGGTGGTGGAAAGGGCAATAATGGGGGTGATGGGGGAGGAGGAAATGATGGAGGTGGTGGAATGGGCAATGATGGGAGTGGTGGTGGAATGGGCAATGATGGGAGTGGTGGGGGAAAAGACAATGATGGGTGGTGGTGGAGAAGGCAATGATGGAGGTGGTGAAGAGGGCAATGATGGGGTGGGGTAGAGGACAATAATGGGATGCGGGGGAGGAGGACAATAAGGGGTTTTGGGGATTGGGGTGGGAGGAAGGGGGACTTATAACAGACTTAAGAACAGGGGGAGGTGGAAGAAGACATTATTAGATTATATAGATTAGCGAAATTAGGATTATTTAGTCTAGAAAAAAGACGACTGAGGGGCGATCTAGTAACCATGTATAAGTATATAAGGGGACAATACAAATATCTCGCTGAGGATCTGTTTATACCAAGGAAGGTGACGGGCACAAGGGGGCATTCTTTGCGTCTGGAGGAGAGAAGGTTTTTCCACCAACATAGAAGAGGATTCTTTACTGTTAGGGCAGTGAGAATCTGGAATTGCTTGCCTGAGGAGGTGGTGATTGGCGAACTCAGTCGAGGGGTTCAAGAGAGGCCTGGATGTCTTCCTGGAGTAGAACAATATTGTATCATACAATTATTAGGTTGGGGTGATGTGGTGACCGCTGGCTCTCTTCTGTACCCCTCCGTTGCCACTCCGTGTGAATCTCTCCTCGGTCTGATTGAGGTATGTGCCATTAGGGTACTTGTATCCTGCTAGCACCTTCTATTCCAACTATTGTTTGTGGCAGACACATTTATATTTTGGTGCTTTCCATCATACTATCCGTTGGGGTTACGGAATTAATTATATTCGTAGACTACTCATGTATGTCATGACCACTATGAAAAATATGTATTACTCTATTCCATGTATGTCATGACTCATAGGAATGTTATGTATTATTTCTAGCCGCGGATCTCCCATCCCATCCATTTTTGTTTATATGCACTTTGGTCTTATCCACTAATCCACTCTGGTTTTATGTATATATATATTATGTGCTCTAATAAAGTTGTATATTTTTATATCTAATTCTTGGCCTTCTGATCGTCCTTTGTTCTTTTGGGTAATTATTAGGTACTGTAGAAGGACGTAGATCTGGGGATTTATTATGATGGAATATAGGCTGAACTGGATGGACAAATGTCTTTTTTCGGCCTTACTAACTATATTACAATGTTATTATCACTTATGTCTAACACAGTCCCTTAGTATAGAGTGTACGTTCCTAATAAGTATAACACAGTCCCTTAGTATATAGTGTACTCGCTTATTATATATAGTACAGTCCCTTAGTATATAGTGTACTCACTTATTCTGTATAACACCATCCTTAGTTACATCGTTTCCTCTTTTATTATGAATAACATCGTCCCTTATTACATACCATCCTCTCTAGTTATATATGGTGCCGTCCCTTATTATATAGCTTCCTCTGCTGTTATGTACAGTACTGTCTCTTACATAGTGTTCATTTTGCTATTCACAGCACCCTCTTTTATTACATAGTCCCCTCTCTATTTAGATATAAAATGACTGCTGATTGAGGAGTCAGTGACCAGATGACCAGTCCATCAGCTCCTCCATTAGAAAAGAAGCTTTCACATACTCCATCAACCATCATTGCATTATACAGCTAACAAGAGATGATGGTATGCAATAAAAAACAGGGCTCTATATAATCCAATATGTAAGGGATGATACTGTACATACTGTACATAGAGAGAGAGGGCAGAGTATAATAATGTGTGGGGAGAATTGGAGTGGGGATGGGGGTGTTTAATGTGTGGGGTGAGATTTGGAATGGAGATGGGGTTATTTATTGTGTGTGGGGAGATTTGTAGTGGGGATGGGGGGATTTAATGTGTGGGGTTGATTTGAGGACACAAAATGAAGAGCAAAGGGGCAAATGGGGGCATATCTGAGGAAACAGTACAGGGGAATTGGCGGCATGTATGAGGAAACGGGGGAATGAGGGCATATATGAGGAAAGAGTACTGGGAAATGGGGGCCATGTACGAGGAACAGTATGTGGGAATGGGGGGCATATATGAAGAAACAGCATTAGGGTTAGGGGTGTGTTTGAATTAGGGTTTCAGTTATAATTGGGGGGTTTCCACTAGGGTTGAGCAAAACGGATCGGACAAATTCAAAAATCGCTGACTTTCGGCAAAGTCGGGTTTCATGAAACCCGACCCGATCCTAGTGTGGCATTGGCCATGAGGTCGGCGATCTTCGCACCAAAGTCGCGTTTCGTATGACACGTTCAGCGCCATTTTTCAGCCAATGAAGGAGGACGCAGAGTGTGGGCAGCGTGATCACATAGGTCTCGGTCCCCACCATCTTAGAGAAGGGCATGACTGTGATTGGCTTGCTTTCTGTGGCGTCACAAGGGCTATAAAAGGGTGTGCACACCGACCGCCGTCTTACTTCTGCCGATCGTAGCATAGGGAGAGGTTGCCGCAGCATCAGAAGAAGGGATATAGTTAGGGAGGGAAGATTAAGCCCCGAAACTGCTTGTGCTGTAGCGATTTCCACTGTCCAAGACCACCATTTGTTTGGAGGGACAGTGGAGGCTAGATTTTTGTGCATCAGCTCTGTAGTTTACTAGGCTTCCTTATAAGGCTCCCTGATAGCTGCATTGCTGTTTGCACGCCTCTGTGCAAACCAACTGCTTTTTTAAAAGCAAAAATCCTGTTTCTCTTTTCTGCACAGTTATCTTGTTTATTTGTCCACACTTTTGTTTGCAGCAGTCCTTTTTATTGCTGCCATACTTGTCCTGAGATTATTGTAGGAGATTGAAATTGTACTACAGTCCTTGTATTTTTTCATATATCTTCCAGCCACTTTCTGCCACTTACATTGTGTTGTTTTATGCACAGGGCCTGAGGTTTGGTTTAGTCTCCCCCCAAAAAAAAGTGAGCTACAAATTATCACAAAGTGGATATACTTCAGTCCTGTTAGTTTGTGGTATATCAGCCAGCCACTTTCAGCCACTTACATTGTGTTGTTTTTTTGTACAGGGCCTGCTTTTTTGTTCCATCTCCCAAAAAAAAGGGAGATTTAAAATCTCAACACGTTTATATACACCTTCTACCTAGTTTTACAGTACCATATAACGGTTATTATTTTGGTTAGATTTTCCAAAAAATGAGGAAGTCAGCTGGAAGAGGCCATGGGCGGTGGTTGCGAGCTGGTACTGATGGTGGTGGTGGTGCATCTGGTGGTAGTGGCAAAAGCACAATAGCACCTAAGGCTGGAGGTGTTGAGCCAGCGTCATTGTCTAGCTGCACGAGGCCTCGAAGACTCCCTTATCTGGGAGTAGGAAAACGGCTTTTAAAGCCGGAGCAGCAGGAAAATGTTTTGGCTTGACTTGCTGACTCAGCCTCTAGCTCTTTCGCCTCCTCTTCAGAAAGTTCCAAATATAAAAGCAGCGAGTCGACAGTGGATGCTCCCGGTCAGGAACAAGACGTTTCCTTGTGTCCTTCACCCAAACCAAAAGTGAAGGATGCGGCAGGCGACACTACAGGTTACTCCATGGAGCTCTTTACACATACCTTGCCTGGGTTAGAACGGGAAATTGTTAACTGCCCATTACAAGATGAATCGGACATGGAGTGCACTGATGCACAACCACAGCTAGATTATAATGCTGTTCCATTGACTCAGATCACTACATTGCCCTCACAGTGTCCTGAGCCAGAATCTGAACCTGATGAGCCTATGGTGCCAAACGCTATAGCACCTTACACGGTGACACAGAGGAAGGTGCACATGACATTGAAGAGGAGGTAATAGATGACCCAGTAGTTGACCCAGATTGGCAGCCATTGGGGTAAGAGGGTGCCGCTGCCAGTAGCTCAGAAACAGAGGAGGATGATCCGCAGCAGCCATCTACATCATAACAGCTGTCATCTGGCAGGCCTGTATCAGGCCAAAAACGTTTGTCAAAAACAAAAACAGTTTTCAGACAGCGTGGCCACCCGGTGAAAGTAGCACAGGGTGCAATGCCTGAAAAGGTATTCCATAGTAGGAAGAGTGCAGTGTGGCAATTTTTTTAACCAAGATCCGAATGATCAGTCAAAAGTTATCTGTAAGAAATGCTCAAAGACCTTTAGCAGAGGGAAGAATCTTCAAAATTTAAATACAACGTGCATGCGTAGACATTTAACCAGCATGCACTTGCAAGCCTGGACTAACTACCAAACGTCCCGTACCGTTGGTGCACCTGCTCAGAATGAAGGTAGTCAACAACGCTACATTGCTTCCCTCACTGGAAGCCCACCGGTTAGGACACCACCAGCAGCAAATGTGGAGGTATCGTCACAAGGCCAAAGCAGTCAGGGAATCACAAGGTTATTGGTAGGAAACACTGTATGTAGGCCAACATCGAGAATACCATCACCAACGCTCTCTCAATCCGCCATGTCCACCACCACCGCCAGTTCCACCATATGCACCTATCCAATCCAGCTCACCCTACAAGAGACTCTTGTTAGGAAAAGAAAGTACTCATCCTGTCATCCGCGTACACAGGGTTTGAACGCCCACATTGCTAGACTAATCTTGTTAGAGATGATACCTACCGGTTGGTTGAAAGCAAAGCTTTCAAAGCCCTGATGGCCTACACAGTACCACGATATGACTTACCCAGTCGACACTTCTTTGCGAAAAAAGCCATCCCAGCCCTCCACCAGCATGTCAAAGACCGCATTGTCCATGCACTGAGGCAATCAGTCAGTAAAAAGGTGCACCTCACAACAGATGCATGGACCAGTAGGCATGGCCAGGGACATTACGTGTCCATCACGGCACACTAGGTTAATGTGGTGGATGCAGGTTTCACAGGGGACAGCCAGAGTGGGACAGTTCTGCCTAGCCCACGGTCTAGGAAACAGCTGGCTGTAGGCGTTCGCCACCCCTCCTCCTCCTCCTCCTCCAGAAGCAAAAGCTCATCCACAGAGCGCAGTCGCACGACCACTCCATCTGCAGCTGCCAGTGTTGCACACGAGGTGTCCCATCATCGAACAGCTAAGCGTCAGCAGGCTATGTTAGAAATGAAGTGTTTGGGCGACAACAGATACACCACGGAAGTATTGGCCGAGTACTTGCAGCAACAAACTCAGTCATGGCTAGGCAGTGTACATCTTGAGGCATGTAGAAAAGCTGCAGAGACACCATCACGTGTTTCTCAACGCAAGCAATAAATAGCCAGGTCTTTCACCGGGAAGGAACAACCACGGGAAGGGCAGCATCCAAAAAGGAAAACCACCTATGCAAAAAAACATGGTATCCATCCACAGACAGCTGTTTCAGGGTATTTGCCCCTCATCAGTGTGGAGTAGGAAACTGGCTATTAGGAGCAGTGCCTAGTAAAAGGACTATAAACATAAGATGAATGACATTTTAATATATGACCGCTTGCAGTCTCATGGATCAGCAGCAGCCGACAATTTGAGCGTGTGTTTCTCATCAACAAGGTGAACACTTTTATTGAAATATACTATCCTTAGTCTGTGGGATAAGACCCTATTGCACTTTTTTATGCTTCTTGAAACACTATGCACTCAGGAAGGCAGGGTTTCAATAAATCCAAAGAAATGTACCATGGGGAAAGAATAGACCAAATACATAGGATATGTAGTAGATAGAGGCGAGATGAAACCCTAGATCAGTAAAGTGGATGTAATCCAAAACTAGCCAAGACTACTTTCATAGTAGCAAGTTGCAGCTTTTCTGGAAATTGTGGGGTACAACAAGAGGCTCCTCCCAAACTTTGCAATTATAGCTGCACCCCTGACCGATGTACTATGGCCAAAAGCAATGCGGAGGTGGCCTTTCGAGTACTGAAAGTAGCTCTATGTAAGCAGCTGGTTCTGGTTGCTCCCAACTTTAAGAAGCAATTCGCACTCTAGACAGACTCTCATATGTTGGATCAGGAGCACCCCATTCTCTACCTAAGTAAGAAGCTGTTGACATGTGAGAAGAATTATCCCATAGTAGAAAATGAATGCTTGGCCATAAAGTGGGCTATGGAAACATTGCAATACTACCATTAGGATACTGCAGGAGACACATGTGCTTGGTATATAGGAGAGAGGAGGCAATTAAGGGTCCCCGCCACCTCCTTACAGTGGGACCACTTTTCTGCTAATTTAATCAAAAATGGTGTTTACTAATTAACCTGTGTTATTTATATGCTCTAATCCTTTTGCTTATTTACTTACAGTAAGGTAAATGTACATTTGTTTCTGTCTTAGGTTTGGACAAAGAAGACTTGGAAATACTAGCTGCTGGGGAATGACGTCCTCCAGGATTGTTGATCAATTTTTACGTTATCACGCTATCAGGCTCCTCAGCTGTACTGAAGAATCCTTAGGACTATGATGAGTTGAACAGTTTTTATTTCCAGAACACATTTCAATGCCGGACTAGCATCTTTATCTGGCAAAAAAAACAATTGCATGGCAAGTGTTCAAGGGCAGAGGGTTTAAAAAGTCTGGAGGTGTGACTGAAACTGAAGAAAATGACCAAAAAAGATTTGAAAAAAGAGGGAAGAGTGGAAGGAGGGTGATAGAAGAGGTAAACGAGAGGAATGTGGAATAGAGTGAGATTGCAAAGGAGATGTAAAAAGAAGTAATGAGGGAAATAGAATAGAAAAAGAAGAAGGCAACAGGAAAGAAACAAATAGAATAAGTGGAGAAATAAGGTGAAAATAGGAAAAAATAGGAGTAAGTTGGGGAATTGTTAGGCAGGGATCGAACCCTTGCAGTGTAAGAAAAAGGGTGTAGGAAAGGATAAATAAATTGATTGAGCATTGGGAGTGTAACACTGGTGGGTGTAGACCCCCTGCACCAGCGGTTGGGCTTATCTTGGAGGGGAGTAACTAAGTGCATAGGCTTTGGGGCCTGTAGTCACCAAGAACCTCTGGAGAATATACAAAATTAAAATACATTATCTCATACATGTTCCTCTCTGGAAGATAATGTCATATAAAACTCTGCAATCTCTTTCTCTGTGACTGAAAAATTGATGTTTTAATTCATATGAAAATGAAGCTTAAGTGCTTTTGGAGTGTGAAAGCACTAAATCCTTGCCTTCCTGGCTCTATTTCCTGCCCAGCCTTACCTTCATCTGCTTGATTGATAGATAACATATTGGGTAGTCAAAGCAGGAGGCTATCAGTCAAATAGTGAAAGGTGGGGTTGGATAGGGAACAGAGCGAGGGAGGCAAAGGCTATGGAAGTGCATTGACACTCCCAGAGCACTTAAGTTTCATTTGCATATGAGTTGAAACAATATTTTTTTAAATTAAGGAGCAAAAGATTACTTCAGCAAATTAATAGATTACATATTTCAAAGAGCAACACTTTGGAGGGGGTATCATTCTGATAGATTCCCTTTAAATGCTTTAGTAGCAAAAAAAGAAGAGTTAAAGTCTAGGTTCACTTTTCCAACTTTTTTTTCTTCAATGGTTAATAATAAACCAACTTAGCGATATGTTCGGATAAAAATGTCCTATGATTTTTCATCAATAGCTCTTTCATTGTCATACTACCTTCTAACTGTCCTTGAAATGAACATTATCATAATCTGGGGAACAGATGGAAGCAAATATGACTCCAGAATTAAAGAATATAAGATTTTTTTTATTTTGCCCTTTACCATGGAGATGTGTTGCCTTTACAGGAGTTGTAAAAACAAAACAATAGAAAATTTGTAATTAAGTGTTACTTGCAATGTTATTTCTTTTTTTAGTTTAAAGGCTTTGAAACACTACAAAATTGGATGTGAAGGTGGAAATGACTTTTAATGAAACTTCTATTATCCTAAAAAGGTGTGAATTCATTAACACATTTAATATCTGTGGAAGAAAAATAATTTTCACTAAGGCTATCCTTGTAGAAAAATGAAGAACCTCTTCCATTGTTTGCTCTTGTAGCTCACAATTGCAATAACACTTTCACGTGGTTCTCCAGTCACTTCATATTGATAACATATTATTATTATTATTATTATAGCGCCATTTATTCCATGGCGCTTTACATGTGAGGAGGGGTATACACAATAAAAACAAGTACAATAATCTTGAACAATACAAGTCACAGCTGGTACAGGAGGAGAGAGGACCCTGCCCGCGAGAGCTCACAATCTACAAGGGATGGGTGAGGATACAGTAGGTGAAGATGGAGCTGGTCGTTCAGTGGTTTGGTCGATCGGTGGTTACTGCAGGTTGTAGGCTTGTCGGAAGAGGTGGGTCTTCAGGTTCTTTTTGAAGGTTTCGATGGTAGGTTGAAACTCTAATATGTTGTGGTAGAGAGTTCCAGAGTAGGGGTGATGCGCGAGAGAAATCTTGTATGCGATTGTGGGAAGAGGAGATAAGAGGGGAGTAGAGAAGGAGATCTTGTGAGGATCGGAGGTTGCGTGCAGAAAAGTACCGGGAGATGAGTTTGTGGCACCCCTAGGGGTATTTGCCACAAAAATAGTTACTGACAGTAAATACAAATACTAAAATAGCAAGACTGCACTACCACCTCCGGCCAGAAGGGGGAGCTCCAGAGACTCCCCTTGATCCATTCTGGTCTGAGAGAAGAAATGGCAGTTGGGCTAAGGAGCTGAAAGTGAGAGGTCATACAGCTGAATTTCTAACAGTCCTGTGACTGTTTCCAGGCCTAAATCACCGGCCTGAGGAGAAGAGGGACAGAGAAAAAGGACATTGTGAGGACCGGGTAGCATTAATCACTACCCAGAACAGGCGCAAAGATGGATACCGGATCCGTGGCTGTATTCATTATATATAATACAGCAACCGGAAAAACGTGAGGTGATATCAGCTTCACTAGGGCCGGACGCAGCAACAGACACAGAGTTCAGCGGTACTCCCGGGGGGGGGGGTAAGCTGATAAAAGGACTCAGGTTGCCCTTCGAACCAGGACACGGAGGGGACAGATTGGGCCGGCAACCAGTTCACATACAGCAGCAGGGCCACACAGAAATTGTGTACAATAAGAGGCGAAGACCCCGGAAGGGTCAAAGTAACTCAGAGTTCCCATACAGACTCCGGTGACAGGACTGGTTGTAATTCCCTTTATGTTAAAGTAAACTGGTTAAACGTTTCAGTGCCTCAGTCTTTCATTTGGACAATAGCCAATATCCAGGATCGGGATCATCGCCGCTGGGAGAACCTGCTGCTGATCAAGTAAGTGCCTGCTCCCTCACGATACCCCTTACACCGTGTATTGCCTGAGGCCACAGCACCGGGTCAAGCCACCCGTGACATCCCCCTCAAGAGACAGACTCCATTGGTCCGGTGCTGGGTATCCCGGTCTCCTGGGCGTCACAATTGGCGTCACGAACAGGATCTAGCCAGCCCGTATACCGGGTATTGTGTGCCGTGATTGGAGCCCAAAATTGTGAAAACTTGGATGAAAAATCTTGAAAATTGACTTTATTAAAGAAAAATCCATTCCCCATTGAAAACTATTGAAAGTGACTTTTCCCCATTGGTTATAATGGAGTAAAGATGGCCGCCATCCCCTGAGCTAATCACCTCATAACCGTTAGGCACGAGACTGTTAATTGAGCTACACCATCACCTGAACCCCAGTCTGACTGAAAAACTTCAGAATCCGCCATTACAGAGCGCGCGGCGGGCGGGAGCAGCAGGGGGCGTGTCATTGTGGGCGGCACCAAGCTGAGCGCTCTGACGTCAGAGCAAGGGGAAAACCGATCCTGCTGCACAGCGGAACGAATCTACACTATCCCGACGGAAGCGGAGGACCGGAAGGGTCCGGATTAACTAAGGGGGCACAGTATGTCGCAGCACGGAGACGCCACAGCACCCGGCGACGCTAATGCAGCTGAAAGACAGAGTGTCGATAGAGAGTCCGGTAGCGCAGCGGTGCAAGGAGTGGCGCCCATCATGCCGGTGCTGATGCCATATACCCCGGGTGGCCCATGGCTTCCAATGTATGAAGGTGAGCCTAATACCCTTGACGATTTCAGAGAAAAGATGCTGGCCCATTTTGACATGTTCCCCGTGGGTGAAGTTCAGCGTGTTAGTCTCCTGATGATGCAGTTAAGAGGCCATGCTAAGCGAGAAGTCACAGCATGAGCAGCTGATCTAAAAGGCACTGTTGAACGCATATTTGCTGGATTAAAAGCTACATTTGAAACCACTGCCAGCAGCAAAGCTAAAATACGATTCTTTAATTGCAAACAAAAAGCTAATGAGGGCGTGAGAGACTTTGCCTTAAACCTGCAGGAAGCCCTTAAATCACTTACACTGACTGAACCCATTTTTAACACCGGAGCGGATAAACTGCTAAGAGATCAATTTATTGAGGGACTCTACACCCCTTCTCACCGGGGGCATGTGAGCATGCTTGTTTTTAAGAACCCTGAATTGACATTTGCCCAATTAAAGGAGAGCGCTATACGTCTCCAGTTGGCAGAGGCACCTCGGGATAAGGATCCTGCGCAACCCATGGCAGAGGCACCTCAACAACAGGGAGTGCCAGTGACATCAGCTATGTCCGGGGCCATTGCAAAGCCCCTGGGGCCCAGTACTAATGAGGCTCTTCAACAAAAGCTTGACTCTTTAACTGATGTTGTTGCTTCAATGGCTAAAACCATGCAGGAGATGAGAGGACCCAAGATGGAGTTGGCAAACCGTAGAGAAGATGTTCCATGGATGAGACCCCGGAGATACCCGACATGGAGAGGACGACCCCGCGACCGCTACCAACCGGATGGACAGCCCATTTGCCGCCGTTGCCAGCAGCCAGGCCACTTTGCACGAGATTGTGATTTAAACGGGAATCCCCTGGGAATGCGGGCCGCTTCGCAGGAATGAACTTTCAAGGCCCAACACCCTGGCACGACAGGTACATCGGAGGACGACCCATTATCCCTATCGTGCTGGACGAAATGCCCCTCAACGCTTTGCTGGACACAGGTTCCCAGATTTCATCTATACCGTATATCCTTTATAAGAGGTACTGGGCTGATGCAGATATTGATAAAGGGCCCTCTGATGTTGAACTAGATATATGGGCCAGTAATGGTAACTTGGTACCGAAACTAGGTTTCAGGGAGATGACCATAAAGATTGGTAAAGTAGAATTGAAGAAACAGGGTATAATTGTTGTTGATGTTGACCGGCGGAACTGTGAACCAACTGTATTGATAGGAATGAATGTGTTAGAGAACTGCTTTTCCGAAGTCATTTCTGTCTTACAGCAAATTGCTGAAACTGCCCAATCCTGCCAGCAGAGAGTTCTCCGGAGGGAAATAAAAGTATTGATGTTAAGGCAACAGGTAGAAGTTGCAGGTGGAGAAATCGGCAGTGTGAGGGTAAGTGATCCAACGTCTATTGTAATCCCACCAAAAACAGAAATGCTGGTATGGTGTAGAGCAGCCATTGGTACTAAGGGACGAGATTATCAAGCCTTAACAGAACCAGTGTACACCGACAGCAGGCCCACTATACTCACAGCACGAGGGATAGTCGAGGTACACCGAGGACGGGTGCCGGTACGACTTTTGCACTGTGGAGAGGAAGAGGTCACTTTGCCAAGGTATGCTACAGTGGCAAAGCTATATACTGTTGACAACAATGCCATCACAACCATTGAGCCCTTAGAACCAACCTGTCAAGTGGAAGGCAATGGCTCAGATGGAGAAATGGAGGATTGGTGCCAACAGCTACACGTGGGCATAAATTCAACACCTACCCATCAAAAACAAGGGGTGTATAGGCTAGTGACGGAATATGAACAAGTCTTCAGTAAACACCCATTGGACTTTGGACGGATAGAAGGGGTAGAACACACAATCCCCACCGGTGACCATCCCCCAATAAAAGAAAGATATAGACCCATACCGCCCGCTCACTATCAATGTGCAAAAGATATGCTGAGGGAGATGAAACAGGCCGGGGCAATAAGAGACAGCTGTAGCCCCTGGGCGGCCCCTCTATTGATTGTCAAAAAAAATGACGGAACCATGAGAATGTGCGTAGACTACCGGCAGATTAATAACATCACCCATAAAGACGCCTACCCCTTGCCTAGGATAGAAGAGTCCTTGACCGCTTGAAATCTGCTAATTATTTTTCCACCTTAGACTTAACAAGCGGGTATTGGCAAGTCCCTGTGGCTGAGAGAGATAAGGAAAAGACGGCATTCACCACACCAATGGGTCTAAGTGAATTTAATCGCATGCCGTTCGGACTCTGCAATGCATCCGGTACCTTCCAGCGGCTGATGGAATGCTGCCTCGGACACAAGAACTTCGAGACCGTCCTCCTGTACCTAGATGATGTGATCGTCTACTCAAAGACTTACGAACAACACTTAAAAGACCTGGCAGAAGTGTTCGAAGCCTTATCCAGGTATGGCATGAAAATCAAGCCATCCAAATGTCACCTTCTCAAGCCAAAGGTACAGTACCTGGGACACATTGTGAGTTCGGAGGGAGTAGCACCGGATCCCGAGAAAGTAACCGCCATAAGGGATTGGCCGAGACCTACCAGCGCAAAAGAAGTGAGGCAATTCCTGGGATTGGTGGGTTACTATCGCAGATTTATAAAAGGATTTACCAAGTTGGCAGCACCATTGCAAGACGCCTTGGTAGGGCAGACGAAGAAACCTTCAAACCGAAACCCTCCTTTCCAGTGGAACGACGAAAGGGAAGACTCCTTTGAACAACTAAAGAAGGCACTAACCGGAGAGGAGGTTCTGGCATACCCAGATTACCATCAGCATTTCATCCTCTACACCGATGCCAGCAATGTGGGACTAGGAGCGGTGCTGTCACAAAAGCAAGAAGGTCGGGAGAAAGTCATCGCCTTTGCAAGTAGAAAGCTCCGGCCTACTGAAAGAAATCCAGAAAATTATAGCTCCTTCAAATTGGAACTACTGGCAGTAGTTTGGGCTGTGACTGAACGTTTCAAACACTATCTGGCTGCTGCAGAATTTATTGTCTATACTGACAACAATCCGTTGACCCACCTGGACACAGCCAAATTAGGTGCGTTAGAACAGCGATGGATAGCCCGGTTATCTAATTACAACTTCAAGATCAAGTATCGAGCAGGTCGCAGGAAATGCTGATGCCCTATCCCGGATGCCACACTTGAGAGATGTAGAAGAAGAAACGGGGGAGCTTGAAGAAATTGAACTACCAGCCTTCCATCATCCCAAGGCGAAACATCATCAGTCAAGTACCTATCAGAAACAACAAGAGGTGAATTTTAATCCGTTAGCACACCATAGATGGGCTGACACCCAAGACAGCAATCCGGCTGTGAAGTTGGTGAAGGAACTGTTAACTGAGCAAAGTGCATATCCCGATGAGGATGCCCCAGAAGAGACGCATCAACTCTGGAAAGAGAGAGGCAAAATGTTCCTGTATCAAGGGAAGCTCTGTAGAAGGTACACCAATCCGAAAACACATGAATTGGTTTGGCAGATTATCGTGCCTAAACAAGATGTGAAGATGGTCCTCGAAGCTTACCATAATGGTGCTGGTCACTTCGGTTGGAAAAAGTTAGAAGTACTTCTAAGAGAAAGATTTTATTGGGTCGGGATGAGAAAATCAATCGAACAGTGGTGCAGAAACTGTGGCCCGTGCAACCTCAGAAGAAACGATCAAAAGAACCAAAGAGCACCACTGCAGCCCATAATCACCAAACAACCATTTGAACTGGTAGCCATAGACCACGTGAAGTTGACACCAAGCCGGTCCGGCTATGTCTATGCCTTGACCATCGTGGACCATTATTCACGCTTCTTGGTAGTAGTACCCGTAAAAGATCTGACAGCAAAAACAGCAGCCAAAGCGTTCCAAACATACTTTTGTAGACCCCATGGATATCCGGAACAGGTTCTCACCGAGCAAGGTACAGCCTTTGAATCAGAGATCTTCAGAGAATTCTGTAATATGTATGGTTGCAAAAAGATCTGGACGACGGCCTATCATCCACAAACAAACGGTTTATGCGAGAAGATGAACCATATTGTAATAGAACTACTAAAGACTTTACCTGAGACAGAAAGGAATCAATGGCCAGAGAAATTGCCTGACTTGGTGGATCTGTATAATCATGTCCCGGTGAGCTCCACCAACTGCACCCCAGCTTACCTTATGCGTGCAAGACCCGGCCAATTACCAATCGATCTAGAAATGGGAATTCTGAAACCAGACGCAGAAGTCCAAGACTCCAATTGGGATATCATACGGCAAAAGCAGTATCGCCAAGTGCAAGAGAGTGTGGAAAGAAGCCTTCAGCAAACTAGAGAAACACAAGAGCGAACTTTCAACCAGAATGCTCTAGCGACCCCATTAAGACCGGGTGATCAAGTGCTCAAGAGAAACCGTCGAACCAATAAACTAGACAATCAGTGGGAAGCCGTACCCTACACAGTTTTACCAACAAGAATGGATAATCCTAAAATGTGTCTCATTAGCAAAAACGGAGGCTTAACATCTGTATTAGTGTCAAGAGACAATCTTAAATTGTGTCCGGAAGCATTGAAAGAGCCAGAAGTTGTCCAGCCAGAATCAGAAGTTATTCAACCCATACAGGTTCAACCAGTAAAGGAAAAAGAAGAGGAAATGTATCACACCTGTATAGGAGACTTTCCCAAAACCCTACTAACATACCATGGTGCAGTAGTGGTTCCCATGGTGGCCTTTTACCCAACACCGAACCCAATACCAGAAGTCCCAAGACAGGAAGAGGCTGACCCCGTACTACAGGAGGTTCCAGGCCAGGAAGAACAGATTCCTGATCAGAGTAATCCCATTCACGGTGGACTTGCCAACTCCATAGTCATGGAATTATCTTTAGCAGAGCGGGCAGATACTACATCCGCAGTAGACAGTAGTACACCACATGAAGAGATACCGCTATTACGTAGATCACAGCGTAGTACCCAGGGTCAATTACTGGCCAGGTATGCAGATTACCAATTATAAAACTATAGTCATTGTTATCATTCTGCAACGTTTAAGCCCAGTACCTACAGAGACTTGTCTGTATGAACTTCTTGCATATTCTTGAACTTGTTATCAGCCCGGAGGCACTAAATCAAAGCTCCGGAAAGACTGCTTTTTGAACTTTGCTTTTTGCTCTTTTTGAACTTTCTTTAGACTTTATATTGACAACTTCGTTGGAAAAATGGAACTAAATTCCTGGACACAAAGTGCAGTGCCTTTCCTAGTACCTTCAAGGATAGGACTGTATTAATGGACGCTATTTGAAGTGACTTTTTACAGAACTCTATTTTTGTTTCCTTGAGTGGTTTTTGTAACTTTTCATTTTTTAAGACTCTGTACATATTAATTGTTATTTCAAAATGTTATCGTCCCACAGTCCCGGAGTACTGTTCTTAACTAAGGGGGAATGTGGCACCCCTAGGGGTATTTGCTACAAAAATAGTTACTGACAGTAAATACAAATACTAAAATAGCAAGACTGCACTACCACCTCCGGCCAGAAGGGGGAGCTCCAGAGACTCCCCTTGATCCATTCTGGTCTGAGAGAAGAAATGGCAGTTGGGCTAAGGAGCTGAAAGTGAGAGGTCATACAGCTGAATTTCTAACAGTCCTGTGACTGTTTCCAGGCCTAAATCACCGGCCTGAGGAGAAGAGGGACAGAGAAAAAGGACATTGTGAGGACCGGGTAGCATTAATCACTACCCAGAACAGGCTCAAAGACGGATACCGGATCCGTGGCTGTATTCATTATATATAATACAGTAACCGGAAAAACGTGAGGTGATATCAGCTTCACTAGGGCCGGACGCAGCAACAGACACAGAGTTCAGCGGTACTCCCGGGGGGGGGGGGTAAGCTGATAAAAGGACTCAGGTTGCCTGTCGAACCAGGACCCGGAGGGGACAGATTGGGCCGGCAGCCAGTTCACATACAGCAGCAGGGCCACACAGAAATTGCGTACAATAAGAGGCGAAGACCCCGGCAGGGTCAAAGTAACTCAGAGTTCCCATACAGACTCCGGTGACAGGACTGGTTGTAAATCCCTTTATGTTAAAGTAAACTGGTTAAACGTTTCAGTGCCTCAGTCTTTCATTTGGACAATAGCCAATATCCAGGATCGGGATCATCGCCGCTGGGAGAACCTGCTGCTGATCAAGTAAGTGCCTGCTCCCTCACGATACCCCTTACACTGTGCATTGCCTGAGGCCACAGCACCGGGTCAAGCCACCCGTGACATCCCCCTTTAGAGACAGACCTCATTGGTCCGGTGCTGGGTATCCCGGTCTCCTGGGCGTCACAAGTTCAACAGATGTATGGAGGAGACAGGTTGTTAATGGCCTTGTATATCATGGTTAGGCTTTTGTACTAGAGTCTCTGGGCAATGGGGAGCCAGTGAAGGGATTGACAGAGGGGAGAAGCTGGGGAATAGCGGGGGGACAGGTGGATTAGTCGGGCAGCTGAGTTTAGAATAGATTGGAGGGGTGCAAGAGTGTTAGAGGGGAGGCCACAGAGCAGGAGGTTACAGTAGCCGAGGCGGGAGATGATGAGGGCATGGACTAGGGTTTTTGCAGATTCTTGGCTTAGGAATATGCGGATCCATGAAATATTTTTGAGTTGAAGGTGGCAGGAAATGGAAAGGGCTTGGATATGTGGTTTGAAGGAGAGATCAGTGTGAAGGATTACCCCGAGGCAGCGAGCTTGTGGGACTGGGGAGAGTGGGCAGCCGTTTACTTAATAGATAGATTCGTTGAGGGGGGTCGCGTGAGATAGGGGAAAGACAATTAATTCTGTTTTGTCCATGTTAAATTTTAGAAATCTAGCAGAGAATAAGAATGAAATAGAGGACAGACATTGAGGGATTCTGGTTAGTAGGGTGGTGATATCTGGTCCAGAGATGTAGATCTGTGTGTCATCAGCATAGAGATGATACTGAAAACTGTGAGATTCTATGAGCTGTCCCAGGCCAAAAGTGTAAATGGAGAAGAGCAGGGGCCATAGAACTGAACCTTGCAGGACTCCGACAGATAGGGGGCGATGTGAGGAGGAGGTGTGTAAATGGGAGACGCTGAATGTTCAGTCAGTAAGGTATGACGAGATCCAGGATAGGGCCAAGTCTGTGATGCCAAGGGATGAGAGGGTCTGTAGTAATAGGGGATGGGAGGAGGAACACATGGGCTACTTGCACAGTGAACAAGTCTGTATGATCATGTTCACACACCACCAAGAAACCTGAAGACACAAAAGAGAATAGTAAAACCAAAAGCACTGAGTGTTTTTGGTTTTACTATTCTCTTTTGTGTCTTCAGGTTTCTTGGTGGTGTGTGAACATGATCATACAGACTTGTTCACTGTGCAAGTAGCCCATGTGTTCCTGTTTCCATAATTGTTCTCTTGTGTCTACAAGACTGGGGAGTTCCACCACTCCTCTTGGGCTATCTGCACAAAAGCTGTTCTACCCTGTATGCACACATGGATTTTTCCTCTCTGAACCCTGTTCACACAGGTTATATACAGATGATCAGGTTTTTAAATACATCAGATAGGGATTGCATACATTAGTTAGGACTGCTCTGATAAGGGTATACCGTGAAGATTGGTAGAGCAGCTTAGTATACATTTTTTGCAAAAAACGTATCAACCAAATACCCTGTTTTTTACATCTTTTACTAGCACTTGCGGATTACTGCAACATTTTTTCAAACTGAGTGTTTTTGGTTTTACTATTCTATTTTGTGTCTTCAGTAATAGGGGATGGTCCACTGTATCAAAGGCAGAGGACAGGTTAGAGTAGTGTTGCTTGCTCTTGGAGGTTAATAGGTCATTGGAGACCTTAGTTAAGGCAGTTTCAGTTGAGTGGTGTGACCGGAAGCCTGATTGTAATCAGTTGGAGAGGGAGCAGGAAGATAGATGGGAGGACAGTTCAAGATGGACGTGTTGTTCCAGTAGTTTTGAGGCATAGGGGAGAAGTGATGTAAGGCGATACCTAGATACAGAGAATGGGTCAAGAAAGGGCTTTTTGTGATTGAGGCATGTTTAAAGCTTGAGGAGAAAACACCAGTTGTTAGTGATTGAGATGGGTTAGAGTTGGGATGAAGACTGTGGCGAGGTTTGGGATGAAGTGGGAAGGGATCGGGTCAAGTGCACAGGTGGTGAGATGCGATCTTGAGAGTAGAGTGGAGAGTCGATCTTCTGTAATTGTGGAGACGTTGGTTTTGGAGGTGGAGGGCTGGGTAGTTGGGAGGAAGGGCTCTGGGGGTTGTCAACTAAAACTGTCTCTGATGTTCTCAATCTTCTGCTGCAAAAATGAGGCAAAGTCTTCAGCTGAGATGAGTGGGGAGGGAAGAGGTGCTGGGGATGGAGGAGAGAGTTGAAGGTGTTGAATAATTGTTTAGGGATGTGAGACAGGGAGGATATGAAAGATGATAAGTAGGTTTGTTTTGCAGTGGCGAGTGTGGTCTTGAAAGTAGTGAGGGACTGTTTGAATGCGATGAAGTGCTCGTTGGAGTGGAATCTTTTCTATTTCCGCTCAGCAGCCCTGGAAGCTCGCCTCAGTTCTTTGGTCAGGCTGGTGTGCCAGGGCTGTCTGTTGATTTTGCAATCTTTGGTATGTGTGAGAGGGGCAAGAGATTCCCAAGCTGCAGCTATTGTGGAGTTATATAGAGTGGCAGCGTCATCCACATTGTGTAGGGAACTTTTGTCTGTGAGAGGAAGGAGGGATTCAGAGAGTGAGTGTAGATCGAGGTGTTTAAGATTTCTGCGAGGGTCTGCAAGTTTGTGGGGTGGGGATTGAAGACAAGGAGTGGAGAGGGAAGAGAATGTGAGTAGATTGTGGTCAGAAAGAGGAAGAGGTGAGATAGAGAGGTTAGATAGGGAGCAGAGGCGGGTGAAGATGAGGTCCAGTGTGTGACCATCTTTGTGAGTGGCTGCAGAAGACCATTGAGTGAGGCTGAAGGAGGAAGTGAGAGATAGAAGTTTAGTGGCAGCTGAGGGGGAAGTGTCAATGGGGATGTTGAAGTCGCCCATGATGATAGTGGGGATGTCCGCAGAAAGGAAATGAAGAAGCCAGGTGGTGAAGTGGTCAAAGAAGGTTGTGGCTGGCCCTGGGGGGCGGTCAATGACAGCCAGTTGGAGGTTGGAGGGGGAGTAGATGCACACAGAGTGCACCTCAAAGGAAGGGAGGGTAACAGGGGGTGGCAGTGATATTGGGGTGACGGAGCAGTTATCTGACAGGAGAAAACCAACTCCTCCGCCATGCTTGCTGCTGGGGCAGGGTGTGTGAGAAAGGTGGAAGCCACCATACGAGAGTGCAGCAGGAAAGGCTGTGTCAGAAGGGGTGAGCCAGGTTTCTGTGATGGTGAGGAAGGAAAGTTTGTGAGTAATACAAAGATCATAGATGTAGGAAAGCTTGTTTGCAGACAGAGCGAGTGTTCCACAGAGCTCCTGTTAGTGGGACTGGGGAAGTGGGGGCCGGGCGAATGGGTATAAGGATAGAGAGGTTAAGGAAGTTTGTGATAGAGCATGGATGGGAGGTAGAACTGACTGTGGGGATGTGGTGAGGAGGATCAGGATTTGGAGAGATATCACCAGCAGTGAGAAGGAGCAGAGAACGTGCTAGCAGGTGGGAGCAGGAGAGGGCATGAGGTGGCCGTCTGTGCTTGGAGATAGAGGATTGTATGTTGAGGATCAGTTCTGAGGAGGAGGTGAGATGGATGGGGAGGATTCAAGAATAGATGAACAGTTCTTTACTAGGAGTACGGATTAGGGAAGTTTGCAGAAAGTGAAGAATTATAGGGGTGAAAGTGAAAACAAACAGAAACATTGTTTACAGTGACTGTGTCCAGTTACCTTCAGTTTCCTTCTGGTTCAATTCTGGTTTTAATTCTAAATTAATCTTCACACTTCTAGGACACACTTATAGGAATCACACAGCAGACTAAAGTAATTACAGACTTGTGCTATGCAATACATGTACAACTAAGTGCATTCAGGTGTGAAGCAGAGAGGAGTGGTCTCTGCTCATCTTGGTCAGAGGATTAAGAGTGGAGTAGGGTTGAGCGAAACAGATCGGACAATTTCAAAAGTCGCCGACTGTTGGCAAAGTCGAGTTTCATGAAACCCGACCCGATCCTAGTGTGGGATCGGCCATGCGGTCGGCGATCTTCGCACCAAAGTCGGGTTTTGTATGACGCGTTCAGCGCCATTTTTATATACATATATATGTCAATGAGACACATATAAATATTTATATTTACTTCATCGCGATATAGCAGAAAAGCCGGTAATTCCTTCCCCATTATCCTGTAGAATGTAAGCCCCCAAGGGCAGGGTCCTCGCCCCTCTGTACCAGTCTGTCATTGTGAGTTTTGTTTACTGTAAGGCTTGGTTCATATTGCGTTAATGTGACCGCGCTAACGGACAGCGTTGCACGGCGAAATTAACGTCGTGCAACGCGTCCGTTAGCGCGCCCATTAACAGCAATGGGGACACGCATCACTAGCGATGTGCCGGTGTTTTGTGGCGCGCCGCGGACGCTGCTTGCAGCGTCCGCGGGGCACCCGAGGTCCGTTCCCTGCTCTCGCAGATCGGAGATCTGCGAGAGCGGGGACGTTTAACGCGACCCCATAAAACAACATTGCGTTAGCGCAATCTGCTAGCGCTAGGCGCTAAACGGATTGCACTAACGCAATATGAACCTAGCCTAAGTGATATTTGTATTTTGATGTAACCCGTTCTCATGTACAGCACCATGGAATTAATGGTGCTATATAAATAAATAATAATAATACTAATTCAATTGCCGGCTTTTCATTTCTCCTTCCTAAACCCGACATGATATGAGACATGGTTTACATACAGTAAACCATGTCATATTCCCTTTCGCGAAACCCGACTCGACCTTAAAAAAGTAAAAGTCGCTCAACCCTAGAGTGGACCAGATGCATACAATCAAGCCAAAGTAAACATGGTCATAAATAACACTGGGGTGAGCTGGGGTTAGCTGAAAGGCATACCATGTGAATGCTAGGAGCAGAGGAAAGTCTGTGTGGAAAGTTGGGTGATGTACTATGTGCACTTCATGGACAGACAAGGCAGGAGAGCAGGCTGGAGAGCTGGGTGCATGAACATACCATGTGAATGCTAGGAGCAGAGGAAAGTCTGTGTGGAAAATTGGGTGATGTACTATGTGCACTTCATGGACAGACAAGGCAGGAGAGCAGGCTGGAGAGCTGGGTGCATGAACATACCATGTGAATGCTAGGAGCAGAGAAAGTCTGTGTGGAAAGTTGGGTGATGTACTATATGCACTTCATAGACAGACAGCAGGAGAGCAGGAGAGCTGGGTGCATGAACATACCTGTAGGAAGAATAGACATGCTGGTTAGAGTGCGATGGTGGCAGATAGCAGGGCACAGTCTGTATACATCCTTCTGGTTTTAATTCTAAATGAATCCACATATCCACAGGAAGTCCACAGGATACACAAGTGGTCAACATTGTTGGTACCCCTCGTTTAATGACAGAAAACCCACAATGGTCACAGAAATACCTTGAATCTGACAAAAGTAACAATAAATAAAAGATCTTTGATAATGAACAAATGAAAGTCAGACATTGCTTTTCAACCATGCTTCCACGGAATTAGTAAAAATAAATAAAACTCATGAAAACTGCAAAATGCAAATAAATGCATTTATTTTATACAATGTGATTTTCTGTATTTTATTTTTGACATTCTCTCAATGTTAAAATTAACCTACCCTTAAAATGATAGACTGTTCATATCTTTTTCAGTGGGCAAACTTACAAAATCAGCAAGGGATCAAACACTTATTTCCTCCACTGTATATACTGCTAAGCATTAATTTTCTAAATGTTTAAGTTGCCCATGCCGTAGGGACTAGTACAACCCTGTACGGTCAGGCATGAGAGATACAGACTTTTGAAGGGAATGAAGATAATAAGCTGGATGGTCTGTCTCCTCTTGATTCTGCAGGACACGGCATCTGTGGTTTCTGAAAAGAATTTCACAATTTGATTTAATGCTAAATCAGCTTTATCCCAGAGATGACAACAGCCTTTTTGAATTGTGTTGATATTTTCTTCTGCTTTTCTTAATGGAGCTTTCATTTGCATTTGTGGATTGCACGGCAAACTGTGTTCACAGACTATGATTTCTGGATGTATTCCTAAACCCATGAAGTGATTTGCATAACCATTAATTCAAATCCTCTTGAGGGCCGACGAGTATCCAATATTGACCGTTGGCCTTTTCCCTTGTACAGATGGATTTCTCCAGAATTCCTAAATCTTTTGAAGATATTGTGCACCTTATTTAGTGGCATTTGCAAAATCTTTGCATATTAATGTTGAGCAATATTTTAAAAAAAATTGTCCAACAATTTTTAAACATAAATTATCACAAATTATAGACCTCTGACTATCTTTGCTTCAGAGAGACTCTGCCTCACTAACATACTCTTTTTGTAAACACAGTTATGTGACAATAATTTTCCAGCCTTTGGTTAACCCAGTCTCAACATTTTGAGATGGATGTTGGTGCCATTAATTCCTCAGTGAGTTTTTTTTTTTTTCAAATAAATGCAAAACATGTTATCTTTCCACTTCTGATCTGTGACTTATGTTCTGCTGTGAAAAAATATATAGCTGTAAGTGATTTCCAAATCATTGCATTCTTGTTTTTTTCATGTTTTACACAGCACAACTTTTGGGGATTTTGGGTTCTACTTATTACCTATTGTTAGAGCCAAGGATGCCTGCAATCCAACATTCCTGTATAGTCCATAAAATGGGCTTTTTTTTACCCTCTCCATTAAAAAATATTTTGTTTTTGTGATTTTTTTCTTTAAGCTGGAGAAATTTATATGGATTAATATAGTTGTAATTACCATAATTTTACAGTTCACAGTGGACACTGCTAATGTGTTCACACTGTACATATGAATTGATCTCGAAACGACTTAGCCCCTTAGTGACTAAGCCAATTTTTACAATTCTGACCACTGTCAGTTTATGAGGTTATAGCTCTGGAACGCTTTAACGCATCCCGCTGATTCTGAGAATGCTTTTTCGTGACATATTGTAGTTCATGATAGTGGAAAACTTCTTCGATATGACTTGCGTTTATTCATTAAAAAAATGGAAATACGGCAAAAAAGTTGAAAATTTTGCAATTTTCAAACTGAATTTTTATGCCCTTAAATCAGAGTCATGTCACCAAAATACTTAATAAATAACATTTCCCACATGTCTACTTTACATCAGCACTATTTTGGAAACATTTTTTTTTGGTTAGGTAGTAATAAGGGTTAAAAATTGACAAGCGGTTTCTCATTTTTCCAACAAAATTTACAAAACCATTTTTTTAGGGAGCACCTCACATTTGAAGTGACTTTGGGGGGTCAATATAACAGAAAATACCCTAAAGTGAAACCATTCTTAAAACGGCACCCCTAAAGGTGTGCAAAACCACATCAAAGAACTTGATTAACCCTTCAGGTGCTTCACGAGAACTAAAGCAATATGGAAGGAAAAAATGAAAATTTTACTGTTTTCACAAAAAATGTATTTTGGAACCAATTTTTTTTTACTTTCACAAGGTTATCAGGAGTAAGTGGACCACAAAATTTTTTGTGCGATTTCTCCTGAGTATGCCGATACACCATATGTGGGGAAAAGCCACTGTTTGGGTGCATGGTAGGGCTCAGAAGGGAGGGATCACCTTTTGACTTCTTGAACACAAAATTGGCTGGAATCAATGGTGGCACCATGTTGTGTTTGGAGACCCCCTGATGTGCCTAAACAGTGGAAACCCACACCCCTAACCCTAATCCCAACCCAAACCACAAACCTAACCCTAACACACCCTAACCCAAATCCCAACTCTAACCATAATCCCAACTATAACCACAACCATAACCCTAACCACAAACCAAATCCCAACACACCCCCAACCCTAATCCCAACCCTAACCATAACCCTAGCTACAAACCTAACCCTTACACACCCTTAACCCTAATCTCAACCCTAAGTGTAATCCCAACCATAACCCCAACTACCTAATTAAGGGGGTGATAACAGGGGTTTTATTTTTCATTTTGATCACTGTGATAGGGTCTATCACAGTGATCAAAATGAACCAATAGGAAAAATTTCCTATTGTTGCCGGGTCCTGGCCATCAGATCTCCGAGGGCGCACTGCGCATGCACCCACTATTTTCTCCCAGAAAAAGACTCCGGCGACCTGGGGGGACTTCATGGGTGATACCTGGATACCAGAGGTATCGGGCAGTGATCAGGGGACCGGGGGACCCTATTTCTCTCTCCTCTGATGTGCGATCACATCAGAGGAGAAAGAAATTAAATTGAAAACGGGACTTTTTGTGCGCTCGCCGTTATACCGTTAATAACGGCGATCACAACTCCGGGGTCGGTAAAAATTGACAATGACCCAGTAGCTGAGACCCCAGAGAAATTCCGACTCTGGGGGGTGCTATACACCTAAATTTCAGCACCGTTAAAAAGCGGCACTGTGGTTTAAGTACCCTTAACTGCCGCCGTTAATAGGCATATCGGCGGTCCTTAAGGGGTTAAAGTTAAAGATGACACATTTCCTTTGTATTTTAGGCAAAACATATATTTTCATCTTTTACATTTTAAAACTTTCAAAAAGGAAAATGGGCCAATGCAAAAGTTTGGACATCCTGCGTGGTTAGTATCTAGCAGCATCCCCTTTTGCAAGTATTACAGCTTGTAAACCTTTTTTGTAGCCAATTCTTGTTTGAGGGATTTTCATCCATTTTTCCTTGGAAACGTCTTCCAGAAATTGTATATTTTTGCCTAAAAAAGGAAATTTGTCATCTTTAACTTTAGGCCTTTTAAAAAGAATTTCATCTTCAACTTGCCTAACTGTTCACAATAACTGTAATTTTGATCAGGGGTGCCCAAACTTTTACATGCCGCTATAGACGTATGAAGGCTTGTTTTTTTGTGGTAAAATTTTTGGTTTTAAATTGATTAATTCAATTTACCAGACAACTTATGGTACTTAAAGCCAGGAAAAAATATCCATATGCAATACAATGGTAAAAAATGCAATAATGCCATTGTTTTTGGATAAAAATTGGGAAAAAACGTGGACTTTTTCTGCGCTGCTGAATAACTGAAGATCCAGGTATATTGCATAAAATGTGGTTTTATTCAATGCGTTTCAAAGTACTGAGACTTCTTAATCAGGAAATACCATAAATGTATAGATACAGACAATTCAAAGCTTTAAATAGACACAAGATTCAAATTTCGGCGCCAATACGATCACTGTTGTGAATTCTGTGGCAGAACTCCCTCCTGTGGTCACAAGTGGTACTTCGGCTGATTCTCTCTGTGAGCTTCCGTTGGTGGAGGAGAGTGGTACTGCGGCTTCTGAGTTTCCTTCCTCAGGTGAAGTGGTGAAGTCGTTAGGTGCTGCTCTATTTAACTCCACCTAGTGCTTTGATCCTGGCCTCCAGTCAATGTTCTAGTATTGGACCTGTTTCCTCCTGGATCGTTCCTGTGGCCTGCTGCTCTGCATAGCTAAGTTCTGCTTTTGCTATTTTGTTTGCTGTTTTTTCTGTGCAGCTTGCTTATTTTGTTTTTTTCTTGCTTGCTGGAAGCTCTGGGACGCAGAGGGTGTACCTCCGTGCCGTTAGTTCGGTACGGAGGGTCTTTTTGCCCCCTTTGCGTGGTTTTTTGTAGGGTTTTGTGTTGACCGCAAAGTTACCTTTCCTATCCTCGCTCTGTTCAGAAAGTCGGGCCTCACTTTGCTAAATCTATTTCATCTCTACGTTTGTCTTTTCATCTTAACTCACAGTCATTATATGTGGGGGCTGCCTTTTCCTTTGGGGTATTTCTCTGAGGCAAGGTAGGCTTATTTTCTATCTTCAGGCTAGCTAGTTTCTCAGGCTGTGCCGAGTTGCATAGGGAGCGTTAGGCGCAATCCATGGCTGCCTCTAGTGTGGTTGGAGAGGATTAGGGATTGCGGTCAGCAGAGTTCCCACGTCTCAGAGCTCGTTCTATGTTTTTGGGTTATTATCAGGTCACTGTATGTGCTCTGACTTCTATGTCCATCGTGGTACTGAATTACCTTATCATAACAGTACTGGAGGCCAAAAGTACTAATGATTCTCAATAGAGGGAAAAAAGAAGTTCTGAGACCATTTTTTTTTCTCTGCACTGTGTTTTGCCTTTTTTTCCCCCTAGACATTTCGGTTGTTCAGGACACAGGTGTAGCGATGGACATTAAAGGTCTGTCTTCATGTGAGGATCAGCTCACGGCAAGAGTACAAAATATTCAAGACTTTGTGGTTCAGAATTCTATGTTAGAACCAAGAATTCCTATTCCTGATTTGTTTTTTGGAGATAGAACTAAATTTCTGAGTTTCAAAAATAATTGTAAACTATTTCTGGCTTTGAAACCTTGCTCCTCTGGTGACCCAGTTCAACAAGTTAGGATCATTATTTCTTTTTTACGTGGCGACCCTCAGGACTGGGCATTTTCTCTTGCGTCAGGAGATCCTGCATTAAGTAATATCGATGCGTTTTTCCTGGCGCTCGGATTGCTGTACGATGAACCTAATTCAGTGGATCAGGCAGAGAAAAATTTGCTGGCTCTGTGTCAGGGTCAGGATGAGATAGAGGTATATTGTCAGAAATTTAGAAAGTGGTCCGTTCTCACTCAATGGAATGAAGGTGCGCTCGCAGCTATTTTCAGAAAGGGTCTCTCTGAAGCCCTTAAGGATGTCATGGTGGGATTTCCTATGCCTGCTGGTCTGAATGAGTCTATGTCTTTGGCCATTCAGATCGGTCGACGCTTGCGTGAGCGTAAATCTGTGCACCATTTGGCGGTATTATCTGAGCATAAACCTGAGCCTATGCAGTGCGATAGGACTTTGACCAGAGTTGAACGGCAAGAACACAGACGTCTGAATGGGCTGTGTTTCTACTGTGGTGATTCCACTCATGCTATCCCTGATTGTCCTAAGCGCACTAAGCGGTTCGCTAGGTCTGCCACCATTGGTACGGTACAGTCAAAATTTCTTTTGTCCGTTACCTTGATCTGCTCTTTGTCATCTTATTCTGTCATGGCATTTGTGGATTCAGGCGCTGCCCTGAATTGAGTATGCTAGGCATTGTGGGTTTTTCTTGGAGCACTTGCAGTGTCCTATTCCATTGAGAGGAATTGATGCACATCAGGAGGTTGTTCGCTTTCTGGTGTTGCATAATCTGCATGATGTGGTCGTGTTGGGGTTGCCATGGCTACAAGTCCATAATCCAGTATTAGATTGGAAATCCATGTCTGTGTCCAGCTGGGGTTGTCAGGGGGTACATGGTGATGTCCCATTTCTGTCTATTATGTCATCCACCCCTTCTGAGGTTCCAGAGTTCTTGTCTGATTACCGGGATGTATTTGATGAGCCCAAGTCCGATACCCTACCTCCGCATAGGGATTGTGATTGTGCTATCGATTTGATTCCTGGTAGTAAATTCCCAAAAGGTCGACTGTTTAATTTATCTGTGCCTGAGCACGCCGCTATGCGGAGTTATGTGAAGGAGTCCTTGGAGAAGGGGCATATTCGCCCGTCATCGTCGCCATTAGGAGCAGGGTTCTTTTTTGTGGCCAAGAGGGATGGTTCGCTGAGACCTTGTATAGATTACCGCCTTCTAAATAAGATCACGGTTAAATTTCAGTACCCCTTGCCGTTGTTATCTGATTTGTTTGCTCGGATTAAGGGGGCTAGTTGGTTCACCAAGATAGATCTTCGTGGTGCGTATAATCTTGTGCGTATTAAGCGAGGCGATGAATGGAAAACTGCATTTAATACGCCCGAGGGCCATTTTGAGTATCTAGTAATGCCATTCGGACTTGCCAATGCTCCATCAGTGTTTCAGTCCTTTATGCATGACATCTTCCGAGAGTACCTGGATAAATTCCTGATTGTGTACTTGGATGACATTTTGATCTTCTCGGATGATTGGGAGTCTCATGTGAAGCAGGTCAGAACGGTGTTTCAGGTCCTGCGTGCTAATTCTTTGTTTGTGAAGGGATCAAAGTGTCTCTTTGCTGTTCAGAAGGTTTCATTTTTGGGGTTCATCTTTTCCCCTTCTACTATCGAGATGGACCCTGTTAAGGTCCAAGCCATCCATGATTGGATTCAGCCGACATCTCTGAAAAGTCTGCAAAAGTTCCTGGGCTTTGCTAATTTTTATCGTCGCTTCATCTGCAATTTTTCTAGTATTGCTAAACCATTGACCGATTTGACCAAGAAGGGTGCTGATGTGGTCAATTGGTCTTCTGCTGCTGTGGAAGCTTTTCAAGAGTTGAAGCGTCGTTTTTCTTCTGCCCCTGTGTTGTGTCAACCAGATGTTTCGCTTCCATTCCAGGTCGAGGTTGATGCTTCTGAGATTGGAGCAGGGGCTGTTTTGTCGCAGAGAAGTTCTGATTGCTCGGTGATGAAACCATGCGTCTTCTTTTCCAGGAAGTTTTCGCCTGCTGAGAGAAATTATGATGTTGGCAATCGAGAGTTGCTGGCCATGAAGTGGGCATTCGAGGAGTGGCGTCATTGGCTTGAAGGAGCTAAGCATCGCGTGGTGGTCTTGACTGATCATAAGAACTTGACTCATCTCGAGTCTGCCAAGCGGTTGAATCCTAGACAGGCTCGTTGGTCGCTGTTTTTTGCCCGTTTTGACTTTGTGATTTCGTACCTGAGAGGCCTGAGAGGCCTGGATGTCTTCCTGGAGCAGAACAATATTGTATCATACAATTAGGTTCTGTAGAAGGACGTAGATCTGGGGATTTATTATGATGGAATATAGGCTAAACTGGATGGACAAATGTCTTTTTTCGGCCTTACTAACTATGTTACTATGTTACTATGTTACTATGTACCTTCCGGGCTCTAAAAATGTGAAGGCGGATGCTCTGTCTAGGAGTTTTGTGCCCGACTCTCTGGGTTTATCTGAGCCGGCGGGTATTCTCAAAGAGGGAGTAATTGTGTCTGCCATCTCCCCTGATTTGCGGCGGGTGCTGCAAAAATTTCAGGCTAATAAACCTGATCGTTGCCCAGCGGAGAAACTGTTTGTCCCTGATAGGTGGACGAATAAAGTTATCTCTGAGGTTCATTGTTCGGTGTTGGCTGGTCATCCTGAAATCTTTGGTACCAGAGAGTTAGTGGCTAGATCCTTTTGGTGGCCATCTCTGTCGCGGGATGTGCGTACTTTTGTGCAGTCCTGTGGGATTTGTGCTCGGGCTAAGCCCTGCTGTTCTCGTGCCAGTGGGTTGCTTTTGCCCTTGCCGGTCCCGAAGAGGCCTTGGACACATATCTCTATGGATTTTATTTCAGATCTTCCCGTCTCTCAAAAGATGTCAGTCATTTGGGTGGTCTGTGATCGCTTCTCTAAGATGGTCCATTTGGTACCCTTGTCTAAATTACCTTCCTCCTCTGATTTGGTGCCATTGTTCTTCCAGCATGTGGTTCGTTTACATGGCATTCCAGAGAATATCGTTTCTGACAGAGGTTCCCAGTTTGTTTCGAGGTTTTGGCGAGCCTTTTGTGCTAGGATGGGCATTGACTTGTCTTTTTCCTCGGCTTTCCATCCTCAGACTAATGGCCAGACCGAAAGAACCAATCAGACCTTGGAAACATATCTGAGATGCTTTGTTTCTGCTGATCAGGATGACTGGGTGTCCTTTTTGCCTTTGGCTGAGTTCGCCCTTAATAATCGGGCCAGCTCGGCTACCTTGGTTTCGCCGTTTTTCTGCAACTCTGGGTTCCATCCTCGAAATTAGCGAAATTAGGATTATTTAGTCTAGAAAAAAGACGACTGAGGGGCGATCTAATAACCATGTATAAGTATATAAGGGGACAATACAAATATCTCGCTGAGGATCTGTTTATACCAAGGAAGGTGACGGGCACAAGGGGGCATTCTTTGCGTCTGGAGGAGAGAAGGTTTTCCCACCAACATAGAAGAGGATTCTTTACTGTTAGGGCAGTGAGAATCTGGAATTGCTTGCCTGAGAAGGTGGTGATGGCGAACTCAGTCGAGGGGTTCAAGAGAGGCCTGGATGTCTTCCTGGAGCAGAACAATATTGTATCATACAATTAGGTTCTGTAGAAGGGCGTAGATCTGGGGATTTATTATGATGGAATATAGGCTGAACTGGATGGACAAATGTCTTTTTTCGGCCTTACTATGTTACTATGTTACTATGTTACTATGTTTCTCTTCAGGGCAGGTTGAGTCTTCGGACTGTCCTGGTGTGGATACTGTGGTGGATAGGTTGCAGCAGATTTGGACTCATGTAGTGGACAATTTGACCTTGTCCCAGGAGAAGGCTCAACGTTTTGCTAATCGCAGACACTGTGTGGGTCCCCGACTTCGTGTTGGGGATTTGGTTTGGTTATCTTCTCGTCATATTCCTATGAAGGTTTCCTCTCCTAAGTTTAAACCTCGTTTCATTGGTCCGTATAGGATTTCTGAGGTTCTTAATCCTGTGTCTTTTAGTCTGACCCTTCTAGATTCTTTTTCCATACATAACGTATTCCATAGGTCATTGTTGCGGAGATACGTGGCACCTATGGTTCCATCTGTTGATCCTCCTGCCCCGGTTTTGGTGGAGGGGGAGTTGGAGTATATTGTGGAGAAGATTTTGGATTCTCGTGTTTCAAGACGGAAACTCCAGTATCTGGTTAAGTGGAAGGGTTATGCTCAGGAAGATAATTCCTGGGTCTTTGCCTCTGATGTCCATGCTCCCGATCTTGTTCGTGCCTTTCATATGGCTCATCCTGGTCATCCTGGGGGCTCTGGTGAGGGTTCGGTGACCCCTCCTCAAGGGGGGGTACTGTTGTGAATTCTGTGGCAGAGCTCCCTCCTGTGGTCACAAGTGGTACTTCGGCTGATTCTCTCTGTGAGCTTCCGTTGGTGGAGGAGAGTGGTACTGCGGCTTCTGAGTTTCCTTCCTCAGGTGATGTGGTGAAGTCGTTAGGTGCTGCTCTATTTAACTCCACCTAGTGCTTTGATCCTGGCCTCCAGTCAATGTTCTAGTATTGGACCTGTTTCCTCCTGGATCGTTCCTGTGGCCTGCTGCTCTGCATAGCTAAGTTCTGCTTTTGCTATTTTGTTTGCTGTTTTTTCTGTGCAGCTTGCTTATTTTGTTTTTTCTTGCTTGCTGGAAGCTCTGGGACGCAGAGGGTGTACCTCCGTGCCGTTAGTTCGGTACGGAGGGTCTTTTTGCCCCCTTTGTGTGATTTTTTGTAGGGTTTTGTGTTGACCGCAAAGTTACCTTTCCTATCCTCGCTCTGTTCAGAAAGTCGGGCCTCACTTTGCTAAATCTATTTCATCTCTACGTTTGTCTTTTCATCTTAACTCACAGTCATTATATGTGGGGGCTGCCTTTTCCTTTGGGGTATTTCTCTGAGGCAAGGTAGGCTTATTTTCTATCTTCAGGCTAGCTAGTTTCTCAGGCTGTGCCGAGTTGCATAGGGAGCGTTAGGCGCAATCCACGGCTGCCTCTAGTGTGGTTGGAGAGGATTAGGGATTGCGGTCAGCAGAGTTCCCACGTCTCAGAGCTCGTTCTATGTTTTTGGGTTATTGTCAGGTCACTGTATGTGCTCTGACTTCTATGTCCATTGTGGTACTGAATTACCTTATCATAACAGATCACCTGACAAACAATGTCAGAATTCATCGACAAGACACAAGATATGCTTACATTTGAATTGCAAAAAACATATTATTATTGTGTAATATCGATATTATTTTTTTGTACCTGTTCATAAAGGAAATATCGACACCAAACCAAAAAAGAAGCAGAAAAAGAAGACGAAAAAACAAAAAACATGGAAAAATTGAGAAAAAAGAAAAAAGTTTGTTTTTGGGTTACGTTTTCATGGTGTTCGTTATGTGGTAATAATGTTGGAAACTTGATTCTCCAGGTTAGTATGATTGCCACAATACCAAACTTGCAAACATTTTATTTGATCTTATTCTCAGGGGCATACAGTAACAATCGTGGTTGCGTAGGGCACATTTCAAGGACCACTTGGTCTCTGCACCACACCACAATACAAGCTTCCTGCCAATCAGAGGCCGGCATCTGACACCGGCGTGCAAGTCACTGGCAGCACATCATGGTGACATTGTGTGCACCTTGTCACTTGCCCACTCAAGTCAGCTGTCGGCCTTTGTGAGAGCAGGAGAAGTTGAATAGAATCGTTTAACTTTTTTATGTGTTAAAGAAGAACAATGGCAGAATGGGGGGCATACTTACCACTACCATTGTGGATCCGAAACTGTCCGGGCTGGCACCAAAGTAGCATGGGGGAAGCTTAATACCCCAGACCGACCTTTGCACTCAGTGTTAGGGTGCGCAGCTATTAAAAAGGAGCTGCAGCGCGCGGGAAGCGGAGCAGACTGGACAGGAACGTGCAGCATGCAGGAGGACGTAGTCAGGACTCCGACCAGTGTGCAATGGGATGGAGAAGGCCCAAACCTAAAGGGCCTCAGATCCTCAACCAGAGACTGCGGACAGAGACCAGTGAAGTATACGCTGACACCGGACAAGGTCCTCTGTTGGGACTTAGACACGCACATCCTGAGATAAAAACTCCGGGATCCTGATACACCCGCTTGCATCTGCCGAGTAACTTCCCACTCTGGCAGTGTTAGAGACTGTGACGTTCCTCTGCTCTGTCTTCTGGACCCAGGACCCCTCATCAGGACAGCGAGGATTTACCACCGCCAGGATCCCCATCAGGACGACAAGGATTCACCACCGTCAACAGGAACGAGAGCGCTATCTTCCTCAGGACGACACCGAACCCCTTATGCGCCAAAGCCTTGGTGCCACCGCTTGAATACAGGATTCCAGATTCTGATGTCGTCGGACTGATAAGTGTAACATTACTGAACTTCCACTTTAAATTGCTCGTACCTGTTTTTTTTCCAAGTTAACATTTACTGCTCAATTCAGCTTAACCCCTTTTCTCCCTGCATGGAGTATCCACTGTTAAATAAATCCCACGTTAACCCTTGCTTTGCCTCCAGTCCGTTAATGCATCCCGCATCCTGCTCACACTTGGCATAGTTGGCAGGATGCAGTCCACTAGCATGGAGGTGGCAGACCAAGTGGCTGGGATGCCCTAGGTCCAACATTTCCCTGGGGGCCATGTAAAACAACCTCCCGAAATTTAATGGGAATAATACTATGTTATGAAGCTGGAATGAGCATATTAGGGGAATGATGAAGATGCACCCCATGGTTCCTGCCCTATAGGCAGAGGTGGCCATGATGGCTTTGGACAGAGAGGCGAGGGACTCAGTTATGCTATGACCCACCAACAGCGAGATACTTTCAATAAAGTACTGCACATACTATAGGAGACCCATGGGTACCCCACAGATGTAAGGGAATTGCGCATGTAGTTGTTTAGCCGGATTCAAAGCGGGGGGGGAGACAATGACTCAGTATATGAAGCACTACAAGAGATCCATATGGCCATATACAGAAAAGACGGCATAGGGTCGACCGACATAGTGTTGCGGGACCAGTTGGTGACCGGATTGAGAGACGTGCTGATGAAGCAGGCCCTGCGAGAGCGTTTGCTAGTAAACCTGCACATGACCTTTGCAGAAGTTGGTAGTGAGGCGCACATACGCAAGCAAGAGCAAGGGGTGACAGTCCAGGCGGCGAAGCTCTGGAGCGGAGAGGCATCTGTGAATCTAGTCACCGAACCCGGATGGGTAGAAGAGTTGCAGAAGGAGATTCAAGTTATGCGGGAAGGAAACTAAAAAGAAGGTAACCACATTAAGCTCACATGGAGGCAGAATTATCCCAGAACCGTGAGAGAACATATCGTCGGGAAGAACTCCCTACATGATACATCCCTGCGTGTCAAGAGACCCTGCACAAGAGGAAGAAAGGAAACCCACTACTCCTGAGGATCTTCCTTCAGTCACTTCCTTCAGGTGTGCGGGGGTGTGGCCCAATTAGACCACAGACCGAACTTCCCTGGAAGGGGCGTTATAAACCCCTTAATGACAGCCAATACGTCTTTTAACTGACCTGAGATATAAGAGAATAGCCTCCCCATACAGGTGACAATCCAGCAGCTGTCAGCTGGACACTATAGCTGACAACTTGCTGCATCAGCCACGATCAGTGTTTGCACCGTCCATATCTGTTTATCCCCTTAGATGCTGCTGTCAATAGTGACTAGATCATTATAAATGGATAACAGATCATGATTTTGTGGTCCTGATGTTTGCCTTGGCAATTCATGACCAAATAGTGGCCTTAGAGTCTGATGGCTGTAGTAATCTGTTCAGAAGTTAGAGGCATTTAGGTGGTAAAAATGCACATTTTCATTCCTATCATGCCACTTTGCATTAATTCCTGTAAAGCACCTGATGGGTTAATAAACTACCTGACTGCAGTTTTCAATATGTCAGGGGGTGCTGTTTTTAAAATGGTATCACGTTTGGGGGTTTCCCAATATACAAGACCCCTAAAGTCACTTCAAACATGGATAAGTCCCTAAAGAAATACATTTTGTAAATTTCCTTGAAAAAATGAAAAAATGCTGCTACATTTTTAAACCTCCTAAAATGCTAACAAAATGAAATAACATTTTACAAATGGTGCTGATGTAAAGCAGACATGTAGGAAATGTTATTTATTAATGCTTTGCTGTGGTGTGACCATCACAAATATACGATACTATGCTGGCATAAGGTACAACTAGTGCTAAGCATGTGTCGCCACAAATGAATATGGATGTAAAGTGCTGCCGTCTCTTGGATGTGCCACTCCCCGACGCGCGTTTCGGCGTCAGCCTTCGTCAGGGGGTCACAAGAGAGAGAGAGGTTCATTGTTCGGTGTTGGCTGGTCATCCTGAAATCTTTGGTACCAGAGAGTTAGTGGCTAGATCCTTTTGGTGGCCATCTCTGTCGCGGGATGTGCGTACTTTTGTGCAGTCCTGTGGGATTTGTGCTCGGGCTAAGCCCTGCTGTTCTCGTGCCAGTGGGTTGCTTTTGCCCTTGCCGGTCCCGAAGAGGCCTTGGACACATATCTCTATGGATTTTATTTCAGATCTTCCCGTCTCTCAAAAGATGTCAGTCATTTGGGTGGTCTGTGATCGCTTCTCTAAGATGGTCCATTTGGTACCCTTGTCTAAATTACCTTCCTCCTCTGATTTGGTGCCATTGTTCTTCCAGCATGTGGTTCGTTTACATGGCATTCCAGAGAATATCGTTTCTGACAGAGGTTCCCAGTTTGTTTCGAGGTTTTGGCGAGCCTTTTGTGCTAGGATGGGCATTGACTTGTCTTTTTCCTCGGCTTTCCATCCTCAGACTAATGGCCAGACCGAAAGAACCAATCAGACCTTGGAAACATATCTGAGATGCTTTGTTTCTGCTGATCAGGATGACTGGGTGTCCTTTTTGCCTTTGGCTGAGTTCGCCCTTAATAATCGGGCCAGCTCGGCTACCTTGGTTTCGCCGTTTTTCTGCAACTCTGGGTTCCATCCTCGAAATTAGCGAAATTAGGATTATTTAGTCTAGAAAAAAGACGACTGAGGGGCGATCTAATAACCATGTATAAGTATATAAGGGGACAATACAAATATCTCGCTGAGGATCTGTTTATACCAAGGAAGGTGACGGGCACAAGGGGGCATTCTTTGCGTCTGGAGGAGAGAAGGTTTTCCCACCAACATAGAAGAGGATTCTTTACTGTTAGGGCAGTGAGAATCTGGAATTGCTTGCCTGAGAAGGTGGTGATGGCGAACTCAGTCGAGGGGTTCAAGAGAGGCCTGGATGTCTTCCTGGAGCAGAACAATATTGTATCATACAATTAGGTTCTGTAGAAGGACGTAGATCTGGGGATTTATTATGATGGAATATAGGCTGAACTGGATGGACAAATGTCTTTTTTCGGCCTTACTAACTATGTTACTATGTTACTATGTTACTATGTTTCTCTTCAGGGCAGGTTGAGTCTTCGGACTGTCCTGGTGTGGATACTGTGGTGGATAGGTTGCAGCAGATTTGGACTCATGTAGTGGACAATTTGACCTTGTCCCAGGAGAAGGCTCAACGTCTTGCTAATCGCAGACACTGTGTGGGTCCCCGACTTCGTGTTGGGGATTTGGTTTGGTTATCTTCTCGTCATATTCCTATGAAGGTTTCCTCTCCTAAGTTTAAACCTCGTTTCATTGGTCCGTATAGGATTTCTGAGGTTCTTAATCCTGTGTCTTTTCGTCTGACCCTTCTAGATTCTTTTTCCATACATAACGTATTCCATAGGTCATTGTTGCGGAGATACGTGGCACCTATGGTTCCATCTGTTGATCCTCCTGCCCCGGTTTTGGTGGAGGGGGAGTTGGAGTATATTGTGGAGAAGATTTTGGATTCTCGTGTTTCAAGACGGAAACTCCAGTATCTGGTTAAGTGGAAGGGTTATGCTCAGGAAGATAATTCCTGGGTCTTTGCCTCTGATGTCCATGCTCCCGATCTTGTTCGTGCCTTTCATATGGCTCATCCTGGTCATCCTGGGGGCTCTGGTGAGGGTTCGGTGACCCCTCCTCAAGGGGGGGGTACTGTTGTGAATTCTGTGGCAGAGCTCCCTCCTGTGGTCACAAGTGATACTTCGGCTGATTCTCTCTGTGAGCTTCCGTTGGTGGAGGAGAGTGGTACTGTGGCTTCTGAGTTTCCTTCCTCAGGTGATGTGGTGAAGTCGTTAGGTGCTGCTCTATTTAACTCCACCTAGTGCTTTGATCCTGGCCTCCAGTCAATGTTCTAGTATTGGACCTGTTTCCTCCTGGATCGTTCCTGTGGCCTGCTGCTCTGCATAGCTAAGTTCTGCTTTTGCTATTTTGTTTGCTGTTTTTTCTGTGCAGCTTGCTTATTTTGTTTTTTCTTGCTTGCTGGAAGCTCTGGGACGCAGAGGGTGTACCTCCGTGCCGTTAGTTCGGTACAGAGGGTCTTTTTGCCCCCTTTGTGTGGTTTTTTGTAGGGTTTTGTGTTGACCGCAAAGTTACCTTTCCTATCCTCGCTCTGTTCAGAAAGTCGGGCCTCACTTTGCTAAATCTATTTCATCTCTACGTTTGTCTTTTCATCTTAACTCACAGTCATTATATGTGGGGGCTGCCTTTTCCTTTGGGGTATTTCTCTGAGGCAAGGTAGGCTTATTTTCTATCTTCAGGCTAGCTAGTTTCTCAGGCTGTGCCGAGTTGCATAGGGAGCGTTAGGCGCAATCCACGGCTGCCTCTAGTGTGGTTGGAGAGGATTAGGGATTGCGGTCAGCAGAGTTCCCACGTCTCAGAGCTCGTTCTATGTTTTTGGGTTATTGTCAGGTCACTGTATGTGCTCTGACTTCTATGTCCATTGTGGTACTGAATTACCTTATCATAACAGATCACCTGACAAACAATGTCAGAATTCAACGACAAGACACATGATATGCTTACATTTGAATTGCAAAAAACATATTATTATTGTGTAATATCGATATTATTTTTTTGTACCTGTTCATAAAGGAAATATCGACACCAAACCAAAAAAGAAGAAGAAAAAGAAGACGAAAAAACAAAAAACATGGAAAAATTGAGAAAAAAGAAAAAAGTTTGTTTTTGGGTTACGTTTTCATGGTGTTCGTTATGTGGTAATAATGTTGGAAACTTGATTCTCCAGGTTAGTATGATTGCCACAATACCAAACTTGCAAACATTTTATTTGATCTTATTCTCAGGGGCATACAGTAACAATCGTGGTTGCGTAGGGCACATTTCAAGGACCACTTGGTCTCTGCACCACACCACAATACAAGCTTCCTGCCAATCAGAGGCCGGCATCTGACACCGGCGTGCAAGTCACTGGCAGCACATCATGGTGACATTGTGTGCACCTTGTCACTTGCCCACTCAAGTCAGCTGTCGGCCTTTGTGGGAGCAGGAGAAGTTGAATAGAATCGTTTAACTTTTTTATGTGTTAAAGAAGAACAATGGCAGAATGGGGGGCATACTTACCACTACCATTGTGGATCCGAAACTGTCCGGGCTGGCACCAAAGTAGCATGGGGGAAGCTTAATACCCCAGACCGTTCTTTGCACTCAGTGTTAGGGTGCGCAGCTATTAAAAAGGAGCTGCAGCGCGTGGGAAGCGGAGCAGACTGGACAGGAACGTGCAGCGTGCAGGAGGACGTAGTCAGGACTCCGACCAGTGTGCAATGGGATGGAGAAGGCCCAAACCTAAAGGGCCTCAGATCCTCAACCAGAGACTGCGGACAGAGACCAGTGAAGTATACGCTGACACCGGACAAGGTCCTCTGTTGGGACTTAGACACGCACATCCTGAGATAAAAACGCCGGGATCCTGATACACCCGCTTGCATCTGCCGAGTAACTTCCCACTCTGGCAGTGTTAGAGACTGTGACGTTCCTCTGCTCTGTCTTCTGGACCCAGGACCCCTCATCAGGACAGCGAGGATTTACCACCGCCAGGATCCCCATCAGGACGACAAGGATTCACCACCGTCAACAGGAACGAGAGCGCTATCTTCCTCAGGACGACACCGAACCCCTTATGCGCCAAAGCCTTGGTGCCACCGCTTGAATACAGGATTCCAGATTCTGATGTCGTCGGACTGATAAGTGTAACATTACTGAACTTCCACTTTAAATTGCTCGTACCTGTTTTTTTTCCAAGTTAACATTTACTGCTCAATTCAGCTTAACCCCTTTTCTCCCTGCATGGAGTATCCACTGTTAAATAAATCCCACGTTAACCCTTGCTTTGCCTCCAGTCCGTTAATGCATCCCGCATCCTGCTCACACTTGGCATAGTTGGCAGGATGCAGTCCACTAGCATGGAGGTGGCAGACCAAGTGGCTGGGATGCCCTAGGTCCAACATTTCCCTGGGGGCCATGTTAAACAACCTCCCGAAATTTAATGGGAATAATACTATGTTATGAAGCTGGAATGAGCATATTAGGGGAATGATGAAGATGCACCCCATGGTTCCTGCCCTATAGGCAGAGGTGGCCATGATGGCTTTGGACAGAGAGGCGAGGGACTCAGTTATGCTATGACCCACCAACAGCGAGATACTTTCAATAAAGTACTGCACATACTATAGGAGACCCATGGGTACCCCACAGATGTAAGGGAATTGCGCATGTAGTTGTTTAGCCGGATTCAAAGCGGGGGGGGGAGACAATGACTCAGTATATGAAGCACTACAAGAGATCCATATGGCCATATACAGAAAAGATGGCATAGGGTCGACCGACATAGTGTTGCGGGACCAGTTGGTGACCGGATTGAGAGACGTGCTGATGAAGCAGGCCCTGCGAGAGCGTTTGCTAGTAAACCTGCACATGACCTTTGCAGAAGTTGGTAGTGAGGCGCACATACGCAAGCAAGAGCAAGGGGTGACAGTCCAGGCGGCGAAGCTCTGGAGCGGAGAGGTATCTGTGAATCTAGTCACCGAACCCGGATGGGTAGAAGAGTTGCAGAAGGAGATTCAAGTTATGCGGGAAGGAAACTAAAAAGAAGGTAACCACATTAAGCTCACATGGAGGCAGAATTATCCCAGAACCGTGAGAGAACATATCGTCGGGAAGAACTCCCTGCATGATACATCCCTGCGTGTCAAGAGACCCTGCACAAGAGGAAGAAAGGAAACCCACTACTCCTGAGGATCTTCCTTCAGTCACTTCCTTCAGGTGTGCGGGGGTGTGGCCCAATTAGACCACAGACCGAACTTCCCTGGAAGGGGCGTTATTAACCCCTTAATGACAGCCAATACGTCTTTTAACTGACCTGAGATATAAGAGAATAGCCTCCCCATACAGGTGACAATCCAGCAGCTGTCAGCTGGACACTATAGCTGACAACTTGCTGCATCAGCCACGATCAGTGTTTGCACCGTCCATATCTGTTTATCCCCTTAGATGCTGCTGTCAATAGTGACTAGATCATTATAAATGGATAACAGATCATGATTTTGTGGTCCTGATGTTTGCCTTGGCAATTCATGACCAAATAGTGGCCTTAGAGTCTGATGGCTGTAGTAATCTGTTCAGAAGTTAGAGGCAATTAGGTGGTAAAAATGCACATTTTCATTCCTAACATGCCACTTTGCATTAATTCCTGTAAAGCACCTGATGGGTTAATAAACTACCTGACTGCAGTTTTCAATATGTCAGGGGGTGCTGTTTTTAAAATGGTATCACGTTTGGGGGTTTCCCAATATACAAGACCCCTAAAGTCACTTCAAACATGGATAAGTCCCTAAAGAAATACATTTTGTAAATTTCCTTGAAAAAATGAAAAAATGCTGCTACATTTTTAAACCTCCTAAAATGCTAACAAAATGAAATAACATTTTACAAATGGTGCTGATGTAAAGCAGACATGTAGGAAATGTTATTTATTAATGCTTTGCTGTGGTGTGACCATCACAAATATACGATACTATGCTGGCATAAGGTACAACTAGTGCTAAGCATGTGCAGCCACAAATGAATATGGATGTAAAGTGCTGCCGTCTCTTGGATGTGCCACTCCCCGACGCGAGTTTCGGCGTCAGCCTTCGTCAGGGGGTCACAAGAGACGGCAGCACTGTAGGTAACACATGCTCCTGGCCTAATATCTCTTTTCAACAGCCATTATTTAATATTATGTGGTAACTTCAGTGGCCCGTGCTTATGTTTTTAAGTACCTTCACATATTATCAATACAATCATTGGTGGCCGCACACCAGCACTTTACATCCATATACATTTGTGGCTGCACATGCTTAGCACTAGTTGTACCTTATGCTAGCATAGTATCGTATATTTCTTATGGCATGTATTAAGCACTAATTGCACTTTAAGTCAGTATAAATTACACATATATAATTCAGTACTCTAGGCCATGTGACTGCACATTCTTAGCACTAGTTGCACCTTATGCCAGCATAGTATTGTATATATATTTCTTATGGCATGTATCAAGCACTAGTTGCACTTTAAGTTAGTATAAATTACACATACACAATTCAGTACTCTAGGCCAGCGGTTCTCAACCTGGGGGTCGCGACCCCGAGGGGGGTCGAACGACCAAAACACAGGGGTCGCCACCTCTCTCACCTCCCCATCCACCTTCCCCCGTATGCCTGGACTGCTAGCTTTACTCCCGGCATAGCTTTGGGATCCCCACAGGAAAATGAATCGATCGCGCATCGGATCTAGGGAGATACCAACTTCCGACGTCCCCCCTTCTTGTTTGGTGCAGCCAGGACAGATCCGGAATCTGTGGCACGTATCTGGCAACGGAATCCAGGGATGCAGGAAGAACGCGGCTGCCGGCATCGGTAATCGGCTTGAAGGGCTGCGGGAGAGCACGCCATAAAGGAGCCGTTCGGTACCCAGCAGTGATCCGCCGCCATCACTGTGTTACAGTGTGCCCCCGGACAGACACCTCCCCCATCCCCTCCGGAGTAACAAGTAAGACTCCGAGTCCCAGACATTGGGAACCTACCAGTTATTTTTGTGGCTCAATAACTGGTCATTTAAAGCAGAATGTCCTATTTTATACTTTTATGCACTGACTGTGGGCTAGGGGGGAACTGGATGAATCTGGAGTGGACTCTGGAGGGAGGCTTTCTATGAAAAATGTGCCCAGGAGCTGAGGGATGGAGCTTGCTGACCCAGCTATAGGAAACCTAAAAGAAGTGACAAATGGAGAATTATCCCTGTAATAAGGAAGGATGTCTAATTAAGGGGGGGGGGACGCTCCACAATCCATAACATCGCATTACGTGTGTCCGGCGCCGGACACACGTAATGCAATGTTATGGATTGTGGAGCTGCCAAGAAGATTATAAAGATGAATTTCTGAGCATTCCTGAGGATGAAGAAGATAAGAAAAGATGTATAAGGATGCTATTCACTGCACCCACAAGGTAATGGCAGCAGCTTCATAGGGTCAAAGGGGGTGACAGGTGCGCTTTAAGCATGTGAATACGGCCCCCTGGTCATAGTAACAGGTGTGTAATAGAAAACAACACAGGGAATAGTAAATAATAGGAAACTTTAACAAGCTCTTTAGACGCGACCATCTTTTATTTATTTTTTTTAGGAAACCGTCTCATGACAATGAATCGTGTAGAAAAGAATATTAAGAAAAGAAAATACACTGAGGATTTCTTGCAGTATGGTTTTACCTCCATAATTTCAGCAGGAATTGAGAAACCACAATGTGTTATTTGTACTGAAGTTTTCTCAGCTGAATCTATGAAGCCGAACAAACTAAAACGGCATTTTGATAGCAAGCATCCACTCTTTGCTAGCAAGGATATCAGCTATTTTAGAAGCAAAGCTGATGGACTCAAGAAATCTAGATTTGACACTGGTGGCCAGTACCATAAACACAATGTAGCAGCTGTTGAAGCGTCATATTTGGTGGCACTCAGAATTGCCAGAGCTATGAAACCTCACACCATTGGTGAGGATTTACTGTTGCCAGCTGCAAAAGACATAGTTCGAGTGATAATTGGAAATGAATATGTTCAGAAATTGAATGCGATTTCCTTATCTAATGACACTGTCCGCAGAAGAATAGAGGACATGTCTGCTGATATTCTTGATCAGGTGATCCAGGAAATTAAATCTGCACCACTACCAATATTCAGTATCCAGCTTGACGAATCTACAGACGTGGCAAACTGTGCACAGTTGTTGGTTTACGCAAGGTATATTCATGATGGCGACTTTAAAGATGAGTTTCTTTTTTGCAAACCGCTTGAAACAACAACAACTGCACATGATATTTTTGATGCAGTTGGTTCTTTTCTAAAAGCGCATAACATCTCCTGGGAAAAGGTTTGCGGTGTATGCACAGATGGTGCTCCTGCTATGCTAGGATGTCGCTCAGGATTTCAGCGTTTGGTACAAAATGAATCGCCAAAAGCAATCGGAACACACTGTATGATACATCGCCAAATATTAGCGACTAAGACACTGCCGCAAGATTTACAAGAAGTAATGAAAAGCGTTATAACATGTGTCAATTTTGTTAAGTCGAGCGCCTTAAACAGTCGGCTCTGCACTGTTGCCCCATAGCTCTGCCATATAGTGCTCTGCACCGTTGCCCCATAGCTCTGCCATATAGCGCTCTGCACCATTGCTCCATAGATGCTCCACATAAATCTGTGCTGCTGCTGCTGCAAAAAAAAAATAAAAAAACACATACTCACCTCTCTTGCTTGCAGCTCCTCGGCGCCATCTTCCCGGCGTCTCTCTGCACTGACTGATCAGGCAGAGGGCGGCGCGCACACTATATGCGTCATCGCGCCCTCTGACCTGCACAGTCAGTGCGGAGAGACGCCGGGAAGATGGAGCGGCGCACGCCGTGTGGAACGAGGGAAGGTAAATATGACATACTTACCTGCTCCCGGCGTCGCGCTCCTTCCCCCGGACAGCTGATCTTCGGTGCCGCAGCCTCCTCGAGTATATACGGTAATTGTTTTTGTGATTATTTATTATGTTTGATTTGTAGCAATGAGAATACAATACATAATGCATATCAGATATTTACATTCCGAATCATAACTAATAAAATTACAGTTTTAAAGTAGCCACCAAAATTACTTTTTGGGTTGGGGGTCACCGCAACATGAGGAACTGTATTGCGGGGTCACGGCATTAGAAAGGTTGAGAACCACTGCTCTAGGCCATTCTTCTCTTTTTTAAGGTGCATGGCCATATATGATAAATTGTAATTTTGGTTTTCTTACTTTTTGTGCAATTTTTTGCATACAATAATTTCCAGTGCTGTAGGGCTTCTTATGAACAGATTTTTGTACCATGTACTGATGATTACAATGTGATTATATATATATACATATATATATATATATATATATATATTTTTTTTTTTTTTTTGCCCCCGTCTTCTTGGTATTGTGCTTTCTCTTTGGTTTTCCTTCCCCTCTACCATTTGGTATATTTATTTCTAATAAATCTATTTAATTTATTATTTGGACATTTGTTCGGTTTCTTTGTTCTTTTTCTTTTGCATATATCTCCTTCCGATTTGTCCGTTATTTCGTCCATTATGGGATATATATAACATCATATATACACAAATTGCATATTTTTTGTCTACTAAGAATATTATGAATCTTTGTATCCGTTGCCTTGAGCTTTTATCCTAAAGTGAACTTGATTAGGCCTGGGACAGTACAGCACGTGGACTTGAAAGATCATGGAACATATCACAATGTCGTGACCATATGCTTCTGCAGAACCTGCCTGGGCCTCATTAGAGCCAGAAGTACTGGCCTGGTATGAAGCGGTCCAGGCAGTCCACACTCATGGCCGATATAAGAAGATAAGTGATGGTGATGAGCGGAGAGGCGAGCAGTGAGATGAGTTTAAGTATTTTTTATTATTTTTTATATGTTATATTTATTACGTTCTTGGGACTGTGAAGAGCCCAAACATAATAAGGGACATTAAATTCATGGAGAATATTTTCTTTGCAAATCGACTTTCCCAGGAAAATCCGCACTTACAGGTCAATGCAAGTTTTGATTGATCTGCTCATTTCTAATATCAGGACATCTCAGAGAGATACAAATAATATGAGCATTGTATTTTACAGAATAATTATAGATGCATCAGACCATTTTCATGAATATTGGAGTTAGTTTGAGGATAGATAGTGATTAATCCAGCAACACTTGAAACTTGAAACTTCATTTTTATTTCTACATTGAAAACAGAGATTCTGTTGATGCCATGCAAGAATTGTTTAAAGGATAAATGAGTGCCATGATAACATCCTCTCTGACATGTCTTTGTGCTACTAAGAGCACTTAATCATAGCTAGAGAGACAATGTTCATTGTGGGGATTTAGGTGATAGAACAGAGGTAGACTGAAAGGGAATCTGTCAGCAGGAATTCACACTCCAAATGATTTATATTCACAAGTCGCTCTTTCATAGATAAGTCCAGTAATACCTTTACATGGCCAGTACGTTCCTCCATTACTGAGAAATCACTGATTGCGTTATTATGCAAATGATCCTGAAGAACTATTTGTAGATCTAAAGTCTCCGTCACCCCAGCTCTATTCACTGCCAAGCTCAGCCTCCTTCTGCTTGAATGAAAGCTTCTATATTGTGTGACTTCATTCACTTTAGGTTAGATTTTCACTGCATTTTTGGTCCGAATGTACAGTACAGACCAAAAGTTTGGACACACCTCCTCATTTAAAGATTTTTCTGTCTTTTCATGACTATGAAAATTGTACATTCACACTGAAGGCATCAAAACTATGAATGAACACATGTGGAATTACAGTGGGGCAAAAAAGTATTTAGTCAGTCAGCAATAGTGCAAGTTCCACCACTTAAAAAGATGAGAGGCGTCTGTAATTTACATCATAGGTAGACCTCAACTATGGGAGACAAACTGAGAAAAAAAAATCCAGAGAATCACATTGTCTGTTTTTTTAACATTTTATTTGCATATTATGGTGGAAAATAAGTATTTGGTCAGAAACAAAATTTCATCTCAATACTTTGTAATATATCCTTTGTTGGCAATGACAGAGGTCAAACGTTTTCTGTAAGTCTTCACAAGGTTGACACACACTGTTGTGGGTATGTTGGCCCACTCCTCCATGCAGATCTCCTCTAGAGCAGTGATGTTTTTGGCTTTTCGCTTGGCAACACGGACTTTCAACTCCCTCCAAAGGTTTTCTATAGGGTTGAGATCTGGAGACTGGCTAGGCCACTCCAGGACCTTGAAATGCTTCTTACGAAGCCACTCCTTCGTTGCCCTGGCGGTGTGCTTTGGATCATTGTCATGTTGAAAGACCCAGCCACGTTTCATCTTCAATGCCCTTGCTGATGGAAGGAGGTTTGCACTCAAAATCTCACGATATATGGCCCCATTCATTCTTTCATGTACCCGGATCAGTCGTCCTGGCCCCTTTGCAGAGAAACAGCCCCAAAGCATGATGTTTCCACCACCATGCTTTACAGTAGGTATGGTGTTTGATGGATGCAACTCAGTATTCTTTTTCCTCCAAACATGACAAGTTGTGTTTCTACCAAACAGTTCCAGTTTGGTTTCATCAGACCATAGGACATTCTCCCAAAACTCCTCTGGATCATCCAAATGCTCTCTAGCAAACTTCAGACGGGCCCGGACATGTACTGGCTTAAGCAGTGGGACACGTCTGGCACTGCAGGATCTGAGTCCATGGTGGCGTAGTGTGTTACTTATGGTAGGCCTTGTTACATTGGTCCCAGCTCTCTGCAGTTCATTCACTAGGTCCCCCCGCGTGGTTCTGGGATTTTTGCTCACCGTTCTTGTGATCATTCTGACCCCACGGGGTGGGATTTTGCGTGGAGCCCCAGATCGAGGGAGATTATCAGTGGTCTTGTATGTCTTCCATTTTCTAATTATTGCTCCCACTGATGATTTCTTCACTCCAAGCTGGTTGGCTATTGCAGATTCAGTCTTCCCAGCCTGGTGCAGGGCTACAATTTTGTTTCTGGTGTCCTTTGACAGCTCTTTGGTCTTCACCATAGTGGAGTTTGGAGTCAGACTTTTTGAGGGTGTGCACAGGTGTCTTTTTATACTGATAACAAGTTTAAACAGGTGCCATTACTACAGGTAATGAGTGGAGGAAAGAGGAGACTCTTAAAAAAGAAGTTACAGGTCTGTGAGAGCCAGAAATCTTGATTGTTTGTTTCTGACCAAATACTTATTTTCCACCATAATATGCAAATAAAATGATAAAAAAACAGACAATGTGATTTTCTGGATTTTTTTTTCTCAGTTTGTCTCCCATAGTTGAGGTCTACCTATGATGTAAATTACAGACGCCTCTCATCTTTTTAAGTGGTGGAACTTGCACTATTGCTGACTGACTAAATACTTTTTTGCCCCACTGTATATACTTAACAAAAAAGTGTAAAACAACTGAAATTATGTCTTATATTCTAGGTTCTTCAAAGTAGCCACCTTTTGCTTTGATGACTGCTTTGCACACTCTTGGCATTCTCTTGATGGGCTTCAAGATGTAGTCGCCCAGAATGGTTTTCACTACACTGGTGTGCCCTGTCAGGTTTAATAAGTGGGATTTCTTGCCTTATAAATGAGGTTGGGACCATCAGTTGAGTTGAGCAGAAGTCTGGTAGATACACAGATGATAGTCCTACTGAATAGACTGTTAGAATTTGTATTATGGCAAGAAAAAAGCAGCTAAGTAAAGAAAAATGAGTGTTCATCATTACTTTACGAAATGAAGGTCAGTCAGTCCGAAAAATCGGGAAAACTTTGAAAGTGTCCCCAAGTGCAGTGGCAAAAACCATCAAGTGCTACAAAGAAACTGGCTCACATGATGACTGCCCCAGAAAAGGAAGACCAAGAGCCACCTCTGCTTCTGAGGATAAGTTTATCTGAGTCACCAGCCTCGGAAATCGCAGGTTAACAGCAGCTGAGATTAGAGACCAGGTCAATGCCACACAGAGTTCTAGCAGCAGACACATCTCTACAACAACTGTTAAGAGGAGACTTTGTGCAGCAGGCCTTCATGGTAAAATAGCTGCTTGGAAACCACTGCTAAGGAGGACAGGCAACAAGCAGAAGAGACTTGTTTGGGCTAAATAACACAAGGAATGAACATTAGACCAGTGGAAATCTGTGCTTTGGTCTGATGAGTCCAAATTTGAGATCTTTGGTTCCAACCACCGTGTTTTTGTGCGATGCAGAAAAGGTGAACAGATGGACTCTACATGCCTGGTTCCCACTGTGAAGCATGGAGGAGGAGGTGTGATGGCGTGGGGGTGCTATGCTGGTGAAACTGTAGGGGATTTATTCAAAATTGAAGGCATACTGAACCAGCATGGCTACCACAGCATCTTGTAGCGGCATGCTATTCCATCCGATTTGCGTTTAGTTGGACCATCATTTATTTTTCAACAGGCAATAACCCCAAACACCTCCAGGCTGTGTAAGGGCTATTTGACCAAGAAGGAGAGTGATGTGGTGCTACACCAGATGACCTGGACTCCACAGTCACCAGACCTGAACCCAATCGAGATGGTTTGGGGTGAGCTGGACCGCAGAGTGAAGGCAAAAGGGCCAACAAGTGCTAAGCATCTCTGGGAACTCCTTCAAGATTGTTTGAAGACCATTCCCGGTGACTACCTCTTGAAGCTCATCAAGAGAATGCCAAGTGTGTGCAAAGCAGTCATCAAAGCAAAAGGTGGCTACTTTGAAGAACCTAGAATATAAGACATTTTTTCAGTTGTTTCACACTTTTTTGTTAAGTATATAATTCCACATGTGTTAATTCATAACTTTGATGCCTTCAGTGTGAATGTACAATTTTGATAGTCATGAAAATACAGAAAAATCTTTAAATGAGAAGGTGTGTCCAAAGTTTTGGTCTGCACTGTATGTATACATTGAAATTCTGCAAATGGAAAGTGTAAATGGTCCTATGAAAGATTAATAACTGCTGTAAAAACTGCTGTAAAAAACACACAGATTGCATACAGACTGCACACGGATGACAAATGAGAAAGCAATATCCCACTATTCTGGATGAAACTCTGAACAATTTTCTATACACTCAAGTAAACCTATCCATACAGTCTCCACTCCAGCTCTATTTTCTGCCTGGCTCTAGTAGTGCCTCCTAGTTAACTTGCACGCAGTATAGAGACTATCAGTCAAGCAGGAGGAGGCAGTCCTGAGTAGAGTTGAGCGACCTTGACCTTTTTAGAGTCGAGCCGGGTTTTGCGAAACCCGACTATGTCCAAAGTCGGGTCGAGTGAAATCGGCCGATTATGACGTAAAGTCGGGATCGACCGAAACACGAAACCCAATGCAAGTCAATGGGGCAGCATAGTCGGCAGTGAGTGGGGGCCAGGAAAACACCTAGAGTGCCCATTTTAATGTCAAAACCATCCATTCTTCTTAATGAAGCTTGTCAAGCGTAATTTACCTTATAATAATTGGAAGGCATTTGAAATTGGGGGTCATTTGGCTAAAGTTGTGGGGGGTAGGGCTGGTTCAAGTAATTAGTGGGCCCAGGAAATCTGGACCACGTCACGGCAGTGGAGCAGGGAGAGGTAAGTATTTCAACTTTGCAAGTGCTGTGAACCTGAGCAAGCAGGGGGGGCCCACTCGTTGGCATTGGCACTGGCACAGGGCCCCTCAAAGTACAGCGGTGTGTTTGCACGGCGGGGGCGCCTCCCACCGGCAGCAACACTTTTGCGTACTATGAGAGGCCCTGTGCCAGTGACGTCGCCAACTAGTATTCCTCCCCCCACCTGATGAAGGAACCTGCACTTTCATCTGCACCTTCCTCTTTGTCCCCGTGTAAGGTGGTATGGTATGCGGGAAGAGCAACCTGACTTTCAGCAGGGTCACAATGTTGTTGTGTAGCGTGCACGGGGAATGTTGCGTTATGGGTCAATGTACCAGCAGACTCATCTATCACTGGCTGGGCAATGGGCACGATGAAGTGGAAACACAGATATAGGCCCAAAGAAGAAAGTGGGCTAAATGCAGTTCAAAATTGGTAACACAGGAATAACCAGGGGGCATTGCAGTGGAGGACAACTGGAATGAGAGGCTGACACAGAGAGTAGGGCCAAATCAGTAAGTAGTCGAAATGCAGTTCAAAATTGGCAACCGTAGTAAACAGGCGGCACAGCTTTGTTCAGTGGAGGAGAACAGCAAGGAGTGGCAGACACCGATAGTAGGCCCCAACCCAACTAGTAGGCCAAATGCAGTCTAATATTAACAACTACTTAACGAGAGGCTGAAAATGGTATTTCAGGACAGGAAACCAGGAGAACAGCAAGGAGTGGCAGACACCGATAGTAGGCCCCAAACCAACTAGTACGCCAAATGCAGTTGTTCCATTTAACCACAATTTAATGAGAGCCTGAAGATAGAAGCTCAGGAAAGGCAACCTGGGGAACACCTTGGAGTGTAACACACCATCTCTCTCCACCCCATACCCATTTTGTAGGCCTAATGCTGTGTACTTTTCTACAACTACTAAACGAGAGTCGGAAGACCGAAGCAATGGCAAGGAAACCTGGGGAACACCTTGGAGTGTAACACACCATCTCTCTCCACCCCATACCCAATTTGTAGGCCTAATGCAGCCTACTTTCCGACACCTACTAAACGAGAGCATGAAGATCGAAGCTCAGGAAAGGCAACCTGGGGAACACCTTGGAGTGTAACACACCATCTCTCTCCACCCCATACCCATTTTGTAGGCCTAATGCTGTGTACTTTTCTACAACTACTAAACGAGAGTCGGAAGACCGAAGCAATGGCAAGGAAACCTGGGGAACACCTTGGAGTGTAACACACCATCTCTCTCCACCCCATTCCCCATTTTTTAGGCCTAATGCAGCCTACTTTCCGACACCTACTAAACGAGAGCATGAAGATCGAAGCTCAGGAAAGGCAACCTGGGGAACACCTTGGAGTGTAACACACCATCTCTCTCCACCCCATACCCATTTTGTAGGCCTAATGCTGTGTACTTTTCTACAACTACTAAACGAGAGTCGGAAGACCGAAGCAATGGCAAGGAAACCTGGGGAACACCTTGGAGTGTAACACACCATCTCTCTCCACCCCATACCCAATTTGTAGGCCTAATGCAGCCTACTTTCCGACACCTACTAAACGAGAGCATGAAGATCGAAGCTCAGGAAAGGCAACCTGGGGAACACCTTGGAGTGTAACACACCATCTCTCTCCACCCCATACCCATTTTGTAGGCCTAATGCTGTGTACTTTTCTACAACTACTAAACGAGAGTCGGAAGACCGAAGCAATGGCAAGGAAACCTGGGGAACACCTTGGAGTGTAACACACCATCTCTCTCCACCCCATACCCAATTTGTAGGCCTAATGCAGCCTACTTTCCGACACCTACTAAACGAGAGCATGAAGATCGAAGCTCAGGAAAGGCAACCTGGTGAAAACCTTGGAGTGTAACACAACCTGTCTCTACACCCCATACACAATTAGTAGGCCTAATGCAGCGTAGTTTCCAACAGCTACTAAACGAGAGCCGGAAGATCGAAGCTCAGGAAAGGCAACCTGGGGAACACCTTGGAGTGTAACACAACCTCTCTCTACACCACGGAAGGGCTGATTCTTAGGAAGGAAGGCTGTTGTAAATAAGCATTGCGCGTCCGAGGGTGATTATATTCTTATTCGGTATCTACTCACCCTCGGACGCGCCATGCTTCTTGATTTGTAATTAATGTTTATTTGCAATGTGCTTTTGACTTACTCAATTATTTTTTTAATTATTGATTTTATTAAATTAATAGTTTAACATCTTATTGGAAATAATTTAAAGGAGACGCGACAGGACAACACTCGGTGGATGCCATATCTGTGTTAACAACTCCAAAAAACTTTCAGTTAACTTCTTGCAGGAGAAAGAAATTGTAGCTGTTGGACCTTTGTAGTACAGTTCCAGATATTTGTTGTGTGTTTGTTTTGATTGTTAAAATGTCTGCATTTGAGATCTCAACACGATCTTATTTTTTATAATCAAATTAATTTTTTAAATATTTTATTAGGTTGGTTCAAGGGGTACACGGACCGCAGTAGACAGGTCAGTGGAGGCCTAGTGGAAGGAGGGACCGCAGATGCGCCACTGTTTCACCCATACACAATTAGTAGGCCTAATGCAGCGTAGTTTCCAACAGCTACTAAACGAGAGCCGGAAGATCGAAGCTCAGGAAAGGCAACCTGGGGAACACCTTGGAGTGTAACACAACCTCTCTCTACACCACGGAAGGGCTGATTCTTAGGAAGGAAGGCTGTTGTAAATAAGCATTGCGCGTCCGAGGGTGATTATATTCTTATTCGGTATCTACTCACCCTCGGACGCGCCATGCTTCTTGATTTGTAATTAATGTTTATTTGCAATGTGCTTTTGACTTACTCAATTATTTTTTTAATTATTGATTTTATTAAATTAATAGTTTAACATCTTATTGGAAATAATTTAAAGGAGACGCGACAGGACAACACTCGGTGGATGCCATATCTGTGTTAACAACTCCAAAAAACTTTCAGTTAACTTCTTGCAGGAGAAAGAAATTGTAGCTGTTGGACCTTTGTAGTACAGTTCCAGATATTTGTTGTGTGTTTGTTTTGATTGTTAAAATGTCTGCATTTGAGATCTCAACACGATCTTATTTTTTTTAATCAAATTAATTTTTTTTATATTTAATGATGTTGGTTCAAGGGGTACACGGGCAGCAATAGACAGGTCAGTGGAGGCCTAGTGGAAGGATTGACGGCAGACAGGCATCAAAGGCCTAACATTGGGCTGGCTGTAGGCAAGTTAAAATTGGTTCCAGGGGAACACGGCCATCAGTGGCCTGGTCAGTGTAGTTGTAGTTGAAAGAACGGGACGCAGACAGGCTTCGAAGGCCTAACATAATAACATAGGGCTGGCTGTAGGCAAGTTAAAATTGGTTCCAAGGGAACACGGCCATCAGTGGCCTGGTCAGTGTAGTTGTAGTTGAAAGAACGGGACGCAGACAGGCTTCGAAGGCCTAACATAACAAACTTGGGCTGGCTGTAGGCACTTTTAAATTTGTTCCAGGGGTACATGGGCAGCAGTGTATGGTCAGTGGAAGTCTAGTGGAAGGAGTGACCGCAGACAGGCTTCCAAGGCCTAACATAACAAACTTGGGCTGGCTGTAGGCACTTTTAAATTGGTTCCAGGGGTACACGGGCAGCAGTGGTCTGGTCAGTGGAAGTCTAGTGGAAGGAGTGACCGCAGACAGGCTTCCAAGGCCTAACATAACAAACTTGGGCTGGCTGTAGGCACTTTTAAATTGGTTCCAGGGGTACACGGGCAGCAGTGGTCTGGTCAGTGGAAGTCTAGTGGAAGGAGTGACCGCAGACAGGCTTCCAAGGCCTAACATAACAAACTTGGGCTGGCTGTAGGCACTTTTAAATTGGTTCCAGGGGTACACGGGCAGCAGTGGTCTGGTCAGTGGAAGTCTAGTGGAAGGAGTGACCGCAGACAGGCTTCCAAGGCCTAACATAACAAACTTGGGCTGGCTGTAGGCACTTTTAAATTGGTTCCAGGGGTACATGGGCAGCAGTGGTCTGGTCTGTGGAAGTCTAGTGGAAGGAGTGACCGCAGACAGGCTTCGAAGGCCTAACATAACAAACTTGGGCTGGCTGTAGGCACTTTTAAATTGGTTCCAGGGGTACACGGGCAGCAGTGGTCTGGTCAGTGGAAGTCTAGTGGAAGGAGTGACCGCAGACAGGCTTCCAAGGCCTAACATAACAAAATTGGGCTGGCTGTAGGCACTTTAAATTGGTTCCAGGGGTACATGGGCAGCAGTGTATGGTCAGTGGAAGTCTAGTGGAAGGAGTGACCGCAGACAGGCTTCGAAGGCCTAACATAATAACATAGGGCTGGCTGTAGGCAAGTTAAAATTGGTTCCAAGGGAACACGGCCATCAGTGGCCTGGTCAGTGTAGTTGTAGTTGAAAGAACGGGACGCAGACAGGCTTCGAAGGCCTAACATAACAAACTTGGGCTGGCTGTAGGCACTTTTAAATTTGTTCCAGGGGTACATGGGCAGCAGTGTATGGTCAGTGGAAGTCTAGTGGAAGGAGTGACCGCAGACAGGCTTCGAAGGCCTAACATAACAAACTTGGGCTGGCTGTAGGCACTTTTAAATTGGTTCCAGGGGTACACGGGCAGCAGTGGTCTGGTCAGTGGAAGTCTAGTGGAAGGAGTGACCGCAGACAGGCTTCCAAGGCCTAACATAACAAACTTGGGCTGGCTGTAGGCACTTTTAAATTGGTTCCAGGGGTACACGGGCAGCAGTGGTCTGGTCAGTGGAAGTCTAGTGGAAGGAGTGACCGCAGACAGGCTTCCAAGGCCTAACATAACAAACTTGGGCTGGCTGTAGGCACTTTTAAATTGGTTCCAGGTGTACACGGGCAGCAGTGGTCTGGTCAGTGGAAGTCTAGTGGAAGGAGTGACCGCAGACAGGCTTCCAAGGCCTAACATAACAAACTTGGGCTGGCTGTAGGCACTTTTAAATTGGTTCCAGGGGTACACGGGCAGCAGTGGTCTGGTCTGTGGAAGTCTAGTGGAAGGAGTGACCGCAGACAGGCTTCGAAGGCCTAACATAACAAACTTGGGCTGGCTGTAGGCACTTTTAAATTGGTTCCAGGGGTACACGGGCAGCAGTGGTCTGGTCAGTGGAAGTCTAGTGGAAGGAGTGACCGCAGACAGGCTTCCAAGGCCTAACATAACAAAATTGGGCTGGCTGTAGGCACTTTAAATTGGTTCCAGGGGTACATGGGCAGCAGTGTATGGTCAGTGGAAGTCTAGTGGAAGGAGTGACGGCAGACAGTCTTCGAAGGCCTAACATAACAAAATTGGGCTGACTGTAGGCACTTTTAAATTGGTTCCAGGGTAACACGGCCAGCAGTGGCCTGGTCAGTGTAGTAGTTGTAGAAAGAAGGGACCGCAGACAGGCTTCGAAGGCCTAACATAACAAAAATGTCAAAACAATGGTATTGTCAGTGCCAGGCATTGAAGGATGTCAGCGCCTAGACTACACATTGTTGAAGCTGTGAGAGATAATTTTGCTAGTGGTAGAGCACTGTTTGAGCTGGGGGGGGGAACTGTCTTGTGGCCGGCGGTACAGGCACAGGGCCCCTCATATTACAACGGTGTGTCTGACGTTGGGTGCGCACCACCACCGCCAGAGACACTTTATTGTACTATGAGGGACCCAGTGGCAGTGCCGTCGACCAAAAGCGGCCACACCCACCTCTTCAGACAAACAGCACTCTCAAGGGTCCAAGCGCAAAGTGGCGATAGCACGGCCCCGTGTGGGGAGTTTGGCCATTTCGTGAGGTGGAAACATGTCGTATGCTGGACAATCAGGTGAAGAAAATTACGAGATTGGAAAAGTCATTCAGAATAGTCCACAGGCAAGACCTTTTCATAGGAAAGCTAGGTGTCAGCCGGGCAGGGTGGGGCAAAAGATTTTGAAATCCAGTTGTGGTTCATTTTAATGAAGGTTAGATCATCTACATTTTGGGTAGCCAGACGAGTCCTTTTTTCTGTTAGTATTGAACCTGCAGCACTGAATACTCTTTCTGATAGGACACTAGCTGCCGGGCAAGCAAGCTCCTGCAATGCATATTCTGCCAATTCTGGCCAGGTGTCTAATTTGGATGCCCAGTAATCAAATGGGAATGACGGTTGAGGGAGAACGTCGATAAGGGATGAAAAATAGTTTGTAACCATACTGGACAAATGTTGTCTCCTGTCACTTTGAATTGATGCTGCAGTACCTGTCCTGTCTGCGGTCATAGAAAAATCACTCCACAACCTGGTCAGAAAACCCCTCTGGCCAACGCCACTTCTGATTTCTGCCCCTCTAACACCTCTGGTCTGCTGGCCCCTGGAGCTCGTGTGAGAACGATCACGGGCGCTGTGTGCAGGGAATGCCAGAAGCAAACGGTCAACAAGAGTTGATTGTTTTGTTGCTAATATTAGTTCCAAGTTCTCATGTGGCATAATATTTTGCAATTTGCCTTTATAGCGAGGATCAAGGAGGCAGGCCAACCAGTAATCGTCATCGTTCATCATTTTTGTAATGCGTGTGTCCCTTTTGAGGATACGCAAGGCATAATCCGCCATGTGGGCCAAAGTTCCCGTTGTCAAATCTGCGGTTGTGCTTGGTTGAGGGGCAGTTGCAGGCAAATCTACGTCACTTGTGTCCCTCAAAAAACCAGAACCCGGCCTTGCCACGCCACAAATTTCCCGTGCCCCCGGGAAAGCTTCCTCATTAAAAATATACTCATCCCCATCATCCTCCTCATCCTCCACCTCCTCTTCGCCCGGTACCTCGTCATGTACACTGCCCTGACCAGACAATCGCTGACTGTCATCAAGGCTTTCCTCTTCCTCTGGTGCAGACGCCTGATCCTTTATGTGCGTCAAACTTTGCATCAGCAGACGCATTAGGGGGATGCTCATGCTTATTATGGCGTTGTCTGCACTAACCAGCCGTGTGCATTCCTCAAAACACTGAAGGACTTGACACATGTCTTGAATCTTCGACCACTGCACACCTGACAACTCCATGTCTGCCATCCTACTGCCTGCCCGTGTATGTGTATCCTCCCACAAAAACATAACAGCCCGCCTCTGTTCGCACAGTCTCTGAAGCATGTGCAGTGTTGAGTTCCACCTTGTTGCAACGTCTATGATTAGGCGATGCTGGGGAAGGTTCAAAGAACGCTGATAGGTCTGCATACGGCTGGAGTGTACAGGCGAACGGCGGATATGTGCGCAAAGTCCACGCACTTTGAGGAGCAGGTCGGATAACCCCGGATAACTTTTCAGGAAGCACTGCACCACCAGGTTTAAGGTGTGAGCCAGGCAAGGAATGTGTTTCAGTTGGGAAAGGGAGATGGCAGCCATGAAATTCCTTCCGTTATCACTCACTACCTTGCCTGCCTCAAGATCTACAGTGCCCAGCCACGACTGCGTTTCTTGCTGCAAGAACTCGGACAGAACTTCCGCGGTGTGTCTATTGTCGCCCAAACACTTCATAGCCAATACAGCCTGCTGACGTATGCCAGTAGCTGCCCCATAATGGGAGACCTGGTGTGCAACAGTGGCAGGTGCGGATGGAGTGTTTGTGCGACTGCGGTCTGTGGACGAGCTCTTGCTTCTGCAGGAGGACGAGGAGGAGGAGGAGGAGGAGGGGGTGCGAACGGCTACAGACAACTGTTTACTAGACCGTGGGCTAGGCAGAACTGTCCCAAACTTGCTGTCCCCTGTGGACCCTGAATCCACCACATTTACCCAGTGTGCCGTGATGGACACGTAACGTCCCTGGCCATGCCTACTGGTCCATGCATCTGTTGTCAGGTGCACCTTTGTGCTCACAGATTGCCTGAGTGCATGGACGATGCGCTCTTTAACATGCTGGTGGAGGGCTGGGATGGCTTTTCTGGAAAAAAAGTGTCGACTGGGTAGCTCGTAGCGTGGTACAGCGTAGTCCATCAGGTCTTTGAAAGCTTCGCTTTCAACTAACCGGTAGGGCATCATCTCTAACGAGATTAGTCTAGCTATGTGGGCGTTCAAACCCTGTGTACGCGGATGCGAGGCTAAGTATTTCCTTTTTCTAACCATAGTCTCATGTAGGGTGAGCTGGACTGGAGAGATGGAGATCGTGGAACTAGCGGGGGTGCCGGTGGACATGGCAGACTGAGAGACGGTGGGAGATGGTATTGTTGCCGCCGGTGCCCTAGATGCAGTGTTTCCTACTACGAAACTGGTGATTCCCTGACCCTGACTGCTTTGGCCTGGCAAAGATACCTGCACAGATACAGCAGGTGGTGCGCTAAATGGTGGTCCTACACTGCCGGAAGGGATGTTGCGTTGATGACTAGCTTCATTGGCCGAGGGTGCAACAACCTTAAGGGACGTTTGGTAGTTAGTCCAAGCTTTCAAATGCATGGTGGTTAAATGTCTATGCATGCAACTAGTATTGAGACTTTTCAGATTCTGACCTCTGCTTAAGGAAGTAGAACATTTTTGACAGATGACTTTGCGCTGATCAATTGGATGTTGTTTAAAAAAATGCCAGACTGCACTCTTTCTAGCATCGGATACCTTTTCAGGCATTGCAGACTGAGCTTTAACCGGATGGCCACGCTGTCCTCCACCAGGTTTTGGCTTTGCCACGCGTTTTGGGCAAGATACGGGCCCGGCAGATGGAACCTGTGGCGATGTTGATGCCTGCTGCGGCCCCTCCTCCTCCTCTGCTTCAGAACTGCTGCCGCCTGCACCCTGTTCCCCCAATGGCTGCCAATCGGGGTCAAGAACTGGGTCATCTAATAACTCTTCTTGTACCTCCTGCGCAACTTCGTCTGTGTCACCGTGTCGTTCGGTGGTATAGCGTTCGTGATGGGGCAACATAGTCTCATCAGGGTCTGATTCTTGATCAGCACCCTGCGAGGGCAATGTTGTGGTCTGAGTCAAAGGACCAGCATAGTAGTCTGGCTGTGGCTGTGCGTCAGTGCACTCCATGTCAGATTCAATTTGTAATGGGCATGGACTGTTAACTGCTTCACTTTCTAAGCCAGGGACGGTATGTGTAAAGAGCTCCATGGAGTAACCCGTTGTGTCGCCTGCTGCATTCTTCTCTGTTGTTGTTTTTGCTGAAGAGGACAAGGAAGTGACTTGTCCCTGACCGTGAACATCCACTAACGACGCGCTGCTTTTACTTTTACCAGTTTCACGAGAGGAGGCAAAAGAGCTAGAGGCTGAGTCAGCAAGATAAGCCAAAACTTGCTCTTGCTGCTCCGGCTTTAAAAGCGGTTTTCCTAATCCCAGAAAAGGGAGCGTTCGAGGCCTTGTGTAGCCGGACGACGAACCTGGCTCCACAGCTCCAGACTTAGGTGCAATATTTTTTTCCCCACGACCACCTGATGCTCCACCACTACCACTACTCTCATTACCAGCTGACAATGAACGCCCCCGGCCACGACCTCTTCCACTAGACTTCCTCATTGTTTTAAAAACGTAACCAAACTAACGTTATTTGTTGCAGTCACACAACTTACACGGTGAGCTATAACTTCAGTATGATTTAGCTACCCCTTTACAGGTTGGTGAGACCACAGCGAAAATCAGGCCCAATGTTACACACTCTTTTTTTGGTGGCTGCAAATTAGAGAGATGCCCCACACGCAGGACTGTCACTGAAGCACAAATGTTAATATTAATGTCACACTATTATTTTTTTTTTATTTTTATTTTTTTCAGGAACACTTTAGAAACCCCCCCAAAAAAAAAAATAGATTTTTGCAGGGAGAATTTAGAAAACAAATGTAACAAACTATATGCTTTCTATGGGCCACTGAGTGAGAGATGACGCACACAGGAATCAGGAGTGGCACACAAGCCCAGAGGCCAATATTTTTCTACCAATGATTGATGGAGTTATTTTCTCTGGTAGATTTTGGAACCCAAATCAAGGAAAAAAAATATAGGCTTTCTATGGACCACAATTGGAGAGAGAGAGAGAGAGAGAGAGATGGCACACCCAGGAGTCAAGACTGGCACACAAGCAGAAAGGCCAATATTAATCTCCCACTGTTTTTTTTGGTTGGTTTTTTTTTTTTTTTTTCAGGGAGACTTTAGAAAAAAAAATAATAAAAAAAATATGATTTTATCAGGAAGAATTTAGAAACCAAATAAAATAAAATGATTTTTTCAGGGAGAATTTATAAAACAAATAAAAACAAAAATAGGCGTTCTATGGCCCACTGACTGAGAGATGACGCACACAGGAGTCAGGAGTGGCACACAAGCCCAGAGGCCAATATTTTTCTACCAATGATTGATGTAGTTATTTTCTCTGGTAGATTTTGGAACCCAAATCAAGGAAAAAAAATATAGGCTTTCTATGGACCACAATTGGAGAGAGAGAGAGAGAGAGAGAGAGAGAGGGCACACCCAGGAGTCAAGACTGGCACACAAGCAGAAAGGCCAATATTAATCTCCCACTGTTTTTTTTGTTTGTTTTTTTTTTTTTTTCAGGGAGACTTTAGAAAAAAAAATAATAAAAAAAATATGATTTTATCAGGAAGAATTTAGAAACCAAATAAAATAAAATGATTTTTTCAGGGAGAATTTATAAAAAAAATAAAAACAAAAATAGGCGTTCTATGGCCCACTGACTGAGAGATGACGCACACAGGAGTCAGGAGTGGCACACAAGCCCAGAGGCCAATATTTTTCTACCAATGATTGATGTAGTTATTTTCTCTGGTAGATTTTGGAACCCAAATCAAGGAAAAAAAATATAGGCTTTCTATGGACCACAATTGGAGAGAGAGAGAGAGAGAGAGAGAGAGAGAGAGAGAGAGAGATGGCACACCCAGGAGTCAAGACTGGCACACAAGCAGAAAGGCCAATATTAATCTCCCACTGTTTTTTTTGGTTGTTATTTTTTTTTTTTTTTCAGGGAGACTTTAGAAAAAAAAATAATAAAAAAAATATGATTTTATCAGGAAGAATTTAGAAACCAAATAAAATAAAATGATTTTTTCAGGGAGAATTTATAAAACAAATAAAAACAAAAATAGGCGTTCTATGGCCCACTGACTGAGAGATGACGCACACAGGAGTCAGGAGTGGCACACAAGCCCAGAGGCCAATATTTTTCTACCAATGATTGATGTAGTTATTTTCTCTGGTAGATTTTGGAACCCAAATCAAGGAAAAAAAATATAGGCTTTCTATGGACCACAATTGGAGAGAGAGAGAGAGAGAGAGAGAGAGAGATGGCACACCCAGGAGTCAAGACTGGCACACAAGCAGAAAGGCCAATATTAATCTCCCACTGTTTTTTTTGGTTGTTTTTTTTTTTTTTTTTCAGGGAGACTTTAGAAAAAAAAATAATAAAAAAAATATGATTTTATCAGGAAGAATTTAGAAACCAAATAAAATAAAATGATTTTTTCAGGGAGAATTTATAAAACAAATAAAACCAAAAATAGGCGTTCTATGGCCCACTGACTGAGAGATGACGCACCCAGGAGTCAAGACTGGCACACAAGCAGAAAGGCCAATATTAATCTCCCACTGTTTTTTTTTTTTTTTTTTTTTTTTTCAGGGAGACTTTAGAAAAAAAAATAATAAAAAAAATATGATTTTATCAGGAAGAATTTAGAAACCAAATAAAATAAAATGATTTTTTCAGGGAGAATTTAGAAAACAAATAAAACCAAAAATAGGCGTTCTATGGCCCACTGACTGAGAGAGAGAGAGAGATGGAACGCTTAGTACTGGCACACAAGCCCAAAGGGCAATATTAATCTCCCTTTTTTTTTCCAGGGAGAATTTCTAAAACCCAAAAAAAAAAAAAAATAGGCTTTCTATGGCCCACTATTTGTGAGAGAGATGGGACGCTCAGGACTGGCACAGATGGCACGCTCAGGACTGGCACAGAAGCCCAGAGGCCAATATTAATCTCCCTTTTTTTCTGGGAGAATTTATAAAACCAAAAAAATATTTAAATAGGCTTTCTATGGCCCACTATTTGTGAGAGAGATGGCACGCTCAGGACTGGCACAGATGGCACGCTCACAACTGGCACACAAGCCCAGAGGCCAATATTAATCTCCCTTTTTTCAGGGAAAATTTATAAAACCAAAAAAAAAATTAAATAGGCTTTCTATGGCCCACTATTTGTGAGAGAGATGGCACGCTCAGGACTGGCACAGATGGCACGCTCACAACTGGCACACAAGCCCAGAGGCCAATATTAATCTCCCTTTTTTCAGGGAAAATTTATAAAACAAAAAAAAATTAAATAGGCTTTCTATGGCCCACTATTTGTGAGAGAGATGGCACGCTCAGGACTGGCACAGATGGCACGCTCACAACTGGCACACAAGCCCAGAGGCCAATATTAATCTCCCTTTTTTTCAGGGAGAATTTATAAAACCAAAAAAAAATTAAATAGGCTTTCTATGGCCCACTATTTGTGAGAGAGATGGCACGCTCAGGACTGGCACAGATGGCACGCTCACAACTGGCACACAAGCCCAGAGGCCAATATTAATCTCCCTTTTTTCAGGGAAAATTTATAAAACAAAAAAAAAATTAAATAGGCTTTCTATGGCCCACTATTTGTGAGAGAGATGGCACGCTCAGGACTGGCACAGATGGCACGCTCACAACTGGCACACAAGCCCAGAGGCCAATATTAATCTCCCTTTTTTTCAGGGAGAATTTATAAAACCAAAAAAAAAATTAAATAGGCTTTCTATGGCCCACTATTTGTGAGAGAGATGGCACGCTCAGGGCTGGCACAGATGGCACGCTCAGGACTGGCACACAAGCCCAGAGGCCAATATTAATCTCCCTTTTTTTCAGGGAGAATTTATAAAACCCAAAAAAAAATTAAATAGGCTTTCTATGGCCCACTATTTGTGAGAGAGATGGCACACTCAGGACTGGCACACAAGCCCAAAGGCCAATATTAATCTCCCACTGTATTTTTATCAGGGAGAATTTATACACCCCACAAAAAAAAATACAGAAAAATGAAAAGGCTTTCTATGGCCCACTATGTGAGAGAGATGGCACACACAGGGATGGCACTCTAGCAGAAATGCCAAATTGCCAATCTTAATCTCCCACCAAAAAAAAAAAAAAAAAAAAAAAACAGTGAATGTCCTACAATTACTATCTCCCTGCCTGCAGTAATCTCAGCCAGGTATGGCAGGCAGCTACTATCTCCCTGCCTGCAGTAATCTCAGCCAGGTATGGCAGGCAGCAATAAGGAGTGGACTGATGCACAAATGAAATAAAAAGTGTGGACAAACAAAAAAGATAGCTGTGCAGAAAGGAAGGAACAAGAGGATTTGTGCTTTGAAAAAAGCAGTTGGTTTGCACAGCGGCGTACACACAGCAATGCAGCTATCAGGGAGCCTTCTAGGGCAGCCCAATGAGCTACAGCGCTGAGGGGAAAAAAAAAAAAAAAAAAACTTCCACTGTCCCTGCACACCGAGGGTGGTGTTGGACAGTGCAAATCGCTGCAGCACAAGCGGTTTTGTGGTTAATGGACCCTGCCTAACGCTATCCCTGCTTCTGACAAAGCGGCAGCAACCTCTCCCTAAGCTCAGATCAGCAGCAGTAAGATGGCGGTCGGCGGGAACGCCTCTTTATAGCCCCTGTGACGTCGCAGACAGCAAGCCAATCACTGCAATGCCCTTCTCTAAGATGGTGGGGACCAGGACCTATGTCATCACGCTGCCCACACTCTGCGTTTACCTTCATTGGCTGAGAAATGGCGCTTTTCGCGTCATTGAAACGCGACTTTGGCGCGAAAGTCGCGTACCGCATGGCCGACCCCGCACAGGGGTCGGATCGGGTTTCATGAAACCCCGACTTAGCCAAAAGTCGGCGACTTTTGAAAATGTTCGACCCGTTTCGCTCAACCCTAGTCCTGAGTAGATAACAGAGCTGGAGTGATGAATACTTCAGATCTACCATAGCCCTGTAAGGAGGTGTCTTTCCCCCCCTGTGAACACTGTAAACATATATCACGTTGACCTTGGCGTTTACTAATGTTAATCTAATGTTAATGTATTGATTATGTACTGTAATGTGATGTATTTGATGGGTGTTATGTATAGAAATAGAAATAGCATAAAAGATAGCATAGGTTAATAATGGGGTTAGAATAGGCTACGTTCACATTAGCGTTGCGTCGGGTGCAGCCGCGGCGACGCATGCGTCATGCGCCCCTATATTTAACATGGGGGTGCATGGACATGCGTTGTCTTGCGTTTTGTGATGCATGCGTCATTTTTGCCGCAAGCGTCAGGGCGCAGAGGACGCAGCAAGTTGCATTATTTTTGCGTCCAAAAGCAAGCAAAAAATGGACGCATGCGTCACAAAACCATGCGTTTTTGCATGCGTTTTGCATGCGTTGTGCGTTGCGTTGCCGACGCAGCACACAACAATGCAAATGTGAACGTAGCTTTAGTGGGGCACATTAGAGATAGGGAACAGGCATTTCAGGTTAAGAATAGACAGCATAGGGGGTTTTCCAGTGGGGAGGAGTTAAGTACAGTGCAGTGCAGAGCATTGAGGATACAGTGTGGGACTTCCTGGTAGGCTCAGTCAGGATGCAGCAGTGAACAGTGATAGTCTGCCAGCCGTGGGTATAAAGCTGCTATGGCAAGAAGGGGGCCCCAGGCTGCAGAAGTGCTAGCGGTCACCACCTTCAACTGCAACCCATCCCAAGAGGATCTGGGGCCTAAGGCAAGGATTATGTGCAGCCGAGATGGCAAGCCTTCTGCCATCTCCTACGGAGTCCGGATGAGGGGAATAGGAGGGAGCTGGTGGACCTAGAGGCACGGGTGTCGCAGACGGGACAGGAGTTGTCTGAGAGAGAGATGAAGATGGCAAGGAGAGCCAGAGATTGCCCAGTGGAACAGGGATTGTCCAGTGGGGAAGAGCTGATCGACAGGAAGAACAGAGATTGTCAGAGAAAGCCTCAGGATTGACCCTGCAAAGAAAATGTATGGCATCAGTAATGGAAACCCTGTGTTTAAGTAAAGTTGTAGTGTTGAGCATGAACATGGAGTCCGAAGTGATTTGTGGGATCCATGGATCCAAATCCAAAGTGACAGAGAATGAGGTGACTTCAGTAACTGATGTGAGTGTTCTGCTGCGCATGTTGCACCCACAGCAGGAGGGACATTGTATTTCACATGTGGGGCGTCAGGGTGTGGGAACACTACAGGCTTTTACCAGGACTATCGCCCTGGCCACCTTACAGCCCTTCAGCCTAATTTGCATATCAATTCAAACATTGATTTCTCAGTATCAGAGGAGTGACAGATATTGTTGGACTTGGTCTTTGAAAGAGCCACATGCACATATAAATACTTGGGAGGTGAAATCCAAAATGGCATCCAACAGTTTTCTAAACTGTAAAGGACCAATGAAAGGTAAAAAAAATGAATAGTCACCTAACTTTTCACCTCACTGGCTCCATCCTTCCCCAGCACAATCCTTGGTGTCTCTTCTTATTGCCTTCTTACCACTTATCTTTTTAAATATTTTTTGCAGGCAGAAAGTCTCAGGATTTTAATGCAAATTGCCTCTTTTGAGAAAAAGAGGACTTAAACTCTATAGCGCCACCTGTTGGAAGTAGCGATCCTACAAGTCACAATCAACCCTTTAACGAGTCGTGCAATATGACTTAGGATAAAAGCCAAATCAAGTATCTCAATTCGCAGACACGGTGTTTCAGGCTGTTGGCCCTCATCAGTGCGAAGCATGAGAACTAATTAGGCTAGGTGAGAGGCTCTGGACTGGGGTCTAAGGGGTATCGATTCTCCTTATGGAGAGTTACATACCATCTCTGGCTTGTCAAGGTAAGGAGGCTTATTCGCCGTGCAATGCTCCTCTGGAAAATGTAAGATGCAAATTGCCTCTTCAGAGAAAAAGAGGACTTAAACTCTATAGCACCACCTGTTGGAAGTAGCGATCCTACAAGTCACAATCAACCCTTTAACGAGTCGTGCAATATGACTTAGGATAAGAGCCAAATCAGTATCTCAATTCGCAGACACATGAGGAGAAACCTTACCCCTTAGACCTCAGTCCAGAGCCTCTCACCTAGCCAAATTAGTTCTCATACTTCGCACTGATGAGGGCCAACAGCCCGAAACACCGTGTCTGCGAATTGAGATACTGATTTGCCATTATAACTGTGTTTTTTTTCATCTTGCAAACACAAAAAATTAAATAAAGAGTGACCAAAGCTTAATAAGCCCCCAAAAATGGTACCAATGAAAATTACTAACTTATCCTACATAAAGCAAGCCCTCAAATACTGTAATTTGGCCTATTTCTTAAAAATAGTGATTTTTTTGTGTGCAAAAGTATAAAAATATATACATTTTTCCATAATCATATTGTCCTTCTGAATAAAACTTATTATGTCAGAATGTTGCTGTAGGCAGAAAAAAAAGATAAAAATAAAAAAAGTAACTTTTTTTCTCATTTCTCAATGGTACCACTGAAACGTATAACTGGTCTAAAATCAAGAAAATCTATGTTTAAAGTATTTATGTACAAAAGTATTAATACATTTAACTTTCAAAAGTAGTAAAACTATATAAATTTGGTAATACTATAATTGTACTGACCCAAAGAATAAGCTAACAGATCATTTATGCTACACAGTGAGCAGTGTACAATTTACAACAAAAGTGAGGATGACAACACTGCTGTTTTTTCAATTTTTTTCTCTTAAAGAGTTAATAATGGTTACTAAAAAATTAAATCTACTTTAGAATGGTGCCAAAGAAAAAAATGCCCCATGATGTTGCTGCAATACACCACCCCACCCCTTTGTGTCGGCTATGGAGGAGGATGAGGACGTTGCTCATCATTGGAGCAGTGACATTATTACAGGATAGGGTGAGAATATGTGACATTATTACAGGATGGGGGCCAGAATGAGGGGCAATATTAAAGGATAGACATCAGGAAAGGGGCAAAAATTAGGAGACATTATTACAGGATAGGGACTGGGAGAGAAGAAATTATTACAGGATGGGGACAATTTTTACAGGATAGAGGCCAGGATGGGATATTTGTTACAGGATTGGGTCCAGATTGGGGAACATAATTACTATATGGGGCCAAAATTGGGAGCATACATTATTAATTTCAGGTGGCAAGTGAAGAAGATTATTACTGTATGGGGCCAATTGGAGGACAATATTACTTTATAGCAATGTTCCCCAACTCCGGTCATCAAGAGCCACCAAAAGGTCATGTTTTCAGGATTTCCTTAGTATTGCACAGGTGATAATTGCATCACCTGCACAGGCAGGGATTCCATCACCTGTGAAATACTAAGGAAATCCTGAAAACATGACCTGTTGGTGGCTCTTGATGACTGGATTGGGGAACCCTGCTTTATAGGGTCAATTTGGGTACAATACTGTACAGATGTCTAAGTGCAGCGCACCAGAGTCCTGGTCGTGGCAGTAATGTCACTCTGCCACTAAGGAGAGTGATGTTATGTCTGATTGCACAAAAGGAGTTCACCTGACCAGGTATCATAGTCACACATTACACTTCACACTTCGGCCACCAGGGGGAGCAAAATGCCCTATGTATTAGGCCACTCCTCACACTCTGGTAAAACTGGGGGTTGGACAGGAAGTTAGAAAAAAAGCAGCCCGGGAGAGTTCGGGAGAGGACCTGTCAGAAGTGGGACCCTGGCATGTACCTAGCAGAAAGGACAGATTGTTACAGAGCCGCACCTGCACTACCTTGCGGCAGCATCTCAAGGAAGGACACGAAGCGAAGTATATTGTGGAGAAGTGAGAAGCGGGATAATAGTACGAAGGAGATAGAACCAGAAGGAGTCGTGTCCCTAAGACTGTGGCAACATCCTTCTGAGGCGCGTAGCCGGTGGCCGGAGCACCGAGGAAGTAACAGACTCCACACATTACTTCAAACAGCGGCAGGACAGTTAATTACAGGTTGGCTGTCTGACTTAAATCATCTAAACGGACATAGGAGGCAATCGTGGGAGAGGGGCGTCTGTAGGGTCCAAGAATAACTCCAGGCCTACCTGTCATACGGGTGTGTCCTAGCCATATTATCTGGGGGACGGAGAGAGAAAGAACAGATACGACTGTTGTGAGGACTGTCTCGTGGTGCTCAGCAGGGAAGGACTACAACACCCAGGCGCTAGAAGGTAGACACTGATTCCCACCTGCAAAGGAAACTCTGGATGTGCCTTCGGACCGGCCAGTCTCAGCCAGCCCTGTTAGCAGTGCTCTGGATTGCGGACCCCGAAGCCTTCAGTAAAAAGGTAAAGAGACTGCAACCCTGCGTTCTCATTATTCCTCTCACCTTGCACCACGCACCATCACCTTTCATTGGACGCCCCTTAGCAGGGTCACGGACCGGGTCTAGCCACCGTGACAACCCCGGACCGAGTACCCCGCGGCCCTGCTTCTGGGGGTGCTCCAACTTGGCGTCACGAACAGGATGTACTTAAGCCTAAAGAATCAGGTCATGTGTGCCTTGGAACTGTGACTTATTGCAAAAACTGTGTATCGCTTTTTGCCGCCAAAAATCTGCCATTGCCGCGCCGTTTGGAGCGAGAGGAGAGGAGCCATAGCTTCATGGGTGGAGCCGGCTGGAAAAGAGCGCGGAGCCGGAAAGACGCGGTGAGGTGCCGATCCTGGGAGAAGAACCCCGACCCCGGCGCCGATCCTGGAAGAAGAACCCCGACCCCGGCAGGTTAGCAGGGGGGAAGAACGGCCATGTCGGATCCTGGAGGAGCGGAGGCGGCGGCCACAGCTGCAGACTCGGGAGCACTTCCAGATTCCGTAGTAGACACAGCCACGGGTCTGGTATCACCGCCGGATGCCGCGGGGCTTGCCGCTCCCATCAACCAGCTGGATACTGCCACAGCTACAACAGCCATAATGCCCTTCTCTATGCCGTACCTACCAGGAGCCGCCTGGCTCCCGCGATACTCTGGAGAATCTCATACGTTAACTGACTTTAAAGAGGGGATTTGTAGCCTGTTCAAGTTTTATCCCTTGACAGAGCCTCAGAAAGTTCATATGATAACCGGCCAACTGTTTGGAGCGGCATTGAGGGAAGTAAAGTCCTGGCCCGTTGTGGATAAGAAAACTGCGCAACAGGTATTTGCAAAGCTTAAAACCACCTTTGACACCCGCACCATTACGGAAATTAAATTGACGTTCTATGGGTGCAAGCAGAGGCCGCAGGATAGCTTACGGGACTATGCCCTTAATCTTCAGGAGGCACTGCGGGCCATCAAGCAAAGTGACCCAAACAGCATGCAAGATAAAGATAAACTCCTGAAGGAGCAGTTCATCGAGGGGCTCCTGTGCAGTAACCAAAGGGCCCAGCTACACTTCTTGGCCATGCAGAATCCAGACCTGACTTTTGCGCAATTAAAAGATAAAGCCATCCAGGCACTACCAGAGTGACAGCCCAGCCGTGCCACACTTCCCAGGCATCAAGCCCTCACGTACCACCAGGAGGTGGCGCCGGACGCACCCGTTTCTGCCAAGGCCGATGCCCAGATCCTGGAAGACGACTCCCCTGCAGGACTGCGCCTCCAGATACAGGAACTGCCCAAGAGCGTTGCTGCCCTAGCCCGGACCGTCCAATCCCTACAGGAGGCCCCCAAGAAGAATATCCAGTTGGCTTCCAGACCGGAAGATGTCCCCTGGCAGCGACCAAGGAGAGTTCCGTCGACCAGAGGCAGAGACGACGATCGCTTTCATCAGGATGGACGACCTATCTGCCGCCGCTGCCACCAGGTGGGCAATATTGCAAGGTACTGTCAATTAAAAGAGCAACCCCTGGGGCAGAAGGCCAACCCCCAGGAGTAGAACGGTCAGGCCCGCAAAATTGGAGAGCCAAATACATCGGAGGGCGACCAGTTCTCCCCATCGTGATCGACGGTATCCCCATGAACGCTTTGCTGGACACCGGTTCCCAGGTGACCGCTATGCCCTACATTCTTTATAGACGTTATTGGGAGGACACCCACATTACCCATGGCCCCGATGATGATTTTACCATAATAGCTAGTAATGGTCAGCCGCTGCCGCAAGTGGGGTATAAAGGGGTCACTATTAAGGTGGGGCGGGTAGAATTGGAGGCCCAGGAAATTGTCATTGTTGATATTGACCGACGTGAATGTAACCCCATGATGACCATCGGTACTAATGTCATAGAAAATTGTCTTGCAGAAGTTATTGTCTTGTCGCAGCAGGTAGCAGAGACAGCTGGTTACAGTGAACAATGTGCCTTGCAGAAAGAAATCAGAGCCCTAATGCGGAGACAGCAGGTGGAGCTGACTGGTGGTGAAATTGGCCGGGTCACAGTGAGTGATTCGAACCCCATTGCAATACCCCACAGGAGTGAAATGTTAATATGGTGTCGGGCAGCCATAGGCCTCAGGGGTAAAGACTATCAGGCCCTGGTAGAACCTGTGTATTCGGATAATAGGCCTACCCTCCTGACAGCCAGAGGGGTGGTTGACGTCCACAAGGGGAGGGTGCCAGTACGTGTCCTTAACTGTGGGGAGGAAGAAGTCCACCTAACCAAATATGTCACACTTGCCAACTTGTTTACTGTTAATAATAGGGTGATACAGGCACCCGGGCCCTTGGTTCCATCCAATCCGGTGGAGGACAACGGCTCTGCAGGGCAATCGAAAGATTGGTGTCAAGAATTACATGTGGGCACTGATTCTACTCCATCTCACCAGATACAGGGGGCCTACAGGGTGGTTCACGAGTATGAGCGGGTATTCAGCAAGCACCCCCTTGATTTCGGGTGGGTAAAAGGGTTTCAACATCACATCCCCACAGGAGATCACCCACCCGTAAAAGAAAGATACCGTCCTGTACCCCTAGCTCATTATCAGTGTGCCAAGGACATGTTGCGAGAGATGAAGGAGGCTGGGGAAGTGAGAGACAGCTGTAGCCCTTGGGCAGCCCCTTTAGTCCTCATTAGGAAGAAAGATGGCACCATGAGGATGTGTGTGGATTATAGGCAATTAAACCGCATTACACATAAGGATGCATAAACCCTGCCTAGGATAGAGGAGTCCTTGGCTGCTTTAAAGTCTGCTAACCACTTCTCTACCTTGGATCTCACCAGTGGGTACTGGCAGGTTCCCATGGCAGTGGTAGACAAGGAAATGACGGCCTTCACGACGCCGATGGGTCTCTGCGAGGTCAACTACATGCCCTTCGGATTGTGTAACGTCTCGGGGACATTCCAGAGGATCATGGAGTGCTGTTTGGGACACAAGAACTTTGAGACCGTGCTGCTATATCTGGACGATGTCATTGTCTTCTCTAAGACCTATGAACACCATTTGAAGCACCTGGCCGAGGTGTTTGAACTTTGGCTTAAAGATGAAACCGTCCAAATGCCATCTGCTAAAACCCAAAGTGCAGTACCTGGGCCATGTGGTGAGTGCCGAAGGAGTGGTTCCAGACCCCGACAAGGTCACGGTGATCAAGGACTGGCCGCAGCCCGGTAACCTCCATGAAGTCCGGCAGTTCCTCAGGTTGGTGGGCTACTACCGGAGGTTTATCAAAGACTTCACCAAGAAGGCCTCGCCGTTGCAAGACCTGTTTGTGGGCCAACTCAAGAATCCCAAGGGTAAGAATACCCCGTTTGATTGGAACGACGGACTGGATGGATCGTTCACCTGCTTAAAATCGGCACTGACGGGAGAAGAAGTACTAGCCTACCCTGAATATGACCAACCGTTTGTATTGTATACGGATTCCAGCAACGTGGGGCTAGGAGCTGTGCTGTCCCAGGTCCAGAAGGGCAAGGAAAGAGTAATCGCTTACGCCAGCAGGAAACTTCGCCCCACTGAAAGGAACCCAGACAACTACAGTTCCTTTAAGCTGGAGTTCCTCGCCGTCGTTTGGGCCGTGATGGAGAGGTTCAAGCACTACCTGGCCTCAGCAAAATTCACCGTCTTCATGGATAATAATCCACTAATGCACTTGGACACAGCAAAACTCGGTGCCTTGGAGCAGCGGTGGATGGCTCGGTTGTCCAATTACGACTTCACCATAAAGTACCGGGTGGGGCACAAGAATGCGAATGCCGATACATTGTCCCGAATGCCTCACTTGCCCGAAACGGGGGAAGATCCAGAAGGATTTGAAGAAGTAGAGCTGCCCGCTTTCCATCACCCCAAGGCAACCCAGTGTCCCCATCAGGTGGAGAACAGGCGCAGAAATAAACAGGGCACCCCGTTGAATCCCCTGCCCCATCACGGGTGGACAGAGAACCAGGATGTTGACCCTGCGGTCCGTTGGGTAAAAGAGCTCCTGACGCAGGCAGGTTTGCATCCCGGCCCAGATGATCCACCAGAGGCATTACAGTTGTGGAAGGAGAGGGGCAAACTGTTTATTCACGATGGCAAGCTGTGCCGAAGGAGCATCGACCCCCGCACTCATGAATTGGTATGGCAGATCGTGGTCCCAAGACAAGATGTGCCAATGGTCCTGGGAGCGTACCACGATGGGGCAGGACACTTCGGATGGAGGAAGCTGGAGAGGCTACTCCGTGGGAGGTTCTACTGGATAGGCATGAAGAAAGCCATCGAGAAGTGGTGTCGAGAGTGTGGCCCCTGTAGCCTACGCCGGAAGGATCATAACAGCCAACGGGCTCCCTTGCAGCCCATCATCACCAAACGGCCGCTCGAGTTGGTCACGCTGGATCACGTAAAGCTAACACCTAGCCGGTCAGGTTATATCTACGCTCTCACCATTGTGGACCACTACTCCAGATTCCTGGTAGTCATGCCGGTCAAAGATCTAACGGCTAGGACGGCTGCCAAAACCTTCCAGCAGTACTTCTGTAGACCCCATGGGTATCCAGAGAAGGTGTTGACCGATCAGGGACCAGCATTTGAAGCGGAGGTGTTCCAGGAGTTCTGCAATTTGTACGGGTGTAAGAAGATCAGAACCACGCCGTACCATCCACAAACCAACGGGATGTGTGAGAAGATGAACCAAGTGGTGATCAACTTACTGAAGACCTTCCTTACCTGTAGAGGAGCGGAACTTGTGGCCCACAAAGTTACCAGATTTGGTAGATATGTACAACCACATCCCGGTGAATTCCACCAACTGCACCACAGCGTACCTGATGTGAGGAAGGTCTAGCAAGTTACCTGTCAATCTGGACATGGGGGTCCTGACCCCCGAAGATATATCGCCAGATGTGGATTGGGATACCGAGAGGCAGCAAAGGTACAGCAAAGTACAGGAATGTGTAGAAAGAAGTCTCACCCAAGCCAGACCAAAACAAGAAAGGGACAACAACCAGTATGCTCCCGCGGCTCCATTGTCACCTGGTGAGCAGGTACTCAAATGAAAGAGGAGACTACGCAAGCTTGATGACCAATGGGAAGTGGAACCGTATACCAGTCTGTACTCCGATTTTGACAATACGAAGGTCTGTCTCATCAGCAAAGACGGAGGGGAAACCTCAACGGCCATATCCAGAGACCACCTTAAATATGCCCTGATAAGCTGAGAGATGGGGAAACAGATCCCGGGACTTCTCCGCCCGTGGAAGAGGAGAAGATGATACACACTGTTCTTGGCAATTTTCCCCAGTCTTGGACTCAAATAAATCAGGCCATTGTGGTACCTGTCTTAACGTTTCGTCAACTGAGACCGCCAGAACTAAATGTGGTGCCAGGGCATCCAGACCCGCAAGCGCAGCCGACCCCAACAGAAGATGCGATGCCAACAGTCGAACCAGCAAGCCCTCCCTCTGCCATCGGTGAATCTGCCATGCCCACCATTAGTAGTGTCAGCTCTGAGAACTCTAGCATGCCAGTGCTGCCCAGACTCACTAGAAGTGTAGTTAGAAGACAGTGCACTACACCAGCGATAGCGAGCGTAGCGGGCCCTGTCAGGCCAATAGCAACCCCTGCGCTGCGGAGGTCTGCGCGTAGTACCAAGAATCAGTCTCCACTTCACTATAAAACTTTGAGATATTAACGATAGTTGGCTATTTGGTTGAAAATGTTTGTGTAAATATCTGTGTTACAGTTTTAAAAATGGACAATGGTGGGATGGACAGTGAATTACTCCAAAACTTTCACAGGGACCCCTTTGTTTACCCGGGGTCCCTGCTGTTCTATGGTTGCACCTACTGAACTGGGAGTCATGAACTGTGCATGACCAATCTTTTGCAACCTTCAAGCGTCCTCACTTTCCATAATGGAAAGCATTGTTATATTTACTTGTTCATAGTATTTAAAAATTTTGTGAGTTTTCTATTAACATGTATTGTTATTCTTCTTTTCCCAGTCCGGGAGTACTGGATTTAACCGGGGGGGAGTGCAGCGCCTCAGAGTCCTGGTCGTTGCAGTAATGTCACTCTGCTACTAAGGGGAATGATGTTATGTCTGATTGCACTAAAGGAGTTCACCTGACCAGGTATGACAGTCACACATTACACTTCACACTCCGGCCACCAGGGGGAGCAAAATGCCCTATGTATTAGGCCACTCCTCACACTCTGGTAAAACTGGGGGTTGGACAGGAAGTTAGAAAAAAAGCAGCCCGGGAGAGTTCGGGAGAGGACCTGTCAGAAGTGGGACCCTGGCATGTACCTAGCAGAAAGGACAGATTGTTACAGAGCCGCACCTGCACTACCTTGCGGCAGCATCTCAAGGAAGGACACGAAGCGAAGTATATTGTGGAGAAGTGAGAAGCGGGATAATAGTACGAAGGAGATAGAACCAGAAGGAGTCGTGTCCCTAAGACTGTGGCAACATCCTTCTGAGGCGCGTAGCCGGTGGCCGGAGCACCGAGGAAGTAACAGACTCCACACATTACTTTAAACAGCGGCAGGACAGTTAATTACAGGTTGGCTGTCTGACTTAAATCATCTAAACGGACATAGGAGGCAATCGTGGGAGAGGGGCGTCTCTAGGGTCCCAGAATAACTCCAGGCCTACCTGTCATACGGGTGCGTCCTAGCCATATTATCTGGGGGACGGAGAGAGAAAGAACAGATACGACCGTTGTGAGGACTATCCCGTGGTGCTCAGCAAGGAAGGACTACAATACCCAGGGGCTAGAAGGTAGACACTGATTTCCACCTGCAAAGGGAACTCTGGATGTGCCTTCGGACCGGCCGGTCTCAGCCAGCCCTGTTAGCAGTGCTCTGGATTGCGGACCCCGAAGCCTTCAGTAAAAAGGTAAAGAGACTGCAACCCTGTGTCCTCGTTATTCCTCGCACCTTGCACCACGCACCATCACCTTTCATTGGACGCCCCTTAGCAGGGTCACGGACCGGGTCTAGCCACCGTGACAACCCCGGACCGAGTACCCGGCGGCCCTGCGTCTGGGGGCGCTCCATTAGTCAAGGACATTTTTACTACACAATGGGGGGCATTAAAAATATTCTCCATTGTGGCCCATACATTATTATTTATTAATTTATGGAGCATCAATATGGGGTTTTCAAAGCGTATTGAGGCATAAAAGGTGGACATTATTACTGTATGGGAGCAGAAATTATGTATGCTGCTGTATTGTTGCCATAGGGGGAATACTGCTGTCTGTGAGAACAAAAACAAACATTATTACTGTATGGGGTTGAAAGAGGAGTTTTACTATTGCCCCAAGGCCATAAACCTGGATGTATCCTTTAATTCTGTAGGGGGGACACAGAGGTGAATATTACTTTCTGTCAGTTGGTCTCATTGGGAGAAATTATCCCTGTAATATATTTTATTTAAGGGGATATTGTTAAGGTGGAGGTGTCACAAGATGCAGTATTTGGTCAGTATTTTACATCAGTATTTCTAGCCAAAACCAGGAGTGGGTGATAAATGCAGAAGTGGTGCATATGTTTCTGTTCTACTTTTCCTCTATTTGTTCCACACCTGGTTTTGGCTTACAAATACTGATGTAAAAATATTGAGAATTGAGAGTCCTCAGTGGTTGATACCTTTTAATGGCTAGCTGAAAAGATGGTAACAAATTGCAAGCTTTCGAGACTATCTACTGGCTAACACGGTACCAAGATATATTTCTTTCCTGTATCAAATACTGATGTAAAATACTGACCAAATACTGCTAGTGTGACGGCAGCCTTAGAATGTAACTGTTGGGTAATGAATCACTGTCCTCTTTAGAGATAGTGTGATTCATGTTCTATTTTAAATGGATTTCCTTTCCTTCAGTGCTGAAAATGCTTTCCATGCTGGCTGAGACCATACAACTAGGTTGTTTTAATCTGCAACTGCTTGTCATTTACTTCCTCTATATATACTGGCTCTGGGCATCTAGTCCTTGCTGTTGAAAGATTTGTCTCCCTGTACTATGCATTAAAGCTGAGGAGTGGAGCTGTAGTATTAGTGATCTGTGGTTTGCTGTAGTACTGTCACGGATGTGTCAGAGGCTGCAGACTGTTGCACTGCATCGGGTCTCAGCAGTTTGCTTTGCAGACTTTTGCCTCCTCATTCTGATGGTAGGACCCAGTGGCCGCCTCCCCTGGTAACACCTGGATCTGGGTGTTGGGAGTTCTGGGTGATATTTTCTATTTGCACTTCCATGTTGAGGCTTGGAGCTGCAGCAGTCGGCTAGCATCCTCTTTGGAGTTTGGAGGGTGTCGATCTGTCTCTCTGAGTCTATTCAATCCAAGTGTCTCCCTTGTTTTGTTTATGCTAGCTGTCTTTAGTGTTATTGGGGTTCGAGTAGCGTTACCCCTTCCTTCCCTAAGCAGAGCTTACTGCTAGGGTCTGGCAGGGATTAGGTATCCTGCGCGGCGAGAAGTGCGGAAGCTATTTAGGGTCTCTTAGGGCAGACAGGGTGATGTTATATCTGTCTAGGGGTCTCCACTCCCTGCTTCCCTAGTGTTTGGCCTCCTTACCCTTATCCCTTTGTGTTGAACTTAGTCTGTCCTACACTGTGCATGACAAGTACGTGACAGTTTATCTCCTGGTCCTTATTCCTCTAAAGTTTATTTCTCTCTGTCGCTCTCCTCCTTCCTATTGTTGGTGAGTGCTTTTGTATGATAGTGATTTTCTGTTTTGCCTTTGTGTCTTGTTTATCTTACATTTATGTCCCATGCTTCATGGGGGTGGGGGAGGGGACAAATCAGGGTTTAACAAGAGAATAGTAAGGTTGGAGACCCAAGCCTCCCTACCTTCAAGACTACCCCGGGGACAGGGATATTTAGGTTCCCAGTTCCAGAGAGAATTTGAGGCCACTTTCACTTACTAAAGACCATCACAGCATGACATTTTCATTTACCCCCTCATTCTCTATCTTGTTATGGACCTCTCATAGTCCCTGCCAAACAATTGCAGTGTCTGTCTCTCAAACTATCAGACCTACAATCTAGGCTTCCACAGCAGTAGCAGACTATTGGTCAGGTGGACAGTCAGGCTGAACCAGAACCTAAGGTGTCCCCCCTGGATAGGGAAAGAAGTATTGTTACTGTGCAGGGCACCAGTGTGGTGCTTTTTATCTTTGTTTTGATGGAAGTAGTGGGAATTGCGCTGTGCAAGTGATGAGTTATAGGTGTATGTGTGATACATAGGGAGGCCTTACGTTATTTTGGGGGGGTCTCCCCTATAACAATCAGTAAATGTTAAGCAAACAGCTGTGAGCTGATATTAATAGCCTGGGAACATCTGCGGCTATTGGCCCCTTCCCAGAATATTAACATCAGCTTCCAGTCATTGGCTTTCCATCAAATATGAAAATTACAGGGGACCCACACCATTTTTTTATGTATTTGTTTATTTATTAACAAGTACAGTAAAATACACACTAAGGTAACCTTAGTTCACAGTTTCCATATGTTTCAGAAGCTGGAAGCACAAGTAACCTTAAAGTGTCCCTCAAAGTTTCCCATGAGGTTTCTGGTCCTCAATACTGCCAGAAGACCTGGTGGCGGTGAACTCTGGTATCCTTCAGATTACCTTATTTCATAGCCAACAGGTCTCACAGTAGATCGAATGCTGGACTGATGAATGCCGGAGTTCTGGGTGTCGTGAGAAGCAGCTGCCATGAACTCAAATGAACTTGGCCCTGCCCTCATTGGGTGCTGTGAACTTAGATAACCTTACTGATGTCCCCTCAGTTCCAGCAGCTGGGTCTTGCAGAATGCTGCGTGACACCTTGCAGTTGCTGGAACTCCAATGTAGCTAAATAAATATTTAAAAAAAATAATGTGGAGTCCTTCCCATTTTTGATAGCCAGTCAAGCTAAACCAGACACCTGGGGGCTATTATTCTCAGAATGGGAAGGGGCGATGGATATTGGCCATCCCCAGCCTACAAATATTGTGTGTGTCTTTGCTTAATGTTCACTATGGGTTAGTAATGGGGGTGTCTTATAAACACCTCTCCATTAATAGCCCCTGGGTTTGATGTCAGGTGACATTACAAAGCTGACATCAACCTTAATACTATTTAATACTATTATCCCACTTGTGACTGCACTAGAGCAAGTGGAAAGAACTGGGCAAAGTGCAAGATTTGGTGTATCTAATAGATACACCTTTTCTGGGGGGGCAGCAGTCTGCTATTTTTAGGCTGGGGAGAGCCAATATTCATGGCCCCTTCTTAGTCTAAGAATACCCGCCCCCAGCTGACTGCTTTTGCCTGACTGGTTGTAAACAAAATGGGGGACCTCATGCCATTTTTTAAAATAATTAATTTAAATAATTAAAAAATGAGGACTCTTCTATTTTTGATAACCAGCCAAGATAACGCTGACAGCTGAGGACTACAATCCACGGCTGTCAGCTTTACCTGCACTCTGTAGCAAGAATATAGGGGACCCTAAGCCATTTTTTATTTTATTTATTTACTTATTGCACATGGGGCCAGCAGGTCATTACTCTCATGATCATACACCTGCTCTAGCTGCTATCAGCGACAAAAGGCATACAATTTTGAGAGTAGTACTCTTACCAGCCGACACCTGTGACCGGCGTTAACCTTTTTACCTCTAGTCACTGCTGCTGGGTGACAAGCTGTCTTCTGTGTGACAGCATGGGAACCGCAGCGTTCTGACTGGCGTAAATGAATTTACAGTCTATCAGAGTTGGTGTTTTACCGTTCTATCACATAGATGACAGTGTGGGAAACTCTGGATGTTCGGAACCACTGGTCTGGTACCCGAATCAAACTTTTCTTTATGTTCGGCCAAACCCGACGGACCCAAATATCCATGGATCCACCCATCACTAGTGATAGCATTAATGTTAACAATGTGGTTTATGATAATCGTCAGTTTGGTGATATTATTTGGTTACTATGGGATGGTACTATGTGGTAGTAACATTTGGCCCGTTCATGCTATGGTGTTATTTATCCCTTTATGTGGTATTATTAGCATACTAGATGGTGGCCCGATTCTAACGCATCGGGTATTCTAGAATATGCATGGCCATGTAGTATATTGCTCAGCCCACGTAGTATATTGCCCAGCCACGTAGTATATTGGCCAAACACGTAGTATATTGGCCAGACACGTAGTATATTGCCCAGCGACGTAGTATATTGCCCAGCCACGTAGTATATTGCCCAGCCACGTAGTATATTGCCCAGCCACGTAGTATATTGCACAGCCACAAAGTACATTGACCAGTGATGTAGTATACAGCACAGAGCCACGTAGTATATTGCACAGCTACATAGTATACAGCACAGAGCCACGTAGTATATTGCACAGCGACGTAGTATATTGCCCAGCCACGTAGTATATTGCCCAGTGACGTAGTATATTGCCCAGCCACGTAGTATATTGCACAGTGACGTAGTATATTGCCCAGCCATGTAGTATATTGCCCAGTGACGTAGTATATTGCCCAGTGATGTAGTATACAGCACAGAGCCATGTAGTAAATTGCTCAGTGACGTAGTATACAGCACAGAGCCACGTAGTATATTGCCCAGTGACGTAGTATACAGCACAAAGCCACGTAGTATATTGCCCAGCCACGTATGTCACAGGTTAAAAAATAAAAAATAAACATACTCACCTAATGATCCAAGGGCCCCTTGTAGTTTAACATACTCACCATTCTGGTCGCTGCTCCTCAGCGTCCTGTCTCTCCGCCTCCTGGGATCCAACGGCGCTGTGTCGATGGGCGCGCAGCGGCCGCCATCTTCCGTTCCCAGGATGCTTTGCGAAATTACCCAGATGACTTAGCGGTCTCGCGAGACCACTAGGTCTTCTGGGTAATTTCGCAAAGCATCTCTGGGAAAGGAAGATGGCGGCAGGCGCGAGCGCCTCAGCGGACAACGGAGGGTGAGTATAGCAGGTTTTTTGTTTTTTTAACATTACTTTTTTTACTATTGATGCCGCATAGGCAGCATCAATAGTGAAAGGTTGGGGACACACAGGGTTAATAGCGGCGATAACGGAGTGCGTTACCTGCGGCCTAACGCGGTCCGTTACCGCCGGCATTAACCCTGTGTTAGCGGTGACCGGAGGGGAGTATGGAGCGGGCGCTGGGGAGAGTGACTGCGGGGAGCATGGAGCGGAGCGCCGGGGACACTGACTGCGGGGAGCGGGGAGTATGGAGCGGGCACCGGGGACACTGCGGGGAGTATGGAGCGGGCGCCGGGGACACTGCGGGGAGTGGGGAGAATGGAGCGGGCGCCGGGGACACTGTGGGGAGTATGGAGCGGGCGCCGGCCACTGACTGCAGGGAGTACGGAGCAGCCATTTTCTTCCGGACTGTGCCCGTCGCTGATTGGTCGTGGCTGTTTTGCAGCGACCAATCAGCGACTTGGATTTCCATGATAGACAGAGGCCACAACCAATGAATATCCGTGACAGACAGACAGAAGGACAGACGGAAGTACCCCTTAGACAATTATATAGTAGATTAGTCTTGATTAGTGGATTTTTTTCAGAAACGTGATGGTGATATTTACTATTCAGTAGCTTCTGACTCCTCATTATCAGTTAGAGTGCTCTTTAGCAAAACATCAAATCGCACTTGGATCAATGTAATTCTATGGGAGTTAAATTTTTTATTGGACAGAGTTGGTCCTGGGAAAAAATCGCAGCTTGCCCAAGTTTGATCCGATATTCTGATCACACTCGATCATGCAAGTGAATGAGTACATGGAAACCATTGGACTGTACACCTAAGACAACCTGCGCTCTGATTTCCACTGACTAACAGAATGGAGAAAATTGAGAAATGTTTTTCTCCATCTTCTTATTTTATCTGAGAGAATTGGATCACACCATGATCAAACTCTAATTAGAGTCTGATCAGAGTGTGATTTACATAATTGTCCCAATTCTCTCGGATGACAGAATATATGCTCTTGTGACCCCAGCCTTAGAAGAATTACTTAGAAAATTATCTTATGGCCGTGTTTTCTATGAGATTTGTATATTTTAGCTGTATTGTATATCTTTTTTATTGAGGGATTGAACACATATGTCTTTATAGGATCTAGAACGCTACAGGAGGCCATGCATCTAACCAATATGATGGTAATGGTCAAGATTCAACATTTTGTAGCAGGGCTCATAGAACCCAAGTTACGTCTTTGAAAAGCAAGTCTTTTTTTAAGGCTATTTCATAACTCTTCACTATTTCTAATTTTTAGAAGTGCACTTGATTAATAAAACTAAAATTAAATACACTTTGCACATGAAATACTCATTATTTAAACACTTCATTGCTTTTTTATGGAGAGTACCTTTAGTAAGGAATGGGTTAAAAAAAATTAAATTCAAGAATAAAGAGTAAGAATAGGACTTTTTGAGAACAGTTGCATACACTATTTGCTGAAGGGCTCGTCACCCAACCTTTTATTGAAATGGAAGTATGGCTAGCTGAAGCATTTTTTCCATTCCATTAAACAGAATTTGAACATGTTCAGGAAACATGCGGGGTAAGAAATAATATGCAGAGAGATTCTGGCAGCAAGGCATTGTGTCTTCGCATTTGTAAGTAGTTTGTGGATCCATGACAAAGGAAATATCTACTACAATCATATGTAGGATGATATGTGGAATTTTAACATGTTTAGAGATTTAGAGTGAAGCTTTACTTTGGTGTCAATTTAACATTCACAAAGAGTTTTTCTAGCTTTATAAACAGCATTTAAAATACTTAAAGAGGTTGTCCACTACTTTTTCACTGACGACATATCTTTAGGGTAGATCATCAAGGTCCAACACTCTGCATCACCGCTGATGGACTGTTTTCGATGTCGGCAGCCACCGGCCAGAACTGCTTGATTGTGGAGCTGCTCTGTCCTTTGATAGTGGCCGCAGCTAGGTACTGCACATCCGCCTCCTATTGATTTGAATAGGAGGTAGATGTTTAGTACTCAGCCGTGGTCACTATCAGATGATGGAGCATCTCCGCATTTAAACATTTCCTCTGTTTATGACATTGAAAACAGGTGATTGGCAGGGGTGCGAGGTGTCGGACCTCGACCGATCAAACATTGATGGTCTATCCCAAGGATAGGTCTTCGATGAAAAAGTAGTGGACAACCTCTTTAAGTGCAAAAAAAATTGTGATGCATTTTTAATTGTGTTTTTACATGACTGTTTCATTGTGATGTACAGGATAATGATCCATTCTCTGTTGTTTGTGGTTGGGTGGAAGGGATAGAGGAATCAAACGTGAGTGCTACCCCGCCACCAACACACCATGGACTTGGACCTCATGGAAGCACCTGACACGAGGGCCTTCTTGTTGCATTTATCTGCAACATTATGCCCATATAGTTATGATCTGGAATAGTTCTGACTACTGGGTTGAAACTCAGTTAGATCCATGGTACAAGAGTAAATTTTGACAGATGCTCCCCCCGAAAGGGATGGGCACATGCTGGAGTATCAAAACACACTTGTAAACAAGCTTAAGAGTGGTTTACCCAAGACAACAGTGAGGCACACAGTGTGCATCACAGTTATAGACATCCAACCCTGGGAACATCGAGTCGTCAATACAAAAACATTAGCAGCAGAAGTGTAAGTGGCAGAAGCAATTTCTCTGAGTCATTTCACACATTTTTTTAGATCAGCCCATACACCAGTAGAACACAGTAGAAGTCTGACACGTTGTGAATGACTGTAGATGATGGTGCAGGAGTATTTTGAGGTCAATATCAATGCGATCAGGGGGAGTTTGGACCCTTTTGCAATTTTGGTCTTCAAAAATGGAAGATTGGCCTGTCATGTTTTTGGAGGTTTTGTCATACCAGGCAGCCAGCGTTCTCATAGAACATGCCATCAGCAATGCTGGTGGTGTCCTGACAGATAAGTGTATTCAGCTGTCCCCTGAAAGTGTAGACCACCTAACTTTCATCAAAATGAACAGGTCATGGATCTCCAATGACTTTTGCACCCCAGTCTCAGACTGGGCACACTAGGTGATGTTTTTTTTTCGAGGCTGCCTCATTTATCTGGACGCTGGACCATTGCCAACAAACTGGTTATCTGACCTCTCCTGATGATCCCGCAGAAGGGAGAAACGTGTTAAGAGTATGTGGAGCTAGGTATAGCTGTGCCAATAGAGGACACCGCCATGACTAAGATAAGCAGATACTGCGTATCATTGCTATATCTGCTTATTAATGTATCTGTTTTTGACATGGGGTGCCCAGGCACTTATGATTATTGATATGTTATCAATTATATGACTGTTATCCTTGGATAGCCACAATAGGTATCTTGAAGAGTTAATCTACACGTGACAGCATCTGTGGCAATTTGAGAGTACTGTGTAACAATGCATACTATCATGTATACTAAATTTTGGTTGATCAGTATCTATCTGTGTATTTATTAGGTTGATACACATAAAGTGATCTACCTGTGTGACACCAATATGAACATGAATGGTGCTTGTCAGTATTCTATCATATGATTATGTTCTTGGCATATTTGGGATTTATTTAAACCCACTTATAGACATCTGATTGCAATGTATGCATGATTCCTGTTTATACTGTCCCTATTTTTTACACTATGGCTTCCCTTTTTTGACATATTGATTTTTTATGGTATCAGAAGAATAATTTGCTAAGCTACCTATAAGATACCAAGAGTGAAAACTGTATACATGCCAATCTGGCTTTCTGTTTCTTCTATCGCGGCCTGCCAGGGTGTGAATAGGAGCTTAGGGACAGCCATCGTACGAGCCAGGGCGCCACTTCTTGTAATTTTAGGGTGCCAACCCCTTAAAACAGGTAGATTATCAGACAGTTCTTTTATAGCAAGGGACAGTGCACTTATATCAGCACACGGTGTGTTTTTGTATGTAAAGTCTATTGAACACAACCATAGGAGTCACTATAGATGGCATACATTTGGATATAATTTGCAAGGATATTATACCTTGTTCTGGGGGCATGGGAAAAAAGTTGAAATTGATGGGAGAGAGCTAAAACTAAATGGGAACAGCATGGAGAAGATGCCTGCAGACCTTTCAAACTGACATATGGTACCTGGGAAAAATGTTGTCAGACTATTGGACCAGCTTCACAGATTTTTAAAAAGACCTATCAAGCTAACCAAAATTTTTTTTCCCCCTTTCTGCCATCGGAAGGAATAGTACGTCTGATGGCAGAACCCCCGCTTTGATGTGGACCCTGGAGGTGAGCCCGCATCAAAGCCGGGACATGTCAGCTGTTTTCAACAGATAACATGTGCCCACAATAGAGAGTTTGACAGCCGCATTTAACTAGCTAATAGGCGCGGGCGGATCGCGATTCCACCCATGCCTATTAACTAGTTAAATGCAAACTCTGACAGCGGTATTTAACAAACGCTTCCAGCCATTGGGCCGGAAATGCGCACACCGCTGACCCCGTCACTTGATCGCGGGTCAGCAATGCATCAGCATGACAATCAGAGGTCTCCTGAAGACCTATATGGTTGTTGTCACGATATGGTATGAAATATCATATAAGTAGTTTCTCTTGCTAGCAGGCTGTGGGCTAAAAAGCCCCCCCCCCTTCCCTTTCACTCAGCCAAGAGCTGCCTTGCCAATGTACTGGGGGGAGTTTTATGGCCGGAAGGTATTTATGACTAGGCTTAAATCTTCCTCTAGCAGAGAACTGTTTAGAAGTGTCTAGAAGTTTCCAGAAATCCATGGAAGTTCTTTGTTCTGTTTTTGTAAGATATTCTGCAAACCGTTTACGTTAAGAACACGAAAATATATATTCTTACTCTCCCTCGGTGGATCTGCCCATCCCTCTAAACACAGGCTTCGAACTCCATCTGGTAAAGAAGTAGGGATTTCTCTGTAAATATGTATCCCAGATAGGACATATTTGATCTCATTAGAATGCCCACGTTAATCCGAGATGAATGCTGGGTTTGTTATGACTATGACATGTTTTGTAGCGAAGTTATAGAAAGTAGATAAATTTAAGGTTGCAGTACTCAGAATGTAGAGAGAGGAGGGTCTGGATAAGCCAGCCTTTCTGTGATGTCACAGGCTGAAGCTATAACTGTCTGCCAAGATCCCCAGCTCAGGCTTCTTGACTTCTTGTCTTCTCCTGGAAGAGCCCTGAGCACGTCCAATGACATGGGACGTATAGTTGCCTGCAATGCAATGAACTGAGAACATGTGAGTGTTATCTTTTCTCCTTTAATCCCCTTTATGTTATAATTACCTTGTACACATTTGCAATTGTCTCATTTGTAACACCTTTGTAAAATATTTTGATAAAGCACTGCCTAACTTTTGTGGGGTATATTATTTCATGCCAGTTCTTTCTCCATGCTCTAAAAACATACCCTAAGTCTCCTTAAGGGAATTACGCTACTGTGTTTGGTTAGCTTCGGACCCGTTTAATCGAAGCTGGTGGCAGCGATACCGTGCAGGCTTTTGGGGTGATGTTGTAGCGACTTCGGCGTTGATAATTATTGTTCCTGCCTGAGTGGGAGTAGTTTATCGCGTCGCTGCAGCGTGCCCAATAGCCAGTACATAGCAGGCAGCCTTTCTGGCGACTAATTACCCCAGGTGCAGTACCTCATCTGACCTGAGAGTAAGGGGGGTGCCAGAGAGCTGCAAGTTTTAAGTGGAACTGTAAGCGGGATATACATAAATCCCTGCAGTTCGTGGTATATTGCAGAGCAGTGGGATACCTAGAATAAGCCCCTGCTGTAAACTAAAAGGTCAATAGCCTTGTGGGTGCTGTTTCATCACATTGCGGAGTGGAGGGATAACTAAGATAAGCCCCCCTGCACATGTGATAGCCATCTGTTGGCCTAAAGTCACCCCGATCTGTGACGTAGGGGTGACGGTCACGGTGTGAATCATGACAAATTGGTGGCAGCGGTCAGGGAATCCTGACAAATTGGTGGCAAGGCGGTGGGATATTAGTGCATTAGTGATTTGGTTTGAGCAATCATTCCTCTCATTAAAGACTTGCAGAAAGTTCTTGCGAGGACTCTGCGCAAATAAGTTTGGAGAACGAATTCAGTGTTTATTAGTCCTGAGACAATTGCGTACTGGTAATTATCCCCTCCCTTTCTCTTCGTTTTTCTGTCCTATCTTTTATTTGGCAACCATAGTTGTGCTGGGAGAAACCTTCTTTGAGCAGCAGACCAGAGACACCCTTATTGCCTTAGGGTACCGTCACACAGTGCAATTTTGATCACTACGACGGCACGATTCGTGACGTTCGAGCGATATAGTTACGATATCGCAGTGTCTGACACGCTCCTGCGATCAGGGACCCCGCTGAGAATCGTACGTCGTAGCAGATCGTTTGAAACTTTCTTTCGTCGTCTAGTGTCCCGCTGTGGCGGCATGATCGCATGGTGTAACATATATCGTATACGATGTGCGCATAGTAACCAACGGCTTCTACATCGCACATACGTCATGAAATTATTGCTCCAGCGTCGTAGATTCACGAAAAAACAAAGAAAACAAACCGAACTCAAGCCCAAATTAATAGATAAATATTTATTAAAGGGGTGGAATACACCATGTAGTAGGGGGAAAGAAACCAAAAAGGAGGCACTAAAACCAGGAGACGAAAATATTAAACAAAATCTGCACGCTAATGGCTGCACAAAATAATAAAAACCAAAAAATTGTCAATTATGTGTGAATAAGTAATTGAAATATTATTACGTATATATTAATAAATAAATAAATATATAAATGTACACAATACAAGAATTATATATACAAAAAATGACATAAGTGAAAGTGCATGTGCAAAAAATAGTATATATTAATAGTATATATTATATATTGAGAAACCACCTAGACACTAAAGTGCATATAGTGCTTGCATGTGGACATATGTGTTTATGAATATGGTGGCAAAAAGAGTGCAAATGAGCAGCCACTGGAGGTAAGGAGATGGTCAAATACAGGTAGATGCGCTAAAATATATGATTGGGTATACCAAATAATGTTCCCTAAATGCATGAATAGTACATTCACCCGAGCCACAAATACCTGTATGAGTGAGAAGTTGTCTCCTGGATGTGTACTGGCTGCCCGGGTTTATATTAATTGGGGTGAAGGAAGTGGGGCTGTCTGATAATTTGCCCACTGATGTTTTGTTGGGGACTGATTTGGGGAGGATGGTTGCATACTACATCCCTGACACCCCTCCCCAATCTACTAATGAGGGTAAAGTTAACCCTGATGATGATGATGATGATGGGAAATCGCATGTGTTACCTGACCATGCTTTATCTTGTAATGATGCATCTAATAACCATTTTTTTTCTAGGATTGATGGTGAAAATGTTGTACCTGTGCCAACTGAACCTGTGAAGGTTAATGTGTCCATAGGTACAGGCGTGCCCAGCCACGTCGCTCTGCGGAGTAAGACGGCTGAGGAACCCCTAACAGGGGCAAGTGTCGGTGCTACAGGAAATGGGGAGATGCATGGAAACCGTGAGGAAGGTGATGCCATGAAAGTGACCAGTGCCACCGAGGAAGGTAACTGGCCCATAAGTAGCACTGCCCCTGGAGTGTTGGGGGTGGATGGGGAGCTAGAGCCCATAGCAGTGCCGGCTGATGGGTCTGTAGAAACCCCCGGGGAGACAGACTACGTAGCTGCTGTCACCCGCAGTCAGAGTGCCCGGAACGTAGATAAATGTCTGCCTTCCGGACCCTCCTCAGTCATCACTGTGACTGAACCAGAGGTGGACCCAGAGCAGGTCCAAGAAAGTTCCCGTGGGGAAGGGACCCTGACATCGCTTTTGGCTTCCCCTAGCCAGGAGTTTCACACAGATGCGGGCCTAGAGAGTTTGAGACAACTCGCCGGGACGCTATTCTCTGAGACTGATAAGGAGAGGGTGTTCTGGGAACGAGGAAGGTTGAACCGGGAGACAGTACCCGGAGAATCACAAAAGGAGTGTTTGAGGGAAAGACAGCTGGTCGTCCCGCAGCAATTCCGGGGCGAGTTGTTGCGGATTGCCCATGAGATCCCGCTAGCTGGACACTTGGGGATCAGCAAAACTAAGGCCCGGCTGTCTCAGCACTTCTATTGGCCTAAGATGGGGACTGATGTGTCAAACTACTGCCACTCCTGTATCACTTGTCAAAGAGTGTGGAAGGCGGGGCCTGCTCTTAAGGCTCCCCTGATCCCTTTACCAGTGATAGAGGAGCCTTTCCAGAGGATCGCGGTGGACATTGTGGGCCCACTGGCCGTCCCCAGCAGCTCTGGAAAGCGATATATCCTTACTGTGGTAGACTACACTACCCGGTACCCAGAGGCAGTAGCTCTGTCATCAACTAGGGCAGATAAGGTGGCGGATGCCCTGTTGGCTATCTTTTCACGTGTAGGATTTCCCAGGGAAATGCATACTGATCAAGGGACCCAATTTATGTCTCGCCTAATGGAGGCTCTCTGTATGAGAATGCAGGTGAAGCACCTGGTATCGAGTGCGTATCACCGACAGACCAATGGCTTGTGTGAAAGCTTCAATGGTACCATCAAACAGATGCTACGCATGCTGGTTGAGACTCAAGGGCGCGACTGGGAGCGGTACCTCCCACACCTGCTGTTCACTTACCGAGAGGTTCCGCAGGCCTCGATGGGGTTCTTGTTATGATGCGGTGGTCTAGGAGCAACATGGAACAAGCTCTGCAGGAAGTGGTAACTGTACTGACCGCAGTCCCTAAGCTCAGCACGACACTAGAAGTAGCCGTGGAATGCTCCTAACTCTCCCTAGGCATCTCGTCACAGCCTAAGAGCTAACTACCCCTAAAGACAGTAGCAGGAAAACTATCTTGCCTCAGAGAAAATCCCCAAAGGATAGATAAGCCCCCCACAAATAATGACTGTGAGTGGAGAGGAAAAAGACATACACAGAATGAAACCAGGATGAGCACAGGAGGCCAGTCTAGCTTGATAGATAGGACAGGATGGAATACTGTGCGGTCAGTATTAAACACTACAAAAATCCACGCAGAGTTTACAAAAAAAATCTCCGCACCTGACTAAAGGTGTGGAGGGTAAATCTGCTTCCCAGAGCTTCCAGCAAGACAGAATTAATTCAAACTGATAACGCTGGACAAACACAGAAAGCACTGAACGAATAAGTCCACAATCTGTGAACTGAAAAGCGCAAGCAAAAACTTAGCTTTGCTGAACTGGTCAGGATAACAGGGAAATCCAAAGAGATGTGAATCCAACCAGGAACCATTTACAGGTGGCACTGGCTGAAGGAACAGCCAGGCCTAAATAGCCGAGCAGAAGAGACGATAAGTGGAGGCAGCTGATGACAGCTAACTCCAAGGAGCAGCCATACCACTTGAAACCACAAGAGGGAGCCCAAGAGCAGAACTCACAAAAGTGCCACTTACAACCACCGGAGGGAGCCCAAGAGCGGAATTCACAACAGCACCCCCCCTTGAGGAGGGGTCACCGAACCCTCACCAGAACCCCCAGGCCGATCAGGACGAGCCAAATGAAAAGCACGAACCAAATCGGTGGCATGGACATCGGAGGCAAGAACCCAAGAATTATCCTCCTGGCCATAACCCTTCCACTTGACAAGATAATGAAGCTTCCGCCTCGAAAAACGAGAATCCAAAATCTTCTCAACCTCATATTCCAACTCTCCCTCAACCAACACCGGGGCAGGAGGGTCAACCGAGGGAACAACGGGCACAACGTATCTCCGCAACAAAGATCTATGGAAAACATTATGAATGGCAAAAGAGGCTGGAAGAGCCAAACGAAAAGACACCGGATTAATAATTTCAGAAATCTTATAAGGACCAATAAACCGAGGCTTAAACTTAGGGGAAGAAACCTTCATAGGAACATGATGAGAAGACAACCAAACCAAATCCCCCACACGAAGCCGGGGACCAACACACCGACGGCGGTTAGCAAAACGTTGAGCCCTTTCCTGAGACAACGTCAAATTGTCCACCACATGAGTCCAAATCTGCTGCAGCCTGTCCACCACAGAATCAACACCAGGACAATCAGAAGGCTCAACCTGCCCAGAAGAAAAACAAGGATGAAAACCAAAATTACAAAAGAAAGGTGAAACCAAAGTAGCCGAACTAGCCCGATTATTAAGGGCAAACTCGGCCAACGGCAAGAAAGACACCCAATCATCCTGATCAGCAGACACAAAGCATCTCTAATAGGTCTCCAAAGTCTGATTAGTTCGCTCAGTTTGGCCATTAGTCTGAGGATGAAACGCCGAAGAAAAAGACAAATCAATGCCCATCCTAGCACAAAAGGCCCGCCAAAATCTAGAGACAAACTGAGAACCTCTGTCAGAGACAATATTCTCCGGAATGCCATGCAAATGAACCACATGCTGAAAAAATAATGGAACCAGATCTGAGGAGGAAGGCAACTTAGGCAAAGGTACCAGATGGACCATTTTAGAGAACCGGTCACAAACAACCCAGATAACAGACATCTTCTGGGAAACAGGAAGGTCCGAAATAAAATCCATGGAAATATGCGTCCAGGGCCTCTCAGGGACCGGCAAAGGCAAAAGCAACCCACTAGAACGGGGAACAGCAATGCTTGGCCCGGGCGCAAGTCCCACAGGACTGCACAAAAGCACGCACATCGCGCGACAAGGAAGGCCACAAAAAGGACCTAGCAACCAAATCTCTGGTACCAAAAATCCCAGGATGACCAGCCAACACTGAACAATGAACCTCAGAAATAACCTTACTTGTCCATCTATCAGGAACAAACAGCTTCCCCACTGGACAGCGGTCAGGCCTATCAGCCTGAAATTCCTGAAGCACCCGCCGCAAATCAGGGGAGATAGCAGAAAGAATCACCCCCTCCTTAAGAATGCCAACCGGCTCAAGGACTCCAGGAGAATCAGGCGAAAAACTCCTAGAGAGGGCATCAGCCTTAACATTCTTAGATCCCGGAAGATACGAGACCACAAAATCAAAACGGGAGAAAAACAGGGACCATCGAGCCTGTCTAGGATTCAGCCGCTTGGCCGACTCGAGGTAAATCAGATTCTTATGATCGGTCAGGACCACAACACGGTGTTTAGCTCCCTCAAGCCAATGTCGCCACTCCTCAAACGCCAACTTCATAGCCAACAACTCCCGATTGCCGACATCATAATTGCGTTCCGCAGGCGAAAACTTTCTGGAAAAAAAAGCACACGGTTTCATCAAAGAACCATCAGACTCCCTCTGAGACAAAACGGCCCCTGCCCCAATCTCAGAAGCGTCGACCTCAACCTGAAAAGGAAGAGAAACATCCGGCTGACGCAACACAGGGGCAGAAGTAAATCGGCGTATAAGCTCCTGAAAGGCCTCAACAGCCTCAGAGGACCAATTCGTCACATCAGCGCCTTTCTTCGTCAAATCAGTAAGGGGCTTAACCACACTGGAAAAGTTGGCAATGAAACGGCGATAGAAATTAGCAAAGCCCAAAAATTTTTGAAGGCCCTTCACAGATGTGGGTTGGATCCAGTCATGAATAGCTTGGACCTTAACAGGATCCATTTCTATAGACGAGGGAGAAAAAATAAAACCCAAAAAAGAGATCTTCTGAACTCCGAATAGGCATTTAGACCCCTTCACAAACAAAGCATTATCACGAAGGATCTGGAACACCATCCTAACCTGCTTCACCTGAGACTACCAATCACCGGAAAAAATCTAAATATCATCCAAATATACGACCATGAATTTATCAAGATAATTGCGGAAAATATCATGCATGAAAGACTGGAACACAGATGGAGCATTAGAGAGCCCAAATGGCATCACAAGATATTCAAAATGGCCTTCGGGCGTATTAAATGCAGTTTTCCATTCGTCACCCTGTTTAATACGAACAAGAATATATGCCCCTCGGAGGTCAATCTTAGTAAACCAACTAGCCCCCTTAATCTGAGCAAACAAATCAGTAAGCAAAGGCAAGGGGTATTGGAATATGACCGTGATCTTATTAAGAAGACGATAATCAATACAGGGTCTCAAGGAGCCATCCTTCTTAGCAACAAAAAAGAAACCCGCTCCCAATGGTGATGAAGGGGGCCGAATATGCCCCTTCTCCAAAGACTCCTTAACATAACTCCGCATGGCGGCATGCTCTGGCACAGACAGATTGAAAAGTCGGCCCTTAGGGAACTTACAACCAGGAATCAAGTTAATAGCACAATCACAGTCCCTGTGCGGAGGAAGGGAACTGGACTTGGGCTCATCAAATACATCCTGGAAATCCGACAAAAACTCAGGGACCTCAGAAGAGGGGGAAGAGGAAATTGACATCAAAGGAACGTCACTATGTACCCCTTGACAACCCCAACTAGTCACCGACATAGTTTTCCAATTCAGCACCAGATTATGTTCCTGTAACCATGGAAAACCCAGTACAACAACATGATGCAGGTTATGCAACACCAGAAAACGGCAATCTTCCTGATGTGCTGGAGCCATGTACATAGTCATCTGTGTCCAGTACTGAGGTTTATCCTTGGCCAAGGGTGTAGCATCAATACCCCTCAAAGGAATAGGGCTCTGCAAAGGCTGCAAGGAAAAACCACAGCGCCTGGCGAATTCTAAGTCCATTAAGTTCAGGGCAGCGCCTGAATCCACAAATGCCATGACAGAAAAGGACGACAATAAGCAAATCAGGGTCACAGATAAGAGAAGTTTAGGCTGTATAGTACTAATGGTAACAGACCTAGCGACTCTCTTAGTACGCTTAGGGCAATCAGAGATAACATGAGCAGAATCACCACAGTAAAAACACAGCCTATTCTGACGTCTGAATTCCTGCCGTTCTGTTCTAGTCAAAATCCTATCAAATTGCATAGGTTCTGGACTCTGCTCAGAGGATACTGCCATATGGTGCACAGCTTTTCGCTCACGCAGACACCGATCGATCTGAATGGCTAGAGACATAGATTTGCTCAAACCGGCAGGCGTAGGAAAGCTCACCATAACAGCTTTAAGGGCTTCAGAAAGACCTTTTCTGAAAATAGCAGCCAGAGCCTCTTTATTCCATTTAGTGAGCACAGACCATTTTCTAAATTTCTGGCAGTATAACTCTGCCGCTTCCTGACCTTGACACAAGGCCAACAGAGTTTTTTCTGCATGATCCACAGAATTAGGTTCGTCATACAATAATCCGAGCGCTTGAAAAAATGCATCAACATTCAATAATGCCGGATCCCCTGTTTCAAGAGAAAAAGCCCAGTCTTGAGGGTCACCACGCAGCAAGGATATGATGATTTTTACTTGCTGAATGGGATCACCAGAAGAACGGGGTTTTAAAGCAAAAAACAATCTGCAGTTATTTTTAAAGTTCAAAAACTTGGATCTGTCCCCAAAAAACAAATCAGGAGTAGGAATTCTAGGCTCTAAAGCCGGAGTCTGGACAACATAGTCCTGGATACTCTGTACTCTTGCAGCAAGTTGATCCACACGAGAAAACAAACCCTGAACATCCATGCCAAAGCATATATCCTAAACCACCCAGATATCAAGAGGAAAAAAAAGACAAACCAGAGCACAGAAAAAAAAATGGTTCAGAACTTTCTTTTCCTTCTTTTGAGATGCATTTAATTCATTTTTGGCCACTTGTACTGTTATGATGCGGTGGTCTAGGAGCAACATGGAACGAGCTCTGCAGGAAGTGGTAACTGAAATACCAATTTTAGACAAACAATACACAGGGTGGACCAAATTAGACCCTATGCCCGTCCGGGGATATATATCATATCGGTCCCGCACAATACCAATACAAATGACCTACAAAAAACTTGCACAGAGACCTCATCGTACAAAAAACTAGTATGTTTTATTCAACAACATAACAAAAAATGTTAAAATACAGTTGTGATGGATAATGGTACTATATAAAAAACACCCCAGACCAGAGGTAAACATGTTATATCTCATATAACCCACTGCCAGGAAAATGTATAAGTAGCTCCAAGAAGGGAAACCTCATATGCCTAAACGGCACTATCACTGTATGCCCAAACGGCACCAACACTGTATGACCCCAAACTACAGTCCAATCCGGCAGCACAGTAACCAAGATACCTATTTGTAGAAATACTTTACCTCCGGTCTGATGGTGCCGTTTATGTTGTTTATGTTGTTGTTTATGTTATGTTGTTGAATAAAATATATTAGTTTTTTGTACGATGAGGTCTCAGTGCAAGTTTTTTGTAGGTCATTTAGGATGTGGTAACTGTACTGACTGCAGTCCCTAAGCTGAACACAACACTAGAAGTAGCCGTGGAATGCTCCTAACTCTCCCTAGGCAGCTTGTCACAGCCTAAGAGCTAACTACCCCTAAAGACAGAAGCAGGAAAACTATCTTGCCTCAGAGAAAATCCCCAAAGGATAGATAAGCCCCCCACAAATAATGACTGTGAGTGGAGAGGAAAAAGACATACACAGAATGAAACCAGGATGAGCACAGGAGGCCAGTCTAGCTTGATAGATAGGACAGGATGGAATACTGTGCGGTCAGTATTAAACACTACAAAAATCCACGCAGAGTTTACAAAAAAAATCTCCACACCTGACTAAAGGTGTGGAGGGTAAATCTGCTTCCCAGAGCTTCCAGCAAGACAGAATTAATTCATACTGATAACGCTGGACAAACATAGAAAGCATTGAACGAATAAGTCCACAATCTGTGAACAGAAAAGCGCAAGCAAAACTTAGCTTTGCTGAACTGGTCAGGATAACAGGGAAATCCAAAGAGATGTGAATCCAACCAGGAACCATTTACAAGTGGCACTTGCTGAAGGAACAGCCAGGCCTAAATAGCCGAGCAGAAGAGACGATAAGTGGAGGCAGCTGATGACAGCTAACTCCAAGGAGCAGCCATACCACTTGAAACCACAAGAGGGAGCCCAAGAGCAGAACTCACAAATGTGCCACTTACAACCACCGGAGGGAGCCCAAGAGCAGAATTCACAACAGGTTCTCCCCCTTCGAGCTCCTGTATGGCAGGCGAGTCCGGGGACCCCTTGGGTTGGTAAGAGAATCCTGGGAAGAGGAGCCGGACCCTTCTGAAGTGTCCATAGTGGAGTATGTCATGCGCTTCCATGACAAGATGCAGACCTTGACGCAGTTGGTGCATGACAACATGACGCAGGCTCAGGCTGACCAGAAGCACTGGTCAAAAGGTGTGGGTGCTGGTCCCCGTACCAACGGATAAGCTTCAGGCAGCCTGGGAGGGCCCGTACGTCGTCCACCAACAGCTCAACCCGGTCACCTACGTGGTCACGCTTGACCACGCTCGGGGTAGGCGAAAGGCCTTTCACGTCAACATGATGAAGGCTCATCACGAACGTGAACCTTTCATCCTACCGGTCTGCAGCGTGCCCGAAGACGGGGCGGAAGACACCCTCCTGGACATGCTGGCCCAAGTCAAGGCCAATGGGTCCATCGAGGACGTGGAGGTAAGCGCCTCGTTAACTGAACCCCAGCGGTTGCAGTTGCAAGCCACACTGGAACCCTTCCGGGTCATGTTCTCCAACCGACCTGGGAGGACTAAGTTATTAGTCCACAAGGTGGAATCACGCCCCACTACGGCGAACACCCTATCGAATCTCTGACCAGGTGCAGCAGATTATGCGCCAAGAGATCGATGAGATGTTACAGCTGGGGGTGATTCGACGGTCAAAGAGCGCGTGGGCATCACCTGTAGTTCTCGTGCCAAAGAAGGACCGGACCACCCGGTTCTGCGTGGACTACAGGGGGCTCAACGCCATCACAGCCTCTGACGCGCACCCAATGCCGCACATCGAGGAGCTGCTGGATAGGTTAGCTGGTGCAGATTACCTAACAACAATGGATCTGATTAGAGGATACTGGCAGATTCCCCTGAGCCCCGAGGCACAGGAGAAGTCCGCCTTTAGCACGCCCTTCGGACTGTACGAGTCCATGGTCATGCCCTTTGGCATGAAGAATGCCCCTGCCACTTTCCAGCGGATGGTCAACCTCCTGCTTCAGGGACTGGAGAAGTACGCCATGGCATACTTGGATGACATTGCCATCTTCAGTTCCTCCTGGGAGGAACACCTGCAGCATCTTGAGGAGATGCTCAGTCGAATTCACCAAGCAGGACTGACTGTCAAGGCGGGAAAGTGCCAGATGGGCATGAGGGAGGTTCACTACCTGGGGCACCGGGTAGGCAGGAACACCCTGAAGCCAGAGCCGGAGAAAGTGGGCGCAATCGTGAACTGGCCCACTCCCGTGACCAAGAAACAGGTGATGTCCTTCTTGGGCACTGCGGGGTACTATAGGTGCTTCGTACAGCACTATAGTAGCCTGGCAAAACCTTTGATGGACCTCACCAGGAAGAAGCTACCCCACATTGTCAACTGGACAGATGGCTGTGAGGGGGCCTTCCAGGCATTGAAAACCGCACTGTGCAACGCCCCTGTGTTGAAAGCAGTCGACAGCAGTCGACCGTTCTTGGTGCAGACCGACGCCAGAGAGTTTGGCCTTGGTGATGTGCTCAGCCAGGTTGACTCGGAGGACCAAGAGCACCCCGTGTTATACCTGAGCCGGAAACTTTTGCCGAGGGAAGTGGCCTACTCCACCATCGAGAAGGAGTGCCTGGCCATAGTCTGGGCCCTGCAGCGCTTGCAGCCCTACTTGTACGGTCGCCCCTTCACTGTGGTGACCGACCACAACCCTCTGCGCTGGCTAAACGCCATGTGTGGAACCAACGGCAGGTTGCTACGCTGGAGCCTTGCCCTTCAGCAGTTTGACTTCACCATTGAACACAAAGCGGGCAGGGAGCATGGGAATGCAGATGGACTGTCCCGCCAGGATGAACACCCTGAGGTGCGCATGGAGGCATACCGTGGGGTTCTACCTCCCTAGAGCTCACCAAAAGGGGGAGGTGTCACGATATGGTATGAAATATCATATAAGTAGTTTCTCTTGCTAGCAGGCTGTGGGCTAAAAAGCCCCCCCCTTCCCTTTCACTCAGCCAAGAGCTGCCCTGCCAATGTACTGGGGGGGAGTTTTATGGCCGGAAGGTATTTACGATTAAGCTCAAATCTTCCTCTAGTAGAGAACTGTTTAGAAGTGTCTAGAATTTTCCAGAAATCCATGGAAGTTCTTTGTTCTGTTTTTGTAAGATATTATGCAAACCGTTTACGTTAAGAACACGAAAATATATATTCTTACTCTCCCTTGGTGGATCTGCCCATCCCTCTAAACACGGGCTTCGAACTCCATCTGGTAAAGAAGTAGGGATTTCTCTGTAAATATGTATCCCAAATAGGACATATTTGATCTCATTAGAATGCCCACATTAATCCGAGATGAATGCTGGGTTTGTTATGACTATGACATGTTTTGTAGCGAAGTTATAGAAAGTAGATAAATTTAAGGTTGCAGTACTCAGAATGTAGAGAGAGGAGGGTCTGGATAAGCCAGCCTTTCTGTGATGTCACAGGCTGAAGCTATAACTGTCTGCCAAGATCCCCAGCTCAGGCTTCTTGACTTCTTGTCTTCTCCTGGAAGAGCCCTGAGCAAGTCCAATGAACTGGGACGTATGGTTGCCTGCAATGCAATGAACTGAGAACATGTGAGTGTTATCTTTTCTCCTTTAATCCCCTTTATGTTATAATTACCTTGTACACATTTGCAATTGTCTCATTTGTAACACCTTTGTAAAATATTTTGATAAAGCACTGCCTAACTTTTGTGGGGTATATTATTTCATGCCAGTTCTTTCTCCATGCTCTAAAAACGTACCCTAAGTCTCCTTAAGGGAATTACGCTACTGTGTTGGGTTAGCTTCGGACCTGTTTAATCGAAGCTAGTGGCAGCGATACCATGCAGGCTTTTGGGGTGATGTTGTAGCGACTGCGGCGTTGATAATTATTGTTCCTGCCTGAGTGGGAATAGTTTATCGCGTCGCTGCAGCGTGCCCAATAGCCAGTACATAGCAGGCAGCCTTTCTGGCGACTAATTACCCCAGGTGCAGTACCTCATCTGACCTGAGAGTAAGGGGGGCGCCAGAGAGCTGCAAGTTTTAAGTGGAACTGTAAGCGGGATATACATAAATCCCTGCAGTTCATGGTATATTGCAGAGCAGTGGGATACCTAGAATAAGCCCCTGCTGTAAACTAAGAGGTCAATAGCCTTGTGGGTGCTGTTTCATCACATTGTGGAGTGGAGGGATAACTAAGATAAGCCCCCCTGCACATGTGATAGCCGTCTATTGGCCTAAAGTCACCCCGATCTGTGACGTAAGGGTGACGGTCACGGTGTGAATCGTGACAAATTGGTGGCAGTGTTCAGGGGATCCTGACAGTTGTTGATGCCAGATTGCTGTGAGCACCATCCTGTGGTCGGCACTTATAGCAATGCTGTAATTCAGCTACATAGGAGCGATCTGAGCATCGCTCCTATGTAGCAGAACCAATCAGGTTATGCCAGCTTGTAGCCTCCCATGGAGACTAGTGAAGAATGGGAAAAGTAAAAAAAAATGTTTAAAAAAAAATGAAAAAAAAAAAAAATACAAAAGTTCAAATCACCCCCCTTTTGCACCATTCAAAATAAAACAATAAAAAAAATCAAACATACACATATCGCCACATTCAGAATCGCCCGATCTATCAATAAAAAAAGGATTAACCTGATCACTAAACGGCATAGCTAGAAAAAAATTAAAAATGCCAGAATTACATTTTTTGGTCGCCACGACATTGCATTAAAATGCAATAACGGGCGATCAAAAGAACATATCTGTACCAATATGGAATAATTAAAAACATCATAACATCAGCTTGGCATGCAATAAATAAGCCCTCACCCAACCCCAGATCATGAAAAATGGAGATGCTACGGATATCGAAAAATTGCACAATTTTTTTTTTTAGCAAAGTTTGGAATTTTTTTTTACCACTTAGATAAAAAATAACCTAGACATGTTTGGTGTCTATGAACTTACAATGACCTGGAGAATCATAATGGCAGGTCAGTTTTAGCATTTAGTGAACCTAGCAAAAAAGCCAAACAAAAAACAAGTGTGGGATTGCACTTTTTTTGCAATTTCACCTCACTTGGAATTTTTTTCCCATTTTTAGTACACGACATGCTAAAACCAATGATGTCACTCAAAAGTACTGTACATCTCATCCCACAAAAAATAAGCCCTCACATGGCCATATTGACGGAAAACTAAAAAAGTTATGGCTCTGGGAAGAAGGGGAGCGAAAATCGAAAAGGCAAAACCGAAAAAAAGCAGGAGTCATTAAGGGGTTAATATCTTCTTCTCATTTTCCTGTGATTCTAGGCATTTCCTGGCTACGTTTACAGAAACCAATGATCAAGTGGGAGACCAGAGAGATTTCATTTCCAACAAGGAGTGATCCAGCATTAACGGAAGTTGTGCCGAAGTCCCTTGATTCAGAACCTCCGGAATCGGTATTCATTGTACCCCCTGTGTATAAGGAATTCTCTGATATCTGTGATTAGAAGAGGATAGATAAGCTTCCACCACATAGGCCTTAAGATTGTCCTATTGAACTGCTCCCAGGGGCAGCCATTCCTGTCAGTAATGTATATCCGTTGGCAGCTCCTGAGCTCCAAGCTTTGAAGGAGTATATCAATGAAAATTTGGCAAAGGGCTTTATACGACCTTCTTCCTCACCAGCAGAGGCACCTATTTTTTTTGTAAAGAAGGATGGGACTCTAAGACCTTGAATTGACTATCGGGAACTCAGCAAGATGACCATCCGGAATAGATAATCCTTTGCTTTTGTGTCCAGAACTGTTGGAAAGAATTTTCATACCAAGGTATTTTCTAAATTGGATCTTCGCAGGGCATATAATCTGGTACGTATCCGTCCTGGTGATGAATGGAAGACGGCTTTCAGGTGTAGGTATGGACATTTTGAATATTTGCCTTTTGGGCAGTGCAATGCCCCAGCAACCTTTCAACATCTTACCAATTATATTTTTAGTGATCTACTGGACCAGTTTGTCCTAGTCTATCTGGACAACATCCTAATTTTTTCTGACTCTCTGCAGGGACATCAAGAACACGTCAAAGTGGTTCTGAGACGCTTGCAAGAGAACCATCTTTATATCAAGCCAGAGAAGTGTGACTTCTATCGTTCTGAAATACAATTCCTAGGGTATGTCATCTCTCCTCAAAGGATAAACATGGAATCTGGCAAGATTCAAGCAATCATTGATTGGCTGGTGCCTAAGAATATTAAGGAAGTTCAACGCATTATTGGCTTTGCAAATTCTTATAGACAATTTATGCAAACTTTTTCAGAGATTGTCTGTCCCATCACTTCTCTGGCTAAGAAGGAAAAATCCTTTAAGTGGTCTCCACAGGCTCAGGAAGCCTTTGATCGGCTTAAGTCATATTTCACTTCAGCTCCTCTTTTGATTCATGCGGACCCAGCAATTCCTTTCATCGTGGAGGTGGACGCTTCTGATTGAGCGTTGGGAGCCACTCTCTCAAAGAACTGGAGAGAAGGCTTGGCTACATCCTTGTGCTTTCTTTTCCCGTAGACTTACCCCTGCAGAGAGGAACTACGATGTGGGAGATAAGAAACTTCTAGCGATTATTGCGGCCTTTAAAGGGAGCTTGTCACCCTCCAGGTCATTTTTAAGTAGAAGAGCCACCTTCAGCAGCACTACGGCTACATTCTGGAAAGGTGGCTCTTGGTTTCAGATCCCTAGTAACACACTGGATGATGGACGGCTGGGAAGCGGCTGAAACAGTCACCTCTATGACTCAATACAGGTATGGGACGGAATTTATAAAACACAATATTTCAGTGTTACTAGGGAAACATAAGAACCACCTTCACAGAATGCAGCCTTAGTGCTGTTGAAGGTGGCTCTTTTACTTAAAAATGACCTGGGGGGTTGAAAAGTTCCCTTCAACCCCTTTCTGCCATCGGACGTACTATTCCGTCCATGTGGGGTGGGCCTTAATTCCCACGGACGGAATAGTACATCCAGCGCGATCGCGGCCGGGTGTCAGCTGCCTATCGCAGCTAACATCCGGCGTTATGTACCAGGAGCGGTCACGGACTGCCCCTGGCACAATAAACCCCGGCACACCACGATCAAATATGATCGCGGTGTGCCTGCGGTGCAGGGAAGCATCGTGCAGGGAGGGGGCTCCCTGCGTGTTTCCCTGAGCCCCCCACAGCAACGCGATGTGATCGCGTTGCTGCGTGGGTCTCCTTACCTCCCTCCCTGTGGCAGGCCCAGATCCAAGATGGCCGCGGCATCCGAGTCCTGCAGGGAGGGAGGTGGCTTACCAAGTGTCTGCTCAGACAAAATTTTTTGTTTTATTTTTACGGCTCTGCATTATAAAGTTCTGTAAAGCACTTGGTAGGTCAAAGTGCTCACCACACCTCTAGATAAGTTCCTTAGGGGGTCTACTTTTCAAAATGGTGTCACTATTGGGGGGTTTCAATGCTTAGGCACATCAGTGGCTCTCCAAACGCAACATTGCGTCCCATCTCAATTCCTGTCAATTTTGCATTGAAAAATCAAACGGCGCTCCTTCCCTTCCGAGCTCTCCCATGCGCCCAAACAGTGGTTTACTCCCACATATGGGGTATCAGCGTACTCAGAACAAATTGTACAACAACTTTTGTGGTCCAATTTCTTCTCTTACCATTGGGAAAATAAAAAATTGGGGCGAAAAGATAATTTTTGTGAAAAAAAATGATTTTTTATTTTTACGGCTCTGCATTATAAACTTCTGTGAAGCAATTGGTGGGTCAAAGTGCTCACCACACCTCTAGATAAGTTCCTTCAGGGGTCTACTTTCCAAAATGGTGTCACTTGTGGGGGGTTTCAATGTTTAGGCACATCAGTGGCTCTCCAAACGCAACATGGCGTCCCATCTCAATTCCTGTCAATTGGCAAATGGCGCTCCTTCGCTTCCAAGCTCTGTCATGCGCCCAAACAGTGGTTTACCTCCACATATGGGGTATCGGCGTACTCAGGACAAATTGTACAACAACGTTTGTGGTCCATTTTCTCCTGTTACCCTTGGTAAAATAAAACAAATTAGAGCTGAACTAAATTTTTGGTGAAAAAAAGTTAAATGTTAATTTTTATTTAAACATTCCAAAAATTCCTGTGAAACACCTGAATGGTTAATAAACTTCTTGAATGTGGTTTTGAGCACCTTGAGGGGTGCAGTTTTTAGAATGGTGTCACACTTTGATATTTTCTATCATATAGACCCTTCAAAATGACTTCAAATGAGATGTGGTCCCTAAAATAAAATAGTGTTGGAAAAATGAGAAATTGCTGGTCAACTTTTAACCCTTATAACTCCCTAACAAAAAAAAATGTTGGTTCCAAAATTGTGCTAATGTAAAGTAGACATGTGGGGAATGTTACTTATTAAGTATTTTGTGTGACATATCTCTGTGATTTAATTGCATAAAAATTCAAATTTGGAAAATTGCAAAATTTTTAAAATTTTCGCCAAATTTCCATTTTTTTCACAAATAAACACAGGTAATATCAAAGAAATTTTACCACTATCATGAAGTACAATATGTCACGAGAAAACATTGTCAGAGTCACCTGGATCCGTTGAAGCGTTCCAGAGTTATAACCTCATAAAGGGACAGTGGTCAGAATTGTAAAAATTGGCCCGGTCCATTTCGTGCAAACCACCCTTGGGGGTAAAGGGGTTAAGGAATGGAGGCACCATCTGCACGGGGCCGCACAAAAGATCATAGTGCAATTTAGAATTCCTTAGATCTGCTAAATGTTTGTCTCCCTGTCAGGCTTGGTGGAATTTATTTTTAAACCAGTTTAATTTTGTTATTTTGTACCATGCAGGTTCACGTAATCATGGAAGGCTGATGCTTTGACCTGAATCTATTCTGCGGATTCTGTACCTGGATCCCCGCCCAAGACCATTTTATCAGATGCCAACTTCATGGAAGTAAACCATGACCCAGACCTGTGGACGGAGATCAAGGAGGCCTATGATGGTGATGTATTTCTTGTGAACCTGCCTGTGGATCTCAATCTTGAGAGCATTATACTGCCTCTGTACAAATCCCTAGTTAGACCGCACATAGAGTACTGTGTCCAGTTTTGGACACCGGTGCTCAGGAAGGATATAATGGAACTAGAGAGAGTACAAAGGAGGGCAACAAAATTAATAAAGGGGATGGGAGAACTACAATACCCAGATAGATTAGCGAAATTAGGATTATTTAGTCTTGAAAAAAGACGACTGAGGGGCGATCTAATAACCATGTATAAGTATATAAGGGGACAATACAAATATCTCGCTGAGGATCTGTTTATACCAAGGAAGGTGACGGGCACAAGGGGGCATTCTTTGCGTCTGGAGGAGAGAAGGTTTTTCCACCAACATAGAAGAAGATTCTTTACTGTTAGGGCAGTGAGAATCTGGAATTGCTTGCCTGAGGAGGTGGTGATGGCGAACTCAGTCGAGGGGTTCAAGAGAGGCCTGGATGTCTTCCTGGAGCAGAACAATATTGTATCATACAATTATTAGGTTTTGTAGAAGGATGTAGATCTGGGGATTTGTTATGATGGAATATAGGCTGAACTGGATGGACACATGTCTTTTTTCGGCCTTACTAACTATGTTACTATTAGTGTTGAGCATTCCGATACCGCAAGTATCGGGTATCGGCCGATACTTGCGGTATCGGAATTCCGATACCGAGATCCGATACTTTTGTGGTATCGGGTATCGGATACATAGAGATGTGTAAAATAAAGAATTAAAATAAAAAATATTGATATATTTACCTCTCCGGCGGCCCCTGGTGAGTCCGCGGGTAACCAGCAGGCTTCGTTGTTCAAAATCAGCGCTTTTAGGACCTGAGAATCACGTCCCGGCTTCTGATTGGTCGCGGGCCGCCCATGTGACCGCCACGCGACCAATCACAAGCCGCGACGTCACCGCAAGCTATTAGCGCGCTCATTTTTGAAAAATGAGCGCGTTAATGACTTTCAAAGACGTAGCGGCTTGTGATTGGTCGCGGCCACGACCAATCACAACCCGCTACGTCTTTGCCGTGCCTGACGGGGGCTCCCGCGCAATTTTCTGCGCCAGAGGTAGAAAGCCGACGGCCGGGGGCAAATATTTGTAGCCTGCTAGGAATATTAGCCCGCAGCTGTCTGCGTAGCCTTTACTGGCTATTAAAATAGGAGGACCCCCCCAAAAAATGACGTGGGGTCCCCCTATATTTTATAGCCAGAAAGGCTACGCAGACAGCTGCGGGCTGATATTCATAGCTTAGAGAGGGGCCATGGATATTAGCCCCCCGGCTACAAATACCAGTCCGCAGCCGCCCCAGAAATGGCGCATATTTAGCCCCTCTCTTCCCACTCCCGTATAGCGGTGGGATATGGGGTAATAAGGGGTTAATGTCACCTTGCTATTGTAAGGTGACATTAAGCCGGGTTAATAACGGAGAGGCGTCAATAAGACGCCTATCCATTATTAATCCAATAGTAATAAAGGGTTAATAAAACACACACACATTAGGAAAAAAGTATTTTAATATTCTTCATTTAACCATACTTACCATACTTCAGCGCCTGCAAAAATCGTAAAATAATAAACCGTATACTACCTATCTGCCGTAGTCCAATTAATAACGAGTGTCCCACGACGATCTCCCCAATAGAACTGCTCTATGGGACCTTCAGTGATACACTGACAGGAGACAATGGCTCCTGCAGTGCATCACTAAGGTTACTATAGTTCAAAGTCTCACTTTATGGCAATTGCTGCATGGGAAAATTTCTCACACAGCAATGCCAAAAGTGAGACTAGGGACTATTTTTTTACAGCGGCGTTGGAATACAGTGCAGAAGGATACCTTCCTCCCGTCATTGTGTTCCTGGAGCCCCTGGATTGCGGTCGCATCAGCTGATGCTGCTGTTCTCCACGGGAGATCGTCGTGGGACACTCGTGGATTTCTACGGACAGGGAGTATATTGCTTGTTTGTTAATTTAATCTTTTTACAGGTGACACTGGCTTCGGGGATCAAAATGACAAGTAATGGTGAGTATGTACTCTATGTTCAATGTACTGTATGTCTGTATGTATAGCCCGCACAGAGCTCCGGCAGCCCGCGAAGAGCCCCGGCAGGCCCGCACAGAGTCCTGGCAGCCTGCACAGAGCCCCGGCAGGCATGCACAGAGCCCCTGGCAGGCACGCACAGACCTCCGGCAGCCCGCACAGAGCCCCGGCAGCCCGCACAGAGCCCACGCAGCCTGCATAGAGCCCCCGGCAGTCGCATACAGACACCCGGCAGCCCGCACAGACCCCTGGCAGCTCGCACAGAGCCCCATCAGGCCCGCACAGACTCCTGGCAACCCGCACAGAGCCCCGGCAGCTCGTACAGAGCCCCGGCAGGCACGCACAGAGCCCCGGCAGCCCACACTGAGCCCCAGCGGGCCCGTACAGACCCCCGGCAGCCCACACAGATCCCCGGTAGCCCGTACAGAGCCCCGGCAGCCCGCACAGAGCCCCAGCAGGCCCATACAGACTCCGGCAGCCTGCACAGAGCCCCGGCAGGCCCGCACAGAGTCCCGGCAGGCCCGCACAGACCCCTGCCCGCACACACAGACACGCACAGTGTCCGCCCATGCACCGCCCACACTCTTCCACCCTCCGGAACAGGATGTAGAAGGACAGATAGGGCTTATTTACATTCCGATATTTGTGTCCCATTGACTTGCATTGGTATCGGGTATCGGCATCGGCGATATCCGATATTTTTGGGATATCGGCCGATCCAATCCGATACCGATACTTCTGGATATCGGAAGGTATCGCTCAACAATAACGATGATACATCTTCCGACAAGCCTATAACCTGCAGTAACCACCGATTGACCAAACCGCTGCATGATCAGCTCTACCCTCACCTACTGTATCCTCACCCATCCCTTGTAGATTGGGAGCCCTCCTGTACCAGTTGTGACTTGTATTGTTCAAGATTATTGTACTTGTTTTATTATGTATACCCCTCCTCACATGTAAAGCACCATGGAATAAATGGCGCTATAATAATAAATAATAATAATAATAATACATCTGCCATCCTCAGGATGATTGGTTGGAGCTACTTCCTTTAGCGGAATTTTCCTATAATAATTCTCAGAATGCCCCCAGTATGGTAATGCCTTTCTTTGCTAATATAGGGTATCATCAGAGCATCTTTCCTAGCTCTCTGATGGATGTCCCGTTCCGGCAGTGGAGGAGAGGAGGACTCTTGGGAACCCGTGGCTAACATCTGTGCCCCACAGAAGATTGCTCAGTTCCATCAAAGATACCCTGAGAAACCATGTCTGGGATCGTCCTGAGGATGCTGTTAAGGAGGGAATAATGTCAGAACCATGGATTCCCTGTTTCATCTGTGGTGCTTTTTGCCCTTTTCCAAGATGGCATCTGCTGCCTTGCTTCTGCTCATGTGATCCGCCTTCCCTGTCTTTATAACCCTGGTTCCCCTCCTAGTCCTTGCTTGTGTATTCTGCTAAAAATTCCTGGCTCTGTTGTTCCTAGAGACTGATCCTGTCCAGTGAATCTGGCTCGGCCTTTCCAGCGTACATTCCCAGCAT